>NC_079203.1:15611871-16284371 GCF_026745355.1 Beta vulgaris subsp. vulgaris
GCGGTAGGTTGATTCTGTGAGGATGAGCTGGACAATACCTTAACTTTATTTGATTTACGTGCACGAGACAAGCCTACCTAGAGTTGACCGTGGGAAAAACAAGGTCGATATAGGTACAATCCGACCTGATTCAAGGTTTGTCCCTCTGACTTATTAATAGTCATTGCGAAACTAAGTTTAATAGGGAACTGTTTTCTTTGGAATTAAAAAGGGTAGTTGGATGAGATGGATGGCCTGAGATTTATGCGGGGCAAAAACACATATTTGCCTTTGTGATGGCCAGTAATTATGACACATTCAATAATGTTTGGCAAGAAGCGCTTACAAATCAGCCATGTAACATTGCACAGACCAGCAGCTGGAGCAAGGTTTCGCAGCAGAATAACTGGGCTGTTTTCTTTCAAGACTAATTCATGCAGGCTCATACCGCCTTAGGGTGTTTAGGAATTCTGTTGGATACATGTTGCAAGCATCATCAATAAGCATATCAAAACTCTTATAGACCACTGCCTCTCCAGGAAATTTGGTTATGAGATTGTTTTTTAGACCATCAACATCTTCATTCATAGGAGTTAAAATTGCCCGGCCTGTGAAGAAGTTATTAGAAATGGACCTACACTTATCTCTGGGAAAACGTTTCTCACGAGCTCATCCACACAATTGGAATTTGGATCAAATGGCAAAACAATCTCTGGCGGTATTTGAACAGATGCAATTTCAATTGTTTGCAGCGATCCATTCCCATGGTCAAGTAAGAACTCAGAAAATGGCTGGTCTTCTCGTGCATGCATATTTTCAGTTAGGCTGAACCGGGTAAATGTGGGCCATAGGATAGATGACACAAGGCTAGCTTCAACAGCCTCATTTTGAGTTTTTTGTGGCACAACTGGCAAAACTTGACGGAAACCACCACCAAAGACTACAACTATACCTCCAAATGAGACATTGGGGTCACATAAGTCTCGCAACAGTAAGTCAAGTGATTCTATGTTTTCCTTCCGAGCCACTGAAGACTCGTCCCAGATGATCAAGGAAGTTTCTTTCAAAAGCGCTGCGAGCCCGCTTTGCTTGGACACGTTGCAAGCCTTCGAAACAGTATGATCAAGAGGTATTTTAAACCGAGAATGAGTCGTTCGACCAGTGACTATGTTTGCTGCAGCAATACCTGACGTTGCTACAGGGAGAACAATTTTATTCATCAAATGGACTTCTGCATATAGCGCCTGATAAAGGTACATCTTCCCCATTCCTCCTGGGCCGTCTACAAAGAAGGTACCAGGTTTCCCTGTTCGAATGTGTTCCATAATAGAATTAAACGCCTCCTGTTGCTTGCAATTTAAGATTACTCGTGCTTCTTTGTACTCATCTGGTATCGGTGCATCAAGTGCATCAATAATATCTTTAGTTATTCTGATTTCATCACTCTCAGACCCCTTCAAACCCTATAGGTCAAAATCTTACAAAGTTTTCCCCATATCCTCAAGGAGCTGTTCAACTGCTTTTATAGTAAGAAGCGCAATCTTTGACGTTTCTTGAGGGAACTTGCGCGTAAAGTCTTCGGAAAGGTTACTGTAGCACTGGTTCCATAGGCCTATAGGGTTGCTCGGCTTACAGAAAATTAAGATTGTTGTGAACAAATGGCGCAATGCACTTGGCATTTGAACACCAGATGCCTCTTCCATGCACTTGACAATAGAATCATCTTCCTCAAGTAGCCCTAATTTCAATGCTGCTTCTTGCAACGTTGCACATAGCTAGCCATGCACAGTTCGCAGATCATCAAATGACGTGGGTCAACGTACATTAGCTAGAAGGAGGCGTAGAAGGTACCGCTCACCCTCTACCGGAGCAACAAATATCAAGCGGCAAACAACAAACTTTTGCCATACTCTTTTAGTCCATGTCTTTGCAGAAGCAGTCCACACATAATGTTCTGAAAATTTCGAGTATAAGGACTGTGTTGCACCGTTTTCAGTTGCATTCATTTTGAAGAACTCAGTAAGCGACGTTCGAGATCTTATATCACTTGCCACAATGCGATCAAGTTGTTCTTTAGGATTGAATTGGACTGTTTATGCATTAGGCAAATGAACTTGAAGAGGGAGCATAGGAGGATACATTTCAAAGAGGTCAAATGAAAATAAAGATCCTCCATGCAGCGTCACATGGCAAAACCCAACGGCCAGTTTGTAATTGTGTAATTTCATCAACTGGTTTGAGGTCTTTCTGATCTGACACAGCAAAAGATATTTTCTCATGGCCTTTGTAAACATACTTGTATATGTATTTCACTGCTTGGATGGTTGAACAAACTTCAACATTTAAATGACAATCAAAGAGAGCGGAGAGGTAAGGATTATATGGAATAACCCATCTATTGTCCATGGCGAACTTGCGAATGATAGGCCGTTGACCATCATTTCTCCGCTTGTAAAGCGGGAAACCATTTTCATGGGTACTTGTCTCTTCTCTAAATGCCTTTGGATACCCTTACTTGCATGTGCCTGTGCTACTTTTGTGTTTCATACAAGGACATTCAGTATTAGCTTTGCCACAAGGGTCATGCATCATGTGGCTTAAAACAATTCTACGCAAGTGAGGGTTGCTTTCTTCAGGAATTTCAGCACTTATGAACTTGTCAAATGCAGCAGGTTCTTTGATTTTTTAAGATGGTTTCATAATTAACAATTAATGTGCATGGGGCAAACCGCGCTTCTTGAACTCAACAACGTATGTGTATGCTGCAACCTCACCCAAAACACTGTCCTCGACCAGCAGTTTTTTCAATTTGAGCAATTTTGCACGGAAAACACGCACGACTATATCTGGCCGATGTTGGGCAAGTTCACCTGGAGCAAGATGATCTTTGATCTCACGCCAGTTCGGATTACACGTCATCATAATAATAAGATCAGGTTTACCATAGCATTGCACCAGGGTCAGTGCATTTAAGTAACGCCGTTTCATGTCACGAGGACCACCGAGAAAGGTAGGCGGGAGAATAACTCTACGCCCCACATTTGCTCCACTATTCTCGCCACCTTCAAAGCAATCCAAGATGCCTTGATACAGTTCTGCCCGGATTGTTGCCTGATTGTGTCTAAAAAAATCCAGGCGCGTGTTTTCAAGCTTCACATACGTATCAACAATGAATTGTTGAAATAAGCGGCACGCTCGCAAAATGTAGTTCCGAGGACGCATTTGCAGAAGATATGCATAGTATGCTCTGCATGAGATTTGAGTTCTAGTTGTTTTGACCTGCGTCGCAACTGAAAAAAGGAAAATTACAATGCTTGTTGACGTAGGTAGGTAGATGGACACGAAGAAGGTAAAAAGGGAGTGAAGAAAACAGGCTTACCAACAGCTTCAGCGGCTAAGAAAGCATCGACATCGCCAGCTAATGCAGCAGCGATATTTTGCTGAGCAAGGGCATGTTGCCTACGGCCACCATTGTTTGTTTTCTTAAGACCGTGATGCCAACCACAATCACCGTAGGGTCGAAGGAGGGGATACTGTAGGGGATCATAACATCCATAGTAGTGCATGATCCTGTGCTCGCGTTCAGCCTTCCCGTGAACAATAATATGGGGCCCACCAGTCGCGCTAGTTGCAGAATCCTCAGCCCATATTACAACAACCTCTTCAGCAGTAGGAGCATTGTACATGCGCTGGTCAAGCACAGGGTATTTGTTTAATCGTATTTCTGTATCCTCCACAACATCAAGCTCGCGAAGGGATCTGAAAAATTTCGCGTAGGGGTTGTGTTGCATGATTTCCATCAGAATAGCGATCACATCAGGCCTCAATTCAGGGAACAAATTCAAGCGGTTTTCTGATTCATGTTGAGTATCATAAAAGTATAGTTGTAAGAATTTTGGGTTATGGTCAGTAGGCAATAGATTTGGTATGAAGTGGTAGATTTGACCATGTAACTTGAATATGTAAATGCCTTTTTGAGTACATGAATCAAAATCGCCACCAAGAGAACTATAGCGAAGAGATTATTATAAAGGCGTGCATATGTTCTGACGTGCACAACATCATCATCTTGGGAAGTAAAGAGTCTAATGAGTTCTGATGGGAACGAATTTGATGCAATCTCAACTTCGCCATCTGAACAACAGAATCCAAGTGGTTCATAAGCAAATCTAACTGCAAAGCACTTAGAACAACACTCTACTGGAGGTAAAGTCAGCGCTGCTGTTGGCATCTCCTGGCCAACGCTAATAGCAGCCCCAACTGAGTTATGCAGAAATACCTACTAGCTGACTTAGGGGTGATAATGAGCCTGACAAGCTCGCAAGCAGCTCGAGCTCGGCTCGGTCAAAGCTTGGTCAAAGCTCTGCTCGTTGAAGCTCGGCTCGAGCTCGGGCTCGGCTCGAGACTTAAACGAGCCGAGCCGAGCTAGGCAAAGCTCGGCTCGTAAAGCTCTTGAGCAGCTCGTTTATTATTTTATATCAAAAAAATATTTATATTAAAAAAATTTAATACTAATTTATATTTTAATTTAGATTACAAATTATATATTTTAATTTGTGATCCAACTTCACTTCTACTCCACTAGGCACTAAAATCCCACATTGGTTAAGAAAACAAGGATCAACCTTATTTTCTTTATAAATAGCTACTACTCCTTACTTCAACTTAAAGTTTAATTTTGTATCTCCTTGGTTGGAAAACAAAAACTATACTTTATTTTCTTCATAGAGGGAATAAGTATATATTTTTAAATAGTTGATTATTTAATACTTAAAATATTTGATAATTTTTTCTTTAGCAAAGTCTGGAGTCCCACATTGAAATTTTGACAATGCTAAGGGATTCCAAGTTATAAAAGCATATGTAAACAAAACAAGGGTATAATGAGTTTTTTTTTCTTAACAAAACATGGAGTCCCACATTGAAATTTTAGCAATGCTAGGATGATTCCAAGTTATATAAGCATATGTAGAATGAGTTTTTTATCTAAACAAAACATGGAGTTCCACATTGAAATGGGATAGTGAGTTTGTTTTTCTTTAACAAACCATGGAGTCCCACATTGAAATCTTAGCAATGCTAAGAGGGAAATCAAGTTATAAAAGCATATGATGGGTGAGTGAACAAGCTCACCTACGTCGAGCCAAGCCGAGCTCGCGAGCCGAGCCTAAACGAGCTCGCGAGCCGAGCTCGAGCCCCAAATTTCCATCACGAGCCGAGCTCGAGCTCGGATCTCCCAAGCTCGGCGAGCTTACGAGCCGAGCCGAGCCTGGGAAATTTTAAACGAGCTCGAGCCGAGCCCAATGCTATTCGGGCTCGGCTCGCTCGATAAGCACCCCTAAGCTGACTATACATAATATATATCAAGTAAGAACTCAAGCAGAGAAGGTGTGGATAATTAGTCTTTACTTTCTGTTTTTTTTTTGCCGCTTTACTCTAGGCTGTTTGGGCGGTGCCACAGATTCAGGTGTGGTACCTAACATGCGGTCTGTGCTATATTGTCTAGAATTGATGGTTGAACTTAGGAAACTTTGAGGACTGTCCTCAGGTGCATTTTCTTGCAACGCCCGCAAACGTTTAGTAACATTAGTCCTACGAACCTTCGTATTACCTGGTCAAACGATTGTGTTAAGTATTTAAACACACATGCAAGGAGTCATGATTAGACTGTGGAACAGAAAAAAATTGCCTAGATTTTGTGTAGCTCTGACAGGAGAGGCACACAGCGTAGAAAAGTTAGAGCAGCTCAGTTCATAATGAGCAATTCACTGCAATGTATAAGATTTCCTTACAACTTGAAAAGATAGATTAAATGAATCGTAGAACAAGGCATCCTAGCTTCCATTAGACGAAGAACTATATCATGCATTCACATGTGCCATACATAGCCAATCATTCTAAGCATTATGCAAAAAAAGGAGACGTGGAGAAATACCTATACTAATGGCTTCTAGAGGCGATTAGGCCAAATGTCACACTGTGTTGAGAAGCTGCATCATTGTTTCAAACGTAGGATAGTACGGCTGCATATGTGAAATACCATAGAGAAACAGGATACTCATTAAATATAAAGCCTAACAATGGCAAGGTAGAGCTTTAACAGGTAGCCAAATTTCCACAGCAAGTGAGCACAACAATTGTAACTTAATTCCGGCATTGACACAAGCATGTGGCTCTAGGAACAGCCTTAACCTATATAAGCTTTTTTTTGGATGGGGGGGGGGGGGAGGATGAGGAGTGCAAAAGTGATGTGCAAACTTTTTTGCAACTAACAATTTGGACAGCACAATTAGATGTATTACACCTCCTTAAGCTTGCCTTGTTTGTGCCACGATTATATAAAAAGATTTAGTTGTTGAACGTTTTAAGGTCTGCAAAGTGTGAAAAAGGGTACTGAAGAGTCACCATTATTTCAAAGTTCAAATAGTTATTAAACTCATTTGGAATTATTAGCAAAACAAACTAAGAAGTAAGCAAGCAGCATAAATGGAAAACAGCAAGAGCCATGCAGTAAACAGCAAAACCGTAGATAAAGTTCCATTAACCGCATGAAAATGCGCAAAATATGTTACAACCCATGTAAGAGCCAAGAACAAACTTACATATTACAAAACTTTTAGAGCAACTATACCTAACATAGATAGCAAAGTTCTAAAGACGAACCTAAGCAACTGTCGAAGAGTGCAGCATAAAACATGAGTTACTTTTCCTAATACAAAAGAGCAAGAACAAACACCTATTGCAACTAATCCTAACAACGTAGACAGCTGAGATGCCTAGCACCCATCTTTCTTAGTCTGTTTCAGAACAGTTTCAAGCTCACAAGGAATAGAGAGTAGAGGAACTGCAGAGTTTTTGCTAGAACTTGGCACATTGCCAAATGATGGCCTGGTTTTACGCTTCTTAGGTGGGAAAGGAGGTGATACCATCGTAAGTATCTGGAACTGTTTGACGCGTCGAGTCAAGAAATCTTGTTCCACAACCAGAGGGCTAGGGTGTATAGGTTCTTGAATGTTTAGCACACGCTCTTTGGTAGTTAAGTAGCTTTCTCTTTCAAGAGCACAAAGAACAGCTGCATAGTCGGCAGCTTTGTAGTTGGCATCAATAATAGTAAAGTTATATTGATGCATCATGAAAGTGATTGCCTTCTTTGCAACACTTTGTTTGGAATCAGCCAACGTAGCACAGGCATCTCCAAAGATATATGCTATCCCATGTGCATTGTGGGGACATGTAATTGTTAGCCATGCAGTGTGCCTAGAACCATCAAAGCATATGCTTTCTAGTGGAGTTAACAAAGCTTGCGTGTGCTTAACCACCATAGGTAAGACACTCATGTAGTCAAGTGTAATGTGCCTAACAGAACGGGAAGCATCTAGGTAATCAACTCCAGATGGCATCCCTGCTGGGAGCCCTCTCTCAAGAGCTTCTAGTTCAACTCTCTTCAATCTATAAAGGTGGCCACACCTATCAAGCATGCGCTTCTTTCCAGCTGTGAAGTCCTCAACACGAACACCATATTTACTAATGATATCATGTACAACCCATTCAACAGCTTTGTCACACGATTCATCTAAGCTAGCAGCCTCCCCACCAACATACACATAAGCAATTGGGCCACACTCTGTCCTCACAGCTACGCAAGCGTTGCTCTTAGATAAGTTGAGAACACCATAGACAGGAACTTGGAAACTTAAGCATTCAGTGATCTGCCTTAACAGAGGTTGGAATGGGATGCGCATTGAGTCTAGCGACATACTTACAACCTGTGAAGGCAGAACAATAGGATTTACAGCAAATTACGTGCACACAAAGCAATTACACAAAGCAAATCACAGCACTACACCCTAAACGCTTCCTATATTCCAACACAAGCACACATCTATGAGTAAGCTTTGATGATCAAATTATTTTGAGCAGGACATGTCTTAACAAAAGGACACATAGCTATAGTCAATTATCATCCCTCTTAGAATTCAAGTTGTGGCATCAAGTGTAACTAATAATTTACAACAAACAAGCAATGGAGGTAGCATCAAGTGTAACTAATAGGCAGAACAACAATGAAGGAAATACCAACACAACAACACATACAATTGGCAAAAGCAGGCTGTACAAAAGATAGTTAACAGACAACGACAACTTCTTAAGAAGAGAACAATATCGTGCATGAAGAAAAACAATTACCAGGAATTGCTTTGAAGCTTGGCTAGCAGCGATATATGGAAATACAAGTGTATCCTACATTAAAAAGCAAACACAATAAGTTAACAAAGCAGCGGAAAACTATAAACAACTGATCGAGCTCTAGCATTCCTCCTAAACCAGAGAAGACAACGACTTTCCATTCTCTGTCTCAGACCAAGTTTATAAATAAGAAGAGCAGATCCACAAATAAATAGCACCAAAATAACCAGTAGAAGTTTGAAAGAATAATTAGGAAATCACCCCAACTACGTGTCATTTATCTGTAATAACTCTAACCTAATTAAAATACATGTACTCTTCTTGCCTTCAACGCAACAACTACGTGTTATTTATCTCTATCCAAATAATAGCACCCAGTAAACCACAATAACATAATTTAAGTTTCTATGATAAACACAAAGAAACTCTAACCATCTTGAATTACTCTAACCATCTTGAATTACTGCAGTGATGGAGAGTTATTAGGCTTGAATTACTGCTTCTTTAAGTTTCTTTGTGTTTATCAAGTCGTAAATAAGAAGAGCAGATCCACAAGTAAACAACACCAAAATAACCAGTGGAAGATTGAAAGAATAATTAGGAAATCACCCATCACCCCAACTACGTGTTATTTATCTGTAATAACTCTAACATAATTAAAATACAGGAAAGCGTAGGCACTAAGTCTCTAATAATTGAAGTCGTAACAGACAAAACAACAAGCAAGGAAGCTACTACGACAACAAACAAAGACACTTGACAAAAGGAGGGCTAACAAAAGATACTTTACAAATGATCAGACCATGTTTGCAAAGAAACAAGATGTGCGCAGGAAGAAGAACAATTACCAGAACGTACTTTGTAGTTTACCAAGGGCTGATAAATGGAAATCAAACAGAAACCTGTAGTAAAAAACAGGCCCAATAAGTCTATGATCTGGCAAAAAGTGTAAATTACCGACAGGAAGATAGATGTAGAACTTAAAAGTAGTAGATCGAAAAATAACAATCAGGGGTTGATCACACAACAACAGGATACGATGCATTTCTCAGACCTCTTACCTATATGATTGTACATGTCGGCTAAATCATTATGTAGTGACCAATAGAACATACACACTGGCTAGATGATTGTAATTCATTTTTTTGTGCTGTTCCTGAGTTGCTCTGGTGTTCAAAAATCACCTACCCATCATGTATGTATTCTTATCATAATGCATGGTGACACTTTACAGTCATTTCATTGTGGCCATTGCGGCTAAGAGTCCACATATAGCCACCATGTATGTTCTATTGGCCAGTGTGTGTGTATTGCTTGTCCTTTTTGAATACAAACACTAAATACAATCTATGAACGACAAATATGGGGAAGATTAGTCCAACTGCCACACATGTCCCTATTTCTTGTTTTTTGTGCGTTTTGAAAGGAACTAATAAAGCTTGCTAGTTTTTCAACATATTAGATGGATTTTTTGTCCAAGAGTATCCAATATCCAATAACTAAGTTGTGCCAAGTTCTATTTGTTTGTATGTTTGATAATTGATAACTTGATAATCATATATCCAATAATTGAGTTGTGCCGAGTTGCTGCCGGTGTGTTGCTGCTGTGGTCTGTTGCTGCCGGCGCCTCTTTGTTCTCTTCTTTGTTGGTTGTTTTCTTTTCTTCCTTCTTATGATTCCATTAAAGACTATATTTTTTATGTTTTCTATTATTGTTAGTCATGTTTATTAGTTTAAATTACTGTTTTTAATAAGTAATTTCGATTCATCTATAGTTTATATTATAAGAAAATTTTCAGATTTGTTGTTATGATTATATTTTTAGTTTTAATCATGAAAACATGAATTTTTAGGGTTTTAAATTGCTAGAAAACCATAGTAGCATATTAGGTACTATGAGATTAACTTAGAATATGATTTTAAGTATGTTATACATGTTTTAAGGAGGTTTATTAATTTTTAAAGTTGCTGTAATTTCAGAAAGGGTTTATTTATATAGTTTTTAAGAGTTTTTAATTACTAGTATGGTAGTACTATGCTAGGAATTAAAAATGATTCAAGTTTTGATATTAAATCGACTTTTAAACGTTTTTAAAGGGGGTTTTAAGTACTTTAAGGCTGCTGTAATTTTTGTTTAAAGTTATTAATTTCGGATATATTGATTTCTAGGCGGAGGATATCTCGTAGGGGACTTTTAGAGAGTTAAAAGTGGCCTACAGGCTAGTTTACACGAGGTACGTACATAATTACGTGCTATGTGATTAGTATCATGTTCTAAGGAGGAATAAATTTTAGTATCATGTATAAGAACTTATTTTTGTTCATATATATGTGATTTCTAGCTAGCAATTGATTTACATGTTTTATGCCTGTGTGCAAGTATGTGATTTGAGATTTATTATGAATACTAGATAGTATGTTTGTATGGAATAATTGATGCAAGCATGAAAAGAAAGTTTATTTATTTATTATTTCGCATGAAGAATTAATATATGTTATAGAAATTGAATCATGTTATTCATGTATTCCTTGATTAGTATTATTTTATTATCTTATGAGGACTGTGGACCTTATTTGGTAAGTTTGACAAGTTATGCCTATATAAAGGTAAGGTTATTGTTGGCTAGGTTCAACAAGTAAAGAAAGTTGAGATAAAAAAGAAAGTATTCTTGGATTGTAAGTTGTGATCACTTGTTAATCCGAAGATAAAAGAAGTTCAGTTGTGACTGTCTGATTATTATTTATGTGTTGCTTGTATGTGTGTCATAACAAGTAATAATATGTAAATAACGTAAAGTGTAACGAGAATAGTTATAGACTTTAGACTGGTGCACATCTAGAGTTGGACATTAGGAGTTGGGGCACATGGTGAGCGAGCCATGGCTTTTTACAGGAATGGATTGATCACCATTTCTTTTTCAGTTAGTAAAAGTTCCTCGATATCGCATGTCAATCTAAAATGCGTTGTAGTGCCTAGTAGCACCCGTATCTCGTCTTCATTGGTGAAGGCATTAGTAGATAAGACAACTCAGTTTCAATAACTATTCCATTAAAGTGAGAAATGATGTTTAGAGTTTAGTTTAGTAAAAGTTATCTGCAGAATGTTATATGTTTATAATATTATTTATCTCTGCATGTTATTTATGTAGTATCATGTTTAGGAATGCTGATGTTTGATATGTAGTACTCAGCTTTGCTGATTACGTGCGTGGTTGTGTGTGTGATCATGGCATTGCCTTATTGATCCTGTGATGATCCTCTATGGTGAGCAGATTCAGTATAGCATTGACATTACAGGTTCGTAGATGTGCATCATTGGGAATCTGGAGTGGAGACATTGTGTAACTAGTATAGTTTATTTTTTGCTTTGTTGAGAACATATTTTATTTAAGTTGTTTGAGTTGATTAAGTTGGTTTGTTTAAGTCCTAAACACTTGTTATTCATTTTGAGTTATAATAAAGTTAGAGTTTAGTTAATTGTTTTCCGCTGTAAAATTCTGAATAAGCCGATACGTTATCACACGGGAGATAATACTTAGGTAATTCTCTACTTGTATATTATAAAAGTATTTTCTAAAAAAAGAGAATCATCGTGGTGTTACACATATATTATCTTTCCAATAATGAATATTTATCTTAGAATGTTGAATATTTGGTTTCGCAATTGAATTATTTTGCAATAGAATTATACTGTTTTGACTAATGCATATTCATGCTGGAAAAATACATACTTATGTCAGAAAGTTGAATATATGATTTTGCAATTGAAAGGTATGCTTTATAAATAGAATTACAGTATTTTAATTTTGAATGTTTATACTCCAACAAATGAATATTTAGCTTAGAAAGTTGAATATTTGATTTTCGAATTGAATCTAACTGTTTGAATAATAGTGTTTAATAACTTTAATTGTCTGAAATAACAGGGAAATACAAAAGGATGATGATGATGATGCATATACTCAACTTAGCAAAATAAATATTCAATTTGTATACTTCCTTCGTTTTTTTTAGATGTTAGACTTTTGAAAAATTGGGTTCCCTAGACAAAAATTGAAGGAGTGATTAGGAGAGAATAAGGGTAGGGGATTAATCATGTGGGAACCATTGTACATGGGAGGTTTAAGGGAAGGGAGGAGAGAAAAGAGTGACCACAACTTGGTTTCCTCCTTTTTATTTACATGGCCAAGGAGAAGGAAAAGAGGGCCCAACCACAATTTTTGGCACCAATTGATTTTTCCTCCAATAATTTTCATAAAGTTCAAATTTGGCAAAAAATTTAAATTTCCCATTTCAAACATTGTTTAAGCCTACATTTTTCATACTCTCTCTTCTATATGAACCCCCAATATTAAATGAGGGCTTATTTCACGAAATGAGGAGAGACAAAATATTGTCAAGCACCATGGTTTAGTTTAATTACAAACCTCAGATAATATCCACTAATTCACTGCACACACTGCACATTAATGTTCAAAATAATTATCCAAAAAATTAAGAACAGTAGTTTCCCACAGAAAACTTCAAACTTCAGTCCTTAAAAAATCTTCTCCAGCACTGAAGATGGGATTAGCAGATGAGGGAGGAGAAAAATTGAAGGCATGGAGGATGACTTGCTGATGCATGAGATGTGGACGCATTATAACAGTGATGATGACCATTACACAGAGGATGATGAAGGAGGCACAACAACAGATGGAAATGAAGCAGAGCAACAACATCAACAAGGTCAGCCACACCAACCAAACACAGAAATACAAAACACTGTAAGTTCATTAACCCAAAAACCACATTTAACTCTAACAAAAAGGAGAATGTTGGTTGATGACCTTCTTACCTCTGAAATAAATGATAAATTTCCATGGGGTTTAAAAAGAGAAATAGCAAGAAAGCATGGCATAAGCAGGATGACATTAGATAGTATTATTTTAATTAATTGCATAATTATATCTTTTAATAATTTGTTATAAAGATAATTTACATTAACACATATATTTACCTATCTATTTAATGTTTACTATTATTAATTAGCATACCAATTTTCACGTAATTCTATAGTTTTGTATTTGCATTTTTTTCAATAGTACTCCCTCTGTTTTTTTTATTGTTCTCATTTAGAATCTTGACACTATTCATACTTAGAGAGAATCTTCTCAATTTTTTTCAATTTATAAGAATAAATATAGTCATGTGGGATCTTGTTTGATTCGTCTCAATTAGTACATTATTAATATTCAATCATTATAATTTTTACTAATATATGATGAAAGATATTTAAGTTCAAAGATGTGCATTGGAAGATGTGTAAATGGAAAGTGAGAAAGATAAAAAAAAAACAGATGGAGTATTATCTATTTATAGTTTTAAGTATTAATAAACATTTCACCAAATTATTTAGTGTTTTATTCGTAAAATTTTCAACTAAATTGCCCATGTTTATTAATTTTCTTAATGATTAACCCATTTTTATAATAATAGTTTTCAATAGGCATAATCTTTTTTTAATATGTTTTAAAAATATTATAAAATGCATATATAAGTGCATTTGAAGTTATAGTAAATACATTATTATGAACGATATGAGCAACACGATCAATAAATGCATTTGAACTAATAGTTAACAAATCAAAATTACCAAACTTAAATCTCTACTATAAGTCAATCAACAACGAAGAATATACTAATAGTTAACAAAGTCCATACGAAACTTTACCCTAAGGCCTAAACAAAAAACTAAAAAGATAGCTTGTAAGACCCTCAAATGTATTATATTTTTTTGAAAGGCTCAAATGTAGTATATTTTATTGAATATGTTATATCACAACTATTCAAAAATAAATACCTATTTATTTCTGTCTATGTATACTTTTTAGTATTAACAAACATACCAATTCTAACTCAATTATTATATTACATGAAGATTTTTTTTATGCAATTTAAGGTATGACATCCTTCCTTTTATATTACTGTTAAAGTATCTATTATTTTATCTTTGATGCAATTAACTTGCCACAATTAATTTGCAGTAGATATAAGTTTTTAATTTGATAGTAGTAGTAGTACAATTTATTCAGATATCACATTTGCTTAACTTTTAACATTTGCTCTCTATTCTCTCATTCTTAGCACGCATCCCATTACTGCCCATCTCTCTTCCCTTCATCCACCTTTAACAACCACCTCCCACCATCGCCTTCAAGATTTCACTAACAACCACCCCTCCGCCTTTCTCTCCCCCACAACCACAACCTTATTCCACCAATTAAATTTCGAGCAGCCTTGTTGGTGAGTTTTAATTCTCTTTTTTTTTTTAGATTTAGATATTTATGCATTAGAGGTAAATAAAAATTATGCATTTTTTAACATGAATCATTTTTGGTGGCTTTTTTCCTTATTTTTCAAACCAATGAATTGCATTCCAATATTCGTAACTGTTATTTCACTAGGAACACTACAAGAGGAGGGGTGAATTGTATGTTAGAAATAAACGTAACTTTTTGCGGAATTTCAAACTTAAACAAATAAACAAGCTAAAGGAACTTAAGGGATTTTTACGAGGAAAAACTTCTTGGACCCAACAAGAAGAAACAACCTCGACCACTAGGGATTTTAAACTCAACTCTTTCACTAATTAGGCCAAACAACTTTGTTACAACCTAATTCTACTCACGGGCCACACCTTGAGTTCCTAAACTCAAGTTCCTGAACCACTATTCCCTTAACAACTGTTCCTCTCAACTTCACTGCTCGAAGTTTTCTCACTTTTATTTGCTTCACTCAAAGCTTCTCTCTTACAGAACTTCACTCAAAGTCCCCTTACCCCAAAAACTAAAATATAATTGATCGAATAAGCTTAGTGGAATTAGAGTAAGAAGACAAAAAACAAATGGCTTTTATGATAGAATGAAGGCACTGACGCTTTAATTAGTTAAACTCACTAGATCCCTTAGTCAGACACACTTTGGAACTTAATTAGACATTAGTAATAGTGGTAGTAATTTAGAACGTGGGATTAAAACATGTATCTGTGAAAAACCATTATCCGATGATGTTCCTTACTCTAAGGAACACATTCCTTAAACATCCCATGATTCCCATGATCACTGTTAAACGTGGGAGGTTTTAGTTACTCTCCTTAATTTTAGCAACCACTTTAAGCATTACTCGAAAATCTGTTTAATTAAAAACATATTAATTATTAAACCCGAAATAAAAGCAGTTTAATTAAAATATTAATTTATTTCTGTAAAAATCGAAAAATATTTTTATTATCTTTGGAAAAATAAAATCTTTTCCTTAAAAATATTTTCCATAAAATCAGATTTTTCCTTAAATAAAACGGTTACCTAGATTCTAGGTATAATTTCTCAACTGCCATAAATGTACCATTGTAATGCTTCAACCTAAGTCTAGTTCCTTTCAATTGTTAGTTCCTTTAACTTATAAGTTTAGCGCCAATTCGTCTATTTCTTACAAAGGAACAAACGATCATTCTCAATTTTAAACTGCCATAGTTCCTCACCATCTTTACTCGTTCCTTTACAAGGGAACTAGAAAAAGAAGCCTTGCTTTAGTCTTTTGCTCCAATGCTGCTCCAGTACCAAATAGAAAAACATCTTCACTTAGCTTCAAAATCCAAACTTGATTTCTTCCTTGACTTAGTATTCTCTTTGTTCCTTTCAATGATACCTTGAAATTCACTCACTTAAACAACTTGTTAGTCCTACTTAGTTTGCATCTTTGTTCCTTTGTCATCATCAAAACTAGGGTTCAAAATTTCCCCTTTTTGATGATGACAACAAAGGTACAAACTAAGGAAATAAAAATAACATAAGAGAATGAAAAAGACAAATTAATAAAATAAGAAATGAAAAAGCAGGAGTAAGTATCTTAATTTTGATTTTTCATTTACCTCTTTTTTAAAAAAAATTGTATTTTTATTATTTTGATTTAGTAGTTTGTTCCGTAATCTTTTTCCCCCTTTGTCATCATCAAAAAGAGCAAACTCTTCATGTTTTCATGAATAGTGATCAATACCTTGAGACCATGAACAAGCACCATAAAAAATGATTAAGTTAGGATAGTCAACGGTTAGCCTAGCTCAAACAGAAATTATAGAATACTAGCCATTCCAAGCAAATCATAAACGCAGAAAAATATAGCAAAAGTCATGTATTTATAGCACTTTGTTCCTTAAAGTACGAAAAGAGACAAAGAAAGAAAGAAAAGAAAAGAAACAAAAGCTAAGTAGTCTTGTTTCTTGAAGAGAAACAAGAACTAAACATTAGGATGGGAAGGGGAATGGTGTTCCTCAACAACTTTTTCTTCAACCACATCTTCCAACTTCTTCATCACCTCTCCATGGTGCTCATCAAGTTGCTGCTTCAAACTCTTAATGGCTTGGGCATTGTCTCCATCTTCTTTTGTTGTCAATCACGTATCACTAAGAACTTTCATTAAACCCAGCATCTTATCAGTTTTGCATCTAAAGTCTAGTGGAGGTGATTATAAAACTTAATCATATGTTGTGTAGGAAGACAGACTTCATTTACCAAACCACAATCATCTGACGGAACTTGTTCCTCTCCCTTAGAACCAGAGGCAGTAGTTGGTTTTGGTGGAGGAACTGGGGTGGTTTCTTGTGAAGGACCAGCTGTTCCTGGAATAGAAACAGATGGAGAAGTGGTAGTGTAAATGGGAGGAAGAAAAGGTGGTGGTAGTGGATGATCAGTAGAGGTGGTGGAGAAAGGATTGGGGGCAGTCATCTCATCTTTTAATTGTTCAAAGCTAGAAGGAACATAGAAGGATGAGGGAGAGATGGAAGAGAAATTAGTGAGGGGAACATAGATTTTTGGTGAGGATGGAGGAGTTTGTTCCTTAGGAGAGTTATGTTCCTATTCCTCAGCATCAGATAGGACTAAAGGAGAGTCCTTGTTGGAAGGAACAGAGACAGTTTGAGCAACTTTCAATCTAGAGCTCTGCCTAACTCTTTTAGGAACAGAGGGGTAGGCTTTTTAGCAATTGTTTTGCGCCTCTTGGGTTTCTCCTTTGTTTGTGGGGCAGGAACTTGTTCCTCCATAAGACTTCAGCCAATTCCTCTTCTACTGCCCTAGGCAGTTTCCTCTTGTTAGAGGAACTGGCAACAATTCTCCCTTGAGTCAACACTCCCTCTTGCACAGAGAGATCCAAACCCTGCAAATGTTTTCTCATTGAGAATATTTCCTTGCTTTATTCCCAATGTAGGCCATCCGATTGTTTTTACTTTAAAGTGATGAAGAAGAGAAGTAATTAAAGCTCCATAGCCAACGACACAATTATTTTCAATGCAATGAGTAGATGTTGGATAAAGAGAGAAGGAAAGTTTATTTGAATGTGGTGGTCAAGGCAAAACATGTAACACATATCCAAGAGACCTACTTCATTCCTCTTTTCAGTTCGAGGAATGAGTGCTCTCCAAACAAGATTAAACAGAATTTTGTGGACATGAGAGAGAAGGTTGTGGTTGGTTTTGTTTTGGCCAGCAGTTCCCCCAAAAGATTCAACAATGTTGTCTTGGGGAAAATTGGAAAGGAAGACATTCCTTTCCTCTTAAAATACACATCAGTTCCTTTGCAAGGAACTTCCCAAATTTTTGCAAGTTTCTTTAGAAATTTTTATTTTTTTCCCCCCTTACTTTAGTAGTACAAATTCCATCAGTATTGTTGAAATTTGCACAAAATTCATCCATAGCTAAAGGAACTAAGGCATTGTTAAATGCGATTTCAAACAGGTATTCCATACCCTGTTCCTTTAGGATGTCGGTTAATTCATTGAATTTTACCTCTTTTGCCCACTCTAAATCTACATAAAACCTAAAACATACCTTGATTCACTTCTTTCTACGTGTTTCTTGGAGGAAGAAGCAACAGTTCCTTTGGAAGGAACTGGGGTAACTTCTTCTTCCCCCTTAGCTTGTTCCGGGGATTCTTTTTCATCATCCTCCCCAATTAATTTTCTTCTTCTCACACTTCCTTTTGGTGATTCCGATTTTTGTTCTTCTTCCACCATAGTTGTTTCTTGAAATTGTTCGATTTCTAGGGTTTTTGATGGAGAAGAGGGGTTTTCCATTTGAGAGGTTTTGGAGATTTTGTGTTTGGAAAAGGTGAATTGCGTGAGGTTTTTGCCATTTTGTGAAATGAATTTGGGATTTTATGGTGTGTGAAGGGGTGTGAAGAAGATGAATAATGGTGAAGTTGAAGCGACTAAGGAACACGGTTTTGGGATGAAAGAAAGAAGAATATGCATGTAACAGTAAATGAGGAGTTACACACGGGAAAAAGTAAAAAATTAAAGAAAAAAAATATAAAAGAAAAGCAGATAAAAGAGAATCATGATTTGACTAAATCTGATTCCTATATTTTTGAGATTTTCGGATCTTTTTGAATTTTATGGTTTTTAATTTTTAAAGAAAATAAACTCTAAGGAACTTGTGCTTATAGGAACAACTTATGCTAAATATCAACGTTCTTCATATTATGCATGTTTCTTTAACTTAGGAACAACAAGTGGAGTATTATGTGACATTTGTGAGTTGTTTTATTCCTTTGAATCCATGTTTATGTTTTTAACATTAATTTGCAATGGTCTTAGCAATCAATCACAATCACTTAATATCACATAGAGTAAGTCAAATCAATTCAACATGAGGATTGGAATAAGGAACAATTACTTAAGTTTTATTAACCTAACTCAAGCCTTAATTTTTCATATCTATCTCTTTGTAGAGGCTTAGTTAGTATATCAGCAATTTGATTTTCAGTTTGCAAAACTCAAGTTTAATCAAACCTTTTTCCACATTTTCTTTTAGAAAGTGATGTCTGATATGTATATGCTTAACTCTTGAATGATGCACTGGATCTTTTGAAATACTAATGGCACTAGTATTATCACAATAAATAGGAACACAATTAAAGTTTATTCCATAGTCACAAAGTTGTTGTTTATCCAAAGCATTTGAGAGCAACATGCAGCAAAGCTACATATTCTGCTTCAGCAGTGGATAAAGCAACTGTTTTTGTTTCTTGGTGCTCCAAGAAACTAAACTATGACTAAGAAATTGAACCATACTGAGGTGCTTTTCCTATTTACAAGATCTCCACATATATCAGCATCAGCATATCCTTTTAACTCAAATGTGTCACTTCTTGGATAGTAGAGTCCAATATCATATGTTCCTTTAAGATATCTAAAAATTCTCTTCACGTCGGTTAGATGAGATTCCTTGGGATTAGCTTGAAATCCAGCACACAAACCAAAACTGAAAGCTATGTCTGGAGGACTAGCAGTTAGATACAAAAGTGAACCAATCATGCCTCTATATTTTGTTTAATCAACACTTGTTCCTATGGAGTCTTCATCTAATCTAGTTGAAGTTCCCATAGGAGTGTGATTTATATTTGAGTGTTCTAGGCCATATTTCTTTGACAGTTCCTTTATGTATTTTTGTTGGTGAATAATAATTCATTTTTCAGTTTGCTTAATTTGTAACTCAAGAAAGAAATTTGACTCACCCATCATACTCATTTCAAATTCATTACTCATGAGATTTGAGAATTCTTTGCATAATGTTTCATTTGTTGCTCCGAATATGATGTCATCAACATATATTTGAACAAAAAATGTCAGCCCCTTTCGATTTTAAAACAAGGTTTTATCCACCTTTCCTCTTTTAAAGTTGTTTTCTAAAAGGAACTTTGATAATCTCTCATACCATGATCTAGGCGCTTGCTTTAACCCATAAAGAGCCTTGTCAAGCTTGTAGACATGTTTGGGAGATCATTGCTTTCAAATCCAGGGGGTTGTTCAACATATACATCTTCATTTAAATATCCATTTAGAAATGCACACTTAACATCTATTTGATATAATTTAAATCCCATATAAGCAGCAAATATGGCTTCTAGTCTAGCAACAAGAGCAAAGGTTTCTTCATAGTCGATTCCTTCTTGTTGATTATAACCTTTTACTACAAGTCTAGCTTTGTTCCTAACAATTATTCCATACTCATCTAGTTTATTCCTAAATACCCATTTTGAGCCAATTACTTTTTGTTGTTTAGAAGAAGGAACTAGATACCATACCTTGTTTCTTTCGAACTCATTTAATTCAGCTTGCATGGCAGTGATCCAATCAGAGTCAGTTAGGGCTTCTTCATGATTTCGTGGTTCCATCATTGATAGGAATGCATGAAATGCACAAAAATTCCTTAACTGAGATCTAGTTTGCATATCTTTGGATATGTCACTTATTATGAGTTTCACTGGATGTGACTTTTGATGTCTCCAAGGTTGTGGTTGAAACTCCCTTACATGAACAAGTTGTTCCTCTTGAGTTCCTTGAGTAAATGAGGAGCTATAATCACTTGTTCCTCTGTTAGCAATGGTAGTCTCAGTTCCTTCAACTTGAGGAACAGGAACAACTCCTTCACCTTGAGGAACAAGAACATCATTGTTATGAATGTTTTCATTTTCTTCGTTCCTTTCCTCTTTTATTTCTTCTTCTTCATTTGAATCTGTATTTTTCTCATTTGGTCGTACCAACCCAATCTCATAGTCATCGACATGTATGCTTGGATTGTATTTGTCAGATTCATCAAAGATTATGTGAATACTTTCTTCAACACACATAGTTCTTTTATTGTAAACTCTATAAGCTTTACTATGTGATGAGTATCCTAAGAATATTGCTTCATCACTCCTCGCATCAAATTTTCCAAGATTATCTTTCCCATTATTATGAACAAAACATTTGCAACCAAATGTTCTAAAATAAGTGATGTTGGGTTTCTTTCCAAAGTAAAGCTCATAAGGAGTTTTGTTAATGATAGATCTCATCATGGCACGATTAATTATGTGACAAGAAGTATTAACAGCTTCAGCCCAAAAGTTCCTTAGAAGTTCACTAGCAACTAGCATGGTTCTAGACATTTCTTCCAAAGTTCTATTTTTCCTTTCCACAACCCCATTTTGTTGTGGTGTCCTAGGTGCAGAAAAGTTATGATCCAGGCCATGATCTCTACTTAAGTCATCAAATTTATAATTTTCAAATTCTTTACCATGATCGGATCTAATATGCATTATTTTGTGACCACTCAAATGCTGAACTCTTTTAGCAAAGACAAGGAACTCATCATAAGTCTCATCTTTACTAGAGAGGAAAATAACCCATGTATACCTAGAGTAATCATCAACAATAACTAATACATTCCTCTTTCCACTTCTACTTTGAATTCTCATAGGGCTACACAAGTCCATATGAATTAATTCTAATTGTTTAGTGGTGCTTACTATAGTTTTAGATTTGAAAGAGGATCTAACATGCTTTCCTCGGACACATGCATCACAAACTTGATCAATATGAAATTTTATAGATGGTAATCCCAAGACGAGATCTTTTGATCGAAGTTTGTCAAGTAATGAGAAGCTAGCATTTCCTAGACGCTTATGCCAAAGGAGTGAATCATCTCCAACCTGCAAAAATCAACTAATTGTTAGTTGTAGGAACCCCTTGTTTTATGGGTTCCTGTTCTTGACTGGGACTTGATTTAACAACCCATTTCTTGTTACTTATCTTCACATTTTTGCCAATCATTTCAGTTTTTAGTTTACATTGATTAATGTAATGACATACCTTTCCACAGTACATACAAAATTTATCATTAGGTTGGTCAACATATTTCTCGTTCTTGTTCCTTTTCTTGTAGTTTTCAAAACTAAGACCTTCTTTTCTTTTAGTCTGTGGTCGCTCAATCCACTTAGGAACAACCATAGTTTTGCCTATGTTCCTTGCAACAACCAGTTCTTTCTTAAGATTACAGATCTGTTCCTTCAAAACAATTTTTTCTTTATTCAAATTTTCGATCTCAGATCTGTATCCTTTCAAAGGGGTTAATCTAATATCAACGGAACTTAGAACAGGAAAAAATTCCTTTAAGTGTGAAATTTATAAATTTATTAGATAATTTTCATTTTTCACACTCTCATAATATTCTTTCATTTTTAAATTTTTATCAAACAAATCAAAGAATCTAGTTTCAACATCTGTTCTCATTTTCTTAAGCCATTCTATATGTTCTTTGCAAACTTTAAGAGCTTGCTCAGTTTGTTCACGTTTTTCACGTTCATCTCTACATTCAAGAATTGCATCATAAAGAAGATCATATATTTCAGGCCTAGTTTTGCAATCTAAGTCTGACTCAAGTCCATGTTGGCTCACCTCAACATTTTCTTCATCTTCTTTTTCATCAATATTTGCCATGAGGCAAAGATTTGTTGTTTCTTCAGTTTGTTGTTCTTCTTCCTCTCCCGTCTCTGAATCTCCCCAAACAGCTATCATTGCCTTACGAACGTTTGCCTTAGAGAAGGGTGCCTTGGATTCTTTATTCCTTTCAGCAAGGCGTTCGTTGTTCCTTTCTTTGGTTTTATCATTTTCCCAAAGTGGACATTCCTTGATGAAGTGATCTGTAGTCCCACATTTATGACAAGCAGCTTTGTTAGAAAAAATTTTAGTTTTACCTTTGAAGTTTCCGTTCTTCATGTTCCTATACATCTTTCAAAATTTTTGAACCATGAGAGCTGCTTCCTCTTCTTCTGAGTCAGAGTCATATTCATCATATGCGTTGAGAGGAATGGATTTTGATTTGGAGCTTTCACCATATTCAGTGTCAAGGTGAAGCTCATGACTCATAAGTGACCCAACCAGCTGTTCCAAGTTGAACTTAGTGAAATATTTTGTTTCTTGTAAAGTAGTGACCTTAGCCATCCATCTGTCCTTAGGAAGAATCCTAAGAACCTTTTGAACCTATACCTCTGATGAAATAAACTTTCCAAGAGAAGCTAACTCATTATTAATGTTAGTAAAAAGAGTAAACATCTCTTGAATGCTTTCCTTGGTCTTCATGAAGAACAGTTCATATTGATTCATTAGTAAATCAATTTTAGATCTTTTGACTTCATTAGTTCCTTCGTGAGTTACTTCTATTAAATCCCATATTTGCTTTGCGGATTTGCATCCCATGATCCTATTATGTTCATGGGGTCCAAGTCCACAATGCAACAGTTTAACAGCCATGGCGTTTACTTTCATTTTTTCAAAATCAGCTTTGTCATATTTAGAGAAGGGTTTCAGAATTACCTCATTTTTGTCATTAGTAGTTGTGACCTCGAAATCACCAACTTCAATGACTCTCCATGCCTGGTAGTTTTCAGCCTTGATGAATATCTCCATTCGGTTTTTCCAGTATGAGTAGAACTTCCCATTGAACATGGGAGGCCTTTGTGTGGAGTAATCTTCCTCAAGTTTCTCGGTGGTATTCATTGTTCCTTGGGTCTTTTTCTCAATAGGATTTCCTATCTTTTGTGAGTTCTAGCTCTGATACCAATTGTTATTTCACTATGAACACTACAAGAGGAGGGGTGAATTGTATGTGTAGAATTAAATGTAACTTTTTGCGGAATTTCAAACTTGACCAAATAAACAAGCTAAAGGAACACAAGGGATTTTTACGAGGAAAAACTTCTTGGGCCCAACAAGAAGAAACAACCTCGAACACTAGGGATTTTAAACTCAACTCTTTCACTAATTAGGCCAAACAACAACCTAATTATACTCACAAGCCACACCTTGAGTTCCTAAACTCAAGTTCCTGAACCACTGTTCCCTTAACAGCTGTTCCTCTCAACTTCACTGCTCGAAATTTTCTCACTTTTACTTGCTTCACTCAAAGCTTCTCTCTTACAGAACTTCACTCAAAGTCCCCTTATCCCAAAAACCAAAATACAATTGATCGAATAAGCTTAGTGTAATTAGAGTAAGACGGCAAAGAACAGATAGCTTTTATGAGAGAATGAAGGCACTGATGCTTTAATTAGTTAAACTCACTAAATCACTTAGTCAGACACACTTTGGAATTTAATTAGACATTAGTATTTATAGTGGTAGTAATTTAGAATGTGGGATTAAAACATGTATTTGTGAAAAACCATTATCTGATGATGTTCCCTACTCTGAGGAACACGTTCCTTAAACATCCCATGATCCCCATGGTCACTGTTAAATGAGGGAATGTTTTTAGTTACTGCTCCTTGATTTTAGCAACCACTTTAAGCATTACTCGAAAATCTGATTTAATTAAAAACATATTAAGTATTAATCCCGAAATAAAATCAGTTTAATAAAAATATTATCTTTAAATTATTTCCGTAAAAACCGAAAAATATTTTTATTATCTTTGGAAAAATAAAATCTTTTCGTTAAAAAGATTTTCCATAAAATCATATTTTTCCTTAAATAAAACGGTTACCTAGATTATAGGCATAATTTGCTCAACTGCCATAAATGTACCGTTGTAATGCTTCAACCTAAGTCTAGTTCTTTTTAATTATTAGTTCCTTTAACTTATAAGTTTAGTGCCAATTCGTCTGTTCCTTACAAGGGAACAAACGATCATTCTCATTCTAAACTGCCATAGTTCATCACCATCTTTACTCGTTCCTTTACAATGGAACTAGAAACAAAAAGTCTCGCTTTAGTCTTCTTGCTCCAATGCTGCTCCAATACCAAATAGAGAAACATCTTCACTTTTCAAAATCCAAACTTGATTTATTCCTTAACTTAGTATTCTCTTTGTTCCTTTCAGCGTTACCTTGAAATTCACTCACTTAAACAACTTGTTAGTCCAGTACTTCGTTTGCATCTTTGTGCCTTTGTCATCATCAAAACTAGGGTTCAATAGTAACAAATATCTTTTCTCATGATCCTGATTCAACTTGCAATTGGTCGCTACTCTTCATTGTCAATTATACTCCACTTCTCTTTTTTCCAAATATGGAAAAAGAAAATGTCATACTCAAAAATTGAATTATAAATAAATTGAATTTTTTTGTATGCTTTCTAATTACACGGGTTTAGATTATTGTGTGATTGTTTTTTTCTGTTTTGCAGGTAATTAAAGGGGGTATTTGCTATGATAGAAGGGGAGAAATAGGAAGAAAAGCAGAGAAACTATGGAAACTGTAGTGGGTTTCAAGTTGTTTTTTTTTTGTTAATGGTGCAGTTTGTCGTACACTATTGCAGTTTGTTATGGATTTTTTGTTTTAAGCTAATCTTTCTATTGATCTCTATTTTTCATTTTTTAAAATATTGGTAGTTTCTTTTAAGTTGAGGGTATAATTGGATTTTTTAATTTTTGGTGTCCTACCCCTCTTGACATATATAATAGAGATATGGAAAGATGAAAAAAAAAACAGAGAGAAAGTGCGCATGCCATAGATGTGAGAAACAAAAAAGCAGGCAGATGTGGTAGGAAGCTTAAAGTTTATGATGAACAATGGCTTCAGTCAGTCCCACTTCAACTAAGGACAAGTATTATGACATTTGATGGTTATCTTAAAATCCCCCATCCACTGTCTATAGACTACTCAAACAGGGCAAGCTGAAAAGTCACACAAGCAGCACCCACCCAAAACTGACGGAAGATCACAAGCTTCAAAGAATGAAGTGGGTGTTACAGCACATATTACCAGCAACGTGGACAAAACCACCAAAATTTGTTGACATGCAAAATTTTGTTCACATAGATGAGAAGTGGTTTTATTTGAGTCTAAACATGAGGAGGTTTTACTTGCTCCTTGCTGAAGATGACCCTTATAGTTGTTCTCAATCCAAGAGATTTAAGATCAAAGTTATGTTCATATGTGCCACATCTAGACCTATTAAGGACTGTGAAGGGAGGATGATACATCATGGAAAATTTGGTATCTACCCTTTTGTTGACTATGTGAGAGCTAAATATTAAACTAAAAACAGAAGGGCAGAAACTTTGGTGACAAAAGCAATTGAAAGTGTTAACCTAGCAGTTATGAGGGACATGATAATCAACACTATCATCCATGCCATCATGAGGAATTGGCCTGAAGGTGTGTCTAAAGATATCTACATACAAAAAGACAATGCTAGACCTCACATTCATGCAGATGACCCAACATTTATGGCAGCAGCAACTCAGAATGGCTTCAATATTCAACTCAGCAATCAACCACCTTAGTCCCCTGACTTAAATGTGCTAGACTTGGGATTTTTTAGAGCAATTCAAGCACTACAATATCAATCATTTCTTAAGAATCTTGATGAATTGATTTTAAGAGTGCAGGACAAGTACACTTGGTTGCAATTACAATATGTTATGGTAGAAATACTAAAGTGCAAAGGGGGGACCAATTATAATAACCCACACCATGCAAAAAGAAAGCTAGAGAGACAGGGATTACTTCCAGAAAATGTTGAAGTTGAGCAAGCACTGATAGATGAGGCAGTTGCTTATTTGAATGAGAGGTTTGTGAATGTAGGTGAAGCACTTGACTACTTAGATGCACATGAAGCCTAGAATGGGTAAAAGATGTGGCTACTTTTTTGCACATAATGATGTTGTGTATGAAGGAGCAGAATGGGGAGCAACTTTTTGGTATATAATAAGTATATAAGAAGACAAATACACAGGTATAGAAGTTACAACACTTTTGTTTAAGCTTATGGACAAGATGAAGCAACACTTCTAAGCAAACTAGGATTTTCTTGGGGGGTTTTTGTTTATTTATTAAACTGCTATCTACATGTTGAAGGACTGGTTTGTATAAGTAGTGATGCAATAATTATTGAAGTAAAGCATGTATGGTTATGTTTATTTTTTGCATGTCAACAAGTTTAAAGTGAGTTGTATGTTTTATTAAATCCATCAGGGATAATTGCAAGGCTCATTGAGGAAGCAATGGATGATTTCAAACCTCAACTTATTGGTTTAACACCAATAAGGAGCGAATCATCTAATGCTCCTCAAGCCCCAAGTATGAGTCCCTTCATCATCTGGATTATAATTTTTTTAAAAAAAATAGTGACTCAGATTACTTCCAACAGGGACTCAATTGACATAGCAGTGGGGGACTGAGATAACTCAGCAAACCAGGCATGAGTAATTACATCATTAGCCAATTTTTCACCCTCCAACCTCCGATTCAAATCCAACCTCATACTCAATTCCAACATCTAATCCAGATCCATCCTTTTTAAAACAACCTCCAATCCAACCAACTCAATAGGCAACCGAAAACAGTAGGCTATATCAAGGAATATCCAACATTTTTCCACATACCAACCACAAAAAATAGGCATCATAACAATATGGCAGCCAACCAACACCAACAGGCAACCAAGTATAATTGACAAAACAATTGTTTTAGGTAAGCATAAATTTTATCCAACCAACTCAATAGGCAACCCAAAACAGTAGGCAACATGAAGCATATCCAACAATTTCCCACATACCAACCACACAAAAAATGGGGATCATAACAATATTAGGCAGCCAACCAACACCAACAGGCAACCAAGCATAATAGACAACCCAACAGTTTTAGGTAAGCATAAATTGTATCCAACCCACAACAACCAAATAATGAACAGGATTCAATTCACTAAGTAAACATGCACCAAAAAAATTTACAATTAAATGGAGTTAGGATGATAAAACCTCGGGGACTCAAATCACTGGCTTTACGCCTGATTAGGAAGCAACGAGAATCAGGATCAAGTTCTGAGCTTGTGTAAGGGCTCAAAGGTATTCAAGCTGATCCTCATCAGCCTCCTCATAATCCAACAGGTTTTCAACCACATCAAAAACCTTGAACCCCCATCATACATCGCATACGTTGTGCCTTCTTCGTAGTAGACGTTGAAGGTCGTAGCACTGCAACCTAAACACTCACATTTCCCCTTTCCAGAAACCTCAGCCTCACCCAACTTCAACTTCCTCTTAGACCCCATAAGTTCCTTCTCCTTCACCTTCACCTCTTGAACCTTACCTTTATTTGAAACACAGTAAAAAGCCAGAGCTCTTAGGGCGCAAATGATCTCATGTGTAGAACGCAGCATAACCTTACCTTTTTTCTCGTCCCCATCGTCTTCCTCAACCTTCGATAGAGGCCTCAACCTTTGTGAAATTTGTCTGAGGTCTAGTATCTGCTCATTTTGGGGACTCAGAATTTGAAGATTGGAAAAAGAGGGACCACTAGTAGAATAAATGCTTATTGTTACGGTCATTAAATGCCCTATTGCGGCGGTTTTGGCTGCGCAACAATTAAGGGGACAACAATAGGTAATTAATATATTGCTGCGGTTTCTGTGCAAAACCGCGGCAATATACTGTAATTAATAAAAAAAAATAAGAATATTGCTGCGATTTTCGCAGCAATATGTATTTTTTTAATATTAAAAATACAGGTATATTGCTGCGGTTTCTTCCCAAAACCGCAGCAATATACAGCGTAAATTTGTGATAGTTATGATACACTTATAATATAAACATTTTTAAATCGAGGAAAACTATTGCAGTACAATAACAACACAAAAGTAATCAACCCAAACAGTTATATTTTTAATAAAAATAATATTTTACAAATCCTAATTACAAAATATAAAAAAAATGAAAACCGCATTACAGAGAATTAACAAAAAATTAAAAATTAAAAATGATAGAAAAAAGGGAAAACATGTAGATCTTGAAACTCGAACGACAAACGCCGGTGGTGGAGACGAACGGAAAGCAACCACCACCAGTACATAGAATGCGAACACCGGTGGCTTTGCTTGGCGGTTTCGTCAGCATCGCTTCGTTCACTTCGAAGATTGACGGGAGATCTGGAGAACGAAAATCAAAACAAAAATCAAAAACAAAAACGAAAAAAACGAAAAAATAAATCTGGAGAACGAAAATAAAAAAAAAACGAAAAATAAAAACGAAAAAATAGATTGGAGATCTGAAGAACGAAAATCAAAATCAAAAACGAAAATCAAAAACAAAAACGAAAAAATAGATCTGGAGAACGAAAATCAAAAACAAAAATGAAAATCAAAAAGAAAAACGAAAAATAAAAACGAAAAAACAAAAAAATAAATAGATTGGAGATCTGGAGAACGAAAATCAAAAACAAAAACGAAAAACAAAAACGAAAAAAAAGAAAATAAACAGATCTGGAGAACGACATTAGGAAAAAAAAAACCTTGTTCCTCGTGGCGAAGATGTAGAACGACGAAGATGGACGGTGGAAACGAACGAGAGATAGAGAGGAGGAAGTGCCAGTAAGAGGAGAGAGGTGAGGGTGAGAGAGGAGAGAGGTGGGTGAGAGTGGAGAGAGGAGAGAGGGGAAATGAGATAGATATAAAAGGCGTGTGAGAGAGAGGAGAAAGAGTGTATATGGGATAAAACGGCTGAGAGAGAGATGGGTAAAGGGTGAGAAAACCCTAAATGGCTGGAAGAGTGAGATGGGCAGAAGTGAGAGAAGCGGATTATTAAATTTTATTAAATTTTAAAGGCTATTGCTGCGGTTTTTTCAAAGTACTGCAGCAATATATTAAAATAATATTTTTTTTAATATTCTTTTAATATATTGTTGCGGTTCTTGGGCAAAACAGCGGCAATATATCCTAGTCAAAAGGTCAAAATTTTTCATAAAATATTTGTTGATACCATATTGCTGCGGTTTTTGGCGGAAACCGCAGCAATATGATTATTTATATTTTTCTTTTTCTTTTTACATGATATATTGCTGCGTATGGGCAAAACCGCAGCAATATGACCGCAGCAATAAGCAATTATTCTACTAGTGGACGGAATTCCCTGGGTAACCCAGTAACTAGGTAAAATTCATCAACCACCACACCCAAAGCCTTGAAGGCGTAAGGGCGAAGCAAATGCTTTGCGTCTCCACTGTCAAAAAGCCTTCTTGGCCAAGGAGACCCCGATTCAAATGCATGCATCAACTCGCGGATGCTATCAGATTCATCAGCGTCATTAGTTTGGAACAACGCATCGACAAGGGGTTGGAGATTAGGAACATGCATCTTTAGCAGTTTTTTTTAGGTTTTTTTTTTAAACACGAAACAAGATCTAGGGTTTTTGAGCAGTTGAAGATGAATTATAGGGATGAGAGTGAGGATCTCAAGAGATGAAAGGAGAATTTGAAAGTTTAAGAGGGAATTTGAGGAGGAAGTGAAGAATTTAGGAGAGAGAAAAAGCGTAAATCAGAAGAGGGAAAATGAAAGTGGGGGGAGAGAAGATGAAGTTTTGATAGGGAGTGGAAGTTCGTAGAATTAGGATTGGGGAGAACATTGATGGGGTGGGGATGAATCAGTGTGAAGAAGTTGGGGGTTGGATGTAATAAATGATGATGGGGAAGATAGGAAGGTAGTTGGGGGTTATATTTTGGTGGGAATTATTAAAATCTGATTAGATTAGTTAATGTTTTAATAGGGTAGATTAAAGAGGTTTTAATTTATAAATTTGTAGTTAGTAAGGGTAAGTTGGACATTTCACTAGGCAAAACTTACTAAAATAGGAAAAAAAGTGTAACATCTAATTTGTAACATGCAATTTAAGGAAAGTGTAACATCTAATAAAAAACGGAGGAAGTATAAAAAATATTCAACTGTATCTATTTGAATTTAAAATACAAATCATTTGTATATATTCATCTTCAAAAGCAAATATTCAACTTGCGAACTAAATAATTTACTTTGTGTCGGCAAATGTTTAACTGAATTTGTTCAATTTGAAATGCCATTATTTCCAGCTTATAATGAACCTCTAGGTAGTACCCTATAAGAGGTCAGTCTAGAGGATTTTTTTTTATCTTAAAATGAACAAAAATTATTAAAAGAAACGGTCTAATTTTAATATAAAAGTAGACCTAGTAACTAAATGGATTAAACTAGTGATCGAAATAAATTAACCTAGTCACATTTGGGCTTTAATATAGCGTTTAGTATTGCCTAATTTTAATTTAAAAGTAGGCGGTCTCTTACAAGACAAACTCTAAAATGAAAGTATATAAATGGTGTTAAAATCTCACATTTTAAGAAACTAAAAGATATGGTTTTATTCATCTAGCCGCATTGCTTTTTGATGTTTTTTTTTAATATATAATTACACTGCTACACTGCTTTTTGATGTTTGAGGAAAATTAACTTCTTAGCAAGTCCATATTTATGTGCCCACTAAAGTACCAAACACTTTATACCCCAATACAACCTTATTGCGATTGCAATTTGCTGCAGATCACCAAATTACTGTACCCAGGTATCGGCAGAAGCAAATGCTGAACAAAAATTAATAACACAACGAGCCTCTACAGTGTTTGAAAAAGTCATTGACAACTCACGATAGTGATGAATACCATCGTGCTCAATATCGCTAATTGTGTATTTCATGATCCAGATAAGTACCAGGACACACAACAATATTTACGCTCTTTTTCACTCATTTACAATATGAATCACAGAACTTACAAACTCACATTCCTATCAAGCTACGCTTGCCATAAATTGTATTTTAGTTCTTTCACCTCTTCTTCCGGTTCTTGGATTTGGTGGTTGTGGTAGTAGAGGATTCACCTCCTAACTTCAAAACAGCACCATCACTAACTTCATTAATGGATAGTTGCTCTACTGCTTGCCCTGCTTCAAGTTGCAACATCAAGTCTTTGAGCTGCAAATTACAGAAGATCGCAATGGAGTTCCCATCAGTTGTTCAACCGAAGAGGCCAAAACAAACAAACAAAAAAACATCCCAGCATATGAGAAATTTATCAGATTCACAAACCTGTTCTTCAAGATCTTGTAATTTGGTATCCTTCAGTCTTACAGCTTTCTCTTCCCTGCAGCGAAATGGAATTAGAATATACTCATCATAGATGTTGCCTTTTGTGTTAACATAAGCTTCATCATTCCACATGCAAAAGGAATAAACTGTTTATCATATGGATATAAGCAGCACAAATGAGATGCATTTGTTAAAGTGCAGCAATGACTCAACCCCTTGTAGGCAGGGAATTAAAACTCTCCCGTTCCGTTACAGAACGGCCGTTCTGTAACGGATTTTGGATTTGCCGTTCCGCGAAATCCCGTTACGGAACGCCATAATAAAATTCACATACTTCTCGCCGCGTTGTCCGTTCCGTAACGCGAACTCGCCGCGTTAGAACGCTTTTATCACCGTTACATCCGTTTTTTTCAAACATTGGCCAAATTCTTTCTATGATTTAATTATATAGTTGATGAAACATGTTATTCTATTAGATTTGATTACATTATGTTGTAATAATGCTTCATAAACTAAAAAAATGCAAATAAAGTTGAAACATAGTTATGTGAATTTTTTTAAAAAATTCACGCCGCGTCGGCCGCGAAACGTTCTATTTGCCCGTTACAAGCCGTTCCCGCGACAACGTGACCGTTCCCGCGAACGCGACCGCGACCGAGTTTTTTTTCCCTGCTTGTAGGAGGTAGTACTACTCAATCTTGGTGAGTGGATAATCTACCCGATCTCAGTAAAGTAAATATAACAATTAAAAAAATTGGAAAGATTAACAAAATAAACTATTTTCCTTATATGTCTAAGCCTATACTTCCTCCGTTTCTTTTTACTCGCTACACTTCTCATTTCACGGACTCCTAGGCAATTTTTGGAGAAGAGAGAGGTAGAGAGTAAAAAGAAAAGGGACCCATGTGGGAGGAGAGAGATAGAGAGAGTTTATTGCCCAAAAAAGAAGTGTAGCAAGTAATCTGAAACTTCCCATAATGGAAAGTGTAGCGAGTAAAAAGAAACGGAGGAAGTATATTCCCGAGTGTGTTAGATCCTCGACACTTTTTTGTTAAGCCAAAATCACAGAACCTTTTCCTAGAATAGTTGGAGTTGAACACTTAAGCATGTACCCGTGTTTAATATGAAAACCTATGTCCGACAAACACAACCACAGTAGCATGCCCACTTCCTGGACTTTATTCAGAAATCCTACCACTAATAGCTACAAATTCAAACAAGTCCACCAATCAGGGATATCATTCAGTAGTCCCTTCCACAGAATGAAAACTTGGGAACTCAGCAATCAGCTTATCAGTCGTCATACTAGATCACAGAAGCACTTTTCCGTAGTCTAAAGTATAACTTCAAAGAAGCAACATCCAAATAAAGATTTTCACAGCCAGTTATCATAAGAGCTCAGCTATTTAAACAACCACCTCCACTCTCTCCAGTGTCCTGCTAGTTTTCTTTATTAATTGCAAGGAAATAACACATGTTACACCATCTCGGAAACAACCAAGAGAGTGTAAACTGTTTCTTTGTGTCAAACTCAAAGGACTTCGGGGTCTGGGGTAGATTTTTGACGTAACCCATGATAAAGGATCAGGAGAACTAATGAGCCGCAAGACCAGCAGTTGAATAAAATGAAAGAAACATTGTAAAATGAAACATAATACCAAGCTGCAAAATCGGGCCTCAAACTGATTCCGACAATTGATAAATGCACACACATGTTCGAACAATCAACTAAGACCCAGCCAGACACAACCTGACACATGGGTTAATTGGTCTTATTTCCTAGTCAGGTTGCAAAATTGCGTTTCACAAAGATCAGAACAAACAAGGATTTTGACTCGATGAAATTTTGAACAAGTTTGCAAAATATGTCCCCATGTATGTGTCGTATTGTGTCCATCTCTTAGAAACTCAATATATCAACTTATACTTCCTCCGTTCTTTAATTGTAACAAATCATTATATGGGTAAACTTTGACCGTACCTATACTCAAATTTAAACAACATTAATTATCAAGTGATGTATTGTTAAATTCGTCTCAATGTGTATTTTCCCAAATATCAACTTTTTATAATTTTTACATATATGTATGTAACAACAGTAATGATCACAATTTGCATTGGAATTCGTGAAAAAGATATTTTGCAGTTTAAAAAGAACAGAGGAAGTAATATATATTATTTTCGTGTTAGTGGTTGATGCAAGTGGCATGGACCTTTGTGGTATATTGAGAGGACATGCGATGCGACAGATGGGGTGCTGAACAGTAAAAAAATTACTGCGACAATACCTGAAGAGGTTCCACTATCATAGAAGACGTCAAATGTAAGTAAAAAATTTGACCTTACCTTTCCTCAGTCTCCTGTAACTTGGCCTTCCAGATCTCTTGATTTTTCAGCAGATTTTCATTGATCTGCAGCCAATCATTGAAAATGAGGAACTAAGTGTTATCCACACAAGTCAAGAGATATGCACAAACCATCAATAGAAAACAGAGAGATAGCACGAGAAATCGAGAGGTTATAATATAACTGAATTCCTAACAAGTCACTTCAAGAAGTAGTCGACTCAGACACATACATCATCCAGAAATTTCTTTTCTTTGATGCATCTATCCAATTTTGCTTGCAATTTCTGCAATTTCAAGCTCACAGCTTTCTCCACAGCTTCAGCTATTTCCCTTTCAGTCTCTTCTTTAACTTCTTGCAACAAAGATTCAAAATACTGCAATTGCACATTGATTAGATAACTATAACAAATAAAGAAAACAGTTAAAATTTATTGCAGGTACCAATTCCATAGCATGATGTAAATGTATCACTCTTAACAAATTTTTATTTCTGTAAATGACCTCACCAATTTTTGATTCTCAAGCTGTGTGGAGAGAAGTTCATTGTATTCATTTACAATCTGGTAAGACAAACAAAGTGCATAGGAAATTCAATCTCTGCAATTTACGGAAACAAAGAAACAAACCATTCACTAACTGAGAGAAAAAGAATAGAAACATACAGCTTCAACTTTACTATTTAAGATGGCGTCATTAATTCCAGGATCCTCACTGCACTCGCAACTGCCACAGCCGTGCACAGCATGTGAACATGGAGCATTTAGCTCGACCAACTTCCCATCCGTTTTTGACTGTATTAGACGGTGGACATAGTTGTCACCAACGTAATCCCAAACACGGCGAGTTTCCAAGTCCAGGGAATAGCAGTGCTGTGTTTCTTTCCAATGCACTATAGCATGGCCCTCCTTATACCTGGATCAAACGCTTCCTGGTCAGGAAATTAGACAATTAGAATATCTAGCATTTCTGACAAGTATGTTAATAATGTCTGTAAATTTAGTTTCACAGCATAGTTTACTCCTCAAAGAGCTATGGATCTCAATCATTTTACTCCCTTATCAGTTTGATCAATAGGAACATATTTTACATCACAAAGTACTTTGACCCTGGTGGCCAAACTACAATGGCAGGAATGCTTTGTCCATAAAAAATTACAGATATATAGAGAGCGTATTACCTTCCACAACCCACAAAACCACATATTACACATATCCACAGATTCTCTGAGGTTTGACAAATGAAACAGGTTGATTTCTCAGGCTGCTGCTGACAATAACGACAAACCTGGATATGGATGACAACCACAAATACAAGTCAATACATAAACAGCTTAGCAACATGTATGTAGAGAAGGAAACTTGGCTAATATACAGATTAGAAAAATCAGCAAATCACAAAGCCAGGAACCTATTAGTCAACCGCCACTCCTGGGGTTAGAGAGAGAGGGGTTCAAATGTAATTCACAGCACCAAATATTTCAATTAACACAAATATATATGCTTGGTAGAAGGAAATCAAAATTATATATATTTCTTACTAGTTCGCAAAAGATTGGATATAGATATGATCATATAAAGCAAGAAGTTGCACGAATAGAGAACAAAATAAACAACAAAAAGAAAAGTCAGAATACTTTTAATTAGTTAAGAACTCTGAACTCTGAACTCTATGTATGTGATCTCAAATTCTGAATTTTCAGTTCTAAAGAATGTACTCCAGTCTCCAGAAGACCAGAAGTAAGCAAACAGCAAACAAAGAACTGAAGAATGAAAGCACACTTGCAAAACTTACCGGACAAGAAGAATCTGTCCATCTTGAGATGCAGGAGGAGTGGAAAGAATGATTGCAGATTGTTGTGAGGATCCCACTGGTCTCTTGATCCAATCTCTCTGCCATACAAGTACAATCAGTACAGTCAAAGTCAAGGGAAGAATACAAGTATGATAATCTTATGGCAATTTCTATATTAATATTCTATGTTATATACATGTAATGATGTAACTGTGTGCACGCGAATGCATGCATTTGTATCTTTGTGTGTAAGCAGATCATAACAACATATACTAGGTCTTTTCCAGCATTGCCTCTTTTCTTGGAACCTGGAAGACTAGTCAATGCTTCCAGGTCTTTTTTAACGCCATCACTTTAAGCTCTCTTCCTTCATGGAAATGTTTCAGACTTTCAGGTCAGAGAATACTTCAGAAATCTGCTATTTTTGCCGTCAGTTGTAGTGTTTGTATGGAACATTCTAGAAGCATCCTCTGTTTTTCAAATTGGTATTAGACAAAGTTGTTAATCTAGCCTCACGTAATCTTTGCCAGTAAAGTTTTCCTTAACATTTTAATGACTTATTTACTAAGCAACCTAAAACCTAAGAGTGAGCCCATTGGATGATCTATAAACTAGATCATGAGGAGAGAGGGAGAAAAATATTATAAAGAATTAGGAGAGAGAAAAAAAAAAGGAGAGAGGAGGATGATCACATCATTGTACTGATCATTGTTGGATCATAGTTAAAGCTCATGAAAGAGAATAATTGGTAGGGCCCCATGTATGGTGAGTTGGCAACAATCTAATGGCATTAAAAAAACCAATCCAATGGTTAAAAAGATCAAAATTGTAGATCATCCATTGTGGGTAAAAAAAGCATAAAAACTAATGATAGATCATAAGTGAGGTGGAAGAGAGAGGAAATATTAAAATGATTGATGATCCAAATTTTTGGATCAACCATTGTGTATGCTCTAAAGGGTTTGGTCAAGTGATCTTGTACTTCTGAGAATACTTTGTGTTGTCCAACTACATCTACCTGATCCTTCTTCTCAAGTAAATTTCAATTTACCCTATTCCCTCCACCCACCCACCCACCCACCCCCCTTCTTTTCCCAGCTCCTGCCCCCTAGAACAAAGATTAGTTTTTCCACTTACAGACATGGCAAGTTGGCAACTAGGCTTGCATAGAAAACAAAGCTACTATAGCTCCTCTTTAACAGCAGAACTTATACAAAAGTCTTCCGAAGTGACAATAATAAACTATAAAGCACAAAGTAAGAGCTGCTATCCAACAATAGGCAGGTCACAACTACTTCCATCTATTGAGTTTCTATTGAATAGTAGCAGAATGATTAGCATCTTGAACCAAAACAACAAATATTTGAAAGAGTTACAACAAGGTAGAACAATTTCTGTTGGGTATCTCTTTAACTTCTCATCCATCAAATGCTCCTTTTTACAGCATGGGAGCACTAGTTCCGATCTAGTTTTCTTTAAGGAAACAAGACTTTGATTAGAGAAACAAGCTGCTAAAGAAAAAAGATTCAATACAATAGTTATACCCACTCTACAACAGTTGTGAAATGAAATGAAACACATAAGTTATGAGTAACATACCTAAGCAAACTGGACATGTACTCTGCTCAGTTGAGTTCATGAGAGAAGCTTGTCCATGTTCAATAGAGCCCGTGTATTGCACATCAATGATAAAAAGCACATGACAAGCCTCTGGCTAAATAAATATTCAGTCAGCTTTCAATAAAACTAAAAAGGTAAAAACACATACTTGAGGTTTCGAATTATCAACTGAAGCAATATATTAAGAAGGCTACCTCCAGAGATGAAAATCTTTTCCCGTTAAAATGTTTGAAGAATCCATCAGCCGAATCCTGACTATCAAATCTGATCAGAGCAATATATCTATCTGCTGTTTCATCATCCCTTGACACAACAGACAAGAGTCAGAATATCATAAAGTACATATCAATAATCTTAATATCCCACATGAGAAGCCATTAAGACAAAAACTTCTCACCTGACAATTCGCATTTCAAGCATATGTTGAACAAATGATCCGCAAAACCGACAAAAATCTGCATAAGTCATGTGATTCGGAACTCCAAGAACACATACAAGGGCTTTCCTCTCAACCTAATCATCATCATATGCAGGTTAGGGAAGCACATATAGGAGAGAAGTGTGCTCGAAATAGCATCATCTACATTTCTAAAGCACTTCGAACAGGGAAAAAGATCAATGCACTAGAGCTGGCCACTGATATTGGAGATTAATACACAAGCTCTTAATAATCATTACAGCATGTGCCCACAGAAAAGCCATAAGATCAAACAAGCTAAAAGTGCTTGTATAATTTACCTTAAAACACCTATCCATCTGCCCAAATAAACCCTAAATCATAGCATAAAAGTTGCACTTCCGATTATGGATATAATCCTTCAATTTTCCAAATACTACTTCATCTTTTAATTTGGATTGACCTTCATTATTACACAAAACCAACTAACGCATACATTCCCAACGACACCAATTGTTCAGTATTATAGCTTCTCATATATATTTTTTTGAGAAGTTCATTATTCGCGCCAGTCCTATGGTCCATGCCAGTGTTACCTAATTCGCCTTTTAAATTCGCCAATTTACCCAAAAATGAACCAAAACCAACCATAATCCATTTTTCTCAATTCGCAAATCGTGGGGGAATTAGGAAACACTGGTCCATGCCTAAATTCAAGCAGCACCATCCTCATGCCTCCAATCATCGCATTGAACCAACTCCACAAACCCCAACACACCAAACGGGTCGTAAAAAGACTCTGACTAAGGCAAGACAAGGAGGAGTGAGATGAGGCACACAGCCCTAAATCCTAATCATACAATAGCAAAGCTATCTTTTACTTACCCCTAGCATTATAAACACATTCTGATATCATATTCACATGACACTCCCGATACCAAGTAGTATAAACTAAATTAACCAACCATACATATTCAATCTGCATAAATCTTTTCTTTCTAAGACCAAATTTCACTTCCAGCTCTAACGTATCACCTATTTGAATCAATAACTTTGAATCGAATAGTTTCAGACATCAAATTAGCTCAACGAAAATCAACAGGCCAAATAAACACTAAAACTAACATTTTCTGCAATCAATTCTCATGAAGATGCACAGAGAAAAACCGAGGAGAGAGAAAGAGAAGGAAGAAGAAGGAAGAAACGACGTCGTTAGAGTAGAAATGCATGACACCGCAAGTTTCTTCGATTCTAGGGTTTCCAGATGAAAACGCCAAAGTTTGAGTGGAAAAAAGCAGTGATAAGTCGCCGGAAACCATGGCGGACGAAGGAGATGATATGCTGTTGTTTTCCGATGAATCAGCGACTGGTGATTTGCTCGCACTTGCTGCTGCGGTTGTTTCTGACATTTTTGAAATCAAAGTTGAGGAGAGAGAAAATGGTGGGAGGTAGACGATGAGTATTTATAAGGTACTGGTAGTGCGCAAATAAGTACAGGTGCATGGAGCGCGAAATTATTTTTTTTTAGTAAAACCGCTACTTGCAGTAGCGGTTTAAAAGTGTCGAGAATTTTTTTTTTTCAAGTTAGGTAAAACCGCTACTCCGAGTAGCGGTTTATTATGAAAACTGCGCTACTCAGAGTAGCGGTTTATTTTAAAATTAAACCGCTACTTTGAGTAGCGGTTTATTTTAAAATTAAACCGCTACTTTGAGTAGCGGTTTCGTGGGTTAAAACAAAAAAAAACAATTTTCTCGCGTGCCGTCCTACGTGGACGGTACGCAGGGAATTTTAATTTTTTTGGGCATATTTTGGGAATTAAAACCCACTTTTGCATTATTCAAGGAAAAAATTCTCATTTTTAGATTATAATTTTAAAAAAGGATAATTTGTCAAAAGGGGCCTTAGAATTTTTTGTTTTTGCGAGAAGGGACCTTAAAAAAAAGTTGGCATTTAAAGGCCAAACAGCAAAAAATATTGTGACGAAGGACCTTACCACCAGTTTCCGACATTGACCAATCTTTTCAGGCATTGACTTGCCTCAATTTCTAAATGACACTCCCTAACTTTATAAATGCACTCCATCTAAATACCAAAAACAGACCCAACTCCCTGTCACTTGAACTCCTTTATATCTCCCTCTCTCTTTCTCTCTCCAAAATTTGAAAACACCATTAATGATGGTGTGCTGCTGAATATTGAAAGTCATCCAACTGATTAATTGCAACTGGTAAGTTCACTGTACTATCCTTTATCAAAGTTTTCATCTTTAATCTCTTCATTGCACTAACACAAAACTGTTCGAAAATGGGAAAAAGCATAGCAAGAAGCAGCGTAGCAGAGCAAGAAGGAGGAAAAGCAGAGCAAAGCAGCGTAGCAGAGCAATGGTATTTGGGGTACAAAGAAGTAAGGGAAATTAGGAGGGAAAATTTGTCAAAGTAGGGCAAAAAAAAAGGGAAAAATTACAATAGCAGTGCCATTTAGAAATTGAGGCAAGTCAATGCCTGAAAAGATTGGTCAACGTCGGGAACGCCCTAATTTTATTTCCTTACGGAAATGGAAACCGGTGGTAAGGTCCTTCGTCACAATATTTTTTGCTGTTTGGCCTTTAAATGCCAACTTTTTTTTAAGGTCCCTTCTCGCAAAAACAAAAAATTCTAAGGTCCCTTTTGACAAATTATCCTTTAAAAAATTATTGTTATTTGTTTCCTTAAATTTTGCAACTAAAGGTTCCCTTTTCAGATTTAAATTTAAAAGGTAGATGTTCTTTTACGTTAACGGTAGATGTTCATTTACTATATGTTCTTTTCATTATAACCTTTGTTCGTTTATAAATATAAATTTACACGTTCTTTAATTTTAAGCCTTGTGTTCTTTTTTAAACTAGAAAAATTGTTGAAAGAAGTTCGTGTTCTTTTATATAAATGGTATGTTCTTTTTTGGTGCACAATGAGCATTGTGCGCCCTAGTGCATAATCCACGCTTTGCTGGTAGTGGACCATCCGTTGACAAGCTTCTCTACCCCAAGATGAATACTACAACTCGTACGTCCCATTTAGTAGTTGTTAATAAATTGCGGTATTATTCTTTATAAGAGCTTGTCCTAATTTTTCAAGGACATACTCCCTCCCTCCATTATTAGTTTACCCACTTTGACTTATAATGCTACTCATCTTTATTATTTTGACCATTATTTGTGCTTTATATGTAAAGAAAATATAATCATGTATGATATCATTTGATTCGTCTCAATATGTAGTTTTGGAATATTAAATTTTTATAATTTTTACAAATACATAATTAGAGATATTATTACTCAAAGTTTTACATCGATAAATGTGAAAAGTCAAAACGGGTAAACTAATAAAGGACGGAGGGAGTATATGAGATATGAAATATTCTTTTGTTACATTTAAAATGAAATGGAGTACGTATAATCATTTTGTGTAATTTTGAGAAAAATTAGGGATATGTTAGAGGATTTTTGAATCAAGCGTGTTTTGGGTTATTTTTCTATACTTTACTTTTTTACAAATTACAAAATTATCATAGTGATAACTATGTGTTTTGAGAAGGTATTGTGTCAGAAGCGTCTGACCACAACATTTGGTCATACGATTTCAGCTGGTTTCAATTTTTTTCAGTTGAATGTATTTTGATTTTAGTTGTTCAGTGGATAAGTTCAGTTGATCCTTTTTTTCTTTTGGTTGGACGTTCTACTCATTCAGCTGGATATCTTTTAAGTTCAGTTGATCCTTTTGCACTTTCAGTTTGACCTATTTTAAGTTTAGTTGAACCTTTTGTTCATTTAGTTGGACCCCTTTTAAGTTCAGTTGATCTTTTTTTTCTTTCAATTGGATGTCTTTGAAGTTCGGTTAGTTATCTTATTGTTTCCTTTACGTGTTTTATTCTTTCAGTTGGTTTTCTTATTGTTTAATTTACATGTTTTTCACTTTCAGCTAGTTTACTTACATATTCATTCAGTAACCACCAAACCCATTCATCTTCTTCACTCAACAAATCTCGACAACAACAATAAACATACAGCAATATCATCAATTCATCATACAATCCAGCATCAACACACACAACCTTAGCCAAATCAACCCCAAGCCAAAACTCAGCTAAGCCACGGTGACCGTACAACCATCACTACCGCGTCGTGTCAGCCGCCGTACAACCACCATCCAATTGACGACGAGCAACCCACAATGTCGCTGATTAAGGGTGATGATTTGACGGATAATTGAAGTTGATGATTAGACGAAGATAGACGAAGATGGACGTACCATGACCTTCAAGGTGTTTGCGGTGTTTTCTATACGGCTGTGTTCGCTGCTGAGATGGCCTCGCAGTTCTTCTTGAAGCGGGTTACCATTTTTGTGAATGACGGTCCGACCAAAATATTGTAGTCAGACCCTCTGATACAATAGTTTCACATGTGTTTTTCTTGTATATGCATTCTGTAAAGAGAAATGTTAATGTCTGAATTATAGAAGTCCTAGTACCTTTTCCCAAACTACGGTTAAGAAAATATTCAAAAATTCTTATGATTAGGAAATAATCTTCAAAACAATTATAGGAAAAAATATGACTTATAAATCCAAGTTAAGAGTGTCTTCTCATATTAATAGCTAAATTTGATTCAATTTTAAATGATTTAAATGATTCCAAATTTATTGATACCCTTCATATATTGGTTTGAATTGTATATAGATCAATTTTAGAAATAAAAATTATTGACATCATGCCAATTAATTATGTCAACCTAATGGGTAGAAACTGGAAAAAAAAAAGATGATGGAGAAAAAACAAAATTATTTTATGTGAAATACTGGTAGGTTATGAGTCACCAATGTCAATACAAAAAGAGTGTTATTGAGAATATCTATAGATAAATCAAATATAGGATTAATATGGGGAAACACCTCGAAATATGGAGTTTATGAGTGATTTTTTTTTCCTAAATTATAATATACTCTTGAACTTTGACTATTATATAAGGCATTAAACTTTACATATATACTCTCCTCTATTTTTGTGCACTAGCCATGTAAGCCTACTAGTACACAAAGTTAAAATTTTGCTTAGAAATCTATTGGAAAACTCTATATGTTATATTTGTACTATTAATTTTCACATGTTACATACATATTATCAATTATTAATCATAATTTTGGTTCAATATGTGAAACTTATACTCTCGCGCACTTAAAGCTTTCCTTGGTTCATTTCCTATTGTCGTGAACCTTGATGATCCACATTACTAGTAATGAACTAATGATCATACTCTCTCTCTGTTTCTTTTTAATCTACACACTTTTCTTTTAGTCCGTTTCTTTTTAATCTACACACTATTGCTTTTTCTATTTTTGGTAACATATCACATCTACTTTATCCTTTTTTTTCCACCCATGTTGTTATAGATGGTGACGAGGCTGCTCCACCATTGATGGTTGTCAAGGATACTAAACTAATCCATTTGGTTGGTGATTGTTCTTCCTTCTTAAACTTGATGAGTTAAATGCTTCTTTCATGGAGGTCTTTAATTTGATTCATTAAGTTCTCTTTCATGGAGGTCTTTAATTTGATTCGTTAAATTTGATTCATTAAGTTCTCTTTCATGGAGGTCTTTAATTTGATTCGTTAATTTCTCTCATTTTCATTGTTGTTCTTTTCCTCGAATAAGTTAGGAAATTAGGGTCCTTAAATCCATAGGAGTGTCTTGTTCTTTTCCTTTGAGTTATTTCGTTTCTACATGTATTTTATGTTAGTTGTTTCGAGTTGTATTGATTTAATCATAGGGTCCTTGTAAGCATGACGAATTATTAGCTTCAGATGTAATGAAACAAGTTAAAAGAAGCTAAGAAAGCACGTCCAAGGAAGGAGCATATGCAACATGAATATGGCTGAAATATAGGAGTTTGGTACACCCCTTGATCACACGTCTAAACTGCAACAAACTCACTATTATCAAGGCGTGCAAGTGTGGAGTCCAAGGGATGCATGGAGTACGTGAATAGCAGCAACAAACACACGTTCAAGAAGGGAGTTAGGCACCACCATAATAGGGGGAAGTTGTTACTTCCCTTGCACGTAGGCAACTAGCCGTTGTGGCCTAGTTGCTTGTTTGATTAGCCACTTCTACCTTGTCTTAAGCCATGATTCGTACATGTAATAGTGGATAGTTAATTTGTTAATTTCACTAATTATCTTTGTTTAGAAAAATTAGAAAAACTTAAGTTGTAATAGTCTATAAATAGACGGATGAAATGAAATGAAGGACATGACTTTTATGACTTAACAAAACCGTGAGTTTTTATACCTTGCTTAATACTTTGCATTCTTGGATTGGAATCAAGTGTTTAGTGCCTATGCTTAACTAACCTTGGCAAGTTAGTTTGTCTTCTTAGGAGCTTTTAGATTGATTGTGGTGTGACATATCCAAGTAGTTTAGGAGTTTGCTATTCAAACAAACTTGTGGATTCAAGTCTCTTGATTGTCTAATTCTATCAAAACACCCCGTCAAGGCACAGTGCCATTCTCTGTGTGAGCCAGTGCTATTCTCTGTGCAACTATTGTTCGAAACTTTAAACTTGTATACTTCGAGTGTTACTCCAATTATACAACTCATGTAAATCACTTTTTGATATTTTAACCCACTCTTTTGTTTCTCTCTCCACCTTTTCAGTTTCTCTCTCATACTTTTGTACTTCCTCCTTGGTTCTCCCCCAAGTGAAGTGAGTAAATTTAAAATGAAACGGAGGGAGTACTTAATCATGATATGTGATTGAATAATTTATTAATCTTATCACATCCTTGGAAATAGTTAGAGAATGGGAGTTGATTTAAGAGGAGACTAATACATATATCTATCCATTAGGAATATACAATTAGAAAAATTAACATTTTACTAATTATTAGTGTATAAATCTAGTATGTATATTACTCAGTAGGTAGACCGAAAAAAACAATTAGAGATATTTTGTCATTAAATTTGAGATTAGAGGTGGTAAAATAATGACAAAATTGGTCAATGATGATTATAGTTGAATGGGTGGCAAGGTGGGAGAGACTACGGAGTTGAGAATGATGTAAGGGGGAGAACATGACATTCAATAAAAATAATTAATACAAAAAAGAACTTTTTCAATCAACTTGATGGAGTTGTAAATTAGTTTGGAAAAATGATTAATGACAGATTTTGATGTATTATATATAAACTTAATCATATAAGGGTAGGTTTATATAAGAGTCTTTATGTATATTATAAATCGATTCAATGAAACAAACGCAAGGACTTTCAAATTTCAAGAGGATTGTATTACGAGACAAATCATGGATTCGGTGAGAAAAATAGATATTAGTCTAATATGAACATCGTATGAAATTGATGAAAATGAGAAGTAGAACTGGAACAACCATGTGGCAAGAAATGATAAGTTTATTACGGGACAAAAAAAGAAGTCTCACTAATAATATGCAAATGACAACCTAATATGTGGGGATTGAAAATCCATTACTTCTTTTTTTTGTTTGGTTAAATCAAAGAACGCATTTAGAACTTAGGCAACCTTGTGGGGTTGCAATTTAATACTTAGGCAAACTTTGAGTCTAAGTTGATTTATGTTGTATAGGCAAACAGTAGTGGGGTTATGCAGGATCGAGAAGTACTCAAGGGGGGGGGGGGGTTGAATTGAGTACTTTGATAGTTAGTGTAATTTAAAACTCTTTTGTTTTGTGGGGAACCAGATGAACTGGTTTACGCAGCGGAAACAATTAACTGTTCCAGCAGTAATAAATCACACACAAGAATCAACGAGGTTCGGCCCAACCAAGGCCTACGTCCTCCTACCCTAGTTAATCTTTTTAATCAACTCTGAAAAACAAGAGTAACAACACTCAACTGTTCTGGATGAACAGTTCACTCAAACACTCAACCCAAGTGTTTCCCCAACGTTCTTGAACTTACAAGAACTTGCACTTGAACTTAAGAATGCTCCCCAATCACTAACCCCTATTAGTGATTCAAATACAATGTGATTTTCTCTTGAAATCGCTTAGTTACCAAGCATACAAAGAGACAATAATGAATTCCTATGGATAAGCATTCTATTTTAGAAAACTGTTCTATTTTTGTGGGTTCTCTCAAGGATATTCAATATTTTCGTGTGAGAGACACACACATGTATAGATGCATAAAGTCAAATTATATAATGTCTTGGGAAGATATTTTCGTGGTGAGATCATATCCATATCAAGGATATTATCTACTTTCCTCAAATACAAAGATATGAGGAAATATCCAAGATATTATTTAATTTCCTTAAATGAAAATAAGATAATATCAAGTACATGATCACGAAAATAACTTCACAATATATTCTAATGACTTAAGAGGATATTTTTGTGGAGAGATAATATCCATATCAAGGATATTATGTACTTTCCTCAAATACAAAAATAAGAGGAAATATCCAAGATATTATTCCATTTCCGTAAATGAAAATAAGATAATATCAAGGATATGATCACGAAAATATATTCTCATTATTTTATGAATTTATACTCTTGATTGGCATATATTTTCTCCTTAATACTTTAGAAAATTATCAAACGAATTTTCGAAAACCTTTTTAAAACAGCCAATCTCGTCAGGTCAACTGTTCTAGCGAACTGTTTCCCTGACTAGTAATGTTGTGAATACTGGACCAATTGGTTCCCCTATTCATAACACTACTGTTTCCACACTAAGAACAATATATTAATTTCACCAAAATATCATGCACATATAATACACAAAGACTAATAAGAAGAACTCCTATTTATTATCTTCATGTAGTTCAAGTCTTGAAGCTTCCCTTGATTATTAACCTTCATTCCATATATTTCTTGAACTCTATCAAGAGGGCTTGATTGCTTCAAGTTTTGGAAAGGACCTGTTTGCTACACACAAGAAAGTTCATAAAGCATATAGAAACGGTTCAATTAGAACAATTATTCTCAGTTGTATGAGCTTTGTTGTTTGTCATCATTCATCTCAACTGTTTTTCATCAGTTGTTTACCATTAACCTGTACCTTCACGGATGGTCTAATAGAACACATAAGTTAAAGATTAGCAAAGTAACAACTATTAACACGGTAACTATTCTAGTGACTATCAACTGTTCTGCATCCAGTTATATTGCTTGCAACTGTTTGTCATCACTCAAAACTATGAGCACTACTTTTATCACTTCACCATCGTAACTTATCAGATTTTTACAATTGGATTGTATTTCATATAACCTTTTCCTTTAGTGGTGATTCATAAAGCATTAGACAGTATGTAAACTGTAACAAAAGATACAGAGAACAACTAATAGTGAAAAATAATTAGTATGGACAACACCATAAGGTATGCATACTTGTCATTATAACTATGTGCAATGCTACTAGAAGGACGGGGTCTTGAGAGCTTGGATTCTTCAACATTTAAAGTTGATAAAACTTGTTTGGCTATTTGATAATGGTGAAAAAAGTTAGATAAGTGGTGCATGATGTTTCCTCCAATTATTGACCAAAGAAATGGATTGCATAATTATCTTTTCTTCAGGAATTTAGCTTAAGCATCTTGTACTTCTATGTGATCAATGTTAAATAAAAAGTTGGATTTTCATGATCTTAACGAATTTGGTTGGTGTTTTATTATTGTTTAATCAAAGATGAGTATGTGTATAATTATTGACATATAAATTAAACAAGATATTAGTGAATAAAATTTTGGGGTATTTGTATAATAAGTGACATTTGAATTAAACAAGTTGTTAGTATTGTTATGTTTTATATTTAATTATGTATCATAATGTCAGAAATATAGGATGAACCCATTACGGATGAGGCATATGCTTAAGTGATGTTGATGCTCTAAGTAAGTGAGCTATGATTAAGAGAAGTTTGTGTTATTAGACATACAATTCGAATAAAGTAGTTGCTCAATTCACTTGAGTCCTGTTTTTCTTGATGCTTGCGCAAACGAAATTTTGTTGATGAGAAACCTCCACCTCTTGCATAAGAGGAATCTCCCCTGCTGACAAGTTGATGAATTCCTTCCATTACTCCACACTTGATGATTTTATATAGCCCTTTTGGTTGATATGTACTATTCTAAATTAATGTTGATATTTTCTATGACTATTTGTACAATATTTCTCAATATCTACTTACACAAGAGTTGTTGACTTTCAAACTAAAAACCTAGCCTCCCCTCTCCTTTTCTCTCTCTAAAACCCTAGCCTCCCTTACCCCTTCTTCATCAATTAGGGGCTGTCATGGATGTTTTCATCCATGGTAAGCCCCTTTTTCCCTTTTATTTTCAGTTTTTAGTTTATTTTCTTGTTTTGTTCAATAAATTAGTATCTCTTTATGAGATTTTCTCAAACCCTTTTATGGGGTTTTTAGTTTCTTTTGGAAATCTCCTTCTCCCATATGGGAGTTGTGAGTATGGTTCTTTTGTTTTTAGGTATGAGAAATTATTCTCATTGGTTGAAGTTCGAGACTCAACATGAAGAATTAGGGTTTCACAACTTCTGTAAAATTATGGAAGACTATTGGAGTACGTTCATCCCAAAATTTCCGCATCTGCAGATCGTTGCCGAACCAGAGCGAACTCACAGATTGCATTGCTTCAGATGAAATTTTTTATTAAGGCAAAATTAAGTCAAATCTGCGATGTTTACATTTCTAGGGTGATATGTATTTCTATTAGAATTTTATGTTTTTCAGAAATGACTTGTAAGTGTCGTTTGGCGAAATATTAATGAAATCCCTTTTCTTTCAAAAAAAAAAAAAAAAAAAGAGTTGTTGTCCATAGATTTTCATGAAAGTAAATTAAATTTTAAATTATATATGTTCAAGGTAATTTTTTGCTTTTTTTCCTCTCTTTGTTGCGGTTGCAGTTTACCATATCACCTTTAATTTTACTGGTTACATTGCTGAACTTTCAAGGATCATGTTACGAAAAGATAAAAACAGAAATATCACCCCTAATCTCAGTACTTAGTGTCAAACTCTTATTGTTGGAAAGTTGATGACAAAGCATGCGCATGGCCAGGTAGCTCAAGAATTTCTGCCTGGTATGTTCCAATATTTTAAACCCTACAACTTCGGATATTTGCATTTGACATTTGGAAATTGATCAAACATATAATAGGAAACGGGTAAAGTAATTTCCTATTGGGCTTCATACATACTTTCCTTTAATGTAATGCAATTTTCCCTGCCTTACTTTTCTCTTATTATCGGTTGTGTTTTAGAATTCACAACATCTTCAAATATGAATGTAATACGCTACAGTTTCATCTCGGGATAACTAAGAAAATTTATTGAAACTACCACTACAGTCTAGAAATTTGTAAGGTTTGATAATGAATTAGTCCCTCTTTGCTTGTGTTTTCTTTCAAAGGTTGATTCTTTTCTAGTTATTAGGCCCGAGTTATGCTTCAGGTAAGAATTTTTTATTTATTTATTAATATAATACTTTATGATAATAACACTAATTATAACTTATTAGTCTAGTGGTTAAGATTTTAGTAGATGTACATGAGGTCTCGGGATCAAATCCCTACTACGCAATTCTAATTTTTTTATTGTACATGAATTACATGAACTAAAACTCCATAGTGAGAGCGCCACGTGGCACAACTTCTTATTTATGCACGCCTTTTAATATATTTGTATAGATTATATTGGCATTCATTAATTCAAGTAGCAGTAGCATTGCAAATTACTACTGAGAAAACCCAATTTTTTCTTTTTATTTGAGGATGAACTCTTTATTGATAATGCTGTGATTTAAATAAATTGGATCGCTACTGCTTGAGGGTTCATCATTTGTTTTCTTTCTATCTTTTATCTTTTCCTTTTGATTTCTTATATATGTGTGTACTAGAATTTTATGCACGCGATGCGTGCTTGATATCTTGTGCACAAAAGAATTGTACATTATCTCTCAATCTCTATTATACTAATCTTATATGCACCCGATGTATGCGTCAATTATTTGGGCAATTGCTGTTGAATTTCATCTTAATTATGAATTCAATTTAATCTTTTGTGAGTTTTTTAAGATTGCTACTAAACATTATTACATGAAATTTTTTATTAAATACACTTTATAACACTTGACCAATTTTTTGCCATTTGAAATTAATTAATATATACTTCCTCCGTTTTTTTTTACTTGCATCATTGAAGTAGATTACGCCTCCCAATGCACATTTTATAAGTTAAATTTCCTTAATTATACATGATAAAAAATTATGCAAATTAGATATTAATAATCTACAAGTTAAGACGAATCTAACAAGATCTCACATGACTATATTTTTCTTTACATATAAGTTACAATAGTGATTCAAAGAGAAACATGTGAATAGTGCCCAAACCCAAAACGATGCGAGAAAAAAAAACGGAGGAAGTATATATAAATTAAAAGCATTTGGGGAGAATTGTGGTCATCTTCTCTTATGAAGATGATTGAAATTATCTAATTTGATTGATTCTAGATTGGCAATCAAAGAGTGAAGAAGGATTAATAAGCTTAGTAGTGTAATTTCACATGATCGTAATATATTTAATTTACTAAAATAACCTTACTCAAATAAACAGTGAAGAAGAATTAGTAAGGGTTGGGTGGTAATCTCATGTACCCACCAACCACCACCCCAACTCTTCCTTATATAATAGAGATTAATTAATGATCTCAATATACTTCAAATACATGATTTACCTTATTTCAAATACATAGCCTCCCTACACCATTCTTTGATTGTTTTTTGCAGTGCATTGTTGGTTTTTTGTTTTTTTTTTTTCCTTCTTTTTTCCCCATAATTCTGGTAACAATGATCTCAATTTGCTTTCTATACAAAGAAAGCTTCTTTTGTTTGCAATATAATGTGATATGAATTGGTTATGTTTCTAGAGTAAAAAAGTGAATTACCTTATCTAATGCTTGACTTGATGTGATATAGAGGAATAAATGCCTATGCTTTTAATTTGTGATTGTTATTCTGATGTCTTGCTTTTACATTCTTTATAACCGTTCTCAGACCCTTTTTTTTTTTTTTGCAGATAACCATGCTTAAACTTACAACTTCAATTATTATTAAAAATTATATAATCCGTGAAAGTTTTCTACTCTTATACTTGAGTTATTTGAAGTTGTGCTTTCAACAATGAAGCATTACCCAGTTAAGTTGTGACCAATCTTATGAATTGGACTAAGGGGTCCAATCTCTTGACTATAATGGCAATTAACAGTTACAAATCCAAAAAATTTGCCATATTACTATTAATATGATGATTAATCTACTATTCATTGCATTAACACCAACATATTACATCTTTTTATAAATTTATTTAATTATTTTCTAATATAAATTTTATAATGTCTGTTGTTTGTTAATCTTCTAAACAACCATAAGTCATCAAATTAGAAACCTTTTGTCAATTATGGAAAAAAAATCACTTGGCCTAAAGTGTACATGAGATGTTCAATCACTTGATCATTTGTCTACCATTTTATGCAGGTTTTTTAAACTGAAAGCTTTATTAGAGTTTAGTAAAACTTTTGAAAATTCTTGGTTCCATCTAAATGATTCTGATACTCACTAGGGTTTTGATTATATTTATATATGATCCTAAACTTCTGTTGTAGATCTTTTCGTTTGTGAACAACGAATGATGAACGATTGTTTTTGCATCAAGGTATAAGCAGCAACTTTATATTAGCTTTTATTAGTTGCAAAATTCTATTCATTTGTTTATAAAAGAAAACCATGTAAAAGAAGAGGTAGTCACATTTTATTATTACATTGAATTCAATAAAAATTGGTCATATTGAAAATATATTGAAAGTTTAGTTGAATTTAAAGGGAGTCTTTTTTTATTATTTTGCATTCTTTAAATTTTTTCACCCTTTCTAGCATGCTCATAATATATCAGTGAAGGTGTTATTACTTGTTACAAGCTATTAAAGGTCGCAAATTAGATCATGTGGAAGGGAGTAGGATGAGCATCCTACACCTTCCCCTAAGCAACGTCGTTTCATTAGTTTTAGGTGAGCCAAAAATTTGCCTGGCTTTTGGCAGTGTTTTTGAAAGTGGACCAGCTCCCCTATTTCAAGCTTTGTATTTGTTGCTTACATCACTCACTCATTCACTCTCTTTCTCTCTCATTTATTTTTCAAGAACCATTTCAATTCTCTACTCATTTATTTTGTTCTTCATTTATTTCTCCCTGATTTTCTTTCATTTCTATCATAAATTACCAAAAGTTGATATTGATTTTATTTTCTGTTTTGCATTTTTAAAACTTTGCATGTTTTATGTACTCAATTTATAAAATGGAGGATATAAGTGGAAATGATAAAATTGCAATTGATAATGTTATTCCTTCTAATGCAATGGGAGATTTAGGTGATGGAGGAGAAAGAGAAAAAGATGAATTACCAGGAAATTCTTGTATTTATTTGTTGAAGCAATTTTTTTTGATGTACAAATGCATATGGTTTGTTGTACAATAATATACGAGTGTACATTTCGTATTTTTCAGTAATCAAAGTAATGACCATTAGTGTATATTGTGATTTATCCTTATTGCGTTGGTTGTGGTACCTTTTTTTATTACTAGCTCCCCCTACAGTTGCATGTACATGCACATACCTTGCATGTACACTTTGTTGACATCATGTACATTAACTGATTTATAATCATTTTGTTATGTGTTGACCTTTTGTTTTAATACCCATATTGATTTTTTTTTTGTTTATGTCTATAGAATATGTTGAGTCTGAGACATCTGAATTGCTACTCAAAGAGGTTGCTAATGACGAAGAAGCTTACAAGTTATACAATGATTATGCCTTTAAATGTGGATTTGGGATTCGCAAGGCCAAAGTTTGTTGGAGATATGATACAAAGACCATTAGACAACGATTTTTAGTTATGCATGTTAGTGAAGCTAATGTACATTTAGTCATACACAGTGAACATTAATGCAACTGTAATGTACACATAACAGGGTCAGCTCTATAAAATAACTTGAACATTCAGTCATAACAACATTATACATTCAGGCTTAGTAATCACTAGGAAAAAAAATGAAAGGGCTGCGTTTTCTTAAAAACGCACCCCTTCTTGTATGAAGGGCTGCAGTTTTGAAGAAAACCATAGTCCTTTTAGTCACTAGTAGAATAAATGCTTATTGCTGCGGTCAAAAAGTGGCATATTGTTGCGGTTTTGGACGCGCATCAGTTAAGGGGGCAGCAATAGGTAATAATTATATTGTTGCGGTTTTAAACAGTCCCAAAACGGGAACAAATTAGGGAAATGACTAACCGTATTTTACTTAGAATCAAAGAATCAACACACATTCACCACCTAGGTGAGATGTGACGTTTAAGAACAGTCCCAAAACGGGGACTATTCAAGACTTACTCCTAATGAGTAAGTCTTGAACGGGTATCTAGGCAATATGATGTACATAAAAACAATCGCATTCAAGCGATTCCAAGTATTCACCAAACAATAATCGCATTCAAGCGATTTTAAGTTATTATCAAACAACAAGTACCAAACCATTTCTTAGATTTCCCTTCCCCTCCCATTGGTGAGTCTATCAATATAAAGGCATTGCATATCACTTTAAACAAAGAATTGCAAAAACATCACAATAACTTAAACATAAACAATCCCGTATAACATATTAGGGCATACAAAAACTAAAGCAAAATTATCACAAAATCAGTTTTAATACTTAAATCTTATAACTAAGCATATATATATATATATATATATATATATATATATATATATATATATATATATACTTTATACTAATCATTTTAAACTACAATTTAAGCCCAAAATTTCATTAAAACACTAATTAAGAAAAATTTACAAAAAAACTAACCTAAGATGACAAATTAGAGGAAATCGCTTGAATGCACCGGAATTCAAGGAGAAGCACCGGAAATTCAGAGGAGAAGCACCGGAGGAGAAGCACCGGAAATTTGAAGTGGCGCCAGTGAAATAGAAGCGGAGGAATTCGTTGGAGCAACGAAGGAGAGAAGTGGAGGAGATTCAAATTCGCCGAAAAACGAAGGAGGAGAATCTTTCGCCGGAAATTTGTTGCAGATCGCCGAAAAAACGAACTCTTTCGCCGAAGGAGAGAGAGAGAGTGTGTGTGTGAGAGGGTCGAGAGTGTGAGAGGAGAGAGAGAGGATGTGTGTGTGAGAGGGTCGCGAAAAATGAACGCGTTCTTTTGGCTAAAAGAATTAATGAGAGCAGCTAATATTGCTGCGGTTTCCACGTAGGACCGCAACAATATATTAATTAAAAAAATATTTTTTTAATATATTGCTGCGGTCCTACGTGGAAACCGCAGCAATATTAGCTGTTATGGTCCCCACATGTTTTTCAAAATTTATCCGTTACAACAATATTGCTGCGGTTTTGGTCGGGAACTGCAGCAATATTGTCATTTTCTATTTTTTCTTTTCTTTTTGTGTGTTATATTGCTGTGTATAGGTAAATCGCAGCAATATTACCGCAACAATAAGCATTTATTCTACTAGTGAGTGAAGGGTTGCGGTTAACAAGAAAACGCAGCCCTTCTTACTGTAAGAAGGGCTGCATTTTTGGGCTAAACGCAGTCCTTCTGCCTTTTAAAATCTATTACGCGCTGATGAGACTTGAGAGCCTTTCTCTATCTCCTCTCATCTCCTCCCTTTCTCCCCTAAACTCGGCCTTAATGGCCTAAGCTTCGAACTGACATCGATGTTCGAACTCTTTATCTCTACTCCTTCATCTTCATCTTCTTCACTCATCATCATATCGCTCCATTCTATTGGGATTTCTGGTTGTTCGATATTCAAAAGAGGTCTTCAAATGTTCAATTTTTTGGTAATTACTTCCATGTTTCTTCTATTTAGTTCTTATTTTTTCTTTTCGTTCTTGTTTCTTCTATTTCGTTTTCAGATCTAAGTTTATTTCCTCTATAAATCTGTCTGAAACTCACGAACTCATTACCCAAACTTAAGGTACTTTTCTCTCTCTTCTTCTCAATCATATTATTTGATTCCACTACTATTTTCTTCGTATAATTTGTCATCTTCATATATCGAAGCATTTTTTACGAACTGCTCGTGGATCATATTTTTGATTTTATTTTACATTTTATTTTGGAATTTGAGGTTTATAACCTATCTAGATTCATTTAGATTTTCTTCGTTTTTGTTGTGTTTAAATGTTTGCTCATTGATTTGTTTTCGTTTTTAGTGTACTAGGTTAGGGTTTTTGTTTCAGTTTTAGGTTGCAGAAAGAAAAACCTCTTAAACCCTAAGTTTTATGCCGTGCTTGAATTAAGAAATTGTTGATCTGAAGATTGTGAGCTGGAAGAAAGTTTTATTAGCTGGATGATTCCACTGCTATGTAATTTGATTTTGCTCTTATTTCCTCTTTTGTTGAAATTGAAGATATGGAATCTGCCATTGTTGATGTGAACTATAGCAAATAATGCTAGACCTTACACTCTACTACTTCACCAAATATTGCACTTTTCCGGGCAAGCCAATGAATACTAATTTTCCCTAATTCTATCTTGTTCTTCTTTCTAGGTCTTGTATTCTATTTAAGCATTATAAGCATAAATCAGGAGAATTAACTAATCAGAATCGGGTGTTGTAGGGCCGGTTGATGCTGTGAAAAGATGAAGAATTATACTACCATGGTCCAATTGAGCATCAGATACTATTTGTGTCTTCTAAATATACTTTTTGTGGGTTTAGCATAGCGTGGATCTTTATTATATATCGGAACTTTTGAGAATGTTAGAAATACTTTTTCCATTTCGTTTTAAACGTAGCAAAGGACTTTAAGTTAGGGTATTTTTGGGGAAATAGGATTCAAGTGTTTAGTTTAGTTGTTTTTGGTTTTGATTTGATTTTGGTTTTTTTGTTGTTGTTTTTGGTTTTGGAATAGTTAACACATTTTCTCTACTGCTTTATGTAGTGCAGTGATCAGACATGTCGCCTTATTTGGTTGTCACCATTACTGGACTGACGTGGTAAGTGTTATGATAAAAGATATAAAGGACATGCCCCTCTAAATTGCCTGTAATTCATTTCTAAATAGAAGCATGTTCATTCTTTCCCATGGGAGCAAGGCAACGCTTGCTCATCGCTTGAGCTGTATAAATCAATCATTTGCTAGAGTATGCTTCTGATGCTTCATACAAGTATTTTCTCCTCTTGAATTACTAAGCGTCCAGATTTAGTTAATGAGCAACACTTTAGACTTCTAACCGGCCAGTAAAAGCTCACAAGCCCTACTTTGTGCTTGAAGGAAAGGTGACTTTCCTATATGAAATCTATGATTTTTGCTCTCAAAACAGTCAAAAGAAGGCTGGTTGGTGCTGGATGATAATTAGCTTTTTATGCTAGTCTAAGCTCTTGGAGTAATCTTTCCTAACTTGAATTTTATTTTCTGCAGTGATGATCATGATGAAGAGAGCTGGAAGTTAATGAGCTCCTGCTCGTCGTATTGTAGCATAGTTTCAAAAGCTAGCTTTTAGATCCTGTGCGTCATTTTTCTAGTCATTATGCTATATTTATTTTGGTTTGTATTACATTTTCTCTATAACCAGTGAGGAGAAGGTTGTGATTTTGTTATAATTTTATCAGTTTGGAATTGATTTTGTGTCAATTTGACATAAAAATACAAAAAAAAAATTTTTTTTTTGGGGTCCAACAGGGCTGCGGTTTAGGCCCAAAACCGCAACCCTTCCAATAAACCGCGGCCCTTCTTTTCTATTGAAGGGTTGCTACGGAAAGGGTTGTTGGCAAAAAACGCAACCCTTCCTTATTTTTCCACTAATGAATTGAACAATCTTGCTAGAACATTTTTACATCGAGTCATATCCAGTGAACATTCAATCAAACGATAATGTATATATTTTAAGTTATAACCAGTGAACAATATCAGCTTCATAAAATACCTTGAACATGAAATCATAACAACATTGTACATTCAAGCATAAAAATTGAACAATCTTGCTATAACATTGTACATTGAGTTATAACCAGTCAATATTCAATAAAATAATATTGTACATTGAGTCATATCTAGTGAACATATTGAATTTCATCACTTTGAATTATGGCACCTGGAGCACTATGAGGTATGAGACTGTAATTGTACATATTGAATTTGATCATTAGTGAACAAACAACAACACACCAGTGTACAAAGAAACAAAGATTGCAAATTACTCACTTGACACCAGCTTTAGGAATTGGGTTACTTTCAGCTGGGGGATGTCATTGTACATTTTGATTTTGTTAATGAACAACCACGAAGCCAAGAATGTACAAAGAAACATAATAGAATAAAAGGGTGGCCAATGGTATTTCTTCACTTTGTGTTCTTGCAACCCAAAAAAAAATAGTAGCTAGAGGATGAAATTTAAAAAACGAAATCATTAAACATGGAAGGAGGAGAAGAATACTCAATTGTTGGGATATTGAACGAAATTTGGGCTATTGAATGAACTATTTGCAAAATTTATGACTAATTTTTGAGATGGTGGAAGATAATTATAGTGGATTGAAAATATGGAGGTTATGGAGTTTTCGAATTTTTCGGAGAGAGAAAATGTAAAGGAAAGTGAAATGATGGAGGTTGAATGTGGGAAAGTGAGAAGTGGCATGATGGTTTACCCGCATTTAATGGTGAACAGTAACTGTCAAATCAATTACATTTTGCATTTTCCATCTGTACACTGGAAGTAAGTCAATGTTCATTGGCTGTCAAAATCAAATACTTTTTGCATGTTCATTGGTGCGTTTTGTTCTTCTTCCCTTGCGTTTTGGAGATGGTGTAGGATACTCATCCTACACCTCATTCTAACATCTACTTATTGATGAAAGGCACAAGACAAGTAGTCATGCACGTTGTGAAGGACAATCACAAGGAAAAATTACCACATTATGATGTGAAGTGTTGCACTGAATTATATGTCAAATGATAGTAGAATGTTGGAGCATTTTTTTTTCATTTCATGTAACAATATCCATTGCACTGGATTTGTGCCAAAATGATGTTGAAAAAGGAGTTGTGATGATAAATTTCATCTCTACTTAATGATATATAGTGTTTTTTTATGCTTTCTTATTCAATTTTCTGCTTTACCAAGGCTTTGAGTAGCTTTTTTTTTGGCCAACTTGGTTTTCACTTGCTCTTTTGTATATTATAATAGCATTTGTTATTTATTGTATATTATTATTAAAGAACTTGCTCTTTCATTGGCCTACATGCAATAAATAACCAGTATGTTATTCTCAAAATGCTTAGTGCTCGTTTGGTTGCATATAGAAAGTGCAAATTCCTTAGAACTTTATGTTCCTATATAATTGTATTTTATAGGAATTGTTAAATGTTGTTTGGTTATTCATGGAAAATAAAATTTCCCATGAGAATTTCCACTTACCTAGGTAAGTAATTTCCTCTATTTTGAAGTGGAATTTCCTAGGAATTTCTACTTACCATGAATTTGTCAACCAAACAATATCAAGAAATTCCAATTCCTAGGAATTTTAACTTCCTATATTAAACAATGTCAACTAAACAAGCACTTAATCTTCTGGCTTAAATATTATCTCTCTCAGCTTGTTTGTTTGGAGGGATATAAAAAATCAACAATGAACAAAAATCACAACAACAAAACGACCATAATTCAAAATTCTATAGAAAAAATCGAAATTCCAAAGAAAAAATTCGAAATTCCTTTAAAACAAGTGAAATTGAGCGCAAGATGAAGAGATTTGGGATGAAAATATATAATTTGACGAGAAAATTAGAAATTTGGAAAGAAACTAAAGAAATTTGAGAAAGAAAATCAGGTTTTTGTGTGAGAGAGAGAAAGACAGACAGAGAGGCGGAATAGAGGGTGAACTAGGGTTTTGGGTTTTATATTGTTGGGGTGGGTGGATCCGCGTGTCAAGAAGCGGGTCAAAGGGGATCCGCGACCCCTTGTTTTGGGTTTTTTTTTAAACTAATGGGCTAAAGGATCCGGTTCTTTTAGGAACCAGATCTTTTGGGTATAGGCTGCGGTTTTTTTACCACCACGACCTTTGCTCCATTTTTTTTAAGCCAAAATTTTTCAGACTATAGGTTGCGGTGGTAAAACAACCGGAGCCTATGAGGTTTTTTTTACTAGTGATAAGAGAGGTGGGATAAGGATAAGGAAGGGGTATTTGAGAAATCTTGTATATCTTTAAAGGAATAGAGATTATGGAAGGGATGAAAATTGGGATTAAATAAGCTCTTATTCCACAAAAATAATACCTTGGAGGGGTGAGGGATTCTTCGACGGTCATCCTTAAGGCGACCACTACTTTATGTGGGACCATAGCAAACCACATCCACATGTTATATGCTAACCATTTTATCTTATCTATATATTTGTTTATTAAATTGATTTAAAAGAAGTAATATTATCAATTAATTTTTGGATTTCATTTTTTAAAAATAACAATAAATAAAACTAACTATAAATAATCTATACCTAAAATAAGTTTAGTTTTCCTTAAGAATAATTATACTCAACTTTTTTTTCTTGTTACCATTATCATGTTTCTTTTTCAAACACTCAAACTTATTCTTTTTCATATTCAACAATTCAAGCACTTAAAGTTTTGACTGCAATGCGAATGGAAGTCTATTTTCCTAATTTTTGCAATGATAATTCTTCCAATGTTCATTAAACTAGGTTTTTTTTAAAAAAAATTGGTTTATCACTTTAGTTTTTTCGTTTTAATCTTATGATAACTTTTTTTTTGATAGAATCTTATGATAACTTAGTTAGATACTAAAATATTTAAATTTATCAATCAAAAAACTTTGTTCTAAAAAACTGTGAGCGCACATCAGCAAAACTCATGATTGAATGTTGGTATGGATTGAAGAAGTTCTTGTTAGTATTCAGGAGTTTGTAATTGCAGATATTGATGCTATGAATGAATAATACCAAAGTTTTCCCGTCAAAAAAAATGTTCTAAAAAAATGTGTATAAATAAGAGGAGTATTTATTGAAAAAAAAAATCAAATACATACTTCGTGCATCCTAGCTTTTCTTTTCTTATATTTCAATTCGTGGTTGATACAAGGGTTCCATTAGTGTAATAAATCAAAATAACTGCTATGATTTGCTAACTATTGTGGACTGTTAACAAGTTTAAGGAAGAAGACTAAGATTCCATTGACCCAAGAAATCCCTGAAACTATAACCCTATACTAAAATAATCACTGGTAAACCTTCAGGAATGATACGTGTCGCAACCTGATTAAACCCGCCAAAAGCTTTTTCCTTTTATTTTACTTTCTCATATTATTCAAGGCAGATAAAAATAAAAGTATTAACATAAAATAAACAACTGAATAATAAGAAACATCATAAGGCGAATAAGATATTTCCAAAAAAAAGTGCCTGTAAACAACCAGAATATTTTTATCAAACATTGTCATACAAGATAAACTAGAATAGTACCCGTGCGATGCACGGATTATAATGTATATAAGTTTTGCGCCAAATTTTTTAATAAAGAAAAACCATTTAAAAGTGTAGATAACATGAAGCAAAATCAAAAGATATTAACAATATTAGCCTTCACAAACTGAAAAAAGTCATTTAAGAAAAATATTTATAATTTCAATCTATTGTCTTATTATTTGACCTAATTCTCCATTAGTGTTATAAGATTTCACTATGGATTTTGTGTTACAACATTTATTTCATATGTTTCAAACTTTGATTCATATCCCGCTTGTTCCATAATTTATTGTGCATTTTTCCCAAATGAATGTTCCACAATTTGTTGTGCATTGTGCTTTATCCCATTTTGGGATCCTTACTTTTCCCCCATTTACACACTCTCTCTCCAATTTATTTTTGTTTTTTCACCCCGCTTTCATTATAATACATTATTTAAAGTTTTTCCCCAAATAGTAAATGCACAATAAATTATGGAACGAATGGAGTAGGTACATTAGAAGATGAATAAAAAGTTAAATAAAAGAGACAACTATATTCTCTTATGTTGTTATGATCGGCTTAAATTTCAAGACTATCCATTGCCCCACCTCTATTATAAAATAAGACTTACATTATAATACATTATTTAAAGTTTTTCCCCGCTTTCATCATAATACATTATTTAAAGTTTTTCCCCAAATAGTAAATGCACAATAAATTATAGAACGAATGGAGTAGGTACATTAGAAGATGAATAAAAAATTAAATAAAAGAGACAAATACATTCTCTTACGTTGTTATGATCAGCTTAAATTTCAAGATTATCCATTGCCCCACCACTATTTTAAAACAAGGCTTACACATAACCATATCACTCTTGTTATTAAGCTTAAAGATTTACCAACTTTACAATTCAAATTATTTAAAAAAGGAAAAATTAGAAATAACCCCCTATTTTTGCCCCTTTTTTGGAACAACCCCCCTGTTTTTTTTTATTTAACCCCCTAACATGTTGCTCCGTTAAGAGAATCACCCCCAAATCACAATATTCCGTGAAATCTAACGAAATATTCCCTTTATTTCATTAATTAACAACTAAAAACATAATTAACACACTAACCTTCATTACTAAAATACTAACCTTCATTATTAATGCATCATCATATTTCTTTCCACCCTAATATCCGACCTCAAAACGAGGCTAATCGGGTCGATTTTTGCAAATTCCGTCCTTAAATCGAAACCTTAAAGGATAAAAATGACCCGTAAAATCTTGAGCAGGCTATTTTTGACACGTAGATTAATGCGCACAAATCGAGAACGTAATTCGGGGCTAATCGGGTCGTTTTCTGCAAATTCCGACCTCAAAATCGGATCCTAAAGGGTTAAAATGACCCATAAAACCTTGAGCAGGCAAAATTTTTTAACACGTAGATCAATGCACGCAAATCGATGCAAATTAAGAACGTAAATCAGGGGTAATCGGGTCTTTTTTTGCAAATTTCAACCTCAAATCGGATTCCTTAAGGATTAAAATGACCCGTAAAACCTTGACCATGCTAAATTTTTGACACGTACATCAATGTGCGCAAATTGAGGCGAATCAAGAAGGCAAATTGGGGCTAACCGGGTCATTTTTTGCAAATTCCGACCTCAAATCGGCTCCCTTAAGGTTTAAAATGACCTGTAAAATCTTGAGCAGGCAATTTTTTTACACGTAGAACAATGCGTGCAAATTGAGAACGCAACGTGTAAAAAAAATAGCCTACTGAAGGTTTTACAGGTCATTTTAAACCTTAATGGGTCCGATTTAAGGTCGGAATTTGCAAAAAACGACTCGATTAACCCCGATTTGCGCGCATTGATCTACGTGTAAAAAAATTTAGCATGTTCAAGATTTTACGGGTCATGTCGGAGTTGAGGACGGAATTTTCAAAAACGACCCAATTAGCCTCGATTTGCATTCCCGATTCACTTCGATTTGATCACACACACAAATAAAGCACGTAATCAGCAAAGCTGAGTACTACATATCAAACATACACATTCCTAAACATGATACTAAATAATAACGTGTACGAATAACTAATAAATAAACATATAATAATCTGCAGACAACTTTTACTAAAATAAACTCAAAACATCTTTTTATTACTTTAAATGGAATAGTTATTGGAACGAGTTGTCTTGCCTACTAATATGAAATACAGGAGCTACCACGTATTTCAAAAATGACCTGCGATATCGAGGAACCTTTGAAATAAAAGAGGGATGTTGATCAATCCATTCCTAGAAAAGCTATGGCACGCTCACCATAACCCCAACCCTTAATGTCCAACTCTAGACGCCATTTTCCACATGAGTGATCAATCCATTCTTCAAGTAACGTTTCTTCTTCAAGACTCAGGCACTTCTTTCCATGAGTGGAGAATGGAGAGCTTATGCATGCAAATCCCAACTTGCATGGCATACTTTTTGACGCCATTTTCCACATGGTTGCCCCAAATGATCGTACTCCAAAGTCATTAGGGTTGGTTTCCCTAGTGAGTTTGTAGGTCCCCTTCCTTTTCTCTTTTTCGTCGCCAATGACTTACTTGGCCTTTGTGCATATTTTTCTTCACGGCGAGCCTTAACCAATTTACCCCGCTCCTTTTGGTAATCGAAAGACTCATCCTCGATAGTGTGTTCCGCACTCGTATCCGTATGCACCTCTGCCATGTCCCTGAAATTGTACAAATATATGCCTTAATAAAAAAAAATTCACATTTAGGACGGGAGGGGGCTGTGTAGTGGGGAGGGGGCAGCAGTGGGGAAGGGGCAGTGGGGAGGGGGTGTGCAGGGGAGGGGGAAGCAGTGGGGAGGGGGGCTGTGGGCAGGGTGTGCAGGGGAGTGGGGAGGGGGGGCAGGGGGCTGTGGGGAGGGTGCAGGGGGGCTGTGGGGAGGATGTGCAGAGGGGGCTGTAGGGAGGGTGTGCAGGGGAGTGGGGAGGGGGGTTGTGGGAGGGTGTGCAGATGGGGGCAGTGGGGAGGGTGTGCAGGGGAGTGGGGAGGGTGTGCAGGGGAGTGGGGAGGGGGGCAGTGGGGAGGGGTGTGTGAGGGGAGTGCACGAGGGGTATTGGGGAGGGGGGCAGTGGGTGTGCAGCAGGGTGTGGGGAGGGTGTGCAGCAGGGTGTGGGGAGGGCAGCAGTGGTGGGAGGAGGGGAGGGCAGCAGTGGGGGAGGGGAGGGGGCTGTGGGGGAGTGTCCCTTTGCATTTGTTTTTAAAGAAAATTAAGTGTTATATTCGTGAAAAAAGAATTTTGCATGATTTTGTATTATGAATATATAGACAAAGTAAAACTTACTGATCATAGACCATGAAGTTGATTATTAACTATGAAAGGAGGGTATTAAAACTTAGCCATTAGCATTCACGATTTGGGAGCGAAAAGGCCAAAATAGGCCCGAAATGGCCTTTTCGTTCCCGAAATGCAACCAACAACAAATGCATGACTATAACTCTACACACTAGTTACATTATACCTCATATAAGCATGTTCAAAGAAAATTTGGGGTTAAATGACTCGATAAGTACGATTTGGGAGCGAAAAGGCCAAAATAGGCCCGAAATGCAACCAACAATAAATGAAAACCTATAACTCTACACACTAGTTACATTATACCGCATTTAAGCATGTTCAAAGAAAATTTGGGTTTAAATGACTCGATAAGTACGATTTGGGAGCGAAAAAGCCAAAATAGGCCCGAAATGGCCTTTTCGTTCCCGAAATGCAACCAACAACAAATGAAAGCCTATAACTCTACACACTAGTTACATTATACCTCATATAAGCATGTTCAAAGAAAATTTGGGGTTAAATGACTCGATATGTACGATTTGGGAGCGAAATGGTGAAAATAGGCCCGAAATGGCATTTTCGTTCCCGAAATGCAACCAACAACAAATGAAAGCCTATAACTCTACACGCTAGTTACATTATACCTCATGTAAGCATGTTTGTAGAAAATTTGGGGTTAAATGACTCGATAAGTACGATTTGGGAGCGAAAAGGCGAAAATAGGCCTAAATTGACCTTTTCGTTCCCGATATGCAACAAACAACAAATGAAAGCCGTTTCTACACAATAGTTACAAATTGGAGAAATTACACAGACCTGAGTTTATATCTCATGATTTATTGAGCATTCGCCGTTTCTTAGGATCCTCAAGTACATGTATCCCTTCCGTGTGATCTACACGCATATAGTTCTCTGACATATTCACATCATCTTCCACACTAATTTCAGGATAGGTAAAAGGGGGGAGGTCCTCAAATGCATCATATTCTTCCTCATTATCAACATCACCGATACCGAGGATACTCCTTTTACCAGGTACAACAATTGACCACTTATGATCAGCAGGATCAGTTACAAAAATACTTGCTTGACTTGTGATGCAATTACAAATGGCTCCTCAGTTTAACGTAGACGATTAAGGTCAACAAGAGTGAATCCGCAAGGATCATCTTTTCTTACACAACGTCGATTATCGTCAACCCACTTGCAACACAAGAGGCAAATATTAAAAGTACAGTAGTCAATCCCTTGAATTATACTACCTTCTGGTTGTGCAGGATTCCGAACTTTATCCTTCAAAGTTCCCATATATCTCTCAAAAGAATAGCACCACCTCAAAAACACTGGACCACACAGCCTAATTTCTCGAACTAGATGGACCATAATGTCAAAGAATGTGGGGGGGGGGGAATATATCTCAAATTTGCATAGAGTTTCAACTCCTCTGGCCTGCAAGGAATTGAGGGTCGGCGGGTGACTTTGCTGGATATTGTATGAAAAAATGAACACAGTTCTGTAATGGTGTGCCTCACATGCTTTGGAAGTATCCCAAGAATTGCAATCGCTAAGAATACTTGCATCATGACATGACAATCGTGCGATTTCATACTCGATAACTTCAACTCACCATTTAAGGTAACAAAGCGCTTCATATTCGATGAGTAGCCAGTAGGGACCTTAATGCCATACAATGACTCGCAAAAAATCTGTTTCTCTGCACGCGACATCGTGTAGCAAGCTGGTGGCAAATAATTCTTCTCCGAATCCTCCACCTTTTTACTTTTTAGAGTTTCATCATCAACCCTTTCCTCCCCCCTTTTCTTCTTCCTTCCGTCCCTTTTCTGAGCCCACAACTCTGGTCAAACCCTCTTTTTCCAAGTAAAGTCGTGACGCCTTAACATCTTTTGTCTTGACCCGGAATATTCATAAGTGTCGCGGAATAGCTTCACAAACATTCTTCTCTATGTGCATGACATCCAAACAATGTCTGACCTTTAGATCTTTCCAATATGGGAGTTTCCAAAAAATGGACTGTTTTTTCCATAATCCGTAGGTCAGATCAACCTCACTAGCAGGTTTACCAAAGACTGTTTCAATGCCCTTCACCTGATTATAAACTTCAGTACCAGTTAATGGTCTATGAGCAACTTCTTCTTCAACCGTCCCATCGAATGCCTTCTTCTTAAAGATAGGGATGGTCGCGGCTGAGGAGCCTTCTGTGCGCATATGCACATGTTTGCAGCCCTTAAGGTGTGTAGATTTCATGTCATCTAAACAAATCGGGCAAGGTTGTTTTCCTTTAGTCTTATACCCAGATAAGTTCCCATAAGCTGGATAAGTTCATAGTACAAAAAAGCATGGCACGCAGAGTGAACATCTCATTAGCATACGCATCAAATACTAACATTCCTTCGTTCCACATCTTTTGTAAATCTTCAACAAGCGGCTGAAGGTATACATCTATGTCATTTCCAGGTTGTTTGGGCCCCGATATAAGAAGCGACAACATCATGTACTTGCGTTTCATGCACAACCAAGGAGGCAAGTTGTAAACCACTAAAATACTGGCCATGTACTATGCTGCGAGCTGAGATTGCCAAAAGGGTTCATGCCATACCGTACATAATCCAAGCCTCAGATTCTATCCTCATTACCAAATGACTTATGCACCCTGTTGATAGTTTTCCACTCAGGCGAATCAGCCGGATGCTTGAGCAGACCGTCTTTCTTCCTACGATCTGCATGCCACCTCAAATTCTTCGCATCTCCTTTAATTGAGAACATGCGCTTAAATCTAGGTATTATGGGTAGATACCACAACACCTTCTGGTGGTCCTTCACTACCTCCAGCTCCTTCACGCTTGTACCTCGACAATCCACAACGTGGACACTCATGTAAATGCTCATACTCATTACGATAAAGCATACAATCGTTAGGACAAGCATGTATCCGCTCGTACTCTAAACCCAAAGGACACATCAGCTTCTTCGCATAATAGTACGACTTTGGCAGTTCATTTCCATTAGGGAGCATCTCAGCTAAAACTTCCAACAACGATGTGAAACTAGAGTCCGTCCAACCAGCGTTCGACTTAATGTTGAACAGTGTTACCACCGCGGAAAGTTTGGTGTACTTTGTACAACCTGGATACAACGGCTTTTCAGCAGCCTGAGACATAGACTCAAAAATACGAGGTCGTCTACACGACTGATCTTCAACCTCGTGTATCATCTCGTCTACCCGATCCCTATCGTCATCTCCAAATTCATCATCCAAATTCTCATCCCCTAACTCATCATCATCCTTCTTTTTTTCACATACATCATTCTTTACTCCAGAGCTTCCCATATACCTCCCCTGCTCACCATGCCAAACCATACGTGGTATTGAGGCCTAAACCCACGACGAAAGACATGCTCCCTAACCACATGTAACTACTAACCTTGCTCACATTTCTACAATCGAAACAAGGACAATAAAAGTCGACTGCTCCAGAGGATGTTTGATATTCTAATGCAGTTGTACAAAATTCAGAGACCCCATTAACAAACTCAATCGATTCACGACTATCATACATCCAAGTTAATCCATCTCATTCAAGAAGACCACCTCTAATAATTAAACACAACATTCATTATAATATTCAATCATTATTAAAGTACATACACTCACATATTCAAATCACACACGTATACAGCAAGCTAAGATAGTGACATGTTCAATTGTATGCATGCAGCCAAAGGTCCTTATCACTCCAACCTAACCCATCCTTGGACGTCTAATCTCACTAGTGAATATATGCCAACTTTTCAATTCTAAGGAAAATCCGACAGCATTTCCCTACAGTTCTCCAAGTACACAATGTAGATAATTACTTATTATCTACATATGTACCCAGAGAACAATGTAGAGAAACGATAAGCCAAGAATTTCCTCAGATTTGAAAAGAAGACACACATTCACCACCTAAGTGAGATCAAACGTCCAAGAACAGTCCCAAACCGGGGACTATTCAAGACTTACTCCTAACGAGTAAGTCTTGAATGAGTATCTAGGCATATGATGATGATTCAAAACATTGTAGATTTCATATAGTACTAAATCACATTGCGTTTTGATACAATATCATATCAATAAATATACATATACATTATAAAAAAAATACATATATACATCAATAAATTATCAACTTTGTCTACATGTTAAACTAGTTACCTCTTAACAACAACGAGCAATGAAGAGAAAAGAGTACATGGAACTTTATTTCCTTCCTTAGCCTCTTCTTCCTACAATTGACAAAATCATAATTGCACATTAATCATTTAATTCAATTAAGAAAAACAAAAGTAACTTAAAAACAAGATTAATTCATACCTAATTAACCACTCAAATAGTGGAGAAGAGAAGAGAAGAGAAGAGAAGAGAAGGGTAGTGGTGATGGTGAAGGTCGCGGTTACACGTGGTGGGTGGCTGATAAGTGACATTTATGTCACTTCTAGGAGTAGTTTTTAGAGTATTTTTGTAGTTTATTTTCATTTATTTTAACTTTTTAAGCCTTTAATTCTTATTTTTCCATTTTATGGTTAATTAGATTAATTAGTTATTTTTACTAGTTTTTAGTTCTTATTTTAATTTTTATGTCTCGTATCTCCCCTCTTGTTTGATGTTGTTGTAGGTGAGCATTTTGGAGCTATGGTGTGAGATTTAAAATTACAATACAAGACTTATCCTCCACCACATCTTATCCTTAACTACACCAACTATTTCATATCATACACCACACTAAACCTTTGCTATACCACAATACACACACCATCTTCCTAACCATAACACCAATCCACCACCATCTTCCTACTCAAACACCACAGACACCATCATTATGTCCTGCAGCACGCAAACTCACCTGTACAATCTGTCCAAGCCAAAATGGAGCGGGGCTCCTCTGTACAACGGAGCGGACGCTCCGTTCAAACTCAATGAAAACAGAAAAGTTCCAGAATGTTATGAGCGACCATGGAGCGACCTTGGAGCGGGCGTCAAGATAAACGTGCTCAATATCATTAAATGAATCGACGGTCGTGATTCATTTAAGAAAATCAATGGCTGCGATTTGCGCTAATGATGGATGATGATGTTGCAGCGAATTAAAGGCCACGATTTTGCTGATGAATGATGTTGATGCGATGAAGATCGACGGCCATGGACCATGGATGATGCGTGATGATGCAGCGAAGAAGATGATGAATAGGAAGGGGGCTGATGCTTTTGGGGGGTTTACCCTTTTTCTTTTTTTTCTTTGACTTTTCTTTTTCCCCTGTATACTTCAGTAACTTCACACACGTTTTCTTTCATTTTTTCTTTTCTTTTCTTTTCTTTCTTCCATTTTCCTTTTATTTTCATTCTTTGTTTTTATTTTCTTCTCCTTTTTTCTTTCTTTCCTTTTTATTAGGAGGAGTATAAATATCTTAAGTCATCTTTTTAGAGAGAGAGCTTTTTCATTATTAGCCTAGTTTTATTTTTACTCACCACTCTTAGTTTTAAACTTTTTAGGGTTTTAAGGAGGTTTAGCCTCCATAGATTAGTTTAGGAAGAAAATGGAGAAAACTCAAAGAAAGATGGGAGATTGTAGATTCAAGAGTGACACTTGTATTGGAACTTTCAACCATTAATCAATGAGCATTTCTTACTCTATCTCCTCTTTTATTGTTTTATTTTCATTGTTTTTCTTAGATTAATTTATGATTTATTTTATTTAGTTTAATGTTAGATTAATGATTATTATCATGTTATTAAAGTTTAATTTCTCTAAAGTCCTTATTTTTGTATTTATGGAGTAGTTTGTTGGTTAGTTTGGGTGAAAACCCAACCATGATTGAATTGGGCATTTGAAATTGGATTTAGAGTTTTTGTGATTAAATTATTGCTTGTTTAATCTTCTAATCTATGTTGCATTCTCTTTGATCACTTGAATGTCGTATTAGATGGAGTTGATTGATTTAGGTTGGCATGAGAGTGTGACCATTATTGATTTCTATTATTGACTTGGGTTACCTTGAACCTCGGGATATGTTAGTAATGGATGAGAGTCCTTATTTGATGTCTTTGAGGATTTCTCCGCCTATGAGAGTAGGATGGGAGTTGTGTGTTGGGTCAATAGCTAATTCAAGTAGTGTTCATGTATTATCTCTATGTTTGATATTCTTATGCCTATTTCATGATTGTTGGTGTTTAATCCATCTCCTAATTTAGTTATCTTTGATATTTAGCTTTTTCGTAGTTCTTAGTTGGTTATTGACAATTTCCGACTTGATTCGGCCTAGCTTATTGTTTTATCAATACATTTTGGTGTTCTTTAGTCCTGTGGATTTCGACCCTTACCTATCACTTTACCTAGTTTAGTGATTTAGTTAGGTTTTGTTTGATTTTAGGAGGCTAGTAACGACCTAGTTTTTTCCTATATCAGTGGCGCGCAAGGTGGTGGCGGAGCACTGTTGGTGCGCAAAGTTGTGGTGGAGCAGTTAAGTTAGGTCGCACAAACCCACTATACTCGAATTGTGGTGGGCAGCAGTGGCGTGGGCAGCAGTGGCGTAGGCAGCAGTGGTGGTGCACTCGAATTAGGTCGCGTAATGTGGTGGAGTAATGTGGTGAGCAGTGGTGGTGCACTCGAATTAGGTCGCGCTCGTGGTGGTGATTTTCTCGCTCGTAATTACTCTAAAGGAGGGAAAGAGGGAAATAGAATTGCTCTAGATACTATACATGCACGCACTAATTCAATCAAAAAAAAAATTAACGAAGGGTTGCGCTTGTAACAAAAAGCGCAGCCCTACATAACAGAAGGGATGCGCTTTTTCTACAAGTGCACCCCTACTAAGTCAGAAGGGCTACGCTTTTTTTACAAGCGCAGCCCTTCTGAATGTAAGAAGGGCTGCGCTTTTTCTAGAAGTGCATCCCTTCACTAGTAGGGCTGCGCTTCTAGAAAAAGCGCAGCCCTTCCTTTTTTTTCTCCTAGTGAATAATTCTTATATAAAACTTTAGCCATATAAAGGCATAAATAAAATAACTTGCTTAAGGGTTAACCTTTGAAAAATAATAATAGTTCAAAAATATACCTTTTTAAATATTTAAACATGAATCAAAAGATCAAACTTCTTCTAAAATATTTGAATATAAATTCAAAGATCAAACTTTATAAATATATTAAATGAAACACATAATTCAAAGTTCATAAATAAAATTTGTAAACATTCAAACATGTTCATATAAAACAGATGTTGTAATCCCCCACAATTTTAAAGGATTTTATAAATATATTTAAGTATTTATATATTTATATTTAAACTCAAATGAGTTTGGAAAATGATTTGACTATTTAAAGAGGTTGACTATTTTAAAAGTCAAATGAAATTATTCTTCATGGCTTAATAAAATTGAAAAAATATTTTAATTAAGCATGTTTTAATAAAAGTTTTAAATATTAAAGTATATTGAAAAAGAAGTCTAATGGAATCGAAAATCCTAAAAGGATAAAAAGGAAAAAGAGTCATGTTGATTGATTAAAGTCTTAAGTTGTTCATCTTATTAGTCATCAAATCTCATTAAACCTTATCTCTTTTCCTAAGCCCAAAAATGGAAGCCTTTATATAAATATCCTAAAACCCGATTATTTTATCCCACACAATTATTTTGCACTCCACTTTCACGTCATTCACGCCCCTTCTTCCTTCGACTTTGATTATTAAAATCCTAAAAGGATAAAAAGGAAAAGAGTCATGTTGATGATTAAAGTCTTAAGTTGTTCATCTTATTAGTCATCAAATCTCATTAAACCTTATCTCTTTTCCTAAGCCCAAAAAGGGAAGCCTTTATATAAATATCCTAAAACCCAATTATTTTATCCCACAAAATTATTTTGCACTCCACTTTCACGTCATTCACGCCCCTTCTTCCTTCTACTTTGATGATTAAAATCCTAAAAGGATAAAAAGAAAAAGAGTCATGTTGATGATTAAAGTCTTAAGTTGTTTATCTTATTAGTCATCAAATCTCATTAAACCTTATCTCTTTTCCTAATCCCGAAAAGGGAAGCCTTTATATAAATATCCTAAAACCCGATTATTTTATCCCACACAATTGTTTTGCACTCCACTTTCACGTCATTCATGCCCCTTCTTCCTTCGACTTTTTCTCTCTCCTCTTCGTGCGTCGTTCTTGTTCTCTCTCTCAAATCCGTTTCTTCTTCTTCAAGTAACATTTCTTCTTCAACAAGAAACGTCACGAGTCTCCCTAAAGTTCGAACCTTGCTGCTGCCGTGCCGCTGCTGGGGTCTGTCCTTGTCGGCGCTGTTCTTCCTTCTTCGTTTGTTGGTTGTTTTCTTTCTTCCTTCCTAAGATTCCATTAAAAGACTAGGTTTTTATGTTATTTTATTATTATTAATCATATTTACTAGTTAAATTACTGTTTTTGTTATATATATAATTTCGGTTTATATAGTATGTATTATAAGAAATTTCAGATTTGTTATATTGAGTTTATTTTTGGTTTTAATCATGAAAACAAGAGTGTTTAGGGTTTTTAATTGCTAGAAACTAAAGAAATATATTATGAACTATGAGATTTACTTAGTACATGATTTTAAATACGTTGTACATATTTTAAGGAGCGTTATTAGATTTTAAAAGTGCTGTAATTTCATAAAAGAGCTATTTATATGGAGTTTTTAAGGATTTTTAATTGCTAGAATAGTAGTACTATACTAGGAATTAAAAATAACTTAAGTTTGACACTTAAAATCGATTTTAAAACGTGTTTTAAATTATTTAAAGCTGCTGTAATTTTTTTTTTGAGTTATTAATTTTTGTTACCTTGTTTTCTAGGCGAAGAATACATTGTGGGAGACTTTTAACGATTTAAAAGTGGCCTACAGGCTAGTATATACGAGGTACGTACATTATTACGTGCTATGTGGCTTAGTATCATGTTTTAAGGAAGGTTTAAATTTTAGTATCATGTATAGGAACCTAATTTGTTCGTATATGTGATTTCTGGAAATTATTTACATGTTTTATGCCTGTGTGCAACATGTGACTTAGAATTGTTTATGAATATTGAATTATATGTTTGTATGGAATAATTGATGCAAGCATGTCAAGTTAGTTTATTTATTAATTCGCATAAGAATTAGTATATGTTAAAGTGAATCATGTAATGCATGTATTCTTTGAGAAGTATCATTATTTTATTATCTTATGAGGACCGTGGACCTTATTTGGTAAGTTTACAAGTTATACCTATATAAAGGTAAGATTATTGTTGGCTAGGTTCAACAATTAATGGAAGTTAAGATTAAGAAGAAATTAAAGTAGTCTTGGATTGTAAGTTGTGATCACTTGTTAAATCCAAAGATAAAAGAAGTTCAGTTGTGATTGTCTGATTTTATTTATATGTTATTGGTATGTGTGTGTGTGTCAACACAGTAATAATATGGAAATGACGTAAAGCGTAACGAGAATAGTTATAGACTTTAGACTTGTGCCTGAGTCTTTGGAAAAGATGATTTGGAAAGATACTATGGTAAGCTTCGCGTACAATAACGTTTAGAATCTTAACACTTTAGTTAAATATACTATGTAATATTTACTAATTTGTGAAATGCGTTTTTTGTAGAATCAATTCAATATTGAAAATGATGAAGCCAAGAAGAATGTGTTTCTATCCGCGGTTGCCCAGAGATTCAGAGATTTCAAGGCCAAGTTAGTGTCGGGGTGGATCACGAAGCGGAGAAAAGTCGTGGGTACAAAGAAGAAGAAATCTACGGGGGAGAAACACACACGTCTGAGGCTTCACCGGACACATCATTTGAGGCGCCATCCAAGTTACCATATCAGATATGGAGGCATATCAACCTGAGGAGTGGCAAGCATTTGTTCATAAAAACAACCCCGGAAGCTGTTGTAAGAATATTTTACTAGCTAAGATTTAATACTCTTAGATCCAGTATTATTGTATAAATCATACCTAACCTTTGTTTATAATTGTGTGTTTCAGGCATCTCGTGAGAAAAGTAGCGCGAATACAAAAGCTAGGAAGTACTATCACCATCTGGGTGCTCAGTCGTATGGGCAGGCAAGAGATACGTGGATGTATAGCCATTACCCCACGATTGGGTCGGCAACGGCAACGGGCACTAGCTCTACGACGACAGTTGCACAACCTCGGCAACCAGATAGAGTGCTCGATTGGTGGTGTTCGATGCGTGGGGTTGATGCAAAGGGAAGAGAGTCTTGCCTGATCCGGAACACAACAGATAGCTAATGCCATTGTAAGTACATATTATAAGTTTTTGATAAGGTATATATAATATAACTTGTGCGCTCACGAGCATTTCTCTCTTATCCTTATGTAGATTGGCTTGAAGGAAAAGAAGGCAACTGGTGAGTTCACTTTTAAAGGACAAATTGATGCATTACACGAGACTTTAGGACGGGACCAATATGGACGTGTGAGGGGCGTATGAGGTGTCCGCCTCGGGGTGAGAAAGGTGTATGGTGATCAATACACCTCTACGTCAAAATCCGGTGCCTCCAGTGTGAATTCGGCAGCTTCCATAGATGTGGAGGCTATGAAAGCTGCAATTCGAGGAGCTCAGAGCGGAGATGACATAGAATTTCAACGCCATTTTGGCGCAGACCGACTTTTGGTGCTTTCCAGCAGGGCAGTGTTCCTACGCAACCTGATCCAGTTCCGGAGTTCACGGTAATCACTTAATATCACAACTATTGTTCTTAAATGCATGAAATTCTTACTATATATATATGTTGTTTCATAGACTAACTATGAATAGAGTTTTTTTTAAAAGGAAGAGACACCATGTGAGCTATTAGCTCGAGGAGATGGTCATGGCAGTTTCATTCTCGTTGTTTATGGCCAAGCACAACCCTCTAGGGACCGGGTACGATTGCACAACCAGGCAGTCGCTGATATTCACTATGTGGTCAGCGTTTCAGAGATTATGCCCGGTTTCGAAGAATTACCTTTTCCGCTGCCGAATGCAGAAGTTGGTCTACAGTTAGTGACTGATGCCCTTGGCAGTTATGTTCTATGGCCGCGTGCATTGGTGCGGTTATCAGATGAGGTACAAGATTAACATATAATATATATATATATATTATATATATATATATATATATATATATATATATATATATATATTATAATATATATATATATATATATATATATATATATATATTATTGTTTTCTTTTATAGTTCCTATATATATATGATTGTCAGTAATATCTTTTTAATTTGACTAATTACTAGGGTTCGGGGAAGGCCGACAGGAAGGGAAAGAAGGCATGTTCACCTCAGGAAGGCCGACGTGATGAAGTGGAGAAAGTAAATGTTTCTATGACAAAGTGTCCACTCGTTACGGAGATCGAGGTGGTGCAAGGCCTTACTTCTCCATGCTTTTGGCTACATGAGTGCGCTAGCGATGTAAACGATGAAGCAATGATTGAGATTCAGTTGTCGCACCACCAATTCCACTACTTTGAGGATACATCGACCTTCATTTCTAAGGTTGATATTAAAGAATTCTTACGTGGGGAAGAGTTGAATGTTTCCATGATACAACATTCATGAGGTAATACTTTAGTATATAAATTAAATATGTATTATATATACATATATATGCCTTAATTAAGTAGTTTTCAATTCAACTAACTTCCATAATAAGTAAGTTTTCTTTTAATCAATATGATTTCTAGGCTATTAACAATGAATTGATTGCATCTAGTGAGCCAATGTTTGGTTGGTTATGTCCAAGCATAGTACGAAATGACAGTTGCTTAAGAAACAAAAAGGAGTTGAAAGAGTATCTCAAGTCTTCTTTGAAAGCATGTTCTTGTCTTGGATATAAGATCATTCTTCTTCCTTACATTGAATCGTATGCTTCTTAAACTCACTTTACTTTAATTATATTGACCTATTAGTTGTTCTACGATTAATAATAACTATATTTTATTGTTGTAGGAATCATTGGACACTTATTGCAATATGTTTGTCACGTAACGAAGCCTACCACTTTGATTCTTTGCGTAAACAAACACCACGACCCTTACTAGTCAAATCATTGTTAAATAGGTAGCCTAATCGAAACTCAATATATGCGCACTTATTAATATTAAATGTACATCTAATCTTATAATAATGTATTGATGTAGTGTGATGAAGGAGGTTATTAATGCAATAGGACTTCAAGCACCAAAATCTCCTGTTTGGCATTCAGTCGAGGTAACATGACTAATTTTTTTTCCTTATATAGAAACACATAATACACATCTAACATCAATGTCATTTATTGCATCCTTTGGTGAATTTATTGTCCGCAACAAGAAGGTGGACTTGCGTGTGGATATTACGTCATGAGGTTCATGCTCGATATCGTCAACCGTTGCGCACATGTTGATGATCTTCAAAATGTATGTAACTTATTAATTAATTAGTATATGTTAGTTTCGGGGCTATTTTTGCCTTTTACGCTTCCAAATCGTATTTATTGATTTATTTAACCCCAAATTCATTTTGAACATGATTATATGAGGCATAATGTAACTATTGTGTAGATTTTTAGGTTTCCAATTGTTGTTTGTTGCATTTCGGGAACGAAAAGGCCATTTCCAGCCTATTTTGGCCTTTTCGCTCCCAAATTGTACTTATCAAGTCATTTAACCCAAATTCTCTTTGAACATCATTATATGAGGCATAATATAACTAGTATTTAGATTCTTAGGCTTTCATTTGTTGTTGGTTGCATTTTGGAACGAAAAGGCCATTTCCGGCCATTTTGGCCTTTTCGCTCCCAAAATGTACTTATCAAGTCATTTAACCCCAAATTCTCTTTGAACATCATTATATGAGGCATAATATAACTAGTATGTAGTTTCTTAGGCTTTCATTTGTTGTTGGTTGCATTCCGGGAACGAAAAGGCCATTTCCGGCCTATTTTGGCCTTTTCGCTCCCAAAATGTACTTATCAAGTCATTTAACCCCAAATTTTCTTTGAACATCATTATATGAGGCATATTATAACTAGTGTGTAGACTTTTAGGCTTGTATTTGTTTTTGATTGAATTTCGGGAAGGTATATGTCATTTTTAGAACTACTAACTACGGTAAAATGATTGAATTCTTATATACTCCCTCCGTCTTTTATTAGTTTACCCCTTTTGACTTTTGACACTATTCACATACATGACTTTGACTATCTCTTGTGATTTGTATTTAAGAAAAAAATATAGTCATGTGAGATCTTGTTGGATTCGTCTCAATGTGTATTATCCAAATATCATCTTTTTGTAATTTTTGCTTATCGAAAATTAGAGATATTAAGGTTCAAATTAGTATCTCAGCAAATGTGCCCCAAAGAAAGGGGTAAACTAATAGAGGACGGAGGGAGTATGTGTTTATTCCTTGGTTGTTTTGCAAGGTTTATAATGAAAAGAAATCCACACCAAGTTTAAGGAACTTCACCAAAGAAAAAAATAGATGAAGTTCGGGATAAGTTGGCGTCCCACATTACCGATGATTGCATATGATACATTTTAGCTCGAATGTACTAGTTTCTATCAATTCTATGTACACTTTTTACATTATTAAATATATATTTGAAGTTAATTATTACCTTTCTCCACTTGTCATATATTATTGCATTTGCATTTTTTTTTGTCAAAGGGAGGTTTTGGGTGGGGGTGGGGGTGGGGTGGTGGGGGCTGCTGGGTGGGCTGGGGATGGGGGAGGGGTGTAGCTGGGGGGTGGGCAGAGGGGTGTGCAGCGGTGGTGGGGGATGTGTAGGGGTGGGCAGGGGGTGTGCAGGGGTGGGCAGGGGTGTGCAGGGGGTGTGCAGACGTGGGCAGGGGTGGGCAGGGGTGTGGCTGGGGTGGGCAGGGCGTGCTGGGTGGGCAGGCTGGGTGTGCAGGGGGTGTGCAGGGGCTGTGGGTGGGAAGGGAAAGGCGGGCAGGGGGGGTCTGGGTAGGTGTGCTGGGTGGGCAGGGGCTGTGGGTGGGAAGGGAAAGGCTGGCAGATTTGAATTAATTTTCAAAAAAAAAAAAAAACGAATTTCAACAAAAGCAGCCCTTCTAAGCAAGAAGGGATGCACTTTTTTAAAAAGGCGTAGCCCTTCTTGCTTAGAAGGGTTGCGCTAGTTGAAACACGCGCAGCCCTTCTTATTTAGAAGGGTTGCGCTTGTTAAAAAAGCGCAACCCTTCATAGTAGGAAGGGCTCATAGGCTGCAGCCCTTCAATCTTAGAAGGGATGTGCTTTTTAGGTAAAAGTGTAGCCTTTCGTGGTGAAGGGTTGCGCTTGAAAAGCGCAGCCCTACTTAAAAAGTGAAGGGCTGCTATTGAAAGGGTTGCTGTCAAAAAGTGTAGCCCTTCCTTATTTTTCCACTAGTGATTATTCTTTTTAAAGGAGGATCATTTCCGAAGGATTTTTATTTGTTATATGATCTTTTATGATCACAATTTATAAAGAGGCCCTGACTTGTTAATTATTAGTAAGAACGGTAGCTATTATATTATTTACCCATGTACTTTTTGTATAAGTCATGTGGACAAGGTAGTTCCCCTCGTAATAGACTCATTAAGGAATACTAAACTTGGGGGTGTTACAAAGTGGTAACAGTTTCCAGGTTCTTTTTGAAAATAAAATAAACAGTCAATGAGAGTATGGGTAGATCTAGGAAAGGCATATAAGATAGAGTTTTGCATTCTATTTGCATTTTTTTGACATTTTATATTATGTGAAAAAATAACTACTTCTCTCTTTAAAGCAAATAGTTATATTTTCAAGTATAAATATTTTCTGATTTATATTTTGAAGAACGGAATAAGTATGTGGATTTATGTTTCTGAGGAAAGTTCTGGCTAAGGAAAGACTTGAACTTAAGTTGGCCGTTTGTGCCGCACCTCTCTTTCCTGGGAACTCACTCGACTAATTATTCATACACTAAGCCTAGTACTCAAATAAACAACTATTTTGGTCATATACATACATATGTATTTTTTTTTTTCAAGAATATCAAACAAATTTTTTTTATAGGAATTTCAAATATTTTCCGCTTCATTTCAAATTATAGTTCAAATGATATTTTTTATTTTGACCATAATTTCAACATGCAATCCGTATTTATCTTATAAATCTATATATATTTATTCGAATTATAAAGGTGAAACTTTTTTATTAAGTATTGATTTTTTTTTTAAAGAATTATATTGTTTAGTGTTTATTGTTTTATTTGTAATATGATTATTTTGAATATATTTTAAGGAAGTTTGACTTATTGTCAAGTTAATATGAAAAATCTTCGTATTTTTCATAAGCAAAAGAAAGAGTTTATTGTTTATTATAAGAATTGAGTTATTATTCTGCCTTTCATGGCATGTTATTAAAAAGTTACTTGCAAGTTGTGATATTACTATTTCTTACGACATATTTTTTTTGACGTGTATATTTTCTATGAGATGAACTTGGTTATTTAATGTCTTAAATGGCATGTATGCATGTGATCAAATTCATGCAAAGTGATCATTCATATATACATTGTGTAAAGCATTAATTTGTTTATTTTGTTGATTTATAAGTGTTAGGAGAACCTATGAGTTCAAAGTAAGCCAAGTTGACTATTTGAGATCCATCAAAGGTGAAGACTATTCTAGTTTATTCCTTTGAAGAAAAGAAGTTTAGTAGTTATTTTTTTAGTAGGAGTGTAGGCAATACATTGTATTATGTGCCAAGAATTGTGAAATTAGTCATTTGAAGTTCTATGTAGTTGGATGATCTTTAATGTTTAGTGACATGAGTAAGGAAGAGTTTTTTTTTTTGAGTTGTGGAAACAAGAAGTAGGAGATCAATGATTATACTAGCCTTGATGAATTATTAAGATTTAGATAAGTTATATATTTTGTTTATGGATATAGTCAACACCATCTTAGCAATGATATAGACATAACCTTTGAAAGGTGACAAAATAAGGAATATTATGAGGACCTTACAGGTATGCGAGGTACCATATTTGAAGCTGGATTTAATTAAGGAATTTTCCCCTATGCTGAATCGCAAATATTTTAAAAGGAGTTATCGTTGTTATAGTTAAGCAAAGAAAGTCCGAAGTAAGAACATATTTGAAACTTTAGCAGGTTCCTTTAGATCATTTTTGTTTTCAAAGGTGAAGTAAGATACTAGAATTCTCTATTGCTTAAGTGATAGAGTATTCATAATAATTGTTGTTTTGGCAATATGAAAGATAAAGTGATTATAAGGATTGGGTATATCCTTATTGAAATAATTTAGTGACTCTAATAATAGAAGAAATATATTCTTTTGGGAGAAATTCATAGCTTAATAAAAGAGAAAAAAAGGAAGAAACTAGTCAATCAAGGTAATTGATTTTGGAAAGAATAGTCGTATTTTTATATTATGGATTTAAGCATTGAGTTTATATTATGTGAAGGAGTTAATTTTATTGAAGTGAAGAATGTGTGAATTTTCAGGAAAAGTTTGTTTAGTTACTACCTCAAGTCCTAGTTGAGTATTGTCTATTTGATATGAAATGGTAGTCGTTATATAGAGTTCTAATTCTGTTAGGATTCTATGTAAATTAGGGTTTTAATTTCAGCATTATTTTAATTAAGTGTTTAAGTGATAAAGGAATCCTATTATACTTAGGAGTCTAATTCCTTATCAAAGTCTAATTAGGAGTCTTAATAGGCGTGTGATATATAGGTGATTATTTATCGTGATCCTTAAGATAAAGATAGATAAGATTATGTTTATCTTTTAAGCTTTACTAGTCATAATAGGTTTAGGAAAACTTGTACTATATAATGAGTTTTTCGGCCATAATAATAGTTAGATTGATTTTGAGTTAATTCTTGTGAATTAAAGTTTCAGGAGAGAATCCACAAAGTTTCAGGAGTGAATCCACAAAAAACCCAGTTGAACTTTGAGTCGAAATACGCCTAAGTTCTTCATATCTTGGTTACTAATTGAGTTATTGCGACGAAATACGCCAGTATACTCAAGGTTACATTAAATAAAAACATAAAAATCCAATCTTTTATAAATAAAGCCACTAAACTACATCAAGAGCCCTAACTAAGTGAATTCTTCCATAAAGAATCACATCACTATTTTTGAGAGTAAGAAAAATTTGAAGACGAATTTCGAGGAGTTTTAGTTTTGAGGACCTAAGTAAGGAAGTCTATTTTTTTCTTCAGGTATATGTTGTGTTAGTATATATACTAACAAGTTTTGCTTGTGAATAGTGATGAATTGTTTTGATTTTGATTTGTAATAAAGTAGGATTAAGGATTTTTTTTTTTTTTGATATTTATTGTGAGACCTTCATGAGTTATGTGCAGTTGAGTAAATTTTGAGGAGAAAGTAAAAGTTTTTTTTTTTAAAAAAGAAGAGATAGACTGGTTTGAATATTATATTTTCGAGTAAAGCTTACGAAAGGTTTTATAAAGATTTTTTGTTCTCACTATATTATAGTATTTTGATAATATATTAGTATATTCTTAAATAGTTTTCCTACAAAACTTGTCTTTAGTATCAGTATGTAATTTTTAAGTATTTCAAGAATTTGGGAAAAAAAATTATGCTCAAATTTTATAAAATTTTCAGTTTGTCATAAACTATACCCTTTTGGACTTATTCAAATATTTTCTTTATTATGTTGACCTATTATTAAAGGCAATTATTTCTAATACCTTGAAATAGAGATTATTCTTTTTAAAGTTTAAAAGTTATTTTTGAAAGTGTTATCTCTCTAGTGACTTTACTATTATATTTCCAGCAATGATTTTTATATTGTTTGCATTACAAAATTGGAAAATAATTTTAAGTCAAATTTTAAGCTTTAGTAAGTTACAGGGTCGTAACTACTTTTAAGGAGGGTATAATACGATAGAGTTTCGCGCTTTTAACTTAAAACGGTATTTTTGACCTAATTTTGACTTATTTTATGAGTTATTAAGTGAGGCAACTTACTTTAATAGAAATAATTTGATATATATGTAAATTAATTGCTATATTTCTTATTTGCTTGCTTCAAGTTTCGAGGACGAAACTTCTTTTAAGGGGGGTAGTCTGTAATACTCCATATTTTTTTAGTAAGTTATTATTTATATTTTTATAAAAGTTTTAGTTTTCAAAAAGGTATTTACTAAAGAGGCTTTTAAAATAGGCTTTTATAAAAGATTTTGAGTATTTAAAATAGATTTTAGCCCAAATAGATATTTGGGCCTAAGTTTACTAGTTTTAAAACTCAAGTACTTTAGTAACAATTTAAAATATTTTAAAGAAAAGGTTTAGAAAAGAAAAGAAGAAAAAAAAAAGATTTAAAGAAATTGCAAGTTGTTTTATTTATGCCATTATATGGCTAAAGTTTTATATAAGAATTATTATTCTTTTTAAAGGAGGATTATTTCCGAAGAATTTTTATTTGTTATATGATCTTTTATGATCACAATTTATAAAGAGGCCACGACTTGTTAATTATTAGTAAGAACGGTAGCTATTATATTATTTACCCATGTACTTTTTGTATAAGTCATGTGGACAAGGTAGTTCCCCTCGTAATAGACTCATTAAGGAATACTAAACTTGGGGGGTGTACACACTTTAGGAAAGGTACCTAGGCAAGAAAAAGGAGTTTTATTAAAGTTATATACTTTATATTATATAAGTTATTACAAGTACCCAAGGAAGGTTTATATGAATATTTCTGAATGTTTAATAAAGTATTTAAATTTCCGCATATACATGTACTCAGTATTTTTACTGACACGCATTTTGTTTTGTTTTGTTTTGTTTTGTTTTATGGCTTTGTCCCTATGATGACCCTATTTTGGCGAGCAGATTTTACAGGTTGATATGATGCATACTTCATATGGGGGAGCTAGTGAGGAATCATAATTAGTCAAGGAGAAGTTATTTTATTTTCTTTATTTCCATTGTTATATAGTTGTACAATAAAGTTCAGATTAATAAAGAAAAGTTATTTAAGTTATTTCCGCTGCATTAGTTTAAAGTTCAGTTAGTAGTTAGTATCAAAGCCTTTAACGTTATCACGTGGCGGTAATACTCTTAAGGAGTTTTATATTAAAATAAGTTTTTCCAAAAGAGGGAAATTTGAGGGTGTTACAGTGATGACTTGAATTAAAAGTTGTAAATCACTTAAAATGAAATATCGGAGGAAAATGATGAGCATGTTGTCCTGTATGGGAGGTTTAGTGGCCCCCTACAGGTTTATCTTGTTACTAAGCTGAATTTCTATTACTTGTCTTCCTTCTACCTTGTTGATCCAAGTAGAAGGGGTGTGCACACTAGGGACTCCGTTATTATGGCCATTATGTTATCCGTAGGTGGTTACAGAGGATTGACCCCGGCCTACAATGTTGAAGTAAGTGGTTACAGCGAATTGACCCCAGCTTACGGGTGTTCTATTTCCTCTCCTTTAATAACTTGTTTAATTGAATTAATTATGTGATTATTCATTGTATATGTGCTATGATCTTTAAACCTATTAACCCACTATTTTTCAAAGTATTTTCAACTTAAATATTTTATGGAATGTAGTTGGAATTACTCAGTTTTTATTTTTTATTTTTGGGAGCTTCTCTCTCTTGTTTCTTTTCAACGTATTTGTGCAGGTAGGTGATCGGCGGGGGAACCAAAGGGAGATCATTTAGAGTTGTCATCCACTTAGCTTATGATTTAGCTTCCGCTGAAACTCTGAAACACTTAAGTATTTAGTAATATTTCATGAACGATTTACTTAGTTGTAAGAATTAATGCATTTGAGTTTAGTATGTTTTAACCTAACCTTGCATTTATTTCCAAGGAGGTAAGTGTGGCGGTAGTGCCTTCTTGTCGAGTCGAACCCTCGTGGATTTTTCCCCCATCTCGAGTTTTTACTAAAAGAAGGAGGGTCTTGATCGATGGGGGTGTTACATTGACAAAGTAAATGGTGTTGAACCCTAGTTTTAATAATGACAAAGAAACAAAGGAACAAACTAAGTAGTGAACTAATGAATTATTTAAGTGTATGGTGTCTAAGGTATCAATGCAAGGAACTGGGAGAATACGAAGTCAATGAAGAAGTCAAGAGAGGATTTCAAAGGCTAAGTAAAGAAGTTTCTATGTTGATACTGGAGCAAGCATTGGATCAAGAATAATAGAAGCTAGGCGTTTTATTTTCTAGTTCCAATGTAAAGGAACAAAGAAAGAATGGTAAGGAACTGTGGCAGAATATTTGAGAATGAAGCGTTTGTTCTTGTAAGGAACAAACTCAGTGGCACTTAGAAATATGTTAAAGGAACTGAACTAATATAAGGAACTAGACTTAGGCGTGTATTAGTATAACGTTAAAAGATAATGGAGTAAGTCATGCCTAGATTATAGGAAATTAGTTATTTCTAATTTCAAATGATAAAATCAGTTTTAAAAAGAAAATCTGTTTTGGAAAAGATTTTATTTTTCGGAAAATAAGAAAATAAATATCCGGTTGTTAGAAAGATTTTATTTCAAAGATATTATTTTCTTAAAGATTAGAAATTCAGATTTAAAGATAAAAGAGTTTATAAAAACTGATTTTCGGATAATGCTCAAGGAACTCCTGTTATTTAGGAGTAATGGCTGCATTTTATCCACGTTCATTATAGTTCATGGGATCATGGGACATGATGTAAAACGTGTTCCTTAGGGGAAGGAACATCATGGGTAAATGGATTAAAACGTGTACTCTAACATTAATCCCACGTTCTTCATGATTAACACTATAAATATAGAAGTCTAGATAAGTTCCAAATTGTGTCTGACTAAGTAATTAAGTGAGTTTAACTTATTAAGTGTCAGTGCCTTCATTCTCTCATAATAGCCATTTGTTCTTTGCCTTCTTACTCTAATTCCACTAAGCTTATTTCGATCAATTGTATTTTGGTTTTTGGGGTAAGGGAACTTTGAGTGAAGTTCTGTAAGAGAAAGGCTTTGAGTGAAGCTTGTATGTGTGAGAAAACTTCGAGTGAAGTTGAGAGGAACTGCTGTTAAGGGAACAGTGGTTCAGGAACTTGAGTTTAGGAACTCAAGGTAGGGCTCGAGTTAGAATTAGGTTGTAACAGAGTTGTTTGGCCTAATTAGTGAAAGTGTTGAGTTTAAAATCCCTAGTGGTCGAGGTTGTTTCTTCTTGTTGGGCCCAAGAAGTTTTTCCTCGTAAAAATCCCTTGTGTTCCTTTAGCTTGTTTATTCGTTTAAGTTTTAATTTCCGCAAAAAGTTACGTTTATTTCTACACCTACAATTCACCCCCCTCTTGTAGTGTTCCTAGGGAAATAACAATTGGTATCAGAGCTAGAACTCACGTAAGATAGGAAACCCTATTGAGGAAAAGATCCAAGGAACAATGAATACCACCGAGAAACTTGAAGAAGGTTATTCCACTCAAAGGCCTCCTATGTTCAATGGGAAGTACTACAACTATTGGAAGAACCGCATGGAGATATTCATCAAGGCTGAAAACTATCAGGTATGGAGAGTCATTGAAGTTGGTGATTTCGAAGTCACAACTACAAATGACAAAAATGAGGTAACTCTTAAACCCCTCTCTGATTATGACAAATCTGATTTTGAAAAAATGGAAGTAAATGCCATGGCTATTAAATTATTGCATTGTGGACTTGGACCCCATGAACATAATAGGATCATGGGATGCAAATCCGCAAAGCAAATATGGGATTTACTAGAAGTAACCCACGAAGGAACTAATGAAGTTAAAAGATCGAAAATTGATTTACTTATGAATCAATATGAACTGTTCTGCATGAAATCCAAAGAAAGCATCCGAGACATGTTTACTCGTTTTACTAACATTATAAATGAGTTGGCTTCTCTTGGAAAGTTTATTTCATCTGAGGAACAGGTTCGAAAGGTTCTTAGGAGTCTTCCTAAGGACAGATGGATGGCTAAAGTCACGCTCTTCAAGAAACAAAAGACTTCACTAAGTTCAACTTAGAACAGCTGGCAGGGTCACTTATGACTCATGAGCTTCACCTTGATACTGAATATGGTGAAAGCTCCAAATCAAAATCAATTGCTCTCAAAGCAGATGATGAAGATGATTCGGACTCTGAAGAAGAAGAAGCAGCCCTCATGGTTCGAAAATTTCGAAAGATGTACAGGAACATGAAGAATGGAAACTTCAAAGGTAAAACTAAGAAATTTTCTAACAAAGCTGCTTGTCATAAATGTGGAAGTACAGATCACTTCATCAAAGAATGTCCTCTTTGGGAAAACGACAAAACCAAAGAAAGGAACAAGGAACGCTTTGCTGAAAGGAACAAAGAATCAAAAGCACCTTTCTCTAAGGCAAATGTCGCAAAGCTATGATAGCTGCTTGGGGAGATTCAGAGACGGAAGAAGAAGAGGAACAACCAACTGAAGAAACAGCAAACCTTTGCCTCATGGCAAACAATGACGAAAAAGAAGATGAAGAAAAAATTGAGGTAAGTCAACATGGACTTGAGTCAGAACTAGATGGTAAAACTAGGACTGAAATATATGATCTTCTTTATGATGCAATTCTTGAATGTAGAGATGAACGTGAAAAACGTGAACAAACGGAACAAGCCTTAAAGGTTTGCAAGGAACACATAGAATGGCTTAAGAAAATGAGAACTGATGTCGAAACTAGATTTTTTGATTTGTTTGATAAAAACTTAAAAATCAAAGAATGTTATGAGAGTTTGAAAAATGAAAATTATCTAATTAATTTAGAGATTTCACACTTGAAGGAATTTGTCCCTGTTCTGAGTTCCTTTGATATAAGATCAACCCCTTTGAAAGGATACAGATCTGAGATTGAAAAAATAAATAAAGAGAAAAATATTTTAAAGGAACAGATCTGTAATCTTAAAAAGGAACTGGTTGTCGCAAGGAACAGAGGCAAAATCATGAAAGTTCCTAAGTGGATTGAGAAACCACAGACCAAAAGGAAGGAAGGTCTTGGTTTTGAAAACTACAAGAAAAGGAACAAGACAAAGAAATATGTTGATCTACCTAGTGATAAGTTCTGTATGTATTGTGGCAAGGTAGGTCATTACATAAATCAATGTCAACTAAAATCTGAGATGATTGGGAAAAATGTGACAATAAGTAAGAAAAAATGGGTTGTCAAAACTAAACCTAGTCAGGAACAGGAACCCACGAAAGATGGGGTTCCTTCAACTAACAACTAGTTGATTTTTGCAGGTTGGAGTGAGGGGGAACAACACTTGGTATCTCGATAGTGGTTGTTCCAAGCACATGACAGGAGACAAAACGAAGTTTCTCTCACTCACAACCTATGAAGGTGGCAGTGTAACATTTGGTGATAATAAGAAAGGTAACATTGTTGCTATGGGTAAGGTCGGTAAGTCACCATTACACTCCATTGAAAATGTATTTTTAGTTGAAGGTCTAAAACATAATCTATTAAGCATTTCTCAATTCTGTGACAAAGGAAATACTGTAAAATTTGATAAGAAAAATGCTTAATCATCAACATTAAAACTAAGAAGGTTATTTGGAAGGAACAAGGAAAGGGAACACATACATTGTGGATCTAGACCTTGTTCCTCAAATCAATTTAACTTGTCTTAGTGTTATTGAAGATGATTCACTTCTATGGCACAAGCGTCTAGGACATGCTAGCTTTTCATTCTTGAGAAACTTAGATCAAAAGACCTTGTTTTAGGATTACCATCTATAAAATTTCATATTGATCAAGTTTGTGATGCATGTGCACGAGGTAAACAAGTAAGATCCTCTTTCAAATCTAAAACGATTGTAAGTACCACTAAACCATTAGAGTTAATTCATATGGACTTATGTGGACCCATGAGAATTCAAAGCAGAAGTGGAAAGAGGTATGTACTTGTGATTGTAGATGACTACTCTAGGTACACTTGGGTTATTTTCTCTCTAGTAAAGATGAAACTTATGATGAGTTCCTTGTCTTTGCTAAAAGAGTTCAAAACCTAAGTGGACATAAAATAATGCACATTAGATCAGATCATGGCAAGGAATTCGAAAATTATAAATTTGATGACCTAAGCAGAGATAATGGCCTAGATCATAATTTTTCTGCCCCTAGAACACCACAACAAAATGGTGTTGTAGAAAGGAAAAATAGAACTTTGGAGGAAATGTCTAGAACCATGTTAATTGCTAGTGAACTTCCAAGGAACTTTTGGGCTGAAGCTGTTAATACTGCTTGTCACATAATTAATCGTGCCATGATGAGACCTATCATTAATAAAACTCCTTATGAACTTTACTTTGGAAAGAAACCAAACATCACCTATTTTAGAACATTTGGATGCAAATGTTATGTGCATAATAATGGAAAAGATAATCTTGGAAAATTTGATGCAAGGAGTGATGAAGCAACATTTTTAGGATACTCCTCACATAGTAAAGCTTATAGAGTATATAACAAGAGAACTATGTGTGTTGAAGAAAGCATTCATGTAATCTTTGATGAATCTGACAAACATAATCCAAGCATACAGGTTGATGACTATGAGATAGGGTTAGCAACCTAGTCAAGGAACACAGATTCACAAGAAGAAGAAGAAGTGAAAGAGGAAAGGAACGAGGAATTCGAAAATAATGAGATCAATGATATTCCTGTTCCTCAAGGAGGAGAAGATGCTCCTGTTCCTCTAAATGAAGGAACTGAGTCCACCGAGGCTAACAGAGGAACAACTGAGCAGAGTTCCTCATCCATCAAGGAACTCATGAGGAACAACATGTTCCTATAAGAGAGTTTCAACCAAAACCTTGGAGATTACAAAAGTCACATCCTGTGGAACTCATAATCAGCGACATATCCAAAGGTACGCAAACTAGATCTCAGTTAAGGAACTTTTGTGCATTTCATGCGTTCCTATCAATGATGGAACCAAGAAATCATGAAGAAGCCTTAACTGACTCTGATTGGATTATTGCAATGCAAGCTGAATTAAATGAGTTTGAAAGAAACAAGGTATGGCATCTAGTTCCTTCATCTAAACAACAAAAAGTAATTGGCTTAAAATGGGTGTTTAGAAACAAACTAGATGAATATGGAACCATTGTAAGAAACAAAGCTAGACTTGTAGTAAAAGGTTATAACCAACAAGAAGGAATTGATTATGAAGAAACCTTTGCTCCTGTAGCTAGATTAGAAGCCATTAGAATCTTAATTGCATTTGCTGCTTACATGGGATTCAAATTATATCAAATGGATGTTAAGTGTGCATTTTTAAATGGCTATCTAAACGAAGATGTATATGTTGAACAACCCCCTGGTTTCGAAAATAACAATCTCCCAAATCATGTCTACAAGCTTGATAAAGCTCTTTATGGGTTAAAACAAGCACCTAGATCATGGTATGAGAGATTATCTAAGTTCCTTTTAGAAACAACTTTAAAAGAGGAAAGGTTGATAAAACCTTGTTCCTAAAATCTAAAGGAACTGATATTTTGCTTGTTCAAATATATGTTGATGACATCATATTCGGAGCTACTAATGAAACATTGTGCAAAGAATTCTCAAGTCTCATGAGCAATGAATTTGAAATGAGTATGATGGGTGAGTTAAATTTCTTTCTTGGACTACAAATCAAACAAACTGAAAAAGGTATAATTGTTCACCAACAAAAATACATAAAGGAACTATTAAAGAAATATGGCCTCGAAAATTCAAAGATAAATCACACTCCTATGGGAACTTCAACTAGATTAGATGAAGACTCCATAGGAACAAGTGTTGATCAAACAAAATATAGAGGAATGATTGGTTCACTTTTGTATCTAACTGCTAGTCGTCCAGACATAGCTTTCAGTGTTGGTTTGTGTGCTAGATTTCAAGCAAATCCAAAGGAGTCTCACCTCACTGCTGTGAAGAGAATTCTTAGATACCTTAAAGGAACAGATGATCTTGGACTCTACTATCCAAGAAGTGATACATTCGAACTAAAAGGATATGCAGATGCAGATTATGCTGGAGATCTTGTTAATAGGAAAAGCACCTCAGGTATGGCACAATTCCTTGGTCATAGTTTAGTTTCTTGGAGTACCAAGAAACAAAACACAGTTGCTTTATCCACTGCTGAAGCAGAATATGTAGCTGCTGCTGCATGTTGCTCTCAAATGCTTTGGATAAAACAACAACTTAGTGACTATGGAATAAACTTTGAATGTGTTCCTATTTATTGTGACAATACAAGTGCTATAAGTATATCTAAAGATCCAGTGCATCATTCTAGAGTAAAGCATATACATATTAGACATCACTTTTTAAGAGAAAATGTGAAAAAGGTTTGATCAAACTTGAGTTTTGTCAAACTGATTATCAGATTGCTGATATCCTAACTAAGCCTTTGCAAAGAGATAGATATGAAAAATTAAGGCTTGAGTTAGGCTTAATAAAAATTAAGTGATTGTTCCTATGTCAATTCCCCCATGTTTGAATCAATTTGAGTGACTTTGTGTGCTAAAAATAATTGTGTTTAATTGCCTAAGACCATTGCAAATTGGAATGTTGAAAACATAACCATGAAGTCAAAGAAATAAACAACTCACAAATGTCACATAATACTCCCCTTACTGTTCCTAAGGTCAAGAAACATGCATAGTATGAAGGATATTGATATGTAGCATTAGTTGTTCCTATAGCACAAGTTCCTTAGCATTTATTTTCTTTCAAAAATTAAAATTCATAAAAATCCGAAAAATCCGATAAAATCCCAAAAATAAGGGGAACCAGTTTAATTAAATCTTGGTTCTTTTATCTTTTCGTTTTCTTCCTTTTATTTTATTTTTATTTTTATTTTCTTTGCTTTATTTCTTTCCCGCGTGTCATAATTACTATTACATGCAAAACTTCCTTCTTCAATTCATCTAAAGAAACCGTGTTCCTCTCAAACGCTTCATCTTCACCAAATCCGAAACCTCATCACACCCTTTGATACTCCATAAAAACCTCCAAACCTTCGAAAATCATGGCAAAAACTTCAAGAAACTCACCTTTTCCAACACCAAAAACAACCGACACTTCAAAAATGGAAATTTCTTCATCTCCAACTAAAACCCTTGAAACCGACATAATTCAAGAAAACCCCATAGAGGAACAGCAATTAGAATCTCCTAGAAGGAGCATGAGAAGAAGAAAATTGATTGGGGAAGATGAAGAAGAAGAAACCCCGGAACAATCTCAGGGGGAAGAAGAAGAAACTGCACCTGTTCCTTCCAAAGGAACTGTTTCTTCGTCTTCCAAGAAAAGGGTCGAACGAAGTGAATCTAGGTATGTCTTGGGCTTTTGCGTCGATTTAGAATGGGCAATAAAATTGAATTTCTAGAATTAACCTCCATTCTAAAGGAACAAGGCATGGAATTCTTGTTTGAATTCGCCTTTAATAATGCTCTTGTTCCTCTAGCTATGGATGAGTTTTGTGCAAATTTTGTTAATACTAATGGAACTTGCACAACTGAAGTTAGAGGCAAGAAAATAAGGTTTAATCAAGCAACTTTAAGCAAAGTATGGGAAGTTCCTTGCAAAGGAACTGATTTGTATTTTAAAAGGAAAGGAACTGTTTCCTTTCCTAATTTTCCTCAAGACAAAATCTTAGAATATTTTGGAGGAACAGCTGGCCAAAACAAACTTAAATCAATCTACTCTCTCCCCTTCACAAAGTACTGTTTAACTTGGTTTGGAGAGCACTCATTCCTCGAACTGAAAAGAGGAATGAAGTGGGTCTCTTGGATATGTGTTACATGTTTTCTTGGACCAACATACAAATAATTTCCCTTCCCTCTTCATTCAACACTTAACCCATTGATTGAAAATCATTGTGTATTGGTACGGGCCTTGATATACTTCTTACTTCATCATTTGAAGTAAGACTTACTGGTTGGACCACCATAGGGTCAAACAAGGGAACATGAATGAGAAGACCCTAAATGGACTTGGTTGTCTGTCCAAGAAGGTGTTCTCATTCAAGGAAGAATGGCTTCCAGTTCCTCAGGAAAAAGAAAATGCCCAAACTGGACTTAGAAGAAGATGATGATGTAATCTTGGATAACCCTGTTCCTAAGCCGGAGGAACCGAAACCTAAGAGGCGCAAACACATTGCCACTAAGCCTAAACCCTCTGTTCCTTGAGAGTGAGAAAGAGCACTCGTCGAAAAATTGCTCCTGTTCCTGTTCCTTCCAACGAGGACTCTCCTTTAGTCCTTTCGGATAATGAGGAACAGGTACCCTCTACTCTCAAGGAACCATACCTCCACCATCTCCCAAACTCTCTGTTCCTTTCACAAAAATACCCTCCATTTCACCTTCGTCCTTCTCTGTTCCTTCAGTTTTGAGCAGTTGAAGGATGAAATAAAAGGCCAAATCCTTTTGCTTCCACCTCCACAACTCTTCCACCCACACCACCATTTCTTCCTCCCATTTATCACCCTTCACCTTCTGTTTCCATTCCTGGAACAGATGAGCCTTCCACTCAAACCTCCCCAGTTCCTTCACAACATCCCCCATCTGCCTCTAGTTCCAAGGGTAAGGAACAGGAAAATCCGGATGACACTAACTGGGTTAATGAAGTCTGCCTTCCTGCACAACATATGATAAAATTTTACAATCATCTTCATTGGACTTTGGATGCCAAAACTGATACTATGTAAGTCTTATGAAGAAATTGAGTGATACCGTGGTTCGCAGCAAAGAAGATGGACTATGGCTCGTACCTTGGAGGAGCTGAAGGAACAGGTTGAACTACATCATGGGGTGGTGATGAAAAAGTTGGAGGATGTGGTTGAAGAAGAAGTTGTAGAGGAACACCATTCCCCTTCCCTTTCTTAGTTTCTTTAATTGTTGTTCCTGTTTCTTTCATCAAGGAACACAACTTTTGTTTCTTCCTTTTTCTTTTCTTTCTTTGTTTTGTTATGGAACAAGTGCTATATAATCAATGACTTTTGCTATATTGTCTATGTTTCTAAATGCTTTGCATAATTTCTTCCTTGGAATGGCTAGTATTATGTGATTGATGTTTGAGCAAGTTTACTCTTTGATTTTCTAACTTAACCACTAATGGTGCTTGCATATTGGTCTTAAGGTGTTAAATCAATTCATCAATTCATGCAGAGTCTATTCTTTTTGAGGATGACAAAGGGGGAAAAGGATTTAAGGAACAAACTAATATAAACAAAAATAATGAAAATTGAAAAAAATTAAAAATTGGATAAGGTAAATGAAAAATCAAAAATAGGTTAAGGTAAATGAAAAATCAAACTTCAGTTACTCATATAATTGCGTTTTATTTTTCATTTTCTTCTTTATGTTTTTATTTTCATTCACTTATATTATTTGTTATTTTCCTTAGTTTGTACCTTTGTTGTCATCATCAAAAAGGGGAAATTGTTGAACCCTAGTTTTATAATGACAAAGAAACAAAGGAACAAACTAAGTAGTGAACTAATGAATTATTTAAGTGTATGGTGTCTAAGGTATCAATGCAAGGAACTGGGAGAATACAAAGTCAATGAAGAAGTCAAGAGAGGATTTCAAAGGCTAAGTAAAGAAGTTTCTATGTTGATACTGGAGCAAGCATTGGATCAAGAATAATAGAAGCTAGGCGTTTTATTTTCTAGTTCCAATGTAAAGGAACAAAGAAAGAATGGTAAGGAACTGTGGCAGAATATTTGAGAATGAAGCGTTTGTTCCTTTGTAAGGAACAAACTCAGTGGCACTTAGCAAATATGTTAAAGGAACTGAACTAATATAAGGAACTAGACTTAGGCGTGTACTTAGTATAACGATTAAAAGATAATGGAGTAAGTCATGCCTAGATTATAGGAAATTAGTTATTTCTAATTTCAAATGATAAAATCAGTTTTAAAAAGAAAATCTGTTTTGGAAAAGATTTTATTTTTCGGAAAATAAGAAAATAAATATCCGGTTGTTAGAAAGATTTTATTTCAAAGATATTATTTTCTTAAAGATTAGAAATTCAGATTTAAAGATAAAAAGAGTTTATAAAAACTGATTTTCGGATAATGCTCAAGGAACTCCTATTATTTAGGAGTAATGGCTGCATTTTATCCACGTTCATTTATAGTTCATGGGATCATGGGACATGATGTAAAACGTGTTCCTTAGGGGAAGGAACATCATGGGTAAATGGATTAAAACGTGTACTCTAACATTAATCCCACGTTCTTCATGATTAACACTATAAATATAGAAGTCTAGATAAGTTCCAAATTGTGTCTGACTAAGTAATTAAGTGAGTTTAACTTATTAAGTGTCAGTGCCTTCATTCTCTCATAATAGCCATTTGTTCTTTGCCTTCTTACTCTAATTCCACTAAGCTTATTTCGATCAATTGTATTTTGGTTTTTGGGGTAAGGGAACTTTGAGTGAAGTTCTGTAAGAGAAAGGCTTTGAGTGAAGCTTGTATGTGTGAGAAAACTTCGAGTGAAGTTGAGAGGAACTGCTGTTAAGGGAACAGTGGTTCAGGAACTTGAGTTTAGGAACTCAAGGTAGGGCTCGAGTTAGAATTAGGTTGTAACAGAGTTGTTTGGCCTAATTAGTGAAAGTGTTGAGTTTAAAATCCCTAGTGGTCGAGGTTGTTTCTTCTTGTTGGGCCCAAGAAGTTTTTCCTCGTAAAAATCCCTTGTGTTCCTTTAGCTTGTTTATTCGTTTAAGTTTTAATTTCCGCAAAAAGTTACGTTTATTTCTACACCTACAATTCACCCCCCCTCTTGTAGTGTTCCTAGGGAAATAACAAATGGGTTTCTATGTTTTCTCCTTCTCCACGAACAAGACGGTCGCGACAATTTTAGGCGAGGCCGAGATATACAACTGCAATACATTGCTCATTTTTGGCCTTAAGATTGTTGGCAGGTTTTTCAAATGCTCCTTAACCGTATGGAAAGATTTGCTATGCTCCTCACCCCATTCAAATTTCTTATTCCCCCCTTAGCAACTCAAAGAAGGGTAAAGTCTTGTTGAGATGAAACGAGTTAGAGCCATCATTCTTCTAGCCAATCTCTAAATGTCTTGGACACTTCTCGGTTCTGTTAAGTCCATAATCTCATGGAGTTTGTTCGGGTTCGTGTATATTCTTCTAATTGCTTACCTAAACCTTTAAGAATATCTCGTCTCTTACTCCAAAGACACATTTATTTAGGTTGAGTTTCATCTTGTGTCGTGTGAGAGTATTGAATGCTTTTTTCAAGGCTGTCAAGGTGTTCACGATGAGTTTTACTTTTGACGATTGAGTCGTTAACATACACTTCAATGTTTCTACCATTCTAATTCGCAAAGACCCTATCGACCTGATAACGGATTAGTGGCTCCTTAATAATTTTTAATATAAGTATATCACGAATCGTATAATATGACTAGTTAAAAAAATAAAAGAAACGAGATGTTGGCATTGTCATAAACCCTAACAAAACCCCTATTACATTTTCTCTCTCCTAGTTTCCCCTCTCTGTTGCCAGCACCTCGGCAGCCATGGATATGGACACAGACGAGAATGTGAAGAGGGTGCAAGTTCGCTTTCGTACTCAGCTTGAAGACCAATTTAAAGTTCCTACCAACGCCATTGCTATTCCTTCAGACCTTACTCGATTGGGCCTCTCTTCTATCATCAACAGTCTTCTCAAAGCCGGTTAAAAATTCTCTCTCTTTCCTTTTCTCACTTTCTGTTTTCTTCCGTTATTTCGTTGTTCAATTAATCAAGTATTTTGGTTGTTATGATTGTTTCTGTTTTAATTGGTATGATTGTTATTGTACTGTAAGCTGTTAATGTTTGATGAATTCATTTTGACAGTTGATTCTGATTGGGAGGCTGAACCTTTTGATTTTCTAATCAATGGCGAGTTGGTTCGAATGCCGCTCGAGGAGTTTCTTCTTGTCAAGGGGATTTCAGCTGTGAGTTTTTGTCTATATTTATGCAATAAAGTATTATTTTTTTTGTTTCTGTTAGCAGTAACTTTATAATGCAGAAATTTGGATCATCAATTGTTTCTTGTCCCTTTTTCGGGTGTCGGTATGTAGTACCAAGCTTCGTTCAGCAATGCTATATGTTGAATTGCACAAAACAGATTGTGGATTTGAAACTCGAGGTTATTCGTGTTAGTCTAGAGCTTTGGTCATGCGCTTAAACAATATAAAAGTTTATCGTACATTTAGTCTACATGAGAAAGAATATAGTTATTAACCAGGGGAGGCTACTGGTCAGTTCATATATGCCATTGATTGCACCTCGAAATTTGCCATCTTTACTATATGTCTTGGTCACTAGAAGTTTCTTTTCTTTTACAGGAAAAAGTCCTTGAGATAGAATACATTAAGGCTATTGTCCCACGCAAACAAGAAGAGCCTTCTTTGCACGATGATTGGGTTAGTGCAGTCGATGGCTCCAATCCCGGGTAAATTTACCTGCACCCTGTGGCTTTTTTTCTTCTATATTTTGTTATCTTTTTGCGCTGTGGTAGCGAAGATGCACATGAAACTCCATTTGATTGCACCGTGGTAGCTACATTGCATCTATGTTGTTGAACATATGGCTGCATCTTGGCTATTATTTGATGGAGATAGGCAATCTTAAACGAAGTAAAGATTGCTGGTTTCTAGTATTGCGTGTTATGGTAGCTGTAATTATACTTTGTTGCCTTTTCTTTCCAATTGCACTCTTGCAATATATTGTTATCTCTGTCTTATTATTGTGATCTTTGAAATGGTTGGTATGACTGCCTTCATTGATTTAATTTGATTTATCTGTGTTTTTCTCTGATGCAGGTTTGTTTTGACAGGATGTTATGACGGTTTTGGAAGGTACTAGTGCTGTAAGCTGTTGTGATTCTTTTTCCTCTGTCCATGTTGTATACTAGAATAGAATTTAATGAATTCTTTTTTACAGGATATGGAAGGGTGCTGAGACATGTACACATATGTTACAAGGACATAGTGGTGCCCTAACTTCCCTTTGTATCATCAATTCTAAGGGTATGCCAGTTGGACTTTTCTCTGAATTTTGCACCTTGTTTGACTTTTTACTTTTTATCTTTTATACTATGTGCGATTATCTTCAATTTTTGGTAAATGTCTAGAAAATGGACCTGCTTGTTGTTAATGCCTCATGGTTAAGATGTTGGCTATAGAAGATAAGCTGCTCTTGTGAAGAGCATTGTCATTGACAGCCTTGAGCTTAGAGCCTCCTCCACGAGAGCGTTGATTGGGAAAGCATAATTAGTCTTGGTTTTTACACAGAATTAAAACCTTTATGTGAAATGCTTAATTTGATATGTAAATAAAGCTCAAAGATTGTTGACCTATGTAATTGACTTATGAGGCCGTTTGGTTAGAGGGTTTCGACAAAAGGGAAAGGGAAATGTTTTCCTTGTATCTCTTTGTGTGCGCCTGGTTGGGTTTTTATTTTCAATTCCCTTTCCCCTTGAGTTACCCCGGACTCCTCTACCCTAATTCCACACTACCCTCAACAATTTTCAATTCACCCAAAAATTACTGCCACCGTCCACCAACACTACTACACCTACATGGCTACTGCACACAGAGTTATTGTTTACACAATCACAATCAACAACACTGATCGTCTTCATGAGTGTGATACCAAGTCACCAACACTATTGTAGCCCTAGCACCATCACCCACTACCACTATCCTTAGTAACCTATCAAACTCTAACCAATTGCCAATAAACCCACCACTATCAAATGCCAAGAAACCTAATTGCATCACTAACAATCTATGCTTTCAAATGACCAGTAGCTACAACCACTTGCAGCAAAACCCACTTTTGAAAAAAGGATTCAATCACCAATCACATGCCCTTTTATGCACTATCTCGCCACCTCCACCTTAGTTTTAAAAGGCACAAGGTGCACCAAGGCGCCACACACAAAGCGAATGCACACACATTTCGTAGGTGAGGCACACCTTTGAGGTCATAATCTTCGAAAATCAATTATATAACATATTTCTACTAAAACAACATAATAATTACACTAAAGATGAATATAAGAATATAAGATATAACATAGTTCATCAGTAAACTACCGCAAAAGTTGAGAAGTACTAAGTACAAACTTAAATCAACTAAAAGAAGTAAAAAGAAAAACAAAAATAGTTTCTTCTTTTTCGATGTTATTTTATTTTATTTTTGGTAAAATGGCTCAAATATAAGAATTAAAAACAGTTGAAAAACAAGTTTAAAAGAATTAGGCGGGTAAGAAGAGAATCACGTTAGTTGCAATTTAATAAAGGTGGGTACTCATTAACCGCGTGAAATGAATGGAGAGGAAAAAAAGAAAAGAAACAAGCTGGGTAGGGTACATGCACAAAGAGAGAAGGAAGACCGAGTGGCATGGGTAGATTGAAGAGGAAAAGGATCTCATCGGAGATAGCCGCCAAGGAAGACAGACATGGACAACGGCCACCGGAGACATGTCACCGACAATTTCTGTCTAATCTACAACCATCAATTTGCGGTATTCTTACCCAATTTGTGAAATAGGGTTTTTTATAATTAAGGATCATAATTTGGGAGTTCAAATGAAGTAAATTCATGCAATGACTTGGGGCTTTTGATCGAAATTGCATGATTAAGATTGGGTAAGTGTTTTTTTTTTTTTATAAAAAGACTCTTTATGGTTTAAGCTCAGATGTCCCTTTTCTCTCGTCTCTTCCGAAATAGCGTGCAACTAGAGCGCCTTGCACCTCTCTAAAAAGCGCAGAAGGCGCGTGCCTTATTGCGCCTCTCATAATGCGCTTCCCCCGTGAAGGCGTTTTGGCTTGCCCCCCATTTGCCTGGTGCCTAGGCGCACTTTTTAGTTTTTGTAACTAAGACCTCCACTACCACCACCAAACAAAACCCCGACCCAACCTAATAATAACATTAAAAGAAGATCTTAGAGAAATTATATGTAAGAGATAGTTTAGTATAGAGACACCTTTAACATCTCAAATGATGGTTTTCCGTTCTTTATAGTGACGATAAGAATAATTGGCGGGATAGGACCCTTAGAAAGCTATGTCAAAAGGCGTTTTGCGAGATTTCAGCGGTGTAAGGTAGTTTAGAATGATAGTGATGAGAGTAGGAAGAGAAAATAGTTTGAGGTAGATTATACTCCATTCGCCATAAAATAGCCTGAATAATTTCCTTTTGTAGATGGCCCAAATTAGTTTCAACATTTCCATTTTAACATGGTTTCACTATTATTATATTAGTTTTCTAACTCCCCTTTTGGCCTCTAGTGTATTTGTGGCAATAAAAATATACCCAATTTTCTCTCTCTCCTTCAATATGCAAATCTCTTCCTTTTCTTCGGGACCAAACATCGATTGGAATGATTCAGTAAACGGCTCATTGGGATAGACTCTATCAATACCCCTCCGAAAATATATAGGAGGTTTTAAATAAAATACCCCACCAAGTCATATTAATAACATTTGATAATAATACTACTTCCTCCGTTTCTTTTTAATTTACTCACTTCACTTTGGGAGAGAACCAAGGAGGAAGTACAAAAGTATGAGAGAGAGACTAAAAAAGTGGAGAGAAAAACTGAAAAGGTGGAGAGAGAAACCGAAAGGTGAGAGAGATAAAGTAAAAAGTGGGTTAGAAATATTAAAAAGTGGGTGACATGGGTGGAAAAAAAGGAGAAAGTAGATGTGACATGTTACCAAAAATAGAAAAAACAACAGTGTGTAGATTAAAAAGAAACAGACCAAAAAGAAAAGTGTGTATATTAAAAAGAAACGGAAGGAGTACAACTTATTGAATTGAACTATGTGTCACAACAAGTGTTTAAATCTTGCTAGGACGGAGGGAATAATATATAAATATAAATATAAATTAACTAAAAAAAAGTAGGTTACATATACTACCTATGTTTTTAATTAGTTGCAACAATTTTTACTTTTAGGTGTTTTTAATTAGTTGCAACATTTCCCTTTTTAGGAAAGCTTTTGGGATAATTTGACTATATTACCCTTACTTCACCTACTCTTTAGTAGCAGGGGCAAGTGGGTCAATTATATTCTATTTTCTCATTTCTTAAAGTTTTGCAAAAAGGTGAATGTTGCAACTAAATAAAAACAGAGGTAGTAGTTGTTAGTTTGAAGTAAGGTTGTCTTAAATAGTTTTGGTGCCCTATTAGGCCTCTAAAATAATAATTCCTACAATGTTAAAATTCAAACATATCTCTACCGTAATTTTGCTATTGTATTCTATTTATTACATAATGAAGCACCCAAAAAGTGTATATTATTATGTTTATATTCGCTTGATTTGCATAGTGGTAGATGATGTTGGAACTTAGGGATGGGGATCGAGTACACTACGAAATATGAATTTGTAAAAGAATATTTCTTCCATTCAATAATTCTTGCAACTGCTAAGTATTTGATGATCAAACTAATTAACTTTAACCATGAATTTTCACCATTATAAAGGAAAAAAATTCATGTGGGATTATGTTATATTCATCTCAATGTGTAGCTTTCAAATATTAGATTTTCATAATTTCTACTAATACGTAAATGAAAATGTTAATGGTCGAAGTAATGTGTTGTAGATCTTGAAATTTCAAGTGTTGCCAGTTAGTTAAATTTCAATGTGACAACTAATAATTTACATTTTTCAAGACAGTTAATCAATATGCTTTTTGAATGGTTAACAAATGAATTTTCAAGATAAATTGGTTATACACTTATAATTTATACTATCTAAGCATGACTAAGAATATATAATAATGAGGGTGAGTTTTTAAGATTTTATTTATATTTATACCGTTGGGTAACTTCTAGAAATCAAAATTAGTATATTACTATATAAAGTGAAAAAAGGAAAAAAATACCAAGTGATTTTTATTGGTTGGAAGTATAATTAATGAGGAAATACACAAACAATAGATCCATTAAAAAAATACTAATGGAAGATTAGAATCTGAAAAGGCAAGGAGCTATAAAGGGTAGCTTAAACTAAAAATATATATACTCGAAGCAAATAAGGCTTGACATAATTGCATGTGATGGACATCAAACCCTAGACTTGAGCGTACAACTAGTTTCTTATTTTCGCCTCTACTGCCATTAAGCTTTATTAGTAAATCAATTGGGACTTCCGACAAATTGGGTCCTTTAATAATTGGTTCCTTGTGCTATTAGTTTGTTTGCACATACCATTAGCTGAGATTGCCTTAAAGTATACTTTAAGCTGAATTTTGGTATTAAAATTATAATCTTTAAATCATGTACCTTTAGCCATAATCTATTTATACTATATTATAGATTTTTTTGTTCGTGTTTTCGAAACCAAATTTTATAAGTTTCCCACATTCTACATTCTACTCTCTGTGTCAAAATCCATTTTGTCATTTTGCCAGTGGGGTGTCTCAAGATACTTTTTTTTTGTGCTCGGACCACATCGTAATTATAATATAAAATTACCCACTATCTTCTGTCACATCTACCTTTCCCCTCTTTTCTCAATAAATAATCTACCCAAAATGTTCAATCATATATTAATATCTACTCTTTTTCTCTCTACTCAATATACTCATTACTCTCTCTATTCCTTAATAGACTTTTCAATTGCTTTAGGCATAGTTTTCAAGACACGCCTTTAACAGCTTATATTTTCAATTATGTATAGAGTTTTTTTGGGGGTATATACCAAGGTATTAAAGCATTTTGTGGGGATATACCAACCTAAATTTAACTTTTGTTTTAAGGTACCGAAGACACTATGTCTGGCGAGAAAGTCAAATTTTCGGCCTTTGACTTGCTTAATTACTCTTTGTATAGTGCGTGATAGTCAATTGCTTCTATTACATTCATTTTCCTCCAACTTCCTTATTGTCAATTTGTGGCTCACTCGCGAGTTCCTACCAAGTCAAAGGCTGGAAATTTGACTTTCTTGTCGGAAATAGTGTTTTTGGTACCTCTTAACAGAACTTGAATTTAGGTTGGTATATCTCCACAAAAAAAAAATTAGTGAGATATATCCCCACAAAATGTCCTATTACCCTGGTATATCCCCACAAAAAACTCTTATATATTGCTATATATTGTATTATAAATTGCTGGGAATTTTATTGTCATATTTTACAAAGTTTGACATTGAAAAAAAAGAATGGGAAATCTATGAAGGTACAAAAGGAATAGTATATGTTCAAATGGCCCACCTTATATTCTCTCCTAAAACCTTGTGCCTAAAGTAAATGAGTAATGTATTATGAGATGGAGGATTAACTGTTAATTGTATTACTACGAAAACTCTTATATATTGCTATATATTGTATTATAAATTGCCGGGAATTTTATTGTCATATTTTACAAAGTTTGACGTTGAAAAAAAAGAATGGGAAATCTATGAAGGTACAAAAGGAATAATATATGCTCAAATGGCCCACCTTATATTCTCTCCTATAACCTTGTGCCTAAAGTAAATGAGTAATGTATTATGAGATGGAGGATTAACCGTTAATTGTATTACTACGGAAAAATAGGCATAAATATATTATATGACATGGCATACCTAGTTGCACGCTCTGTGCATTTAAGGAAGTTACTCTTTTATACAGATCTATATTAGTATATGAGAAAATGGATGAAAATTAAGACACTGTTCTTTTCCACTTATTTTGTTCAGTTGAGATTAGTTTACTTCTGTTCAGTTTTTGTGTGTACTTCACTTTAGTTCAGTCAATTCAGTCCAAAGGATTAGGGCCTTCAGCTCATTTTGTCAGAATATAATTTTTAGCAATTTCAGAAAAAAAGCTTGTCAGATAAAAGAAGATTTTTGATTAAAAGGTGCAATGTTCTTCTTGTAAGATCTTTATGCTATGCTAACCAACAATTTATTCTGTTAGAAGTAAATGTTGATACTGGATACTGCAATAAAATGCATCTGCAGTTCAGTTCACAGAAACTCACTGGATGTAGTTTTTGCTTTACCCTATGTATCTTTGAGATTATCTAGTAACGAGTATGCTTTTCTTAGGTTCTAATAATGGTAACAGCATCCACGTGGCTACTGCTTCAAAGGATCGGACACTAAGGCTGTGGCAGGTGATTCATGATACTGATGCTCTTATTTGATTTTTCTCATTTTTTTTTTGGGGTGGGGTGGGTTTATTATTTCTTGATTTTTTTTTTGAATTACGTAATTATTTTTTCTTTATAGGTTGATACAGAGGATGCCAAGAATCACCCTGCAACGGTTTCTGCATCTAAAGTTTTACGAGGTCATAGTGCAGCTGTTGAATGCGTCTCATCTCAGAAATCTGGAGATATGGTATTTATGTTTGACATACAGAAATTAGTGACAGGTATATGTAATTGGTGTCCATGCTCAGTTTTGCTTTTCTTTTTTGTTGCAAACTTAGGTGTGTTCTGGTTCCTGGGACTCTACAATTAATTTGTGGCAGACAAGTCTCTCTGATGTTGATGGTGATCTCTCTTCTTTTAAAAAGAGAAAGACGAATGGTGTCGTAAATGATTCACAATCGGAGGTAAGTGTATCATGGAGTTACAAGTTGTGATTTATTGCATTGTTTTAGGAAAGGTAGATTTGTTGACATGTCCATTAGAAAGATGCAATATGTAAATTGATGAAGGGAAGATTTCAGACGGTGAATGTCTTTGAATCAGTCCTTTGATCTTATACTTCGTTCTTCTGGTTACAAAATTTGATACTCACATACTCCACTTTGAGCATCTTGTATCATCTATATGCAAAGAAAAATGTAGTCATGTGGGATCTTATTAGATTCGTCTCAATATATCAACTATATATATTTATTTCTTATACATAATTGAAATTTTAATGCTCAAAGTTGTGCGTTGCCAATAATGCAAAAGAGAAATGGTGGAACTACAAATAAAACGGAGGAAGTCTTATGCTAATGAACTTGAAACATATTGTTCAACGCTTGAAGCCTGAACTTGAGAAGAATTTTTAGTAGGTGCTGAGAATTTTCAGCACTGCCTTCTTCTCAATATCTGAAACCTTGCAGGTCTTGGTGCATGCACTTTCATCACTTGAAATGCTTAGATTGTTTAGAATATATGATTTAATGGGGATGATATGATATCTGAAACCTTTTGCATTATAGGATTTAATGGGGGCTATTTAATGGGATTTCTCTCGGCAAAAGAGATGAATTTTCTAAGGAGCTAGATGTGTCACCTTTGATTTTAATATGAAATTCCTCCAAGGAAGGCTATTTAATGGGATTTCTCTAAGTCAATTGTTATAGAAGTATGTTTTTAAGGAGTTAGCTGTGGTAGAAGGGATATGTTCTTAATGCTTAGCACTAGCCTTCCTTGGGGTAAGCCTGCCTTTTCCCATAGTTCCTGCTGGTACTCCCTGTTCTGTGATGATTGAATCTAGTCAGTTACATGGAATTTGACTTGTAGAGATGCTTCTAGACCTTGTGTTTGCTTAAATATCAAGAGAACATAAGGATCTCGTGCAGCAGTTTATATCGTGACCTTTTTTTGAATCTGCTTAGAATCAGTACGGGCTGAAGCTTTGGTTATTGATTTATCTGTGTCAGAAGATTGTTTATGATGCATAACATAGTATCAGGATAGTGATTCATTGGGATGCCTCACGACGATCAATAGAAGTGATAGGTATCAATTGCTATGCAACACAAGCACACAATGAGCAATGCTCTGCACTTTTTTGTCTGTTACATTCTGACAAATATTCGTAGCTTGTAAGATACTAGCGTATATGCCTGTTACTCTTCATTGTATTGCTCTCTCTTCTCCCGAAAGAAGACAATCACATAGTTGATTCCAAGAGAGTGTCCATTTCATTATTATTATAATTCTATTTCAGGGTGAAGCTGTATCTACACTGGTGGGACACACCAATTGTGTTTCCTCTGTTCTTTGGCCAGAAGCTGAAACCATCTATTCAGCATCCTGGGACCACTCCATCCGAACATGGGATGTTGAAACAGGGACTGCGACATGGAGTATGGTGTGTCACACTATTCTTTATCTTTCTGTTATTATGTCTATAATTTAATCCTTTTTGCTCTGCACCTATCTGTCACATCTCTGAAGTTTGCACCTTTTGTGTTATGCTCATTTTGGGTGAGGGTGGGTGAAGGAATTTTGCTATATTGGTTTTGTTGCTCACATATTTTGGATCGATTCTGCATTGCAGTTTTGTGGCAAGGTTCTTAACTACATCGATGTTGGAGGTGAGAGCTCTGCTCTAGTATGCGCTGGGGGATCTGATGGCATGTTAAGGATATGGGATCCTCGCAGACCAGGTTCGAGTGTTTGATAGATCTGTTTGTCCACTTACACCTATCATGTATGTGTCCATGTTTATCATCTCTCCACATCTCTAGTTTGATCGTGAGATTTATTGTTGCAGGGACACTGGCGCCTGTGTACCAGTTTTCATCGCACACCAATTGGATTTCTGCTTGCAAATGGCACAATAAATCATGGTTCAATTTAGTTTCCGCATCATATGATGGGAAAGTGATGTTATGGGATTTGAGGACAGCGGTATCTTCTCTTGTCCTTCTATCACACATTTTATTTTGTTGACATATTATTAGTAATTCTGACATCTGCTTGCTGAACAACATATGCTGTGATGCAGTGGCCTTTGTCCGTGATTGATTCACACAGTGATAAGGTAATAGGTTCTCATATTACTAAGGCTTTTCACTATTATTTTTTGAACCTTTATAAATTGTGCTTATTATTTCATTTTAGGTGCTATGCGTTGATTGGTGGAAAGGCAATAGTGTTGTCAGTGGTGGAGCAGACTCAAAAATGTGTATTGCTTCTGAGATTCCATTGAAGTGAAGCAAGATTTCACAAGTTTCCTCTGGTAAACAATTATAAGTGTTTGTTAAAGTGTTTTTGTTTCAATGATACGTAATGTATCACATAGTAGCCTCGGTACATGATAAAGGTTACCTTAGTATACAAAACGTTCAAGTTAGACCTTAGTATACATAAACCTTTAAGCATCTACTTCAATTGTTAGAGGTGACTGGTTTAGTTGCTTTCTATAGAATTATTAGGGTTGTGGCAGTTAGTTTTGTATGTTACGTATGGAAGTAACAACGGATCATCAGATTTTTTTTAAGAGTAAGGGGTTTGAGAATCTGATAAATCTAAGGCTAGGCCTTGGTAGCATGGTGTCATAACAAAGCCGTATCATATCGCTTGTATCGTAAAGGTTTTCAAATCTACCGAACCGATATTACCCGCATCGTAAAGGTGTAAAAAACCCGCATTTTAGGTAGGTTTTAGGGATATTTCATGGTTTGAGCCAATATTCCGGGGTACGACAACCGTATCATCCCTGTTCCCGCATCACCGTGACCGTTACCGCAACTGTGACCGAAAGCGTATTTTCGAACTATGTTTGGTAGAGATGTAAGTCCCTTAAACATGAGAAAACTCATAGAACGCTACTCGTTCATGTATTAAGGTAAAACACTCTCTTTAGTTTCTTGTTTTTTTTGGGGATCAAAGATATCAGTACCATCAATGTTGATTGTACTCATTGATTGATCTTTTGTTTAGCTAGGAGCTTTTAACTTTCAAGAAAAGAAACATAGTAAGAGAATTGAAGTCTCATTCCCTTTCTCCATATCTGGTTATCTACTATACCAAGTGTCTTTTTTATGTCACTCATTTACTTCAATAAAATCACCTTGATTCTTTGAGAGGCTCCTTTCCGATTCCTCGTTCTCATACAAGGTTTGAATTCTTCTAATTGGGTAATTAAAATTATGAAGTTTGCATGATAGTACCAACGATGTTCTTAATACTTAAAAGATAGAATCTTGTGATTTGTCATCATGCTTATCACTTATCATTGTTGTGTATCAAGGGTTACAATATCATCTCTCGCACAAATAATGGAGCAAATAATTTCTTTTTGACATTAATATTCATTCATTGATTCAAAGTCATACGACATCTATAATAGATTTCAAAACTAACAAATACATATCAAAACACGATCGTTGATGGGATCTAATACTTTTGAAAACCTTCGTCTTTCACATCGTTGTTTGATGCAGCCTCTACAAAGGGGTCTATTGATTTGTTGTAGTTTTGAAGTAGAAATGGATAAAATTCAAGTGATTGTAGTACTAGCATCTGTTGCAACCCCACATAAATTCCGATCAACAAATCAACCTTTAAAATCTCACTAAAAATAAAAAACAGAGTCTTTAAGCTCTCACATGGAAAGAGATAAAACTTAGTATATGGGTAGATATAACCTAATATATGGATAGTTAGGAAGAGATTGAAGTTTATTAGAAACAATAACATAAAAACTAGTAACAAAATGAAAAAGTTAGTTAAAGGTAATTTAAGAAAATGGATTTATTATCAGGATTAGGATTTAGAGAGAACGATGTGCTTATCAATGTTGTTGAGGAAGGAATGGCTATTGAGGTGGTGGTCATTGAGAGAGATGGTTTTGTGGTAAACTGGTTATGATGTTGATGGAGGTGGCTTTGAAGAAGAGTGATAGGAGGGCTTCTATTGCTTGAGTTAAATTGATCATGGGCACGTGGTTTTTTGTTTTTTCTTCTTGTGGTCCGAACGAAAATTCAATTTCCTTTCGATTTCAATCTTTCTTGAGTCCTTTTCCTTCCCTCCCTTTGACCGTAACATATTAAAATATTAAATAACATAATCATCCTTGGTATGCGTAACTTAAGTAAGAACCTTGACATGCATATTATGATTTGCACAAAAAACCAAGGCTTTATCTTTTGTTTCCCAACCAAAGTGTGACTTCATAAAGTAACCATTAATCCTTTATTAAAGAACACAGGCTTTAATTTTGTTTCGTGATCAATGTGGTGCAGATCCAAATAATGAGTATTGTTACAAGTTAGTGACATTTTGTAGTGAAACTAAGGTTGTTGTTTGCCTTTTTAATTGATGTGGGACATTTTATATTTCTACAAGTTGTTTAAGAATTTTTTGGCTTGTTCTCTAGCTATCTAGCAATAGCCTCTCGAGCTTGCCTAATAATCTGCTTAGTTTCAAATAACCTTCACTCAGTTAATCTCCACTAAGGGTTCTAATTCACTTTTAGGAATTCACTCACCTTAAACTTGAATTAGGTAGGGTTTTAGATGATTTGATTTAGGTTCACTCAATAAATAATTTTCCTAAGCTTAATCTAAACTTCACTCGTTCAAATCAAGGATCTTTTGTTTAGGTTCATTCCCTAAAAACAATAAGAAGTGTGGAAAAATACGTCCAAATTCAAGATTAAACTCACATTTAACTTTAAGCAAAAACAACTTGTTTATTAGTAGGGCCGAAATCAGCTATAAGTATTACAAGAGTCCCAAACCAAACTGAACTAGGAAAAAGATAAACCAAAACAGAATACATGAACTTATCCCTAATCACATGGCTAACGTAATAAAAGTCCTAATGCAAAATGACCTCTAAACAACTAACAAGACTCTATGATTAAGGGAATTAGACACCTAAACATAATAGGATCCCTTATTCAATCACACGCCTAAATAAAGAGTTGCAATGAAAATACATAGTTCCCTAACAGAACTAGGGAACTACATAGTGAGTCGTAACAGAACTAGGACTTATTGACAATCTTCTTTCCTAAGGGAGACAAGCACTTCCAATCCACATCATACTCTCCTCTTCCTCAAGTTCCATATTCATAACAAGGAACCGAATCAGCAACACTCAAGGCTGCACACGCGCCATCTCCAACCGAAACATATCATAATTCTCCCTATGCACAACCTTGACGGACCTTCTTCAATTGGTTCGGTTTTCCCCTTTGCATTGTTGTGGAGTTTTTGCGCACTTAAAGGCAACCATACATAGTCACCAATCTCGAAGGGTGTTTTTTGCTATGCATGTAAGATCCGATCCACAGTCGTTTCTTTCTTTTGCTTGCAGTTCAACCCATGCTCCTCCACTCCTACAAGTGAAAGTACCTCGCCATCCTTCTTAGCCACCGAACTCACCTTGGGAGGTAATGGCTTTAATCCCACTCGTAGGCCTGGCAATCAGGTCGGGTTGGGTCAGGTTCGTGTTCGGGTCACCTATAATCGGGTTGACTAACACCTGCCCTGAACCCGACCTGTTTATATAATCGGGTCAAAAACAAGAACCTGACCCTAACCTGACGTGCGTGACCTAATTTTTTTAACGTACTTTTTAGCGGGCTAACCTGAACTGCTAGACTTGTTATTTTTTTTGGTTTGACCCGAACCCATTAACCCATATAACCTGATTTTAGGCTTTTCTGCTCTTTAAAAAAATCAAACAAAATATATTGCTGCTCTTTTAGAAGATTATTATACAAAAGATAAACAAGCATCTTTAGAAAAAAAAAAAAATGGCAGAACTTGAAAAACATAAAAGCAGAACTTGAACAAAAATATACACCAGCGTTTGTACTGTGTAGGCATAAAATTTACAGAGAAAAAAAAAAATAAAAATAAAAGCGTAAGTTAAAAAAATAGAGAAAATTCAATATAGAACTTAGTACTTCTTGATTATTTCTTGCAAAATACATAAAATCAAAATAAAGTAAAAGAGTAGTATAAAAGAATGAACACAGCATCACACACAAACACTCATACAAAGCAATTTAAACATTCTTTAAACAAAAAAAAAAAGAGGAGAATTGATATTGTCGATTGAAGCAAACGAAACAAGTGAATCTTCTTCAAGAGCTTTGAAGCGCAGCAAGTTGTAATCCGAAGAGGAGAGAGTAGATAGAGATATCGAGTTGCGAGAATTAGCGCAGAAGAGATAGGTCATATGAAGGAAGGGAGGGGCTGAGAAGGAGAGGAACGAAGAGGAGAGAGAGAGATTGAGAGGTGACTGCGTAATAGATCTGATAGTTGGGGGGTTTTTGATGTTAGCTAGGTTAGGTTATTTTTCAATAAATATGAGTAAGAAGATTTGGGCTGGTCAGATGAGTCCCAATTCTAACATTTAAAGTTTGACCCATTAAAATTCAGGTTAGACGGGTCAATTTCAGGTTGAAAATTTCGACCTTAACCTAACCCATTTATCTTTCAGGTCGGGTTCGTGTCGACCCATTTAACTAATCGGGTTGAAAAACTCAACCCAAACCCGCTATTTTCAAGTCGGGTTCGGGTCGGGTTATCAGGTTAGGTCAGCTTTTGCCAGGCCTACCCACTCGTCACCCCTCATGAAGCACCGAGACTACATTCTTCTTGGCTATATATATCACGTCCCTATCATACTGCCACGATCTTCCCAATAATAAAGCACACGCATCCGTAGGCACTATATTACACCAAACCTCATCCTTAAATCGCCAATTGAGAACGAAACAAGCGCTTGTTTTGTAACAGCCACGCTACCATCATTCGTCAACCAGTTTAACTTATAGACGTTTGCGTGCTATCTTGTTTCTAGCTTCAAGGTATCCACCATCTTCTTAGAACAAGCATTAGTGCACGAATCATTATCCACAATCACCGAACAACTCCTCCCATCGACCAAGTAGCATGTATGAAATAAGTTCACTATTTGATTCATATCCTCTAAAGGACTTGCTTGCGCATGAAGAGCTTTCCTCAACACCAATGTCTCATTATCAGGCACGACTTGAAATAAAGGTTGATCCTCTAAATTCACCACATCCATGTCATCATCACTACGATCCAAGCCCTTGCCCTTCATAAGCAACACACGGTTTGTTTCTTCTTCCTCCAACGCATTAAACATGGTGGCAGTCATCACTCTTCTATTAGGACAGTCGGATTGTAGTCCCCCAACACTTGATCTCATCCTTCTCCCCCCTTTGGAACTCTTGAGACGCTTCACCCTTCACAAGATTTGAACCAGATTTTCCCTTGTCCAAAGTTTCGGCTTTTACAAAAGAAAAGGAAGTTTCAGTTTTTGGAGTAAAAGACAAACGAGAACTTCTACCCTTAGCCTCCTTTTGCTGCCTTTCCACCTTACTTGTTAATTGACACAACTCATCAAACGTGTTATAAGTTTGCAATTCAGCAAGATTAGCAATAGGTTTGTTCATACCGAAAAGAAATTTGGCCATCTTTTGCTCCTCTTCCTTACAACCACACACCAAATATAGTTTCTCAAATTCAATCACATATTTAGCCATGGAAAGATGATCTTGTTGAAAAGAATTTAGCCTAAGGTACAATTCTTGCTTATGGGACTACAAAACGTTTCCTTAATTTCAGTTTTAAAGATGTCCAAGTTTTAATCTTTTCCTTCCCATCTCTCACTCTTTGCACTTGAAAAGAGTCATACCAATAGGAGGCATAATCAGTAAATTTAAGTATAGCATGATTAAAACGTTGAGCCTCATCCATACCTTTGTGATCAAACATTCTTTCAATTCTCCTTCCCCAGTTCAAATAAGTTTAAGGGTCCTTCGATCCATTGAATTCCGGAAGATCTCCAAGTTTTAACTCGAACTCCTTATTGTTTTTCTCTCCTCTCGTTTTGCTTGTGAGTTTAGCTAGGAGTTCGGAATTATCATGAGCCTTTTTCTCATATTCCTCCAATCTTCCATCAAGAAGGTTAGCCACATGTACAATCATCTTATCCGTCATGGTTGTCATCCAAGGCTTAAGTGCCTCGGATTCTCCCATGTTAACTAGAACTGCTAGGAATTTTTCGTCAAAGTTTCTGCTTGCTGCGATTTTGTTACTGCTCGGATGAAGCTGAAATTTTCACACAACAAACTTCAATGTCTAGTTTCCCCACACAAAATTTCACAACAATCCGACATCTCACACGCACTCACGCACCTCTCCAATCTTGCTGCTCTGCTACCACTTGATATGATTCCAGGAACGGAATCTGCTTAGCTTCGAATAACCTTCACTCAGTTAATCTCCACTAAGGGTTCTAATTCACTTTTAGGGCTTCACTCACCTTAAACTTGAATTAGGAAAGGTTTTAGATGATTTGATTTAGCTTCACTCACTATATGATTCACCTAAGCTTAATCTAAACTTCGCTCGTTTAAATCAAGGATCTTGTGTTTAGGTTCACTCCCTAAAATCAATATGAAATCTGGAAAAATACGTCCAAATTCAAGATTAAACTCACGTTTAACATTAAGCAAAAACAACTTGTTTCTTACTACTATGGCCGAAATCAGCTATAAGTATTGCAAAAGTCCTAAACCAAACTGAACTAGGAAAAAGATAAGCCAAAACAAAACGCATAAACTTATCCCTGATCATACGGCTAACGTAATAAAACTCCTAATGCAAAATGACCTCTAAACAACTAGCAAGACTCTATGATTAAAGGAATTAGACACCTAAACATAATAGGATCCGTATTCAATCACAACTAGGACTTCTTGACAACCTTCTTTCCTAAGGGAGAGTGAGCACTTCTAATCCACATTATTGCCTAAGATCTCGAGTCGAGGAGCTCGAGCTTGGGTCGTTAAGATTGTGAGTCAAGTCAGCGAGCTCGAAAAGTTCCCGAGCAGGCTTGGCTCATTAAAACCCCTCAAATGCACTAATATATTTTTTCATAGCAATAACTATAGAGACACATGCCCTTCCCCCACATTGCATATTTTCCTCTCAAAGTTCTTATGACAAAGTTACCACCTTTCTTGCTAATATTATAAGGGGGGAAAAGAAAAAATACTACAGGAATTTCCAATCCAATATTTTCTTCCTTTCACCTGCTATAGCATCAATACTTTCTCTGATCTTCCACTTCCTCCTTTCCTTCTTCTCATCGCAATGATAACCCAATATTCTTCAACTCAACCTATGAACTCTCAATTACTTCTCGTGGTCCTTAATAGCCCTAATATTCTAAAACCCTCTCTCAAGTAATTACTTCCTCCGTTTAGAAATAGTTGCACCATTTCTATTTTATGCACTATTCACATCTTACACTTAGATTGTCTTTGGTGATTTATATTTTAGGAAAAACATAGTCATCCTGTTAGATTTCTCTCGATGTAAATTTTTTTAAAATAATTTTTTTTATAATTTTTACTTATTGATAATTAACGATATTAATGGTTGAAATCATACATCGGCATGCGTGAAAGTTAGAAATGGTGCAACTATTTCTAAACGGAGGAAGTATATTTTTTCAAAATGCTCCTCCTGAACTCCAAATAATGTCACTATCAACCTCTGCCTAGTGGCAAAATCTCTCCTTCTCTACACCCTCACACATCCTAAAAACGTTGTTTTGGAGAATAAATTGATGGTGAAGCAGTAAAGAGATACTTGGCAGGTGATAGTTTTTTTTAACACTAAGCTATTAGTTTTGAATCTGTAGTTATTCCTAACAGGCTTCCTGCACTTGTTATTATTGATTAATTGGAGTGTAGAGCACTAATTTCCCAATGATTCAAAAGGTTTTTTCAACTAATAATAGGCCATCTGGGAACATCAATATGATGTATGAAATTACAAAGTCCCATTTATTACGTGTCACTCATTAGATTGATTCTTAAAGACTCATATGACCTTAGGTCATGTAGATTGTAACACACATGTATGATGGTATATGATTTGAGTTGGAAAACAATCCCCTCAGGGCCTCACCGCACACTAGTGTCTCTGGCTTCCCAGACTTCTGCTTTCATGATCATGATCACGATTGCAACAAAATAAACTTTCTTTTATTTATTTTAAACTTCTGATTTACTCTAGAGTTTCAATGAAGAATTCCTATGTCAGGGAGAACCAGGATCTTTGTTCTTTTGCCACCTCCTTGTAGGTGTTTCACCACTATCTTCATCTTGCTGTTCCATAGCTTTCAAACTATATTTCGTAGTCCTGTTCCATAACTTTTTTTAAGGGTCTTTAGCTCTACCTGAAGAAGCTTGGTAAGTTGCAATAGCACAAATCAATTTTGATGAAGCTCATATATGCAGATGCATCAACTAGAGATAGTAAAAGTAATTGTGTGATCAAGTTACAAATTTGCTCTTATAGTTAGCGCCAAACAGGATATATTTCAATTTCTGTCAATATGCAGCACTCTTTACATGATATGCCATTTTTAATACTTTTCTTGATACACCATTCATGTGTTTGAGTCTCAGGGAGATGACAAGAAGTGTATTTATTGTGTGTAGAGAAGTGAGTCTCCTTGTATTAGTGTCCAAAGTTTATGAAAAGTAGGTCTTACCTCAAGTTAGTTCTTTACTTGATGGTTTGGTCTTGTGCAAAAGCTTGTATTCGGGTGAATTCAATTATTGGCGGTTAAGTTGGTCTTTGTTAGGGTACCCTGTTGGAGGCTTGCACAACTTTCCTACTCATTCATAGCTGTCTGTTAACCTTAGCGGTTTGCCTAACGGCTAAACTAAGTAATTTAGGTCTTTATTAGTGTGCCCAATGGGCAGCTTGCACCACTTTCGTACTCATTCACTAGCTGTCTGTTAACCTTGCCTAACGGCTAAGCTGAGGAAATTAGGTCTTCTTTGGCTTCACTAGGAAACTACACTTCTCTTGTTTTTGAAAATTCCTATGTATTTTCACTTCCTAGGATTTGAATAATATTGTTTTTCTAAGTATAGGGAGTTCGAATTCCCATGGGAAGTTCTACTTACCTAGGGGGAGCTAGGTAAGCAACTTCGTCCATTCTGAGGGAAGTGGAACTTCCAATTCTCATGTCAAACAAATAAACTCTCTAATTCAAACTAAGAAATTGTACTTCTCATGAACTAGAATGTCAACCAAATAACACTTTATTCTTCTCGTGACCACCTTTCCAATGAAGATTCGTAGCATGTCATCCCTTATTGTTCTCCTAGACATAGCTTGTCTATTTTCTTCTACGGGGCGATTATCCTTTGAGGATATTCTTCATAATTAGCTATGGATTGCAATTATATTACAATTTTTAGGCACTCAGCAGTCCTGATGCATCTTTCAAGTAAGTTTAGGTTCATGTTACTTATATATTTCCCTTGAAACTGGAAAGCTTTAATTCCTTTTAACTTTATGCATCTAAAATCACGTGTCAGATGACTGTTGGCATTGCAATGATGCAATCCAAGACTTGGATTACCTACAAGGCCTCTCTTACCAATATCATCATAAATGATATTATTAGTATATCTTAAAATGTTTTTAGCTTTCTTATATTTTTAAAAACTATATCTGCAAAATGATGTATTCTTTATATGCTATTTTGGGGAAGTATCAGCAAAGGTTTCTTGTTAGACCTTTATATACTATAAAAGCACAGATTTCCCAGAAAATTGATGTCCCTGTATCCTCTTTTAGGGGTAAGGTTTACTATTATATCAATTGTTTTTCAGATGGGGCCCTGAACATAGTTTTGCAGATGGAGCTTATAGTTCTTTTCTGGGAAACCTTTCTCTTCGATGCAATGTCTGTAGGTCATATCCGATGTATTTCTGTTTTTTACATATCGCTAGGCAAGGCTTTTGTATCTCACCCTGTCTAAACGTTGTTCTTTCTGATTTGATGTTGGTAGAAGTTCCATATTTGAGAATCTGGTTAATCAAATGATGAATGGTCACTCCCGTTTGATGCTATGACAGGCTGACGGGACAATTTTTTCAAATTTGAAGTTTTCTTTGTTTCCTTGCCCTCTGCAGCATGCTTGGAATGGGTTAAAAATAATTATAAAGGCAATGGAGTCTATAAGAAGAGGTAGTAGAGGACATGAGGTACTGTTGGTTGAAGGAGGAATGGCTAAAGATTTATTCTACCAAGTGGTTGAGAACTATGACCCTCAGTTGAGGGTAACAATTATCGCAACTCTACCACTCTCTCGTCCCCAATGTGGTCTGTGACATGGTCTTGGTTTGACCTTGCTCAGATGTTCCCCTAACCTAACCCGGGGAAGCAACGGGACTCCCGCAACCACCTTCATCCGTTTTCATTCTTTATTTTGTCCCCTTTCTGCACTTAGCTGTAGAAACTTCTCTTGATTTAATGTCTCAATCTCTTGCAGCAATATACAGATCACTATTAGCACAATCAGTTGTTTCTATTGAACATATGCTATATTACTTCGTTTCGCGTCATCCGCCATAAAACATATTTCGTTTTGCATCATCGACATTTTGCAGGATGACTTGAACTTATAACGACCTGGTTAACATGTTCATGTTGGTTACAGTGCACTTATAAAAGTATATTTAGAATTCAGGTAATAGTAAATTAGATCTGGTTGATTTTGCAGGCAGTTGGCTACCAGGGTATTGCGCCTAGTGTTTCATAAATCAGATTCAATGTGTCCGTTTAACTAGTTGTCCTTTTTAAGTACCAATATAACAGTATCCTAGTACTGCTGATAGTGAATGTTTGTTGTATGTTGACGTACCTTTAATATGCTAGGACGGCTACATATGAAATACAACTTACTCTGTATTATTTTTCGTCAGGTATGAAATTGGAGAAGTTCAGAAACACCAAAATTTGTTTCCTACGTGCAAACTTTTGGTCTCTTTTTGTCAAATTTGAAAGGTGGGCATGTCTGATCTCCTGGCAATTGGGGACTGAAGGATCACATTTTTTGTAGGGCTGGCAAGTGTACGAAGAAGCAACTGTAATTAGGCCAATTTTGCTGAAGGTTGAAAATCTTTTGGCTCCTTGTTTCAATATTAGAGTTTTGATGTAATAGGAATCAATTATGATACCCTGGAATGTTGGAAATTTATTTATACTGTCATAGTGACAATATCTGTATGCTTAATATTTGTATCATTATTAGTACAACTATTTTTTGTACTATCTGACAAACAGCATGGCTAGTGAAGTTGACCAGCGTGAATTCAGAGAGGTTCTCACAATTTTTTCAAAATTTATTTATGACTGTCTCATTCGAAAGATAATAATCATAATCAATTTTGTCTCACTGATGGTCGCTTGATTTTCGTTTTACTCCATGAGGAAGTATTTGCTATGGGCTGACAGTTGCCCATATCCGATATGGGCTGACAGTTGCCCATATCGGTGGCAAAATTGTAATAAAACTGAAGTTCAGGGTTGTTAATAAAAGCAAGGGAAATAATTCCTGTTTGTTGGTTTGAGGAACAGACAGAACTCGAGAATAGGGAGTTGAGCAAAAAGAAATTTTTTTTGGAACTTAGGGAAAATTGGGTTCTTGAAATCTGATTTTTACAAATAAATTGTTTTGGTTTTCGGAGTAAAACAAGTTAGAAATGGATAATATAGAAGCATCATCAAGCATGACAGTAGTACGAGTTGAAGATGATGGAAAGATGCACAACGATGGAGATGGCGGTGAAGAAGATGTAAGTTGATGAAACTTTGTTTCATAAAGGAGATGATGTTGTCATTGAATTGAACAGGGGTGTTAGGGTAGAATTTATATGAGTTATTGGTAATGATTTTGTTGCCATTGAATTCAATTTGGTTATTTATAGTTGAGGGTATAATGCAGTTTGTGGAGAAGTTAGTTTTATGTGTTGAATGGTGAAATGTATGTGGGTGATGGAGCTATTGTGGAGGAGGTGCAGGTTGAGGGAGGTTCGATAGTAGCAGTGACTCCTGATGGAAGAGTTAGTGGTTGCAGGATTGGAGAGGTTGGGATAGTAAGTGAACCATTTGTTGGGATGGTTTTCCCAAGTTATGATGCGGTTGAAAGTTACTACAAGCAATATGCTAAACAAGAAGGGTTTGGGATTGTGCGGGCTGCTCAAGCGTACTCCTCTAAATTTGGAGAAGAGAAGAGAAGGCGGAGTGGTTCGTGGACGTGTGAGTGTTTTGGAAAAGCGGATAGTCGGCATAATAGAGTTGGTAGAAGAGTTGTGAGTAATGTTCAATGTGATGAAGGGCATGTGAATAAATCAAATAAGTGTGAATGTCCGGTCAATATATATGCTAGTGTGAATGATAATGGGGAGTGGGTGTTGAGGAAAGTAGTGGTTGAACACGAGAATCATGATCCAACCCCATCAAAATCCTGTGCCATTAGCATTTATCGAGAGGAGTTGTATAAGCATGTTAGGAGGAGATTATTCAATGACTACAATTCTGGAGTGAAGATACCGCAGATTCATGGGTGCCTAGCTAGGGAGAGGAATGGTGTGGAGAATTGGGTTGTTACTGAGAGGGATTTGCGAAATGAGGTAAGTAAGGTTAAACGGTTGAAACTTAAGGATGGTGATGCAAATGCGATGCTTGCGTATTTTCAAAAGATGAGTGCGAATAATCAATTTTTTTTTCATATGCATCGGTTGGATGACAAAAATACCTTGAAAGACATAATGTGGGTAGATGCTCGGAGTAGAGCAGCATATGAGGAGTTTGGTGATGTGGTGTGCTTTGACTCGACGTATTTGACGAATGAGTATGGGCTTCCGTTTGCTAACTTTGTGGGTGTAAATCATCACGGGCAAAGCATTTTGCTTGGATGTGCTTTATTGTCTCATGAGAATACGGAGACATTTGAGTGGCTTTTTTCGACTTGGTTGTGTTGTATGGGTGGGAAGACACCGAAAGGGATCCTAACGGACCAGGATGCTGCTATGCGGAAAGCGTTAAGGACGTCGATGGGAGAGGCTCATCACCGATGGTGCCTTTGGCACATAACTGAAAAATTCTGTTCTAAGTTGGGAAAGTACAAGGGTTATGAGGACTTCAAGGATGAGCTATTGAATGCCATTTACGATAGTTTGGATGCAGGGGAATTTGAGGATAGTTGGAGTACGGTAATTGTGAAATACAAGTTGACAGAGAATGAATGTCTAGCAGGTAAATAAAGTAAAATATTTTATTGGTAATTAAATATATGAATTGGTTAGTAGATTGTATGAGAAAATGAAGTTGTAATAGGAGTTTATGTATAATAATCGTTGATACATAGTAGTTCATATTGTGATATGATTCAGTTTTTTCGTAATATGATTTGGTATGTGTATGATTTGATTCCTTCAGTAGGTACTTTAGAAATCAGAAGTGTCATACTAATTATGTAGAAATGATTAGAATGTCAATAAGTGTGAATATATAATGTAGAGAAATGTTTAAATTTGAATTGAAAACTAATAACTTATGGGGTTTGTAGGACTATTCCGTGAAAAGGAAATGTGGGTCCCCGCGTATTTGCGGCATATGTTTTGGGCAGGAATGAAGACGATGCAATGAGTTGAGAGTATTAATAGTTTCTTTGATGGATATGTGAACAAGCACACAAGGTTGTTTGAGTTTGCAGAAAGGTATTGTGAGACGATGGAGATACGTGCTAATGATGAGAAGGACCGTGATGGGAATTCAACCCGATATGTGAGGCAGTTGATTACAGATTTTGTAGTGGAACCTGTATTTCAAAAGGTGTACACCGATGCGAAATTCAAGGAGGTGCAAAGGGAGTGTACATGAACGAACTACTTGATTTTTCATGGTAAGAATGTGTTATCGGGTAATGTTGTGGAGCATATAGTTGAGGATCGTGTGTGGATTAGAGGTAGGGAGACAAAGAAAGAAATTTCGTCGAGGAAGAAACGGAATTACAAAGTAATCTTTGATTGCATGTCGAAGGATGTTAGTTGTTCGTGTAAAATGTTTGAGTGCCAAGGCATTATGTGTAGGCACATGATCATGGCGTATGAGATGCATGATCAGGTTGATGTTCCGGAGAAGTATATTTTACGGAGATAGAGGAAAGATGTGCAACGTAAGCATACTAGAGTTTAGGTTGCTTATCACGACCCTTCGAAAACGGATGAGGTACGGAGGTTAACATGTTGTTTGATATATTTGTCCCATTTGTGAGAAAGCTGCTATTTATGAGGAAGTGGTTGGAGTAGTTACTGAGGCGTTGCAGTTATTAGACATTAGAGTTGATGAGAATGTTGTGATGATTAGGAATAGAGTGAATGGAGAGGTGGAGAAGGGTAAGAAGAGTTCTCCTCCAACTGTGGAGAAGGGGAAGAAACGTAGAATAGATTTTGAAATGCATGAGGTTGATCCTTTGGAGAAGATAAATGTCATTGACCCCCCAAACCGAAATGCGGCTCATAGAACCCGAAGTGTCCGGTACTATAAAGTTGCGGAGGAATCTAGAAAGAAGAAAGCATGTGGCGAGAAGGCAACGAAGAAGGCAAGTAAGAAGAAAGCAGTGACGAAGAAGAAGGAAAATGGTTCAATAGGGCTCGACGAAACGTCATGTTGTGCCGGGGGAAAACCAAGGCAGAAGGTATGTATGAGATTGTTAATAACATTATAATTGAACAAAATAATGTAGGTTTTTATAGTTTTATATGAAGAAGATGAAAAATAGAAATGAAATATATAATGAAAGTAACTAGGAAATTGTTGTTGTTGATGGTTCTAAGTAGAATGGGGAAGGGATTTCTACTATGACATGTACCCCGAGTGCGACCATGACAAGTGCTACTATGACATGTACCCATAGAGCTACGTCAGGAGGCGTATTTATACAGGTAAGGTTAAATATAATTTTATTGTGTAATTAGTATTGGTTTATTTTACCATGTTCATTTATGTATAATGAATATTCTCAGACAGAACAATCAAACTCAAGATAAAGAGGTTTTGAAATGGTTGATGGAGATGGATCAATAGGTTACTTTACAAGGCTTTTAGTAACACCTGTGGATGGGGGAAGTGTATTTGAAAGTTCCTCGGCAGCTGCATCGAATTTACTATGTTCTAATTTGAAGTAGTAGGAAATGCATCGAATTTAATTGCATTGAATTTACTATGTTTCAAATTTCAAGTATGAATGGCATGGTATTGTTGTATTATTGTTGAGAAATTTGGGCCTGGTAAAGTAGTAAAGACTTAAAGTAGTTGTAATGAGAAATTTGGGCCTGGTAAAGTAGTAAAGCAGCTATAAGGAGATATGTGGGCCTGGTAAAGTAGTAAAATAGGAGTAGGAGATATTTGTGGCTGGTCAACTAGTAAAGTAGTAATAAGGAGATATTTGGGCCACCAATTAATCAGTGCTCATGTTGATAGTAATAAGGGAGTGGTGGGCCACAAATGTGGTATACATCAATATTCAATAGACGTGGCCACAAATGTTGTAATGAATTTGGGGATTTTAAGTTAACAATGTAATTAATGAGCATACCTACCTACCTACCTAACTTCTTATAGTAAAGTCGTGTAACTACAAATAGAAGACACTATAGTTGATGAAATGCATTATAGTTCATTGAATAGATTTGCAAAACAGTAGTAGTGGAAAAGAGGAAAAATATAGAGAGTTGTCACGAAGATGACCGACAATGAAGAAATTATGATTCACTTAAAATCTGGTGAAGTTGCTGATAATGGTGTGCCATATGTGTTAGGTCTACATACTCCACTTCAGGAATTATATTCCTTTTATGCCAATCATGTAGGGGTGGAGGCCGATGACCTGTATCTTATGTGTCGGGGTCAATATTTATGGCCCGACACAAACTCTTTTGTGTACGGGTTCGACGCTAACGAGGTTGTACTCGCTTAATCGAAGGTAAAAAAATAATATAGATTACAGATTTTTATGCAACTATAATTTTGATTACTTATGTAGTTAAATTTATGTATATGAAGTAAGTAAAACAATTACAATATTTCAATTCTAATTATTTGTAGTAGTTAAATTTATGTATATGAAGTAAGAAAAACAATTACAATATTTCAATTCTAATTATTTGTATTTTAGTTACTGTATGGGTGAAATACTAACATTTTTAAACAGTCAGGAAAGTGTGTTGCTGCTGATACGGACCTTGATCCGGACTACTACTTGGTTACAATGCATGATCTGCAAACTAAGCTGACTGTTAGGGTATTCCGCATGAAGTGCAATATAAAAATTGGTAGGCTAGCTGAGTTATGGGCCTCTATGGAGGGGATAGATCCCGCAATGGTTACATTGTATCATGAACAAGACGTTGTTGACCTTGAAGGTACCTTCGTTAGTGAAGGGGTGGTTGATGGCGATGTTATATACGTGGTTATGAATTAAGGGGATTAAAATAAGATGTGAACATTTTGAATTTTCATGTTGGTATTGTGTTAAGGAATGGTAGTTAAGTAATCTTAAGTATGTTGCGTATATAGTATGTTGCGTATGTATTATGTTAAGTAATATTAAGTATGTATTTTGTTAAGTCATATTAAGTATGTTTGTGTATGTGTAGTAACGTCAAGTAACATTATAATACTTTTCGTATTAGGAAATGTATGAATCAGGTTATCTACATTAGAAATCATATTTTGAAGGACTTGAATCATATTTTTCAGAAGTTGAATTATATTAGAAATGAAAGTATTGTGTTAAAGTTTAGTAATGTATCTTCTTGTATTACTATAAACTCCAATACTTCAATTCATGAATGAGGTCAACAACTTTTCAGAAGTTGAGTTATATTAGAAACGAAAGTATTGTGTTAAAGTTTAGTAATGTATCTTCTCGTATTACTATAAACTCCAATACTACAATTCATGAATGAGGTCAACAACTTTGAAATCATATTATGAATTTAAAGAATCAAGTGAAACAATTTAGAAATCATATTAAGGATTGTAAGAATGAGGTCAAACAACATCGAAATCATATTATGAATTAAAAGAATAAGGTCAAATAACTTTGAAATCATATTATGAATTCAAAGAATCAGGTCAACCAACTTACAAATAATTTTATCAAGTCATTTTATGAATGATCTCCTAAGAATTATTATAAATTATAACCTCCATAACTCCAACGTATAATTATTATTTACATGGTTTACAATATTACCTCAATTAATGAATAAATCAATAGTATGTAATGAATAACTTTTTTCAATTCATCATGTATTAGGTTTTTGACTAACAATTCACTACAACTATACGTTTAACTTAAATTACACTTTAATGATATAGGTTTCAACTCACACTTCATGTCAAAACTCTTATACTAAGACAACTTTTGATGATCTAGTACCATGATTAGCAAATATATAGTACAAGAGTATGTATTGAACTCTTGCGAAGAACTTATAAATCATATTATTAATTGTAAGAATCTGGTCAAACAAATCATACAAACAACTTACAAATCATATTATCAAGTAATATATTCATGTTGTACTAAGAAGTACTATAAATGAAAGATTAAGAATTATAACCTCAATTAATGAATAAATCAATAGTATTTAACGAATACATTTTTCAATTCATCATGTATTAGGTTGTTGACTAATAATTCACTACAACTTTACGTTTAACCTAAATTACACTTTAATGATATAGGTTTCAACTCATGATTAGCAAATACATACTACTATCATTAGAGGAGTATGTATTGAACTATTGCAAACAACTTAGAAATCATATTATTGTATATTGTAATAATGATGTCAAACAACTTTCAAATCCATACTATGAATTAAAAGAATCATGTCAGACATCTTTTAAATCATATTATGAATTCAAAGAATCAAGTCAAACAAGTTAGAAATCAAATTGTTGTAAGAACGAGATGAAAAAGTTAGAAATCATATTATCAATTGTAAGAATCATGTCAAACAACTATCAAATCATATTAAGAGTTAGAAGAACAGGTCAAACAACATAGAAATCATATTATTGTATATTGTAAGAATGAGGTCAACGATTTATAAATCATATTATTAATTGTAAGAATCATGTGAAACAACTTTGAAATCATATTAATCATATTATGAGTTAAAAGAATCATGTCCATACAAATCATTTTATGAAGTCATTGATGAATGATCTCGTAATAAGTATTATAAATGAAATATTAGGAATTATAACCTAACTCCAACTTCTAATAATTATTTACATGGTTTACAGTATTACCTCAATTAATGAATAAATCAATAGTATGTAACGAATAACGTTTTCCAATTCATCATGTATTAGGTTGACTAATAATTCACTACAACTATTGGTTTAACATAACTTAATTTTTGGATTGAAAAAATGAGGTAAAATCACTTACAAATCATATTATGTATCAGGTGAAACAAGTTACAAATTATATTATAAATGAGGTGAAACAACGTACAAATCATATTGTGAAAATCATGTCACACAACTCACATATCATATTATAAATTGAAGCAATCATGTCAAAGAACGTACAAATCATATTATGGCCTATTTCACTCACCCATGTTTTCTAAAAATGAAAGATTTGGAATTATAACCTCCAAAATAGGTTTAACTTCTAATTATTAGGTCCAATTACTGATTTCAGAGTAATTAATTCACTACAGCTATAGGTTTAACTTTAATAACACTTTTAATGAAAGAAAAATTTCGATGAAGGATCACCTTCCATAGGATGCATCACCAAATCACCAACTCCTTTACGATTGATATCATAAGGAACCAAAGTGGATATCATATCATTGATATAAGGTTTCGGTTTATATATGATGAATATCATATCAAAGATTTAAGGGATCATATTAGGACATAATTAAGCGTTAATGATTCCTATCACTAATGGCAAGTAAAGAAATATTTAACATGAAAATGGATAGAAATTGCAGAACATATTACATAATACATCCGAAAGTTGAATACTACAGATATGAATGAAACAAAGTACGTTCCATCTTCCCGTCAAAAAAACAAAAGTACGTTCCATCTACTAAGCGAAAATAAACAACATAACTATTAACACAAAGCATATAGCTATCAACATCTTCTCCCTCCCCGGCCACCATGGCATCGAGTCTATGTTGGAGTTGTTTTTTTTCATTTCGCAATTCAACTCTCGTTTCCTTCAATTTAACCACCCTTGCTTCCAATTCTCCGTTCAAGTCCATGAGTTGTTGAACAACAACATCTCTGTTCTTCAATAGTTCATCCATCAACGGAGTCTTCAGATCATCTTCCGAGAGGAAGAAGCCACAATCATCATCCTTACAAAAACATAAATTGTTCCAAGTTTGAGGTGAAAGGAAGAAAGTAATAATTTACAAATTGAATGGAAATTTTAAATAAGTAAGGTAGATTATTACCGGCCAAGAAGAACAACTGAAATATTTTCTGCCCGCGTTTGTTCCGCCCTTAGCGGTTCGAATTCTGGCTTGTCGGCGGTGGTAACATTTCAGAACGTTTCTTCTCCGACCACCACCGGAACATGCACTGGAGAAGGAGTCTTGCATAGTGTTCCCACAAAATTTTCTTTCTCTTTCAAAATACTTGGGGGGTGGGATTTTATTATGAACATGAACATTCAGATAAGCAAATGGGCTTATTGACATTTATTATAATGGTTGTACGGGGGAGGCCTTCATTATACCATATTATAACATTAATTATAATAACATATAAATAACTTTAACAATATCCTTGAAATCATAAAATTAGTAACATGACCTGCAGATAATAACATAACGATAATAACAAACCTAGAATTTAAACTTAAAACGTGACATCACCTTACATAAAAAACACAAAACATATATAATAGCCGATAAAACCCGCTTCAAGCATCCAAAATTTGTTGTGCATAATTTCTTTTCATCGTCCTTATTCAAGAAATTATGTTAGTCAATATTCTATATATGTATTTTATGATAGATTGATAAACCTCAATTACCTTAAGCACAACCTTCATACTTGTATCCTCCATATATATCATTCACAGGAATGGTGGTGAAGTCAAATTTAGTTGGATCCCACATAACAACACTCCCCCCGCTATGTCGATATCCGGGTGCATGGAGCCATTGCATGTTTCTCCGCCCCCCAGTGCCATATAGAGTGGAATTGATTTTCTGTTGCTCGAATCTCTAATAATATAATTAATTTGGGTTGATGGTCGCGAATAACCGAGAACAATTTATATATGAACCCTAGACTAGTTATCCCCCTCGTACTCCATATAATTATTGGAGTATGTAACATTATAGTCGGGGTACGATTATGCATTTTCGGGCTTATCTTCACTAAGTTGAATGGCCTATAGCCATTGTTTTGCCTTGCAACCCACTATTTAATAACAATATGGAACACACTCATTCGCCCTATTACCTGAAAAACCTCAATGGAATCTTCAAATGTATCTATGCATAAATGACATGGTACCGTGCGCAAGAGTATTACTCTACCTCTATTGTACATTATGGGATAAGGGTCCATCATATTTTCGAAGCGCCATGGCACAATTATATGTTCCACGCGTTGCATGTCGAGCTGCACCATCTCCCACTTTATGAAGACCAGCACAACTTTCGGAAGGGCCCCCAAATCACCAATCGAGGGTACGTACGCGTATTTAACGTACTCATCAGGCCCCACCATATATAATGGTAACATGTGCGGAGGCCATGAACAAAAAGGAATCCTCATTAGGTGTCTTACATCTGAAGCACTTAAGTAAACTCAATTTTCTTCACACACTGCATATCTTGGAACATGGTAAAAGTAAACATGTTCATTAACATTCACTTCGGCATAGTCCCTAATGAGGGGGGGGGGGGAGTTTGCCTAACCACAAAATCTCCACAATAGTCATAAATATAATTAGGAGGTGGAGGTAGTATAGGATATGAATTTGACATATGCTGGTTAAGGATAATTAAGTGTTGGTGGTTGCTGTTGTGTTTGGTGGGGTAGAATGAGGGTGGTGGGGGATGTGATGTGTTTGGGGTGTGGGGTAGAATGAGGGTGGTGGGGTATTTATATAACACTTTATGTACAATGAGGGTGGTGTGGTTGACTACATGCTATTCGTATGAATACAATATCATATCCTACAAATGTATGATATAAATCATATCATACTATTATAACTTCATATCAAAGGAAAAAATACAAAATTTCCACACTACATGGGACATGTGACATGTAATTTATGTTTTTAATTTAAAATAATTTTTTTTAAATTTATATTATTTTTGAATTTGTAATACTCGGTATAGTAACATTAAAAACCGCCGTATATATGACATTTTCTAAAAATAATAAAATTTTGTTATATTTATTATATTAATTTTAGTTAAATCAATATATAACAAATTTTATAAATAAATATATATCCTACAAAGCAACACTTTCATTGTGTATGATATAAATCATATCATACTAAAATAACTTCATATCTTATAAAACGTAAAAATATAAAATTTCCCCCCACACATGTGAAATTTATATAACATATGTGGGTAATTGATGTTATATTTATTATATTAATGTATTTTTAAATCAATTTATTATAAATTTGAGTTTTATAATATAATATATATATATATATATTTATTTATTTATAACATTAAGTCAATAAAATTATTTATTTTAACTTCATATCTTATAAAATGTAAAAATATAAATTTCCCCCCCTAATGTGACACATGTGAAATTTATATAACATATGGGTAATTGATGTTATATTTATTATATCAATGTATTTGTAAATCAAGTTATTATAAATTTGATTTTTATAATATATATATATATATATTTATAAAATTAAGTCAATAAAATTATTTATTTTACGTTTCTTAATTTAAATATTTACATCAATTGCATTAATATACCATATGCCCAAATAATATCTTACAACCACTTCTAGACTTTAAAAAATATAAAAATATATGTTAGCCCAATTGCACATCAATTGCATTTATACTTTTAGGTTTTACGGTCAACTTTGTCAGGCCATCTGGCCTTCTGTCCACTGCAAAAGTGGGAAAACTGGCACTGGACTTGCGTGTGGGTATAAAAGCCTACAAAGAGGTGCAGGCCTACGAGTAGACAACTTAGCTGTTGGGCTTGTTTTTTTTTTTTTTGTCGTTTGCAAAGTTCTTATTCTTTGCGTGTCTGGCAGGCCATGTAACAACCATGAATTTCCAATACTTCTAAAAACAACTTAATATAAATAAACTCGGAAATCCAAAGGTGCTACGCCGCGATAATTATTAATAATAACCGCACGACTAATGGTTCTAATTAAAACATTAAACAATAAGTTTTAACTAATTATTACAGACCAACTAAATAGAATGTAAATTAATTATTACAAGCCAGAACATAAATCTTATAGTCAAATAAATAACAACGGAAGTCTTTTAAAGTCCTATTAAATCAAAAGGGATCCAACACACTCTTTAACCCAACTGGAGCTAACTATCTTCAAGTCCCTGCACATTAAACACTGTAATATCAGCCAAAGGCTGAACAAGATTTAATACTGATTTAAAACAAAACCATTCAATGTGCTGGTAAGATAATATATAGGAATATCTTACAAATTCATTTAAAAGTTGTACAGATTATATATATACATAATATATACTACCTCCGTTCTCTTTTAGTTGCAACGTTTGACAAATTGCACTATTCATATTCTCTTATTTGACCACATTTATTGATTTATATGTTAAACAAAATATAGTCATGTGGGATCTTGTTTGATTCGTTTCGATGTAAGCTTTCATAATATCAAATTTTTATAATTTTTACTTACATACAATTAGAGATAAAACGATTTGAAATTAACATTGGCAAGCGTGAAAGTCAAAACGTTGCAACTAAATAAAAACAGAGGTAGTAAATAATTAACTCTCTAATAACCTCAAATACAATCTTTCTTTCTTTCTGAACTATTCTGTAAAACCTTCAAATATAACCTTTCGAAATCTGTGAGTAGGAAGTAATAAAAATCCAATGAGCTAGCTATGCTCATTAGACAAGGTAAACACCAAAGTCCCTAGTATGCATACCCCTAACTTGATAACGTACCAAAAAGGAAGACAAATGGCAAGAGTATTGATCAACATACTCCCAACTACTAAAATATATTGTTGAGACACTGTTAACTCAACATACTTCCAAACTCGGAGAATACCGCTTACCAGCAACCCCACAATGAAACTCTATAAACCCTCATAAGGGTGAGGAACTTCCTCCTTTCAAAATCTCAACTTGGTAACATAGAGGAACTTCCTCCTTTTAATATAAGTCTCATATATAATCTCATAAACTCTTTCAATACAAATATTGAGAACAATATAAATCTCAACGTATAAACTTTATAAAACAATCTCGTTGTAAAAATAAATTTCTAAGCAATGTAAAATAATTTCTGAACTCATCTGTACAGCGCAGTAAGAAATCTTACCTTAACAGTAACCACAGTTAACAAATCTCAATCTCAAGTCAAAAAGGTTCCTCTACGAACCCGCAATCTACAAAATATTAACATATGTAGTATAAGTTACTTGTGGTATACCTAGAGTTGATACATACGGGTAGTCTACACAGTCTAGGAGCAACACATATGTTTAGCACATACTAGGCTACTAATGACAACAATACAAAGATTATGAGGTAGAAGTATATCTTATTGTTTTGAGAATACAAACACACTTCCTGAGCAGGGCCTTCATAACATTAGCATATTTGAAAGGGATTTGTTCACAGTATGCAACGTTGACCAATAAATGTAGGGAAATTTGTTAATTGAAAAAAATATATAAACCAAATGCACGAGCAGCCTACATAAATGGGGAATCATTGCTCCAAATGCTATAATGCCATTTCACAGTATATTGCAAATGAGAATGGAAAGATTGAGATAGGATTAATTCTTATTTTATGCTCGGCTCTTATGTAATTCACGATGTTGGACTAATACTTAAAACTAGTCAACTATCATCGATCCAACTTAATAATAATTGCACAAGCCAAAGTCGAAAATATGATACTTAGATACAATTAAACATCAAACATGAACAGAATACTCAAATTTCATATAACAAAATTTCCCCTCAATTTAATTTGTCTCAAGAACCCTAAATCGACAAAATCTCAATTCAAAAATACATTAACTAAGTCGAATTAAACATGAATCACAAACCAATTATACAAAATTTCGCATAGTAGGAATTTTCCCCAATTCACTTTTGTTATGAACCCTAATTTATAAAACCCCAAATTCTGAATAAATCACCAAATACGAAAATAAAACTTAAGATTATAACTTACTTGATTAGGGGAAGTAATAAGGATGAAACTACACTATAAAAGACCCGAAAAACTGTTCCATGGATCCGATTTTCGACCCGAAATCCGCAACCCCAAGAACTAATTCCTCTCTGCCAAACTAACAAACCAAGGATGAAGATGGAGATGATGAATCAAGGTTGATGTTTGTTGGTGATTAATGAATAAAGTTGTAGCTTTAATGGAGTTTTTGGGTTTTTTTTTTCTTTTGGGTGTAGCAAGATGTTGAAGAAGAAAGAAAAAGGAAGGTACGTAGTACAGAGGGCGTGGGTTCTAACCTTTAACTTATACTTTCTCTCTTTCTTTTTTTTCTTTTTTCTTTTTTTTTTTTCTTTTGCTTACTCTATCTTTATGATAGATTAGTTAGGTGATTTTATTAACCTAGGAAATCTAGGATTTAGTTTTTTGACCACTTCAAAGATAAAGTCAAAACTAATAAAAGAAATATATTTTTAATAAAAGACATCTGAAATTATTTTCCTAAAATTAATTAATGCAACTAATTACTAAAGGGTATAAAAATACGGGGTGTTACAGGCCAAGAGGTACAAGTGGGCTTTGGGGTATTGATTTGATCCGTCTTCAATACTTCGACCTTTGGAGCCCAATTAATTTCACCTTTCTAAATGTTTCCTTTCTCCTCTCGTTTTATAGAGTTTTAGCCCAGTTGTATAAATAACTTCAGACCCTTTAAAATAGTTTTAGTTGATGCATTTGCCTACGTCAATGAATAGTAAAATATCTCTACATTGTCCTGCAATCGATGAATTACTTAACGGCGGCATTGATACTGCCTCCATTACTGAAGTTTGTGGCGAAAGTGCAACTGGTAAAACACTATTACGCTTACAAGCTGCACTGTGTGCACAATTCCCACCTACACTTGGTGGAATGACTGTGGATCTATCTACTTAAACACATGTGGTCCATTTGCTTCAAGTAGAGCTAACACATTAGCCACCTCATGTCGCACCTCATGTCACATGATTTATGATTCAGGTGAGAACCCCTTGGACAATATAATTGTCAATAAAGAATATCACCCCGACGAAATGCTTATCGTTCTAGATAATCTTAAAACCCTCATGTGTGCCTCTCTAGATTCTCCTCGACATATACGCTTAATTATAGTCGATTCAATCACGGCCCTATGCCGCTCTTACTTTAGCAGTAATGATATAACATGCAAGAGTATTTTCCTACGAAAAGTCACTACTGCTCTAACTGAATTAGCTATTGCATACAACTCCGCTATCATCATCACAAATGAGGTTTCCGAGGTTATTAGAAGTTCAACAACCACCACTCACGTTCATCAAGTTCGCTCAAGTGGTAGGATGGTGCAACCAAGTCTAGGTATATATTGGACAGATCTAATTAACACCCGTATGTTCCTAACAAAAGAGGCTACAGATGGTGGAACGCGTAGAGAGGCACGTGTTGTACTATCTACCGCTCTACTTTAATAGGGCGGAATTTGCCATAGGTACTTTTGGCTTATTCTTCAACATACAAACAATTCATATTTGCTAGTATCTTTAGTTTTATTATTTAGTATGAACAAGTGTCTTAGTTCTTACGTATTACTATTATGCGATTTATATTCTAAACATATTTTGTTATTTACATGGGTCTTACAATTTACTATTAGGCATTTTGTATATTACCATCACAATCATACTTCAACTCTCTTACCTCGACAACAGTACTATTATTCATTTGCAAGTTGCAAAAATCACAAACATACTTAAATTTTCAATTCTTCATGAATTGAAGTATTGGAGTTATATTTCCTAATCATTTATAGTAATAGGAGAGAAGATACATTACTAAACTTTAACACAATACTTTCATTTCTAATATGATTCAACTTTTGAAAAATATGATTTAAGTCCTTCAAAATATGATTTCTAATGTCGATGACCTGATTCAGACAATTCCTAATACGACAAGTACTATAATATTACTTGACATTACTACACAAATACGTTACATACTTAATATTACTTACTATTACTTCACATAATACATACTTAGAACATACTTAATATTACTTAACATACTACAAACGCAACATACTTAAGATTACTTAACATACTATTACCATTCCTTAAAATTACTAAACTTTAACACAATACCACCAGCAAAGAATCAGGTTAGAGAAATTACAAATCATATTATAAATTCAAATAATCAGGTAAGAGAACTTACAAATCATATTGTAAATTGAAATAATCAGGTCAAACAAAAATAACATACAAATCATATTGTGAAAAAAAGGTTTTTGTAATAACACTTACATATCATATTATATATTGAAAGAATCGAACTAATCAAATTTAGTTTCAAATCAATTTACTTTCAAAATCAAATGATGAATTGTAAGAATGAGATCATACACCGTACAAATCATATTTTCAATTGCACGAATCATGTCACACAACTTATGAATTGTAACCTCCACTATCACAACAATACTGAAACTGTCATTTTCAAGTTTGCAAAATGTTTGATCATCAATACACAACATTCATTTACAGACAACAATACTTAAATCTTTTATACATAAACAAAACGTTACTATACAAGTTCCCCAAAACATTTATATATACATATCATCTACAAAAAATGTTATCACTTCTTCAATTCCAATTCAATAAAAGTCCATCCAAACTTAATGACTCTCACCCAAATCATGTTTTACCTATTCCTTCCACTAATTCTTTAACAACATCCTTCACTTCGTTCAATTCACATAGTAGATTTTCTGTTAATAACCAGCTTCTCTCGTCCTTGATGTTTCCTGCCTACAATTACAAAATTTTAATGTCATACGACACATGTGCAACTAATAACAAGATATAAATTTAAGACATTCATCAATACTAAATACTTTACCATTATAACCTCAAACTTCAGCCTTGCAGCACATCCCTTAATACCAAGCAACATGTGAATCCCTGAGCATAAACCGTGCTTTCTCCCCCCCATCACAACAAACGTCCTCGGCCATTAGGTAGTCTTTCCGCTAACCCACTCATCATCCAACTAAGAAAAAAACATATCCGCACCCACCACCTACACCACGACACTTCCAAATCAATTTCACACACTTCAATCATACTTTAAAAGACATAAGATGAAACTACTTACAATTCTATCTATTGTTGGAGCGTGATTCTCGGTTCTGTATGGATTGGAGTCACGTATCCACACTTCCTTTGTGTTTACATATAATGCAACACACCACCACTTCGTGTCATCCAACACCAGAAAAAATACCTTTAATACATACCAACGAAACCCGTATATTATAAGTTTTAGCCACTTTGCACAACTTCGCAGCAAAACATAATTTACTATGAGAATAGAGAACAATAAATAAATTTACCACAAAAATCCTATTTGGCTTAACACTCGACAATTGTTCAGCACACCTTCTTGCAACACATTTTGCATCATTCCAAGTTTCAGGATCCCCAACCTCTCCTAGAATACTCGACTATAACATATCCTATTTTAGTATTCATAATTATAAATTAACTCTACCACACCATATGTATAAACATGAGTAATAACTTACAACAAACGTCGGGTCCATGAAGTATCGCATGCTTCCATTGACAAACTTCTTCGCCCACAACCGCGTATACATCGCGACAACAACTCTAACATACGATTCACACATACAATAGCACATACAATGAATATATTACCAATATTAGCCATATTAAGCAATCAATTGAAAACAACATTATTAACAAACCAAGATATTAAGTCTACACTTACATTAGCTGATACTTCAACTTTTGGATCTAAAACTGAACAACAATCAGACATGCTTGCTGTTAAATCACCAACTTTCACCATTAACTTATTGGTGGTCCTACACAACAAAATAGCCACATTACTTAAGAAATACATTTTGTAAAATACTTATTTATAATTATACACACACTTTACTTACTGTTTTGTCATGTCATATTTTGAAATAAGTCGCACTAGCCGCGTTCTGTAGTTCGGATACATCCTTGGTACTAACTCAACTTCAAAATCATCCTCCCTCAATTTACGACTCGGCCTAGTACAACGCCGTCTCCTACTTCCCTTTAATTCCTCCCCGACCCCTAAACTTGTTTGTGACATAGACCCCGACACCTCTTCCATGTAAGGAACCTTAATTCCATCCCCACTCATATTGTCACCTTGCTTCTCACCATCTCGATACTTAAATGTACACGAGCCCCACTCGTACCTATTTTTCTCAATATCAGGTGTACTCCCGTCAATCCCAACGATAAGCTTCTTTATCAAGCTACTAACAGATGTTACCGATTTCTCTGACCGTGTACCACTTGTATCACTCAACCTCTGCTCACCTTCTCCATCATGGTGATCATTTCCATCCTCACCATCCCCAACTTTCCCCCCCTCACCCTCCTCCACATGCTCACCAACACCCTCACCGATTAACTCCCTCTCCAAGAAATCCCTCCTTTCCTGAACCCCCTATTATCCCTGCTCTCCCTGCCCCTCCTGTTGTCCTTCCCCCTCTCCCTTCCCCTCACAATGCTGCCCGTGCTCATCCCCGTCCCCCTGCTGCCCCTCTCTCTCACAATGCTGCCCCTGCTCATCCCCATCCCCCTGCTGCCCCTTCCCCTCCTCTTGCTCCTGCTCATCATGCAGCCCATGACCTTGCCCCTCCTCCTCATCCCCATCACCTTGCTCACCATGCCCCTCCTCCTCCTCATCCTCATCCCCATCACCTTGCTCACCATGCCCCTCCTCATCCCCATCACCTTGCTCACCATGCCCCTCCTCCTCCTCCTCCTCATCCTCGTCGCCATCAGCCTGCTCACCATGGCCCTGCCACTCATTGTCACTCCTCGTCATTCTTCCCTCCACATTATCATCACAATCCCTTCCACCTCTCCTCAACATTTTCTGCTGATATGGGTTCAGCTTGTCCCTAGGGCCCCTTCGCCGTAACCCATATCCTTCACCATCAGATTCCGACACAGCGGCTACATTATCACCACCCACACCACCGAATAACTCAATACCCATTCCCCTTAAGACTATACTTGCAATCTGCACACATATTTCACAATAATACTTAAAGTTTGGTTTCCAATTTCTCCTCAATACATAAAGTTTATTTTTTTCAAACTCAATAAGTTAAATATAACTTTTGGTTTTTTTGAAAGTCAATAATAACACTGAAGTAAATTATAAAAACACCATATACATACAGTTTTTTTCAAACTCAATAATAACACTTAACTACAATAAGTAACTACCTCATACGCCATCGACTGAGGACCTAGACTGTCTCTCGCCATCAAAGGATGTCTCTCCCCATAAGCTAAATCTATGCACTATCCATCACAACACAAACATATTATAAGCTTCAACACAATAACCTAACTACATATTATTATCAGTTCAGTAAATTACTCCTATTCTCCCATAATCTCCGTCATCAAATTGGTCTTCAGATTTCACCAAATTCACAACTTTTAACGACCATGCCTTACATCTAGGAAACAAACCCCATTTAGTAGGAGGCAGGTTAAGCCTATCAAGATACATAATCTGCAAATCATAAATAAATTTAGCCATGTTCAAAGGAACTATGTGCATTTATTACCTATTTATTAACAACATATATTACTTCTTATTATAAGAATTTATTATACATTACTCACAGCAAGAAAGTACGTGCAACCTCCACACCCCTTTGCATACCCATGCTTATAAAACTTCTCTGCAAAATGTCGAGCATGTACTAGAAGCTTTTCTAGCACCAGGGACGACCAATCATAATCCTTTGCATCCATAGCAAGAGTTACGGCAACGACAAGATCACTCTCTAGCCTTCGGCATGTCGTAGGACATAAAAATCACACAAAACCAATATAAGAAATGCAGTCTTGAATTCATACTCTCCAGAATTATCGCATACTCCCTCAACTTTCTCCAACACTTTCACCATCGGAATCCCAACACCCGACCCATACTTCCTCCTAATGTCTGCTACTGCCATCTTGCTATCATCATCCCGTGCAACCTTCGACACCCTCTTCGGACCAACCGGGGTGCCTAAAACCCAATGCACCTGACTCCTATCCAACGGATAATCCACACCACCAGGCAACATCAACACCATCTTCTCTGTGTCAACCAAAGTCATCAACCAATAACATAACGAACGCGACAATCTCCTACGCTTCAACTCCAACAAACCTCCGAAACCCATGACCATAACCTACTGCACTTTCATTGCATTAAATCCACCCACAACTTTGCCTAATGTCTCGACCCTACAATTCACATTAGGATGCGCACCTTTGCACTTTATTAGTTGCGTTTTACAAACCTCACCACGTGATCTCACTGCACCACCTTCACTTAGACCACTCACCCTAAATATATTTCTTGAAAATTTAAATTTCCTCCTACTACGTTCGCTTCCAACCTGCCATTTTACATTATTCAACTATAATAATTCATTGCTAATAATACAAAACAAAACATACTATATTAAACCTATACAATAAGGAATCATATATATTAGACCTACAAATTATTCACCAAGTTCTTACCTCTTCAACCACACGTTTCAACCTCTTGTTCCTCTTACTTCCTTCAAATTCTTCTTCCTCTTTGATCCACCTCCCTACTCCAATAATAATTAAATTTGTTACATTCTATTTATAATAAATACATCATCATAATCTAATAAACACTTTTACAAAATTACCTGCTCCAAACATTCTGCTTCAGACTCGTACTCATTTGACAAAGTATCGTCATTCTGATGACTCATATCTATACAATTCCCACATACATAATCAATACCAACATACTAAATCCATCTACCAATATTCATCTACCAATATTATTCATATACCAATATCATATTGAAACATATTCAAACATTATCCAACACATATAACTAAGCGTTGCCATATATTGTAAGCTACAACAGTTTTTCTTCACACTCCATTCATACGTAATTTGTAAATTAAATACACAGAAAGCAAAAAAACTCAGTAAATTACAACTGTTTTTCTTCGAACTCCATTGTGTCAATTAATTACACAAAAAACAACAAATTCTCAAAAATTTACAACACTATTTCTTCACCAATCCATTCACACGAAATTTCTCAAAAAATAACATAAAAATCAATAAATACTCAATAAACTACAACATTTTATCTTCACCACCACCACACTCCATTCATACGAAATTATTAAATTACACAAAAAACATAAATTTCTCAATAAATTACACATAAACCCAATTTTTTTACTCAAGTAAAGACAAATTGCCTACAATTCAACTAAATCCCATCTCTTTTAACGTATTTTTACAATAACCCTAACTATTTAACTCACTTTTTTCTAAAAACAACATAAAAATCAAATTCAACGAAATTAACTTCACTTCTACAATTTCCAAGATAATCGGACATACCTTAATTGCAAACAATGTGATTCAGATGTTGCGTTTGCTACTTCGCTTCAGCGATGGAGATGGAGAAGAAGAGAAGAAACAGATCCTTCATGAACAAGCTGCTACCTTTGTTCTAATTTTTACCGCTGCCTAAAATTTACTAACTCAACCTCCTTTTTACTTTTGCCTTGAAAATACTAAAATGCCCCTGATATGGGCAACTGTCAGCCCATATCAGATATGGGCAAATCAGTGCTCTTTATTCCATATATCACGTTTTTTGATAAGCCAACAAAGTAGTAGATTACCTCTTTAAAAGGGTTTTAGATCATTTCGTTCTTGATTTGTTATAATCAATTTTTGTACTTCCTTGTTCTGTTTTAAATGAAACGTTTTCTTTTTCACGCAATCCAAAACGTTTCTTAATCATTAATGTCTTTAGTTGTGCACACGTAGATATAAAAACAAATAAATAAATATAATTTGATAGTATGCATAGAGACGAATCTAATAAGATCACACTTGATTATGTTTTTGTTTATATAATGGCGATAATTTGGAATCATAATTGATCAATGAATAGTGTTATTTCACCCAATGTTTTATTTTAAACATATGGAAGAAGTATAAGAAATACTTCTTCTGTTTATGTTAAAGTGTAACAATTTGACTTTTACTTTATTTATGCACCTCACTTTCACTGTATATTTATTTACTAATATATAAAAAGACTCCTTCTTTTTTTTAGATGTAACATTGGACTTTTTACATTTGTCGAGGCACAACTTTGACCGATAATATCTCTAATTGTATAAAAGTAAAATAAATTATAAAAAAATATATATATTTGGAAAGTGTATATTGTGACGAATCAAACAAGATCCCACATGACTATTTTATCTTATGTATAAATAACAATTAATGGTCAAAGTGTATTGGATGAATAGTGTCCAAAGTCAATATGTTACATCAAAAAAAAAGGAGGGAGTAAAAATAATCATATAATTTTTTTTGGATTTGTTTCAATGAATATTTTCATAATATCAATTTTTTTAGAGATATTAATGACCAAAGTTACGCGTTGGCAAGCGTGAAAGTCAAATTCTTGCACTTATTTAGAAATGGAAGTTAATTATGAATCATAGGGTGTATGACACTATGGTTGGACAATAATCATTTCAGATAAAGATTTATTTTTTCCATTGCTCTTGGTTTGGTTTCACATTATCATTTCACATAAAGAAAGTAAACAGTAATTTTATACAGTTGAAAACATATTTAGTTGAATTTTATCTGAGATACTTAACGACAACTTGTGTCGATCACCATACTAAAAACCATCATACTAGGTTGAGTCTCGCCAAGAGAACTATGTTAGGTTTATGAAGATGGTTATGCTTTTGAAGAGCATTTTAAAGATGATCATATTGGTTGAGTCTGATAGCAAATTCATGGGAAGATCGTTAGAAGTTTGTCGTAACAGGTCATGGTAGTGTGCCCATTCACCAAGAGCATATTTGCTTTTCTATAGCATATGAATATGTGGATTCATTTTCTCTAAAAATGCATTGTTGCCAAGTTAAAAACTAGTTGTGCTCTATTCCTAACCAGTTGCCACCTAAGAGACAGAGAGAGATTTGTCAATGGCTTTATATCAAATGAGTAATGAATATAATGAGAGTTTAGGTTTGTTGTGTAGTCGAACTGTGTTGAACTGATATAATGGATTAGGATCGGCTCTGAGCAAGTTCAAAATGGAACTCAGAACAGGGCCTCCCTTTCGGAGAGCCTCAATTTTTATTTTTAAAGTCTTTTTTTACCCAAAAGTGAAATCACGTACAACAACATTACTTTGCATCAAAAAAACAAACAACAATACTTTCTCTCTCCTTACTTTTTTCCTAAAGCTCTGAACTTTCTATCTCTCTCTCCTACTTTTTTCCTAAAGCTCTGAAATTCTATCTCTCTCCTTACCTCTTACAAACTATGAACTACTTCTATCAAGCTAATTAATGAAAAATCACATCATCATTCTTCGTGAAATATTATTGTTTGAATTGGTGTTGAAAAAATAATTAATGGAGTGCAAGAGGATGCATTCTTCTCGAAGAGTACCAATTGTACAAGTGTGGGAAATAATTGTCTTAAACAAGCATTCATATTAATAATTGTGAGGGGAAAATTCGGCAGAGTCTCCTTTGTAATATGGATAACCCAAGAAATCGTTGGGAAAAATATTATATATATATATCAAAGCCTGTTTCAATACATCTTAAATGATCTCTACCAAGCAACCAATGTTGCAATACTCAACCAATAATGTACAACTACTACATTTACTAAACTAACAAGTTAGATGGCCCTTTCTTCCCCCACGAGTTCTTTAAAGAATTGCGCAAAATGGTCTTTGAGTTCATTGATATCTTCTATGGTGTATGGCTCAACGCTTGGAGGAAAATCCTATAAATATGTTAACTTAGTTAATAAACTTTAAAATTATATAAGTAAAGTAACGAATTTGCAACATATATATACCTTCTTCAAATCATTTGACTAATAGAGAAAGCGGACGATTAGAAACATGTATTTCATAACGAAATTGCCGCATTCATCTCCTCCCGTTTGTTGAGCACACTACACCACATTTAAATACAAAAATAAACCAATTAATAATAAACGATTAGAATAATAAACATAATCTCAATTAGCTTATTAAAAGAATAAGGTTACTTACTTTAGCATCTTCCCACAAAGTATTTTTTGTGCCTTCTGGAACATCATCCCAAGTGTCGTACAAGATAGACACTTTGCTTCTAATGATCTCCCCACAATATATCTTGTACTCACCAGCATAGCGCCCAATCGGACGTATCCACTCATCCCAAGCAAGAACTCTCTGAATGCCGGTTTTGGAACGTATCCCTTTTGTAGGACCTCTTGGCCTACTTTTCTTCTTCATAACAGCTGCATCAGTAATCTGGGGCTCATCAGATGCATCACGCATTATCTCATCTTCCATCACTACACCTGAAACCATGTACATGTTAGATTAATCAATAAATTAATACACAATTATTTGAACATGCAAAACACAAAATAAATAATTAAAGATTATAAACATTATTAGTTGTGTTAATATTACATAATTTACCTATTAATCAACTAGTTATTTGCCAACGTAAAATCCCTCATTGTGGTCTCGACGAATGTAATTTATGTCTAGATCTTCCCCTAATGTACTTGGAATGACTACTGACGAAGCAATGACTTCATTCAATTGTGCATCGTAATCTTCTTCATCGTGTACATCATTAATTCCAAGTATTCTCCTTTTTCCTTCCATGACAACAAACCATTTTGAATCGGCAGGGTCAACCATGTAGAATACTTGTTTTGCTTGTGATGCCAATATTAAGTTATCTTCATGATGTCCTAACCGACTGAAATTGATTAATGTAAAAAAGTCATGTTCATCTTTTTTCACACCACGACGAATATCAACCCACTTGCATTGGAACATCAGAATCTTGAAGTCAACATAGTCAAGTTCTAATATCTCTTCAATGAACGCATAGTAAGACTTCATTGTCTCAACAATCGTTCTATCTGTTTTACTTTTATACTCTGATGACAAAGCCCCCATCGTAACACCACTATTTTGTATCGTGGATTTGTCATCTTGCTGTTTAGTATAAAATGTATAATAATTGATGTCATACCCCTCATAGGAAAGAACTTGCGTCTTTGACCCATATGCCAACCATTTCAATGTATCCGATACATCGTTAGGAGTATCAGATAATTGGTTCATAACTCGTTCTCTAAACCAATCAACGAACGTCCAATTTATGGTCAATCATCAAGTCACGTTCATTAAACAATGGATACTGAACACTAAGCACGGTCATGTGCTCATCTAAGTAAGGATGAACTTGTTTGAGATTTTGTAACACAATCAATTCTGCTTTTCTTTTCAACTCTCCATCAAGACACAATCTTTTTCTCCCAATGGTACCACAACCTTCAAGCCTTCCTTCATGTCTAGATTTTGGCAAACCAATTGCTTGTGCACGTGCTAAATACCGACTTGTATATTCAGATACTTCCTCAGCAACTGTTCTTTGGACAATATTTGCTTCTGGTCTAGCTGGATTCATCACTTTACCCTTCAGAGTACCCATATGTCTTTCAAAAGGCCACATATACCTCATACAAACGGGCCCACAAAGTTTAATTTCTCTGACAAGATGGATTATCAAATGAGGCATGATGTCAAAGAATGATAGTGGAAAGTACATTTCAATCGGCACATCGTCTCTATTACATCGGCTTGCAAGTAATCTAGAATGTTAGGATCAATCACCTTGGTAGAGATAGTTCTGAAGAAGAAACACAATTTTGTGATTGTATATCTTACTTGGGAAGGCAAAATTCCTCGTATTGCAACAGGTAATATATGCTGCATCAAGATATGAAATCATGAGATTTCAAACCAACAAGTTTCAAGTCTTTCAGTGAAACAAGGTTTCGGAAATTTGACGAGTATCCAGCAGGAACCTTTAACACGAACTCACAAAAACTAGTTTTCTCCTTCTTAGACAAAGTGTAGCAAGCCGGTGGAAGATAATAGCGTTGTCCCTGCTCCTGAGGTACTAGTTTTGGTCTGCCCATTTCAGCCATGTCTTTCCTAGCTTTAACTCCATCCTTTTGTCTTCCCGGGCATATTCAACAATGTTCCGACAATGGCATCACAAACATTTTTCTCAATGTGCATTAAATCAAGACAATGTCTGACTTCCAAACATTCCCAATACGGAAGGTCCCAAAATTAGATCTTTTCTTGTATAAGTTCTTTGAGACACTTTTGAAGGGCTTGCCAAAAATTGTTTCAATATCCTTTACCCTATTAGAAACCTCTTTTCCACGTAAAGGTACAGGGGCTTCTCTCATCTCCACTTTTCCGTTGAATAACTTTTTCTTCTTACGGAATAGATGATCTAAAGGAAGCCATGTACGATAATACAGGTACACATTCTTCCCACAATGATGTAACCGCTTGTCAATCATATTCTCATCACAAATAGGGCATGCCTTTGCTCCTTTAACCGTATACCCTGACAAATTCCCATAAGCCGGAAATCATTAATCGTGCAAAATATCATGGCACGCAATGTGAAGTCAGTTTTCGCATACGCATTGCACAATTTGTTAGTGCCGTATTCTTAACACTATAATTACATCTTTAGAGTATCAACGATCATACATTTCTCTTCATTTCCTTCGAAGTTGATATTTTTTTTAAGGTAAGGAGAAGGCGTTCTAATCGTTCCAGAACCTTGCATAAGTTAATCCGGTCCGGGTTTGCAGGTAATGCCCCTTGGGAGTAGGGGGAAGGAAAAATTCCCACCCCGAAAGTGCCTCTAGTAGGGTTTGAGCCCACAACCTCAAAATTGTGAGATACGAACCAAACCATTAGAGCAAGTACTACTTGGTAAAGACATAATTCCATTAATTTTTTTTTTCTAATCTGCTTGTGTTAGAAATGCTCAATATTTTATGACATGCAATATACGTGCTATTAAATGAGCGACTTGTAATTCATCAATTATAATGTCAATTTCATTGGTATGTTCTAGAGTGAGAGACAATTATGTTCTATAATATTGAGGGTTGAAAATAAAAGTAATTGTCAGTATTGATTTATAAAAGAATGGTTCTCTTTAGTAATATAACTAGTTATTATGCCCGGGCTACGCCCCGGGTAAGAAAAATTCTCATTTATTAATATTATAATTTAAGATGATAACACTAAATGTTATTTGGTCTAGTGGTTAAGACTTTAGTGTGTGTTTTTGCGATCATGAGATCAAACCCTATACTATGCCATTTCTAATTCTTTTTATTGTTGTGGATTACATGGAGTAAGACTCTATTAGGGAGAGCGCCACGTGGCACCGTTTCTTGTTTACGCACACCTTTTAATATATTAGTATAGATTAATGGATAAAACACTTTAAATGAATCAATGCATATAAGGGTTGAAAATTGATTTTTTTTCTCAACATGTAACAAAACAATCAAGAAGTCATGTATGGTGTAATGACGAGATTTTTAAGTGGAGAGCTTGCCTAATTGGATTACTGGTTGAAATGATTGTATCTAATGATACATTCAATTATCAATTGATCATTATATTTTAAAAATATACATCAAAACAAGTATAGAAAGGTCGGAATAAGATATGCAAATAGTGCAAAAGTTATAATTAAACAACTATAAAAATCAGAGTTAATAATTTGTACCACATAATTTCTATATATAATTATATATCATAATATTTCTAGAGTGATGATAATAAAAATGACCATAAAAAAGCTAATACTTTAAAATGACTCGATACCTATATTATAAAAAATAATATAATTCAAACCTACTAAATTTATATGATTATATATTTATCAACACTATAAAAATATTACTCCCTCCGTCCCAAAATATAGTTCCCATTTCTATTTTAGGCGTTCCAAAATATAGTTCCTATTTCCATATTTAGTTCCATGTTTGTGGACGTCATGGTTTCTTTACTTTGTTACTTCCTCCCTCCGTTTCTTTTTAATCTACACACTTTCGTTTTTAGTCCGTTTCTTTTTAATCTACACAATGTTGCTTTTTCTATATTTGGTAACATATCACATCTACTTTCTCCTCTTTTTCCACCCATGTCATTCACTTTTTAATATTTTAACCCACTCTTTTGTTTATCTCTCTCCACCTTTTCAGTTTCTCTCTTATACTTTTGTACTTCCTCCTTAGTTCTCCCCCAAAGTGAAGTGAGTAAATTAATATGAAACGGAGGGAGTATTATTTTGTTTCAGACCACCGTTTTGGTCGTGGTAAGATACCCCTAATTAAATGGTAAGACATAACAAGTAAAGAGACAGTCATAGAGCGAAATAGAATTGTATTATATGAATTTTGCTTGACCGAGAGCCAAGATACATGTATACATATCTACTTTTTCATTTGTGTGTTGCAACACTTTTGGTGGAGAGCAACAAGCTTCCACTTTAATCACATTGGGCATTGTATTTTTTCAAAGTATCTGAGTTCCAAGTCCGAGGAATTGGACGACCATCCATGGCTTCAAGACGAAAGGTGCCACTCTGAACTTCCTGGACGATCTTGTAAGGTCCTTCCCAGTTTGGCTTGAGTTTGCCCATATCTTTGGCTTCCGTCTTTCTTTGGACAAGATCCTCCACCTTTACTGGTCTTCTGGCCACTCTTTTGTTAAAGTATCGCGCCATTCGAAGCTTATACAATTGCATTCTTAATATAGCATTGCCCATGACTTCTGGAACCTGGTCCAAGGCCGTGCGAAGAGCAACCTAGTTGGCTTCCTATGAATATAGCATGACTCTTAGAATGGGTTCTTCTATCTCAATAGGCATGACAACCTTAGAAACATAGACGAGCATGGATGGGGTCGCCCCAGTTGAGTTCTTGGCTGTAGTTACAGACCAGAGAACCAACTGCTGTTCTTCTACCCATAAGCTTTTTGAATTGCTTCTTTTTTATGCCACTTGAAAGGATCTTGTTAAATGCCTCCACTTGCCTGTTTGCCTGAGGATGAGAAACGGCCGCAAAGTGGGCCTTGATTTCTCGCTCGGCCAACCAATCCTTGAGCTTAGGCGTCTCAAATTGTGGCCCATTATCAAATACAAGACTAGGGCATGCCAAATCTTGTTATGATGTTCTTCCAGATAAAGCCTTTTACATCATTAGTGGTGATCTCTCACTGCCTTAGCTTCAACCCATTTAGTAAAGTAGTCCACTGCTACTAACATAAACTTTTTCTAAGCCGGTCGCTACAGGAAATGGCCCCAAAATGTCCATCCCCCATTTGGCAAAGGGAAGCGGGAACAATATTGGGTCAGATAGTTGGACGGCTTCTGGTGCATGTTACCATGCCGCTGACAGTTGTCGCATTTTTTGGCATAAACCAGGGCATCTTCCTATAAGGTCGGCCAATAATACCCACTCCTTAACGCCTTTTCGCCCAATGCTCTTCCCCTAATGTGAGAGACACATGCTTTTTCATGCAATCCTTTTAAAACATCTAATCCGTCATCCCTGGTAATATACTTGAGGAGTGGACGGTCAAAGGCTTTCTTATATAAGATTTCATCCCAGAGCTCAAACCACTTGTCCCTTGCCTTCACATACTTGGCCTCCAACGGATCTTCAGGCAGCCGACCTATTTTCTTGAATTCAATGTTAAGGTCCATCCAGACGTGCCCTCAACTAAGAAACAACACTTGTTCTTGATCAATCTTTTTCGTTGGTTTTACTTCCCAAAACACAGTTCGTGGCACATCTCCCTCGGCCGTGCTAGCCAATTTTGAAAGAGCATCGGCCTGATGGTTCTCAGATCTTGGAACCTAGTCGAGCACAAACCGGTTCAAAGTTTTGACTTCTTCTTGAATTAACTGCATATATTTACTCATGCAGGCTTCCTTGCACTCAAAATCTCCATTTACTTGACGAACGACCAACAAGAAATCTGTCTTGGCCTCAATCTCTAAAACCCTAGCCGCTTTGCACATTCTAATGCCTGCTAGGAGTGCTTCATATTTTGCTTCGCTATTAGATGCCTGGAATTTAAATCTGAGAGCGTACTCAAACTTATCCCCCTCTGGTGATTGGAAAATTATCCCAGCCCTACATCCATTGATAGTGGAAAATTCGTCTACCATAAGCGTCCAATGCCTTCTGACCCAGCTGGATCTTGGACGGGCTCAACCGTAGGCCGAGTAAGTTCTACGATGAAATTACCAAGACTTGCCCTTTGATCGCCTTTTTGGGCTCAAATGCTAAATCAAACATGTTCTGCTCTCTTACCCATTTGAGCATTCGTCCAGAAGCATCCATTTTCTGCAAAACTTGTTTTAAGGGATGGTCACTATAGACAAGTATGCTGTGAGCCGGAAAATATGGCCTCAATTTTCTGCTGGCCATGAGGAGTGCTAGGCCGAACTTCTCCACCAATGAGTATCTACATTCCGCATCCTTCAATACATGGCTTACAAAATAGATGGGAACCTACACGGGTTCCCTTTCATCCAGGAGAACTGCATACACGGCTTGTGGCGAGACAACCAAGTATACAAACACTTTCTGCCTCTCGGCTGGACCGACCAAGTGAGGAAACTGTCGCAAGATGCTCCTTTACCTGTTAGAGAGCTTGCTCCGCCTCTTCCGTCCACTCAAATTTTGCCTTTTCTTGATAGTTGAGAAGAAATGATGACATTTGTCCCCAGATTTAGAAAGAAAATGTCCTAGGGCTGCCAAACACCCTGTCAGATGTTGAACTTCCTTGACTCTGGACCATGATGTCATGCTTAGAATTGCTTGAATCTTGTCGGGGCTTGCTTCAATCCCTCTCTAGTCGACCAGGAATCCCAAGAACTTTCCTGCGACAACTTGGAACACACACATTTGGGGATTCGACTTCAGCTTGTATCTTCTTAGGGTTTCGAAGGTTTCTCGAAGATCATCAATATGACTCGGTTCCTTCCGGCTCTTGACGATCATGCCATCAATATAGGCTTCCATGTTACGCCCCAACTGAGGCTGAAAGATAGTATTTATTAACCGCTAGAAGGTGGCCGACGCATTATTGAGGCCGAATGGCATCCTCAGCCAGCCATAGAGACCCTTCTCAGTAGTGATGAATGATGTCTTATCTTGATCTTCCGGCCACATTGGGATTTGATGGAAACCAGAGTAAGCGTCCATAAAAGTTAATAGAGCATACCCAGCCGTGGAATCGACTAACTGATCTATTTTTGGCAGGGGAAAATTGTCCTTAGGACAAGCCTTATTTAGATCAGTATAGTCTACGCACATCCTCCAAGTACCATTCGGCTTAGGCACCATAACCACGTTCGCTATCCATTCCAGGTAATAAATCTTCCGAATGACTTTGGATTTTAACAAATTTTGGACCTCTTGATCTGGCCGGACTTAAGTGTCTTTTCTTCTGACGAATAAGTTTTTGATTTGTGTCTATGTTCAATTTGTGAACAGCAAGTTCGGGATCAATTCCTGGCGTCTCTTCTACGTTGTATGCAAAAAAATCTTCAAATTCTTTCAACAACTTGACCAACTCGTCCTTTATCCTCGGATCTAGAGCAGACCCAACTTTCATCGTCCTTTCCAGACGTCTTTCTTCAAGGCAAATCTCAATTTTTGCAATTCTACCGGCTTTGACCATTCTAGCCCAACCCCCATGATGGCCATCACTTCTTCTGACGAAGCATTTTCTTCCTTGATGGCCATACACTTCCTCTTCTTGCTCGGCAAGAGACTGGACGGTTTGCTCATTTGAGCGACCTTCATCGGAGATCATCCACCATAGTCCTCAGAGCATCTTCCTGACTTTTCACAATCTTGGCCGCCCCATTATCTGCTGTTTTTGGCTGTTCTGATTTTATTCCCTTCCATGATGAAGGTTTTAAAGTAGTGAGGTAGCATTCTCTAGTTGCTTGTTGATCTTCATATAAAGATCCAATTCTCCCCCCATCACACTCGAATTTCATTAACATCAGATGAGTAACAATCACTGCTTTGATGTGGTTTAAGGTGGGTCGTCCAAGAATGACATTATAGGCCGTCAAATCTCGAACTACCAAAAACTTCACAAACAACGTTCTGGATGCTTCCTTGTCCTCTACCCTGACGGGCAAGGTGACAGTTCCCATTGGGTGGATTACTCCTCCTCCAAACCCAATTATGGGGTGATGAACTTGGACCAAAGCATTCTCATTGAACTTCAACCTTGACAGACAGTCTGCGCTTATGATATCCGTCGAGCTCCCGGTATTAATCAAAATCCTTGTTACTCTCAAATTGGCAATCTTCATCTCCACAACCAAAGGATCATCATGAGGGGTTCTTAATTTCCCACGATCCAGCTCACTGACAACTAACTTTCGAAATGGGTAAGATTCTGCTTGATTAGTAAGCATAATATGGCCGAGTTCCCTTAGGTAATTTTTGTGCCTCTGGCTGGTTGGACCTCCAGCTGCAAAACCTCCAGATATGACAAGCACCATATCTTCGTTCGTACTTTCACTTTCTTTTCTCTTGTTTTGACGATCATCTCTTTTCTGAAACTTTCTCCCCCCTTGGGGGAGGTATGAATTCATCTCCCCTTTGCGAGCCAAATCTTCCAGGGCTCTCATCAGATGTTTGCATCCATTTATTTCATGGCCACAATCTTTACAAAATTGACAATATTTGCTCTTGTCCCTATTCCTATAGGGAGTTTTCATTTTAGTCGGCACTTTTAATTCATGTTGATCTTTTATCTCCACAAGAATGGAGTATTGATCTTTACTGAATTCTATAGGTTCCGCCGATGTTGCAAGTTCACTTCTTTTACTTCTCCTGGATGAAGTCACATAAGTTAATGCCCAAGTTTCAGCTTTCTTGTGATTATTCTTCTTTGGCTGAATTGCCTCTTTAGTCTTTTTTGCTTCTCCGTGTCTTGCCTCTGCACATACCTCTGTTGCGTGAATGAATGCTTCATCCTCCCGGAGGGTTTCAGCTAGATTCAGTGGCGGAGCTACACGTGGTCCCTATTGGTCACGTGACCAACTATTATTTTGAAAAAAAAAAAAAACTCTCTCTCCTTCACTGACCAAAAAGCCGCCCCCTTTCTCTCTCTCACGTTTCTTCCTCTTCCTTTCTCCTTCAACCTCAAGTTGTTAACTAAAATTCTTGAATTTTGTTTACATGAATATCCTTTTTCTTTCAAATCTTCAACTAAAATTATCAACTCGCCTTGATCTACCGATTGATACCCGTTTTGCATTTTTCAGAGATAAAAAAATTATCATTCAAAACCCTAGAATTTGGGGAAAAACTCGTGTGTTGTCGGGTTGGTGTCGTAACTATGGTGAATTGGTGATTGGTGAAACTCGCGAAATTCTTCTTCTTCGAATCGTCCTCTTGAATCTCCTATTTTTCACAGGTTAGGTTTTTCGTTTTACGTAATTTTTTTGAAATTAGATGATTTTGATTCGAGAATTCTTGGATTTGTTGTTAAATTAATTGATTTGGTTGTTGATTTTATTGAATGAATTGGATGCCTTGTCAAAATTTCAGTTTCATGGATTTAGGGTTCTGATTTTGCATTAGATTTTCATTGATTTTTCGCTTAATTAATGCTTCGATTTGTTGTATTTGAAGTTTGGTTTGGTTATTCTAAAGAAAATCTTTGAATTTTCACAACTATTCTATCGAAAAATCCATCTCTTTTCACTTCAATTCGACAGCCATGGTGACACCATTGATAAGAATCTGAAGAAAAAATGATGTCGGCTCGGTACCTTTTTAGTCTGATATAATTATGGTAAGTAATGTACAAATGCTGAATGTTGCAGGTTGAGCTTAAAGAAGGATTTTGTTATCCTGATGTATTATATGTTCGTAAGAGCCTCTTTGAGCATTGGAAGGACAAGGATAAATCTGTACAAGTCTTTGGTTACCTTCCTAATGGTGAAAATTATAGTGTTTTTATGGCACAAAGTAAGTATTGTCTTTGCCCTAGTGGATGGGAAGTAGCTAGTCCAAGAATAGTTGAGTCAATTTACACTGGTTGTTTGCCCATCATCATCTCCAACACCTATTCAGCGATGTATTAGATTGGAGTAAGTTTTCCGTTCATGTTCCGGTGGCGAAAATACCGGTGATCAAGAAGATTTTACAAGGAATTTCAACTAGGAGGTACTTGGATATGCATAAGAGGGTGTTACAAGTTAGGCCACATTTTGTGATTAATAAGCCTTCTAAACCTTTTGATCTTATGCATATGATTATTCATTCTATTTGGCTTAGAAGACTTAATGTTAAACTAGGTCATATTGTTATGTGAATTCTGTGTCCATCCATCTATTGTATAGAAGTACCACATGTTTATGCCAAATTCTGATCAGGCAGAACTTAGCTGAGGATCTACAGCTAATGGAGATGTAGCTACAAGCAACAAAAGATACTAGCTACGGAATTGAAAGAAAATGCAAAGCAAAGGCGAAGACACCAAGAAATGGTGACGCGGAAAACCCCAAGAAGAGGGTAAAAACCGGGGTGGAATTGAGTCCACCAATCCACTATGTAGGAAGATTACAACTTATAGCTAGCAGCTAGCAGCTTGTAGCTTATTCTGAATACACTTGTAAATATTTGTGAAAGTAAATGGAAGTGTTCTAATGTAAGCAATGTTAATGAACTGCCTTTCTCCCAATACTTCTACTCCTATTTATAGCCTATATTTATTATAACGTTGCTTTACATGTTTACGTTGCATAACTAATCTCCTAATATGATGCCATGATCTCCTAATATCAAGGAGTATCTCCACTTCTGCTTAATGACTTTGTCAACCCTATTTTGTAGGCGCAACAGCATTATTTGACTTGGTCTTGATCATATCCAATGTCTCTTTGAATCAAATTTATTCAACTCCCTTCGTTCCTGCTTGCTGTAGCTGCTACCTGATAACTTCTAGCTGGGACGGATGTATATCCTGCAATTCAGCTTAGCAAAATTTTTAGGACATAACAATTGCCCCTAACTTGTGATGCCAACCTAGGCGCAACTGAGTTAAAATCGCAAGTTACCAATTCAAAAACAAACTGTTAGCAAAAGGACTTAAGATTTAAACAAACTGGTATTTCAAAATTTTATCTCTTAATCTGAGGAATTAAAACGTGTGAAGATAATAAATTTGACTCTAGAAGATAAATCCTTTTAATCCGCTGGAAAGATAATTTTCTTGGGGAAAGAAAAAATTCATCAGATTAATGATTACTTATCAACAGCTAAAAGATAATTTCTCACGCATCAATAAATTTTTATCCGTTAGCCCAAACTGCCGTTGAGCTACCAGTATTTAAAGGACTCCTCCTCCTTTTCTGAACTTCACTTTATTTTCTAGCGACTTCGTCTCCTTCTCAGGTAAAGTTTCTTTCTCTTTCTTTCTTCCTCAAGAATTTGTAGAGTTTTTCTTCCTTTCTAATGGGCAGAGCCATAGATGACGTTGCTTCATCTGTACGAGAGAGATATCGAGGTGCTTAAGTCCTGGGGGTTTCCCTGAAAAGCTCAGATTATCCTCCCTACACCACATGCAGGCCCGAAACCTGCCCGAAGATTACATCTGTTATTATGAACACCCTTTTTACCTAGGTACAATTACACCTTTTCCCCCTCACTAGATCTTTCATGGAAGTTTTGCACCTTTCCCCTGGCCAGCTGATGCCAGCTTTTTGGAAAACCTGCCTAACCTTAGAAGCCCTAACTAAGATGGCATAATCCTTTCTCTCTAAACGAACTACTGACTGCCTATAGCGTTAGAAAATCGGGTAAGGGTTCTCACTTTTAGGGCTAAGGCTCCCTCCCCCCATTATAGAAGGTACAATTGCATCAGACTCTATTTGGAAAACTAGGTATTTTTTGTAGTGAAAGATTCGCTGGGCGAAGCTGGGGGCCCTCTAGTTGGGGTTGGTCTACAAAGGTACCTAACTTTCCATTTGTGCTTTGTTTCTAAAAATGAATTAACTAGGTTCTTACCTTGTTTCTTTGCAGGTCTTGGCCCTATTATCTCCCAGATTCCTGAACAAGCTGAGAGATTACCTGAATTGCTCAAGTTTCCTGTTGAGGAACGCACCTTCGCAGCTCCTACCGAGGTCTACCCTTAGATTCAGAGCATCTTCTCGCACTAACTCGATGTCGACAGGTAATTTTGATTTTTGGTGCAGATTATACTTTGCTCACAACTCTTAGTATTAGGCCAACTAATTTTCTCATTCATGCAGCTCCAGCAAGATCCAGTAATTTATCTGACGAGGATGCAATGGCAGGCTAAGAATAGGAAGAGTCAGCTGCTTCTTCTGGGCAGTCTCAGTTGAAAAGTTCCTCGCAAGAACCTACGCTCATCCTCCATCCCAACCACCATTGACATCACGACTGATTCTCCTAGGGATGAGGTCCTTGTGAGCTTTCCTGCTGACTTTCTAGCTGAAGAAGGTCTAGAAGGTGGGATCTGGCCTGCAGCTGACAAGCTCGTATTCCCAGTCACAAAAGAGGTTAAAGGGACAGGACCCTGAGGTCATCCTGAACCATGCTGTCCAGCTATCCCTGCAGGTTAGTAACATCTTTTGACCTACTTTAGATAAGGAAAATGATTAATGCCGCTTATACTTATGATTTTTTTGTTCGCCAGCTTTCCCAGAGTTGCATAGCTGCCAGGGACAGCTTGCGGACTGTTGCTACCCTTCAGGATAAGGTGGCTCGTCTGCAAAAGGACAATTTGAGCCACCAAGCTAAGCTGGAGAGGGAGAAACAGTCCCGGCTGGATGCTGAGAGCAAGTTAGCTGCTGAGCAAAAATTAATGGAGAAAGAGAGGCTGGAAAAAGATGAGAAGATAGCTGAGGCCGAGAGAGAAAATGCACGCCTGGCTGCAGCTGTAAGAGAAGCTGAGGAGAGGGCTTTAGATATCCAGGCTGAAGCAAAGATTATCGAAACTGCGAAGCTAGCTTTCCTGATTAAGTTCAAGAAGCTGATGACAAGGGTGTCAATTTCTACATTGACAGATTCCTCAAGCTGGATTCTATGACGCTCTGGAAGCTTTAGCTACAGGTGGCAAAACAATGATCGGAGAATCTACAGCTGAATCTCCTCCTTCTCTCAACCAGCCAGAAGGTGCTGTTCTTGGTGATAAGGACAAGGTTGCTGGCGATGATGCCAGCGTGATCTCTTAATTTCTTCGATGCTTTCATTAGCTTTTCTTTTGGAACAATTTAGTTTTAATTAGCTTGGATACTTTTACCGTTGCCTATGGGGCAATGTGTTTTTGTAAGAACATATTTTCTTTGCAATTTAATCGTTTGAACTTATGTCTTTGCCTTTTGATCTTAGCTATTGATACTTTGATGATACTTAAGTTACATGCATGCTTTTTATCTTAGTATTAGAACAACATATTTACCTGGGGTAAGTGTTGTTCAACTTAGGTTGGGCCCGTTTCCTTGGTGCTACGACCACTCAGCTAAGTTTGGGTGAACTAACCCTTAGCTGCTTGATGCTGGTGCTACGACCTTGTAGCTGGATCTCGAAATTCCAGCTACCCACCTGGGTGTGCAACCCCTTGCGTTTACCTGCGTATGAAGTGGACTTTAGATGGCTTGCTGCTACGAGCATAAAATACTTAAGTCGTTAGACAAATTAAGTGGTTGTTTACCTGGTGGACCAATGCTTTGTGCAAAGCAGTGGTTGCCTTTAAGAGATTCTGGCGTCTTTGGCCGATAGTAACCTGGTAGTGCCCCAGGTTAGAAATGATATAGCTTAAGGTGAGAAGCGTTCCAGCTTCTAGGTATGCTTTTCCATCTTTAGTAGTTAGACGATAAGCTCCTTTTCCAACTACTTGATCGATTAGATAGGGGCCTTCCCAGCTGATCCCTAATTTACCGCATTGACTTCTTGGGTATTCTGAAAACTTTCCTTAGAACCCAATCTCCTACCTTGAATACTTTAGCTTTGACATTCTTGTTGAAGCTACGAGCCACTATTTGTTGTTGTGCAGCCATTCGTACTAATGCATTATCTCCAATTCTTCGATGGAATCTAGGTCGTAGCTAAGCTCTTTGTCGTTGGCTTCAGGAGTCATCAATCCATATCTAGCTGTGGGACAGCTACTTCCGCAGGTAGACCGCCTCGCATCCATACACAAGTGAAAAAGGAGTTCTTCCTGTGGCGCCTCTTGGTGTTGTTCTGTTTGCCCACAGCACCTTAGGTAGCTCTTCTACCCATCTTCCCTTCTTAGCTTTTAGGCGCCTCTTAATGCCATTGATAATTACTTTATTGCTGGACTCAGCTTGTCCGTTAGCTTGCGGATATCTAGGTGTGGAAGTTATCAAGCTGATGTTCCATTCGTGACAGAATTGCCTTGTCTTGTCACTTATGAATTGTGATCCGTTATCACAAATGATTTCGCTGGTACCCGAATCTGCAGATAATGTTAGTATGCAAAAAGGATATTACTTCTTTATCTCTCACCTGCTGGAATGCCCCAGCTTCGATCCATTTAGAGAAGTAGTCCGTGAGTGCTACATGAAAACTTTTTGCCCTGGAGCTACAGGAATTTCCCCACAATGTCCATGCCCCACCTCATGAAAGGCCAGGGTGTTAAGGTGGGGTGCAATATCTCAGCTGGCTGATGTGTCATGCCTGCGTGTTTTTGGCAGCTTTCGCATTTTTGCACATACTTCTTAGCATCAGCACGCATGGTTGGCCAATAATACCCGTATGCTAGGATTTTGTTTGATAAGCTTCTTCCAGCTGCATGAGACCCGCATTCACCTTCATGGAACTCCTTGAGGTGGGCTCCCATGGTCTTTCTCAAGCATCTTTGTAATAGATCGTAGCTGGCGCAAGCTCTTTTGAATAGAGTGCCAGAAATAACATGATATCTTGTGGCTTTCATTCGCAGCTTCCTAGCTTCCAGCTTGTCCTCTGGCAAGATGCCCCTCTCCAGAAAATCGATGATTGGCTGGGTCCAGCTAGTGCTTCCTGCCTGGCTGTCATCTGATTGCACCATGTTTACCTCTTTGCTGATAGCTGGCTCAGCTAGGTGGGCTATAGGTATTGATTTGAAATCGCATTTTCTGAGTGCTGATCCGAGGTTAGCTAGGGCTCGCCTTGGTATTCTGGTCCCTTGGGATCTGCTTTATGCTGAACTCTTCGAATAACTTGGCTTTGTCTTTGGCTAGCTCTAGGTAAGAGGCCATTTTAGAATCTTTAGCTGCGTACTCTCCATTTACCTGGCTTACTATTAGCAACGAATCACTGAAGACACGCAAACTGTTAGCTTTTAAATCATGTGCTAGTGTCATACCTGCTATTAAGGCCTCATATTCAGCTTCATTGTTGGTAGCTTTAAAATCGCAGCAGATAGCGCGTACTATCATGTCCCCTTGTGGCGACTTTAGCACTATACCTAGACCAGCCCCTCTGAAGTTTGAAGATCCATCTACATACAGCTGCCATGAGCCTGATTTACCTACTTTGTTAACGTGGCGCTTCTTCCTCAGCGGTAGCAGCTAAGTCAGGGCTAAAGTCTGCCACAAAGTCAGCTAGGGCTTGCGATTTTATAGCTGTCCTGGGTAGATACCTAATGTCATGTGCACTCAGGGATATGGCCCATTTGGCCATTCTCCCTGAATGCTCAGGTTTTCGTAATACTGCTTTGATGGGGTAATTAGTCATAACATGAATGGGGTGAGACTCAAAATAGTGCCTCAACTTACGAGATGCCATATATAAAGCTAATACTAACTTTTCAAGTGATGTGTACCTGGTTTCAGCATCCAGCAAGGATTTGCTAACGTAATAAACTGGGAGTTGTTGATTTTCAGCTTCCCTGGCTAGTACCGCACTTACCGCTTTGCTGCTAACAGCTAGATACAGCTGGAGAGTCTCTCCTGTGGATGGCTTTGATAGTAGGGGAGGTTGAGCCAGGTAGGCCTTCAGATCCTGCAATGCAGCTTCATGCTCATCTGTCCAGTTGAATCCTTTATTCTTTTTTAGCACGTTGTAAAACAAGTGGCACTTGTCGGATGATCTGGATATGAATCTGTTCAGTGCAGCTACCCTTCCTGTCAGCTTCTGGACCTCTTTCAGGTTTCCGTGGTGACTGAATATTGATTAGTGCTTGCACTTGGCTGGGATTGGCTTCTATTCCTCGCTGGGTGACTATGTAGCCCAAAAACTTGCCTGCTGGGACACCGAAGGAACACTTGCTAGGATTGAGCTTTCATCCCATACTTCTTTAAGACTTCAAAGGTTTCCTGCAGGTGGTCCACATGATCCTCTGCTTTCTTTGTTTTGACCAGCATGTCATCTATATAGACTTCCATCGTGTCCCCCAGCTGCTTCTCGAACATCTTGTTGACTAGCCGCTGGTAGGTGGCACCCGCATTTTTTAGCCCAAAGGGCATTACCTTGTAGCAATAGATGCCTCTTTCAGTCATGAAGGCGGTCTTTTCTTGGTCTGCAGGATCCATTAGTATCTGATTGTAACCTGAGTACGCATCTAGGAACGTTAGCCTTTCATGGCCAGCTGTAGCGTCCACTAGCGCATCAATATGTGGCAGTGGGAATGGATCTTTAGGGCACGCCTTATTGAGATCTGTAAAATCGATGCACACCCGCCATTTGCCATTTTTCTTTCCAACAACCACCACGTTAGCTAGCCAATCGGGATATTTGACTTCTCGGATTTTGCCAGCTTTGAGTAGCTTGTCCACCTCTTCGTTGACTATCATATTTCTTTCTGGAGCAAACTTCCTTCTTTTCTGCTTCACGGGCTTTGAGTTGGGATCGACGTTTAGCTTATGGGTGATGATGTCAGGCTCAATGCCTACCATGTCTTCATGGCTCCATGCAAAACAGCTTACATTTTTCTTTAAGAATTCAATAATCCGCTGCTTTTCCTCAGCTGGCAGGGATGCCCCAATCTGCACGGTCTGCTCTGGCTTTGCTGGGTCCAACGCCACTTCATCTACATCTTGATCTGTTGGCTTGGCTGGCGCTGGACCTTGCTGTAATTGCTAGATAGATTCCTTTTTTGCTTTTAGAGATATGCTATAGCATTCCCTAGCCAGCTTGCGATCGCCCCTGATTTCTTGTACTCCCCATTTGTAGGGAATTTAATAGTCTGGTGATAGGTGGAAGGTACAGCTCGCATTTTGTGGATCCATGGTGTCCCCATTATGATGTTTATGCTGAGGGACAATCTACCACATTGAACCTGGTTTGGAGGTTGACTCCTTTTGCATAGGTGGGCAATACGATTTCTCCGAGCGTTGTAGCTGGCTCGCCATTGAACCCGAACAGAACGGTTGCTTTCCTGAGGATATCAGCTTCCTGCAGCCCCATGCTTTCTAGAGCACTTTTGAAAATGATATTAGCTGAGCTGCCATTGTCTATCAGACTCGCTTCATGAGGCAATTGCTGACGGTGAGAGACACGACGAGGCCGTCATGATTATCAGCTTCTTCATCTCCATCTTCTTCGTCGAAGCTGATGGTCATGCTTCTGAGCTTTTCTCTTCAGCACTCCTCAGCGGGCTAGGTGCGATTTTGGAACCTTCTCGAGCAAACTCTTGGCTGCAGAGTATGTTAGTCCACATATTTCTGAACCTCCAGAGATAGAATTGATTACCTTATCGTGCAGGGGCTCAGGTGGCGGATGAGGCTGTTGCTGGCTGGGGCCAGCTTTATCTTCTTGCTGCCCCTTTTCCCCATCAAGTGCTCGAGATAGCCCTTCTTGAGCAGCCATGCCACCTCCTTTTTGAGAGCATTGCATTCTTCTGTTCGATGGCCATGGTCGCCATGGTAGCTACACCACTTGGTGGTGTCCTTCTCGCTGTCTGGTCTGTCGTTTTTGCGAGGCCACCTAACTGTGGTTCCCAGCTTTTCTAATGCGTTTACTACGCCTCCTGCATCCACGTTAAAACAGTAGGAAGCAATGGAAGGGTAATCATTGTTAGAGATTTACCTGTGGCCTTGCTGGCTACGTTATTACTTTCGCGCTTCTGATATGGTGATGGCGCCAATCAGTCTTCTTCTGGTTCTGGGATTTCCGATCATAGCTAGGCTCGCTTACGTACCTGGACGCCTCGTCCTCTCGACACGTATCTCAGCCATGCTCTGGCCCTGACCTCTTCGAATGTGCCACATGGGTACCTGGTCAATTCATAATACAATCTAGATTTATAGGTTAGTCCTCTCCTGAATGCTTCGATAGCTGTGGGAACATCCAGGTTCTTGACAGAGATCATTTCCTTGTTGAATCGATCAGGTACTGCCTCACAGCTTCATTGGCTTTCTGGGTGATGCGGTATAAGTCGCCGGTGTGCTTCTCTAGGATTCTGCTGCTTGCAAACTGCATATAAAACTTGTTAATTAAAGCAGCAAAATTTTGAATGCTACCTGGCTTAAGACTTATCAGCCATTGTAAAGCAGGTCCAGATAGGGTGGCCCCGAAGGACTTGCACATGGTGGCTTCTAGCAGATGCTCAGGAATGGACAGAGTCCACATCTTCTGTTTATATTGAGCCACATGGTCATAGGGATCCGCAGCTCCATCATACAGCTTGTGAGGCTGGGTCACGTTGATCTTTTTGGGAATCCTGGCTCTTGCGATTCTTCCACGAAGGGGGATTGGGCGTAGCCATCAGGAGATTCTTCAGCCACAGGGGTAGGTGCTCCAGGTAGCTTCGTCAGCATGCGAAGTATTTTCCTGTTCTGAGATTCTAGGAGCGCCATTTTCCTGGCTGTGGGATCAGCTTCATCCGCTTCATCGTCGGATCTAGCTGCTCCATCTTCATCTTCGCTGGCCTCGGAATCTTCGAGATTAAGCGCCTTAGGGATTATGTTCCGGATACGCTGTTTGGGTGGTTTGTTACTTTTGACAGAATCCAACTCTTTTCTGAGGTTGTCAATGGTCTGCTGGGCCTCAGATTGAGTGCGGTGAAGGTCCTCCTGAGCCTTCAGCAAAGCCGCTTTCATAGCCTCGGCAGAATCGTCAGCCATTTCAAAGTTGGGTCGAGGTGTTTCTTTTGGGATTTTGATGAGAGTTTAGCTGTAGAGCCCCACGGTGGGCGCCAAACTGTTTATGCCAAATTCTGATCAGGCAGAACTTAGCTGAGGATCTACAGCTAATGGAGATGTAGCTACAAGCAACAAAAGATACTAGCTACGGAATTGAAAGAAAATGCAAAGCAAAGGCGAAGACACCAAGAAATGGTGACGCGGAAAACCCCAAGAAGAGGGTAAAAACCGCGGGTGGAATTGAGTCCACCAATCCACTATGTAGGAAGATTACAACTTATAGCTAGCAGCTAGCAGCTTGTAGCTTATTCTGAATACACTTGTAAATATTTGTGAAAGTAAATGGAAGTGTTCTAATGTAAGCAATGTTAATGAACTGCCTTTCTCCCAATACTTCTACTCCTATTTATAGCCATATATTTATTATAACGTTGCTTTACATGTTTACGTTGCATAACTAATCTCCTAATATGATGCCATGATCTCCTAATATCAAGGAGTATCTCCACTTCTGCTTAATGACTTTGTCAACCCTATTTTGTAGGCGCAACAGCATTATTTGACTTGGTCTTGATCAATATCCAATTCTCTTTGAATCAAATTTATTCCACTCCCTTCGTTCCTGCTTGCTGTAGCTGCTACCTGATAACTTCTAGCTGGGACGGATGTATATCCTGCAAATTCAGCTTAGCAAAAATTTTTAGGACATAACACCACATACGCAAGCAAGGGTTGCCTATTCGATTAAATAGATTGTTGTTTTTTTCTTTTAGCTGAATTTATGTCGTACCCATTTTTAAAATTTTAATTTTGAGGTTTTCCATCCTTGTACCTATCCGGCCGTCCCTATATCTGTTTTCGTGCTACCTAGAGTGTGACCAACTATTCTCAGATTCCTGGATCCGCCACTGGCATAGATTGGTGATATTTTTCTTTACTAGATCAAACTTGAAACTTCCTGGCCTCAAACCCCTGATAAAGGCATCGAAGGCCACTCTTGCATTCAGATCCTGAATCTGCAATGCCTCTAGATTAAATCTCTTGACAAAACTTTTTAAAGCCTCCTTTGGTCCTTGGAAGACCTTCCTCAAATGCATGCTAGTTTTCTGCTCTTGCCAATTTGCTACAAAATGGCTAGTGAATAGATAACTATGCTCCGTGAAATTGTTCATCAAGCTAGGAGAAAGATTATTGAACCACTTTTGCGCTACCCTTTTCAAAGTAGCTAGAAAATTCTTACACCATGTAGCATCATCGACTGCCTCAACATACATTTGATGCTTGTATGCCGATAGCTGATCGTCTGGATTAGTAGTTCCGTCAAAGGGTTCTATTGTGGGTAGCTTAACCTTTGGGAACGGAGAAGACTTTATGATTCTGGTCGAGAATGGAGTCGGCCAGTTAATTTTGAGTTCCCCCAAAGGTCCCTCGATGGGTATGTGCTCTGACGATATTCCCTTAGCACATGATTATAAGAGGTGTTAGCTAGGCCTGGACGCCTATACACCATAGGTTGCAATACAGTTTTTTCTTGCCTTGGCTGGACAACAAATGGTCCTTGACTCCGTCCTGCAGTTTTAGATGGTAGCCTCAATGGAGGATCTCTCATGTAAGGGGTGGACCCTGATGTTGAACGCTGCCGAGCTGCTGCCTTCTTTGCCTCAGATACTCCCGAGCGTCCGTCTCCATTTTATGACCACTAGGAGGTAAATCCCCTGGCCGGACAACCAACTTCCAGTCCATTTTCCTCCGCTGCTCACTAACCGCCAGCTGCTTTCCATTTGATAACCGCCTGGACACTTCCTGCCGAGGAGGCCTGCTTGTCCCTGGTCGGCTCTCCTGGGACTGTCCCTTTCGGGGAGTTACAAAAGATGGGTCATGATTGACTTGGAAAAACAACATGTTATTCTTAATTTGCTCTTCCATGACAACAACCATCCTAGTCTGAAAATCATTCAAGACGTTTTCCAGATGGGCAACTGTCACCGGACGCTCAAGATTTTCCTGAATGATGGGGCTTTGCTCAGAGAGGTTGACAACGGCAGGGGGCTCATCCCTTCCTCTTGGTGGCCTTTCATCATCTACCGTATCTTCCACTCGGATCTCAAAACTCCTGTTTCTAGCTACATTGGATGAGTGACAATCAGTTATTGTTGCGTCTCCCCACAGAGAGCGCCAAATGTTACGTAGTTCTAAACTCGTAAAACAGTACTACTATCCCTAACAGTAGGTTCTTCAATAGGAGACTTGTGCAACAACACCTGGACCCAAACCGAACCTAAGCTCCGCTTCTGAACCTGCAAAAAGAGACCCACCCTGGAGGTTTGAGTGGTATTTTTCCCTTCGAAGCTTAAGTCAGGTATCAGGAGTAGAAAATAAAACTTTTAGAGAGAGAAGGTAGAGAGAGAGAATTTATGGCAGAATAACAGTATACTACTTTGAAAAGCGTGCCTTTCTCATGATTTCAAGGACTACTATTTATAGTGTCTGAAGTAATTGTTGTACCCTGAGGTCACCCTAATTTGGAAGCACCTGATTGGCTGATCAATAGTTTTATGATACGTGGCAAGCATTGATTGGAGAGTACACATCATCCACTTTACACTAATGCCTTTAATAGATGTTAGCCTAAGTACAAATTGAGCCAAAAGTGGGCTAGTACAACTCCTTTATTTAGAAGAGTATACTTTAGGCCATATACCTTTTTGGACTCTGTACTTTCTACGGTAGTGAAGGGACACGTGTAGGGACAAGATGGAGCCACATGCCCTTTTTTTTTATAACCGTTAATCTTTAGGCTATAACAGATTTTACTTGCATAAATTACCGTGAAAAAAAAGTGAAAACTATATTTTGAGATGGAAGGAGTACATGTCTGTCAATATCGTTAATGTATGGTATACTAGATATCCCTCCACAATCAATGACTAAAATGAATCTTGCACAACTCTATATAAATCAATGATTGAACCCTCCCCAAAAAAGTTATTCAAAGAGACAAAACCAAACCAAGAATGTCCCCCCTTTGAAGCCCGATGTGATAGGTATCACTTACCAGGCTCCATCATGATTGGAATTGGCAACAACACATTACAAATGGAGGTCCACGACAGAAATAAACAATCTCCCTAAAAATCCTAAAAATCAAAGTAAGAAAAAAAAGACACAAACGTAAGTTCTGATTTTCTTACATGTGTCATATTACACACAACTCCACGCACATGAGCATTTGTTGTCACTACTTTTAGAATTACATATATATAAATATATTATGATGATGATGATTAGTGATTACGACAAATGAGTTCTGAGCACTTGACTCACTTTAAACGGTGCAAACTTTTCGCCGAAACATTTTCAACGGTTGATATATAATACACATTTTTCATTTGATTAGATTCAGATCATGTTAAGCAAGTAGTAAAATTTTATGGGTGCATTATTATTGTTATTCTTCATGTTTTGAGTTTAATCTCTTCAAATTCTTTAGCTTCATTTTTTTTTGTGTGTGTGTTGGGTTGTGGAAGATCTCACACGGCATGTGCCTGCTTTTCTTGTGCCGTGTTCTTGTTATTTATGAAAGTTGAGCCTCCACTACAAATAACTCAGGTACAACATTCTCATGTTCTCTTTTTATGTTTCTATTTTTGTTATTATAATTGTGCGCTTATGATTATTTGTTTAGTGGGTATTATGAAATTTTGTGCCATTCAATTATTATGTGTGTGAATGTTTATGTTTTGACTTTATGGCTTGATCATTGATGGAGTGATGGTGTTCATGTTCAATTAATATAAGTATATTTCCAAAGATTTTACAAGATATATTTTTTAAATTTGTACTATATGTATTTTGTGAATTTATTTATTAATGGGTGTCTTAAAGATTGAGCTACCTTATAAATGTCTTGCGTTTCATTTTCCGACTAGTCATAACTCATATTAAGTAGTAGTGGATGAAGACATTTTAATTCACCCAGATTTTTGCCAAAGACGTATATACAGATTCAAACTTGTCGTATATTGATTTACAAATGTTGTATGTTTGAAACTAAGATATCATGATTTTAGTCCTGCTAATGGACTATGGTAAATTGGTAATAATACGGTGTTCATGTAGGACTATGCTGCGGGTAAGAAAAAATTTCATTTATTAATATAATAATTTATGATAATAACACTAAATACAATTTAGCCTAGTGATTAAGACTTTAGTATATGTACTTGAGGTCTGGGAATCAAACCCTATGCTACACAATTTCTAAAAAATGTGGCACAATTTCTTGTTTATGCACGTCTTTTAAATATAGATTTGTGATTCGATACACTAGTTCATTATTTCAGTTTTTTTTTTCAAAAATCTAGATACGAGTTTAGATGACTAGAGTCGATACAAAACATTAATAATTGATATATAATATTTTTAATCGAGTAAAATTTTAAAAAAGTTGATATTTCAAAAATATATATTTTAATACGAATTGAACAAGATGACTATAATATGTCAATTGTGCAAAAAGTACAACTTGTGTAGATTAATAAGGGACCAAAAAAACACTACTTGTGTTTTTAAACTAGTTATTAGGCTGGGTTATGTCCGAGTAAGAAAAAATTTCATTTATTAATATAATACTTTATAATAACAATCCTAAATACAATTTAGTCTATATTTGTGTAGATATGCAACTGGAAAATCTGAAAACCTTTGCTATCTGAAGTAGGCATACATGATTAAACATATCCTCCATATATGTCCTTACATAAAAAGTCATCTAATAAATTCTGTTATATAATTGGTCAAATGTTCGTTAGTTGTGTTAATTCGTCTGTTACACTACATGACTAAGAACAAAGAAGATTGGTTAAATATGTGGTGTATGTTGATGATTTACAGAGAATCAAAGGTGAAATCAAACATGTTTTTGGTTGAGAGTAAAGCGGTTGCTATACTGTGCATGCTGGCGTCACTTTTATTTTTGGGAACATGGCCAGCAATTCTGACCCTCTTAGAGAGGAGGGGGAGGCTTCCTCAGCATACCTATCTTGATTACTCCATTACAAACTTCCTGGCAGCTGTTCTCATAGCTGTCACATTTGGCCAGATTGGTGGAAGCACACCAAGCATGCCCAATTTCTTTACCCAGCTTACCCAGGTACTTAAACTTTTCTTTAATCAAAATTTTACGCGTTAATTTTTGGCCTCGTGTAGCTGTAGGCATGTCTTTCTTCATTTCTTATCATATGTTACTCGGACTCAGGTTCCCACGTCTGAAAAGGGTACGTGTCCAAGTGTCCGACTCGAAAATTTGTAGAACTTTTTTAGGCCCAAAATGAAGTGTGCCGCCCATGGTACTTGAGGTGAAACGAGGAGTCCGTGTAACAAAGTGTAATATTAGGTTTCAGACATTAATCAATTACATGATAGAAAATTAGATTAATTCTTAAAGCAAAACCCACTTGTGTAAGTGAAGGTCTTAACTACTTGTTGGTGTCGTACTGATAATCTCTCTGTTCTAACTTCTAAGTATATTACTATATTACTGTACTGCTTAATTAACTCTTTTTGTTCCATTTTAGATATATAAAATATCTGTGCACCATTATTTGTTAGTTGAAGTACCAATGCAGCAATGCTATAGTACTCATCAGTTTTCAAATATCATAAACTTCTTAATTTGTGTGCATAACCATACATGTCACTCATAGGGAAACGAGAGGAGTAACTATGATCAAGGAAAAGCAAACACATACTCTTCCCGTCCTAGACTATTAGGTCGCATTTGACTTTCGGATCAAATATCATTTTACTGTTACAGATTATACTGATTTATAACATTCTATTCTTACAGTTTATACTGTCAAATTCACCGCAGAAAATTCTATTATAGGTTTGTTTGGCATCCTATATATAAAGGTACTCATTGGCCTGCAATCAGTGATAGAACTCAGAGTTATGAGATCTATTATTTTGGGATGAGGGAAGTACATGGTAGTAATTAAAGAGGCACATTGTGACGGACTTCTTTATGGGGTAATGGGGCATCTCGTGTGTAAATTACACACGAGGTCCTAAGTTTAATGTTAAATTATAACTTTCTATCAATTTTAACTTAAAGTTATCGGTTTGTGAAATGTTGGCATCTTTGGCGTAGGAGGTAGAAATTGGCTTTTACAAAATTGAAAATTAAGAGTTCAAATTTCAAGAGCCTTGGCCTTGTTTTCAGTAACAAGTATAGGACCTCCTAACTGAGCGTAAATGGTGTCGCAGGCCACCCAGTTGGAAGATATGCATGCTAAAAATATCAATGTTGGAGTTTATGTCTATCTTGCCTTGTTTGTTGACCTACTTATGACAATGGAAAATGTTCCAACTTTTCAGTAATCTGTTGTGTTTTCCCTTCAATTCCATAAGGCAGTGAAGTCTGACAAAGGAAACTCCCTCAATCTCCTCCCCAAAGCCCTAGCACAACACTAAAATTTGTTTTTCTTCAACATGTCATATGACTCGACAATTCTGTGCAGCTTAAAGTTTCATTGCTTCTTTTACTATTGGTCCATAAAGGGAAATGGTAAATGGTAAATGGAATGATACTTGTCTTTAAGGATGATTTTTGGGTGTAAATGTTTCTAAACCAACTCCTGAGCCCACCTTAGCTGACAAAGAAAAAAGATGATCTCTTGATCAAATCTGTCTTAAATTATGCTTTCTTCATGTAGGATACATGGCCGTGTGTTTTGATGGCAATGGGCGGTGGATTGTTCTTAAGCTTTGGCAATGTTTCGATACAATATGCCTGGGCATTTGTTGGGCTCTCAGTTGCCCAAGTGGTTACATCTAGCATTGCTGTTGTAATAGGTAAGATAATTCTATTCTTAGTTTTCAGAAGTTTCTAAAACTGTCCAAAATATGACCATTAAATACAATAGCAAGGAATTCTTCTTAGCTAAATGGTTGTTTTATAGCTACAACCTAAGAGTTTTCGTTCCATTGTACCAGGCACAACTTTGAATTATTTCTTGGATGACAAAATAAACAAAGCGAGCCTTTTATTCCCTGGGGTAGCATGCTTTCTCACAGCAGTATTGCTTGGGTCTGCTGTGCACTCCGCTAATGCCGCTGATAATGTGGCTAAGCTTCGCAGCTTCCACGATAATCTAAAAGAAACGGAAAAGTATGCTACTTCAGTTCCCAAAATGCTGTGAGGGGAAGCTTTTCTTTATGTCCTTCCATCATTAATTTTGTCCTCAATTGTGGTTCAATCAACCCTTTGCAGAGTGCCGGAGATCTCAACTGACCAAGCAGCACCTTCTGCAAAAGGTAACTAAATCTGGAATTCTGTAATTGCATTGATCATTTTTGATACGTCATAATTCATGGTACAAAATTGTATAGATATCATGGAGAACGTGGATGTTGAGAATGTCTGTGCAGAGGAAGCTAAGAAGGCTGGAACAGCTGATTTTATAATTGCAGTTGAAAACCAAAGAGCTATTAAGGTTAGCAGCTCTACCAAATTTAACTTTTCTCACCAACAGTACCAAATGGCAGTGAAGACTCGTTACAACCAAACCTTTTTTACCATAATGGAAATGTGTAAATGAGTAATCAAGAACGATTGCTTGCTAGGAAAGATTGCAAGTAACCTAACTTTTGTCAAACCTTCCTCCGCCATATTATGATTTTCTTACTCCATGTATACAGACTTTGATACTTGTAGATATATTCACTTATCTATATGAAAAGAATAATTTCCAGGGGAAGCTCTTTTTTGAGTTGTTACTGATCAAATGGCCAGTTGCAATTATCACTTTCGAAGAATATCGATGTCCAACTTAGGCTCCGCTTGGTTGGGCGTAAAACATTTTCAGTGTGATTTGAATTTCATGGAAAACAACTTAGAATGGAAAATACAATTTCAAAATTAGTTTTCCACTGTTTGGTTCCATGTAAGAAAAATGATAACATGAAAGGAAAATGAAAGGGAAAGTAAGGGTGTAGTGAGAGGAGTATACAAGAGGTGATAAGAAAAATGAAGGAAAACAGGTTTCCCTTCATTTGGAAAGGAAAATGGTTTTCCATCAATGAGAGAGCAATTTTACTCCAGGGGAAAATGGTTTTACACTCATTTGCAAACCAAACAATGTAAAATTGCAAACGGAGAAAAACAGTGTTTCAAGAAAATGTTTTACGCCCCAACAAACGGACCCTTAGTGCGATCACATTGACCTAACTGGACATGACAATGTTCTTGGGGCCGACCAAAATAGGAACTATGACTATCATAACAAGTTGGAGGTAGTTTATCAAAAATCTGCTAATGAATATCTCATGATTGCAGGTGGTTGGAGAAAGCAAACTGGTTGGCATGAGCATAACTCTTTTTGCTGGGATATGCTTTGCTCTCTTCTCACCGGCATTTAATCTCGCAACAAATGATCAATGGCACTTAATGAAGCAAGGGGTCCCTCATTTGGTTATATATACTGCTTTCTTTTACTTCTCGCTGGCCTTTGTTGTGATGGCGGTCATTTTAAATGTCACTTTCTTGTACTATCCTCTCCTAAACTTGCCAAAATCATCCATTAAGGAGTACCTTAGAGATGGAAATGGACGAATATGGGCTGTTGCAGCCGGTTTGCTGTGTGGCTTTGGAAATGGTCTTCAGTTCATTGGGGGCCAGGCTGCTGGCTATGCAGCTGCAGATGCAGTTCAGGTTAGCAGTTTAGTTACTTTTCGTCTGAGGAAGTAGATGATTGTGGGTGTCTTTCCTGCATTCATTCTACTTGCCTATAAAAAACAAAGGTTAAATGGTTTCAATTACCTTTCTCATGCTGACTTTTCGAACTTAACGTCCTTTGATTTTACACAAGTTTTGAAATTGTTATCTACTAATGGATGATGTCCAAAAATCCTTCAGCCATGACTTACTGTAGGATGAATTTGAAACAAACCACAAGTTCAAACATATAGTAAAAGGTTTATGAATACTTTGCATGGAAGAAGCTCCTACAATCTCTACCTTGTAGCTAAGTTTCTTTAAAATTTGCAGGCACTCCCCTTAGTGAGCACCTTTTGGGGCATACTCTTTTTTGGGGAGTATAGAAGATCATCCAAAAAGACATATTTGCTACTTGTGTGTATGCTCCTTATGTTTAGTGTGGCTGTGGCATTGCTGCTTGCTTCGGCTGGCACACGAAAAGTAGCAGGCGAAGGTGCCAAGATCAGTAGTATGCAACACCAAAGGAGACAACCGATGGAGAATTATACTCATGGTACTTTTGATTTCTAGGTGGTTTCTCTGATCTAGCTGTGTTCCTCATGAAGTGTTTGCTTTCTTTTCTTGGTATTCGGCGAAAGCATACAAAAATAAGAAGATTGTATTCTAAGTGTATTAACTCTAGGTATGATGGAGGCAATGAGGTTTGCAAGTAAATGGAATATTGTTGATTAGAGTCTTTGATTTAAAAATAAGGCAAAGAGTGATATTCTGAGATGCTTGAATTTGTAATTGGCGGTGGCAGCTTCAGGTTTGAGCAAGCCGCCTGATACTAAACTACTAAAGTATGAAAGTTGAGTACTACATCAAGATTCATTGATATTGATACCTCCCTTCTTCCTTACACTCTAGTATATCATGTACATGGTATATTCAAAATTAGCTTTTGCTTGTTTGCTTATCGGGATTTTTTTTTTCTACATTAGAATAAGTGGTTTAATATTAACAAAATTAGATAAATTTAAGCCTACGTTTTTCTAATAAGTGTATTATTTCACTCCAAGCAACCTAACATTATCAGTAGATATCTTGCACTAACTTAGTCATTCTTTTTCTTCTCTTTTTTTTTCCCTTTGAATTTCGAGAATTATAACATGCAATTTTAATTAAAAAATAATTCGTCATATTGAATAGATTAATTAGTCACTAATAGATTAAATTAGTTATTAAATAGATTGAAGAATGTGAGGACAATATAAATTAAATTCGTCACTGAATAGATTGAAATGATCATAAATAAATTAAACATAGTCACTAAATTCAAAATGATGGTTTGATATCTTCTTAATTAGGCTTGGGATGTTGCTTAATTTATACTAATATATTAAAAAACATTCCTAAGAACGTATATCTGCCATGTGTCACCATCCCTCATTCAATAGCATTTTATCTACGTTTTTCTCATATAGTAGAAAAAAGAAGCATTGTTAACATGAAGGTTTGACCAACAACCTTAAGTATGAAAGAAAGAGATTCAACTATTACGTACTCCACCATACTATTATTGCTTATTTAATCAAAATTAACGATGATATAAGAACTTTTGAAAGTTATATAATGAACGAGATGACTTTTTTAAATGAGTATGAGATGACTTTCTTTAATTAGTATGAGATGACTTATTTAACTACTAGTCTTCTATGTACGCGATGCGTTCGTCGATTGTTTAGGTCTATTCTTAATAAATTTCATCAAAATATAATTATAGAAGTGTGATTTATAATTATTGTTATACAAACTATTGTAATCTATAATTTTTTTAGAAATTGAGATAAACATTTAAATGTAAAGTTTTGTAGTCAAATTAACAGTATAATTTTTTTATTGAGTAAATATTTTTCTCATTATGTCAAGTTACTTTGTTAATGCTTATTTAATTTATTGTTGGAATTTTTGAATCATCTTTAAATTAGGAAAGGATATAATTATACAAAATCTGAATATTCAATTAAGTATATATATCTAGTTAAGGATAAAAAAGACATTTCATTGGGGGACACCATAGCTCCCCCTTGGCTTATATAATAGAGATTACTAAATTGTTGCACAGAAAACCCCGGGGCACCATCCGGGCCTAAATACTAGTTTTAAATTAAAAGAAAAAATGTTTTAAATAGGTCAATCTTGGACGACCTTCTCATTTGAAGTCTACTTTTTGATTATTTCTGATTGAGTTAAGCTTGTAGGGCAATCTTTTTTCTAATGAGTCAAAATACTTACAACCTTTTTTGTTTTGTTTTAATTTAAATTTAAATTCACTTTTTATTTTCTTTTTACTTTTCACCCACCACACCACCACCCACTCCAACAACCACCACCCAAGTTTTAAAACAGCCACCCAATGGCCCATAACCACCTCCGCACACCACTTCCAGCTTCGAACCCTAAACCCACAACAACAAAAAACCCAACAACCAGAATTCAGATTTTATTCCAATCAAAATAAGCTAGAAATTTTCAAATTTTATCTTCTATTTCGGTCCCCTATAATCCCCCATAATTTTAAAGGATTTTATAAATATATTTTAGTATTTATATATTTATATATTTATATTTAAACACAAATGAGTTTTAAAATGATTTGACCATTTAAAAAGGTTGACTATTTTAAAAGTCAAATGAAATTATTTTCATGATTTAATAAAGTTGAATATATTTTAATTAAGCATGCTTTGATAAAAGTTTTAAATACTAATTTATATTGAAAAAAGAAGTCTAATGGAATTGAAAATCCTAAAAGGATAAAAAGGAAAAGAGTCCTAGTGATGATTAACGTCCCAAATTAATTATCTTGTTCATCATCAATTTTCATTAAACTTTATCTGTTTTCCTGAGCCCCAAAAGGGAAGCCTTGTAAATACCCTATTACTCAATTATTTTATCCCAGCCACACAAAAGAATATTTTTCTCTCTCCTCCTTCTCACCCATACGGCACTCCTCCTCTCTCTTCTCTTCCACGGTTTTCTTCTTCTCTCTTCCGAATTCTTTTCTTCTTCTTCAAGTAACATTTCTTCTTCAACAAGAAACGTCACAAGCCTTCCAAAACCGCCGAGTTTGGTGTCGTCGTGCTGCTGTTTTGCTCCTCCCTTTTCGGCGCCTTCTTGGTTCTTCATTTTGTTGGTTGTTTTCTTTTCTTCTTTCTTAAGATTCCATTAAAGACTAAATTTTTTATGTTTTCTATTGTTGTTAATCATGTTATTATTTTAAATTACTGTTTTAATAAGTAATTTCGATTCATCTATATTTTATATGATAAGCATAAAAATTCAGATTTGTTATTATGGTTAGATTGTGGCTATAATCATGAAAGTATGAATTTTCAGGGTTTTAAATTGCTAGAAAACCATAGTAGCATATTAGATACTAGGATATTGACTTAGAATATGATTTTATATATGTTATATATGTTTAAAGGAGGTTATTAATTTTTAAAGTTGTTGTAATTTCAGAAAGGTTTTACTTATGGAGTTTTAAGAGTTTTTAATTACTAGTATGGTAATACTATGCTAGGAATTAAAAATAATTCAAGTTTTGATATTAAAATCAACTTTTAAACGTATTTAAAGGGGGTTTTAAATACTTTAGAGGTGCTGTAATTTTTATTTAAGGTTATTAATTTCGGTTATATTGATTTCTAGGCGGAGAATGTCTCGTAGGGGACTTTTGCAGGATTAAAAGTGCCCTACAGGCTAGTTTACACAAGGTACGTAGATAATTGCGTGCTATGTGATTAGTATCATGTTTTAAGGTGAAATAAATTTTAGTGTCATGTATATGAACTTATTTTGTTCATATATATCTGATTTCTAGTATTTGATTTACATGTTTTATGCCTGTGTGCAAGCATGTGATTTGAGATTTATTATGAATACTAGATTGTATGTTTGTACGGAATAATTGATGCAAGCATGAAAAGAAAGTTTATTTATTAATTCGCATGAAGAATTAATATAATGTTATAGAGATTGAATCATGTTATTCATGTATTCCTTGTTAAGTATTATTTTATTATCTTATGAGGACTGTGGACCTTATTTGGTAAGTTTGACAAGTTATGCCTTTTTAAAGGTAAGATTACTGTTGGCTAGGTTCAACAAGTAAAGAAAGTTGAGATTAAAAAGAAAGTATTCTTGGATTGTAAGTTGTGATCACTTGTTAAATCCTAAGATAAAAGAAGTTCAGTTGTGACTGTCTGATTATTATTTATGTGTTGCTTGTATGTGTATCATAACAAGTGATAATATGTAAATAACGTAAAGTGTAACGAGAATAGTTATAAACTTTAGACTGGTGCACGTCTAGAGTTGGACAGTAGGAGTTGGAGTACATGGTGGGCGAGCCATGGCTTTTTACAGGAATGGATTGATCACCATTTCTTTTTCAGTTAGCAAAAGTTTCTCGATGTCGTAGGTCAATCTGAAATGCGTTGTAGTGCCTAGTAGCACTCATGTTTCGTCTTCTTAGGAGAAGACATTAGTAGATAAGACAACTCAGTTCCAATAACTATTCCATTAAAGTGAGAAAATGATGATTAGAGTTTAGTTCAGTAAAAGTTATCTGCAGAATATTATATGATTATATTATTATTTATCCCTGCATGTTATTTATGTAGTATCATGTTTAGGAATGCTTATGTTTGATATGTAGTACTCACCTTTGCTGATTACGTGCGTTGTTTGTGTGTGTGATCATCGTTTTGTCTTATTGATCCTGTGATGATCCTTTATGGTGAGCAGATTCAGTATAGCATTGACATTACAGGTTCGCAGATGTGCATCATTGAGGATCTGAAATGGAGAGAATATGTAACTAGTATAATTTATTTTCTGCATTGTTGAGAACATATTTTATTTAAGTTGTTTGAGTTGATTAAGTTGGTTTGTTTAAGTCCAAAACACTTGCCATTTATTTTGGGTTATAATAAAGTTAAAGTTTAGTTATTTGTTTTCCGCTGCAAAATTCTGAATAAGCCGATACGTTATCACACGGGCGATAATACTTAAGTAATTCTCTACTTGTATATTATAAAAGTATTTTCTAAAAAGAGAGAATTATCGGGGTGTTACAAAACATCAGCCATAGTGACCACCCTGCTTCCCTAATTAACTACCACCGCACCCTTTTGGTGAGTGTAGTCGACACCAACACCATACCACCACCCAATAATCAACCCATCTACGTACCCTTCTTTCTTCCCCTTCCCATAAACTCTCACCCTCGCTCCACTCTCTCTCCTCTTCGCGACCCCATACACACAACCATCACACCCCTGTACCCCTCTCTGCCCAACATTCCCCTTGTTGTCTGCTTCGCCATGATGCCGTCGAGTCCAGGCACCAGGCACCAACCAACCCATCTCTCTTTCCCTCTCGCTACTTTCTTATCATTCTTGCACACAACCAACCCTAAACCCACCGCCAAATAATAAAAACCCAAAACACTCCATTTCATCACCACCACCCAAACATACCCAACCACCCACCTGAAATCACCACCAAAATCCTTAACCACCACTAAAACCCTCGACCACCACCAAAGCCTCCCAAGCACCACACTTCATCAACGTCAGAATAGGACGACGATTGGTGGAAATTTGCGAAGAAATTTGCCTAGATTAGTTTGCGGGGTTGCTGGTGGGGTTTAGTGGTCTAGAGACGGAAGAGGAGAAAGATGATTTTAACAGTTGAAGGTTGTGGGCTAGTCGTTGCACTAAAATGTAATGCACAGCACCGTCTTTAGAAGAACGTGTAGAGAAAAAGAAGGGAGGGTGAGAAGTAGATTTAGGGGGCGTTTAATTCAAATAGAGGAATAAAAGGGAATGGAATCAAGTACAGGGAAGGAACGGTAACAATAATAATTGTTACTTTTGATGGGTGTCTGACTCAACAATGAAAATAAATCACTTGTAAGGAAGGAAAGGACGTTGTTACTCCTCTAATTTGGAAGGTAACATTTTGGGGAGTTTGGGTTACCTTCAACTCCTCAAATAAGAGTAATGGCGTACCCACTACCAAACCAAAACAAGGAGTAAAGAATTCAAATTATAGAATCCGTTTCCATGCTCTAAAAAAGTTTAACCAAACAAGGCCTTAGGATATTCAGTTGTGTATGAGGTATTATAAGTTAGAAGTTACACAGGACTAGTTAATTTATAAATTAAAGAGAGAGTTTTTTTGTTGGAAATAACGGTTCCTTGACCTTTTTGATAAAAACCGAAGTATACAAGAAGCTGTCGAAAAGGTTAAAAATGAGAATTATTTTTAAACATGGAACTGGCAGAGTTATTGAGACTCTTTGTTCCTGAAGGATTAGTTCCTTCAACTAGTACCAGGACAGATTTAGAAAAACTAAAGTTTGATTATGAAAACGCTTTGAGTGAAAATCTAGTACTAAAGAAGGAACTGGGTTTCTCTAGGAACAAACTACCTGATCATATAAGTTGGATACAAAAGTATTAAAATAAAGGAAGGGATGGACTAGGCTTTAATCACAAGAAGAAAATAAAAAGAAAAACTATGTTGATTTGCCTAGTAGTAAGATATGTTCCTACTGTGGGAACAATGGATAGATAGTTTCTGACTGTTCCACCAGGGAGGAACGTATAGAGAAAAATATATACCTAGTGAAATAGGTATGAAAAGCAAAAAAATGATTTGAGTCCACAAAAGGAACCCAAGTAAGACCAGGTTCCTACCATTGACTAGTTTCTTTGGGTACATGCTGAATTGAGGGGGAACAACCTGTGGTTCCTTGATAGTGGGTGTTCCAAGCATATGACTGGTGATCAATCCAACTATCTCTCACTTTCAGCATACCATGGAGGAACAGTGACTTTCGGAGACAACCTAACTGGTAACCTTGTAGCTGTTGGTAAGATTGATAAGTCTTTGTCGCACTCTATAAATTACGTATAATTGGTCGAGGGCTTAAAGCATAGCCTACTCAGTATTTCTCAGTTTTGTGATAAAGGAAATATAGTGAAGTTTACTAATGAGTCATGTGTTGTTAGAAAATAAAAGTACAAGAACCAAGATACTTGAAGGAAAAAGGAAAGGAAATACCTAAATGGTCGATCTCAACATTGTTCCTAGGAACAATCTCACATGTTTAAGCGTGATTGAAGAAGACCCCCTATTATGGCACAAGCGTCGCAGACATGCTAGCTTGTCCCTACTAAACAAACTAAATGGGAAGGACTTAGTAGTTGGATTACCAACGATCAAGTTCACAAACCATGGCGTTTGTGATTCTTATGCAAAAGGAAAGCAAGTGAGATCCTCATTTAAATCAAAGAAAATGGTAACCACACAAAGTCCATTGGAACTCATTCATATGGACTTATGTGGCTATGTACACAATCAAAGTCGATCAGGTAAGAGATATGTATTGGTGATTGTAGATGATTACTCGAGATATACACGGGTTATCTTTCTTCACAGCAAAGACGAAACTTTTAATGAATTTTTAACGTTTGCTAAAAAGATTCAACGAACTAGTGGTTGCAAATTAAAACATCTAAGATCTGACCATGGAAAGGAGTTTGAAAAAACTCCAAGTTGATGAATTTTGCAGCAATGAGGGTTTAAATCACAACTTCTCTGCCCCACGAACGCCACAACAAAATGGTGTAGTAGAGAGGAAGAACCGGACCGTAGAGGATATGGCAAGGACAATGTTAATTGCAAGCAATCTTCCGAAGAACTTTTGGGCGGAAGCAGTAAACACAACATGCTATATCATCAATAGAGTCGTGATGGGACCAATTACATTGAAAAATCCTTATGAGATGCTTAAAGGAAGAAAATCAAAGTTTGATGCTAAAAGTGATGAGGCTATATTTCTAGGATATGCCTCAAATAGTAAGGCTTATCGTGTTTACAATAAGCGTACAATGTGTGTTGAGGAAGTGTCCATATTATATTTGGTGAAACTAACTCTCTGCAGGAGCAGAGTCATGACAATGACTTTGAAATTGGATTAATTCATTCAGATTAGTCCAATTATAATGACAAGGAACTAACCCCTGCATGAAAAGAGAAGAAGCTAGTTCCTGATCTAGGGAACTCAGTGCTCGATCCTCCCAAGGAACAAGCAACATGTAGGAGATTAAGAAATTTTAGTAACTCCTGAAGTGAAGAAACTCACATAAATCAATCGCCTCAAGAAACTCAAGAAGCAACAACGACATTTAATCCAAAACCTTAGAAGCACCTAAATTCTCATCCCTTAGAATTAATTATACGCGATATTGAAAAGGGAACTCAAACTATATCCCAACTAAAGAATTTTTGTGCTTTTCATGCTTTCTTATCTATGACAGAACCTAAGGATCATATAGAAGCACTCAAAGAAGCTGATTGGATAAATGCCATGCAAGAAAAACTAAATGAGTTCCAAAGGAACAAGGTCTGACACCTGGAGAACAAACTAAAGAACCATAAAGTTATTGGACTTAAATGGGTCTTCAGGTTAAAGCTTGATGAGCATGGAAGAGTGGTAAGGAACAAGGCCAGACTTGTAGCCAAAGGGTATAACCAACAAGAAGGTATTGATTTCGATGAAACCTTTGCTACTGTTGCTAAAATAGAAGCAATGAGAATCTTAATTGCATTAGCTGCATTTATAGGATTCAAGTTGTACCAAATGGACGTAAAGTGTGCATTTTTAAATGAATTCTTACTTGAAGACGTCTATGTGGAACAACCTCCTGGGTTTGAAAATCCAGACCTTCCAAAGCAGGTCTATAAGCTTGACAAGGCCCTTTATTGGTTGAAAGAAGCTCATAGATCTTGGTATGAAAGGTTGTCTAAATTCTTACTTTCTCATGATTTCATTAGAGGCAAGGTTGATAGAACACTGTTCCTTAGATCAATAGGAACAGTCATACTAGCAGTTTAAATTTATGTTGATGATATAATATTCGATGCTACTAATGATCTTCTATGTAATTAAGGAGTTTGCTGATCTTATGAGTGGTGAGTTCGAAATGAGTATGATGGGAGAACTTCTTTTTGGGATTGCAAATCAAGCAAAACAAAAGAGGAACAATGATCCATCAACAAAAATATGTCAAGGAACTGCTGAAGAAATATGGACTGGAACAATAAAAAACAACCACACTCCCATAAGAACAGGAACAAGGTTAGACGAAGACACAAATGGTAAGTATGTTAATAAGAAACAATACAGAGGTATTATTGGTTCTTTACTCTACTTAAATGCAAGTAGACCTGATATTGCTTTTAGTGTTGGTTTATGTGCAAGATACCATCAAATCCTAAAGAATCTCACTTAATGACAGTTAAGAGAATTCTTAGATATTTAAAGGGAAGTGATGACTTATGTTTGTTCTATCCTCGAAGTGATGTTTTTAATCTTATAAGTTATTCGGATGCGGATTATGCCGGAAACTTAGTAAACCGCAAAAGGACATCTGACATTGTTCAACATCTAGGGACTAGCTTGGTCTCGTGGAGTTCAAAGAAACAGAACACAATTGCCCTATCCACTGCAAAAGCAGAGTATGTGGCAACTGCTACATGTTGTTCCTAGGTCCTCTAGATCAAGCAACAGTACAAGACTTTGGCATTAAGTTTAAGTGTGTTTCTATCTATTGTGATAACACAAGTGTCATTTGCATTTCCAAGGATCCAGTTCACGATTCAAGAGTCAAACACATACACATAAGGCATCACTTTCTTAAAGACAATGTTGAAAAAGGTCTTGTCCAAGTTGAATTTTATTGCTGACATCTTGACCAAACCACTTCCCAGAGACAAATTTGAGAAAATTCGTCTAGAACTAGGAATGATTAGAATTCATTAAGTGTGCTACACAAAATAGAATCCTTAGTCTAATTAACATTCAATAAGTGACTAGCATTATGTTATGAAGATATTTAATTATGTATCACAGTTCATCGTAAAGGACTCACATATTGTCTTCATAATACTCCCCTTATTGTCCATGCATATACTTAAGCATACAATAGTTAGGACAACGTACATATAGCCTAGAAGTGTACCATGCATGAGTTCACACCTTCTTCATTTTTATTTTTTTTCCTCTCAATTTTCTTTTCAGTTTTTATTTTCTATTTCTCTTTTTCATCCACAATCTCAAAAATTAATTATCTTTCTTCATTAATCCCCCACAAAAATTTACATAAATTAAATCAAGCACCACTTCACCAGCGCGCATGTACAAACCTAAGAAATGATAAATTCAAAGGATTTAGAGATGGGAAAAAGAAAAGCCGCATTAAATTTTCCCAAAATTAACCCACATAAAAACCCATCGAATTAATCCATTCTCACACGCCAAATTTCACCACTATTAATCCCAAAACTACTACCTCTGCAAAACCACCCTATTCTCTTTCCTAAAACATCTCAACTCAAATTCATCTTCTTCACCTCATTCAAAAATGGCTTTCCAAGAAAACCACATATGAAAGTACCCAAAATTTACCCACCGAAAAGTCCTTTCCACTCGTCGATTACAATGCAAGTGAAACTGAGTCTTCAAACTCAAATGCCAATTCTATTGGATCGCATCAACTTTCGGGAGAACCGGAAACTGATTCTCCGAAAAAAGAAGAATTCGTGGAGGAGGTTGAAACAAAGCAAGAAGTGTTGGTTCCTACTAAGAGGGGTAAAAAAATCTAAGTCCTCTAAATAAATAATTGGGTTTTGTGTCGATTTTTCTTGGTGCAAGAAAATAAAATGGAGTCAATTTCTTGACTTAGTTAAGTTTCAAAAATGGGGTAAAATTCTTAGTTTCGATGAGGGTTTGTATGAAGAGGAAATCGGTGAGTTTGTGTCTAGTTTTGAGAATAATGATGGTCTGTGCATCGGAGTTGTGAATGGAAAATTTGTGAAATTTTTCGAAAAACTTTTAAGCGAATGGTTTGAGGTACATCTTGAAGGGTACACAGAGTATGTGAAGAGTAGGGCTAAATTAAATGTCAATGGTGCATCAAATGCAACCATTTTAAAATATTTTGGAGGTAAAGAATCTGACATGTCCCTTGATCAAAAGGATCTATCTCATTACCAAAATTTTCTTTCTCAATTGGTTTGGCGGTTCATCTTACCGAGAACATCCAAAAGGACTCAAGCGAGTCTTATGGATCTCTCCCTCATGTTCTGCCTTGCTAAAAACATTAAGATCCATTTTTACTGCCTTAATGATCTCCCATCTCTCGTACTGTATTTCTCATAATACTAAGGTTGGATATGCCAACCTTATCTCTGTCATCCTTAAGAAAAATCAAATTTAACTCCCCTCAAATACGTCATTTGACCTTGAACCTGATAACTACTTGACCAAGGATACCCTTTCTAGTAGACATGGCAATCGGACCAATCGGATCGGATTCGGACCGAATCAATTCAGATCGTACCTTTTCGGATCAAGTTATATTCGGACTGGGTTCGGACTGGACCAGACCATTTCGGATAGGACCGAAATTCGAATTATGTTTCGGATCATCATCGGATTGGGATGCTTTTCGGATCGGACGATTATGGATCGGATGGTGGATGTCTCACCTTTATTATTTACGTAGTTGTTACTCCTTTGGTCTCATCGTTTCTTTGACTATGAGCTTTTGTTATGTATATATGAAACTGCCACTCTTAGTGCTTTCTAAAGGTGTACATAACTAATTTGTATAGTCAGAACTTGTGCCAAAGAGATTTTGTGATAATCTTTTTTTCAAAACGGGTCAATTTTAGGTACTTCAAATCAAATCCTAATAGAATCCAATAATTTCTTATTGCTTTGAGAGCGGGTTACCTTTGGATTAGATTAATTTCGGATCGAGCAAGATCATATCGAATCATTTGGATTTCGGATGGGTTTCGGATCAAGATTATTTCAGACCGGATTCGGACCGGACCAGATCATTTCGGATTCGGACCAAGTTTCAGACCGTTTGGTTTGGACCCAAATCGGATCCCAGATCGGATATTTTGGATTGGATTTTTGAATCAGGGCCAACTTTACCAGGTCTACTTTCTAGGTTGTCATTGAAGGTACTGGTTGGGAAGTTAGTCTTTGAGGGAGCAGACACAAATAGGAAGGGAGAAGTTGGTTCTAAGAGGAAGTTGGAGGAGGAGGTCTGTACAGAGGGTCCTAGGTCTGTCCGCAAGAGTCAAAGGGTTGCTGAGACCAAGACCCCTCGAGAACGGGGCATGGTGTAGTTCACATCAATTTGGAGGAGGATCAAGCTCCTTCACGATCTCATTCAATTGATCATACCCTACTCTCCACCACTGGTCTCTTTGGAATTCTTTGCTCACTATAAGAAACTTTGACTCTCTTGCATGCTAGAGTCCAGGGTGTGGAAGCTCGAGTTGCACGCCTTGACATTCAACAAGAGACGGTTCTTGTTGCTCTGAGACATGGTGAAGCTGTAGTGAGAGAGAATATTGACCATGTGGTTTCTTCTTTCTCTGTCCGTCCCAAACCCTGATCCCCATTTCAATTTCCTATCTCTTTATCTCATTAAGAATATTATTTTTTGGGTTGTATTAAACGTTGGTGACTTGTTTTTATTTTTCTTTATCCTATGGTTGTGCGGAGCACACCTTCTTTTGCTGCTTATTTTTCATTTGCCTCATTCTTTTTATCTTATCATATTTTCTTTTCTCCCTGAACTCATCTTGTGCATTTTTTTGTTATGTTGCATTGCTCCTATATATCTTGCTATTGTCATTCAACTGCTTGGATGGTTAGTATTATTAGGTATCATGTTTGAGCTACTATGCTATGATGATGTATATATCAAGTCTTATATGCATATTGCTGATTCTTTTATTGTTTTTTGATGCTGATAAAAGGGGGAAAAAGACTGTAGACTTCACTCAATTTAAGCAAAATAAAAATGAAACTCGTCTTGAATTATGGAAGATCTTCGATTTTTACTCAATTTAAGCAAAGTACAAATGGAACTTGATAATCCTTGAACATTACCCAAATTAAGCATAGTACGAATGAGATTCGTCTTAAACTATGGAAGGTCATCCTTCTGGATTGTAGGTGTAACACCCCAGAATTTCAAAGCGGAAAAGAAAGAAATAATAATAGTATTAAAAGAACGATGGTGGAAACATCGTCTTCTGGGAATGTCACTACTACAAGAAATGCGTTTAAATAATTAAGTGATAAACCAACATAAGTAAATAGTATAAATAAATTGAATTAATTAGAGTAATAACAAAAAGAGAAAACTAACTCTTCAACTAACTAAAAGTCTAGGCCTAAAACATCTAGCTTTTTAATGCTCACAACTCAACCCGAGCCCAAAACCAAAGAAGGTTCTCATCAACATAACCTGCAAAATATACAACAAACATCCACAATCAGTGGGGAGTAACTAGCAGTTCTCCCAGACCAAAAGAAATCAAAGCATGATTCAGACATAGATTAATAAGAAAAGAAATAATAAAAGTATAGGTAAAACAAGTTATTGAGTCAGAAACGGAACGCCAATGAATCGCAATTCACTTCCTAAGGTTTGTCAGATCGCAATCTCCAGGTCAGTCTATGGGCTTACGTTCCCCACTGCCTGTGTCTAAGAATGGCCAAACTCCCGATGCTGGGTAGAACACGCAGAACTCCCTGACCTCTCGGACGACAACAATTAACCCATGTGTACCCCTAGTTCGCAAACCAGGTGGTTGGCATGTTCTTCACCGGGGACTACATCTATCCCACCGGATATTCTTATCTCAAAATAAAATCATAAATATCATCAAAGTATCATTCATCTAAAAAAATAGGAAAATGATATATGTAGCCCTTAGGGCTATGTATAAGGTGCTTAAAATGGAAATAAAATGTTGAATCAAGCATTTATTACCTCAGTTGATGTGAAAATATGTCTTGAATTCTTAAACTGTTTCCATTTAAAGAAATGTATTTAATGCTTATATGTAGCCCTAAGGGCTACATATAACATTACCCAAAAAAATATTCGTCAATAGGGATGCCACCCGGCCTTATACCCATAATTCATCAAAAGATATTTCTTCAAAATTTCTTCAAAGTAGTAACTTACAAACTTAGAACAAATGTTCCAACAATAAATACTTTGAACATCACTAACAGTTCAAACAGAAATGCATCATAACAAATAAGATCACCAATTAACTCTAAGGCTTTTTAAATAAATAAAACGTACACAACTAATCATTTTTACATAAATCAAACATAAAAATAATGATACCCAATAATACTTACAGCAACTTACTAAATACTAGAATCCAAGAACATGAAAGATCACAAATTATTTCTGATTAACAAGCTCTTAAATAATTAAAAATAATATCCTCAATTTCACAATAAAAACTCAATAATAATTATTAAACTAATAAATACGATTAGTAAAATAACACGAAAATTATCATACGACCCTAATGCCTCTACTGACATGGTACAATTTTTATTTTAATTTTCGGACTCTAAAAGTATTTTTAAACGTTAATTTACAGATTACTCAATAAAGCCAATATAATAATTAAAAATAAAAATAAACCCCCAAAAATTCACATAACATGCATAAATTCATGACAATACATAATATACAAATAAATGAATTTTTCGGCCTCCAGAAATAATTTTTACGATTTATATACCGACAGAAACAAAAATTCAAAAACAGATAAATTAATTAAATAAACTGGTAAACAGTAGGAAAAAATTATTCTATGGCATGAAATACATACAGCACATATAATATGACCCAAGAAAAATAATTCCAGAAATTTTAACATTCGTTCAATAATTATTATGCAAAAAAGCCAAAAACGCACAAAATAACAATTAAATCAAATAAATACTAAAAATCAGTCGAAAATTATTTTTCTATATACAATATTTATACATCATGCATCAAGTATACGCACGTCAAATTTTATCAATAATTTCATTCAAAAAGTATTTTAAATAGTTCCTAGCGTAATAATCTAATACCGAACAATACCCTAATCACTATTGTTCTAAGATAGCTACTAGTTACCTGGAACGTCGGGAGGAGAGCTTAGTCTAAAGAGATAGTTAAGAGTTACGCATACAATCCAATTCCTCTTCTAACCCCAAAGCACAACGAACGATAAATTGTAGCAACAAGTCACTAGGCGTTTTCTTCTTGAACATTGAAAAATCTCATTTCATGATGTTCTGGTCCGACCATGATTTCCGGAGATTGAGAGATCGCATTCACAATCTCTTCGCTCAAAGTGAAGATCAAGATGTTATAAACATGCTGTCCAAATTTGAGGACGATCAAACGGTTCGATCTCCGGATACGGTTATTTTCGTGAAGGTGTGACAGGAAAAACCGGGTTGAACCTTTCTCTTATTTTTCACTTCTCTTCCTCTTCTCTCTTTTCTTTGAAAATGACGAGGCTTAATGAATAATGATGCTGAATTTCATTGATTAAAAATCAGAATTTATTGGCAAGGAAAAATGAAGGGTTTAGGAGAATATTAATGAGGGATTAAATGAGCGGTTACAAGAGATCCAAAGTTTAGCTTAATAAGCACCAAAACTCTTCATCCTCCACTCCATAATTGCTGATTTTCGGCCAGCATGACACGCCACATGCGATACAATATTTCATCACCCAAGTCAGTCCAACAACGTTACAAAAACGCTACACGACAAAAAATGCATCTTAAACGCGCAAATAAATAACGAAACTAATATAAGTTTCAAAATAAATAACTAACAACTTAAAATAAATATATATAAATATATCACAGCATATAAATATATATACACATTTTTACAACACGTTCCAAAATAATTTAAATAATAAATTATTTATTTTTACAAAAAAAAAATCATTTTAATGTAAACAAACACCAAAAATAAAGGGTGAAAATTACAGGGTGTTACAGTAGGCTTCCAAACTCGTCCTAGAACAGTATCCTAGAAGTTCTAGGGTTCAGTTACTTCCCCCCTTATTGGGCTCAATTCGTCCAGAAATTCCAAACAAGCTTGGAAACAAGAAGGAGAGCGACGAACACATGCCGAGCCAACGTAAAATACTCATTTAGGACGAATTACCATGTTCTGGTCGGCTTTTTTGATGAAGCAACAGTCGTCTTGCAGTAGTGAGCCCTTACCAGTGCTTTTACTGCTAGGATGACCTTGCTTTTGAAATTAAGATGTCTTTACTAAGGCATCCTTATTTCTGGTCAGCTTCATTTAAGAAGACTTGTAACACCCCGATAATTCTCTCTTTTTAGAAATACCTTTATAATATAAACCTTAGAGAATTACCAAAGCATTATCGCCCGTGTGATAACGTATCGGCTTATTCAGAATTTTGCAGCGGAAAATAATTAACTAAACCTTAACTTTATTATATCTCAAAATGAATAACAAATGTTTAGGACTTAAACAAACCAACTTAATAACTCAAGCAACTTAAATAAAATATGTTCTAAATAAAGCAGAAATTAAACTAAGCTAGTTACACAAACTCTCCACTCCAGATTCCCAATGATGCACATCTGCGAACCTGTAATGTCAATGCTATATCGACTCTGCTCACCATAAGGATCATCACAGGATCAATAAGGCAAAGCCATGATCGTGCACAAAGCACGTAATCAGCAAAGCTGAGTACTACATATCAAACATAAGTAATCCTAAACATGATACTAAACAATAACATGCAGGGATAAATAATAGTATAATCATATAACATTCTGCAGATAACTTTTACTGAACTACACTCTAAACATCATTTCTCACTTTAAATGGAATAGTTATTGCAACTGAGTTGTCTTATCTACTAATGCGAAATACGGGCGCGACTCCGTATTCCAAAGTGACCTGCGATATCGAGGAACCTTTGAAATAAAAGAGGGATGGTGATCAATCCATTCCTAGAAAAGCCATGGGCTACCACCATGTACTCCAACCCTTAATGTCCAACTCTAGACGTGCATCAGTCTAAAGTCTATAACTATTCTCGTTACACTTTACGTTATTTACATATTATCACTTGTGTTGACACACACATACAAGTAACACATAAATAATAATCAGACAGTCACAACTGAACTTCTTTTATCTTTGGATTTAACAAGTGATCACAACTTACAATCCAAGAATACTTTCCTTTTTAATCTCAACTTTCTTTACTTGTTGAATCTAGCCAACAATAATCTTACCTTTATATAGGCATAACTTGTAAACTTACCAAATAAGGTACACAGTCCTCATAAGATAATAAAATAATACTCATCAAGGAATACATGAATAACATGATTCAATTCCTACAACATATATTAATTCCTCATGCGAATTAATAAATAAAACTTCTGTTCATGCTTGTATCAAATATTCCATACAAACATACAATCTAGTACTCATAATAAATCTCAAATCACATGCTTGCACACAGGCATAAAACATGTAAATCAATTACTAGAAATCACATATATATGAACAAGGTAGGTTCCTATACATGATACTAAAATTTAATCCTCCTTAAACATGATACTAATCACACAGCACGTAATCATGTACGTACCTCGTGTAAACTAGCCTGTAGTCCACTTTTAATCCTTTAAAATTCCCTTACGAGATATTCTCCGCCTAGAAATCAAGGTAACCGAAATTAATAACTTTAAATAAAAATTACAGCCGCCTTAAAGTACTTAAAACCCCCTTTCAAAACGTTTAAAAGTCGAGTTTAATATCAAAACTTGAATTATTTTTAATTCCTAGCATAGTACTACCACATACTAGTATTAATTAAAACTCTCAAAAACTCTATAAATAACCCTTTTCTGAAATTACAGCAACTTTGAAAATTAATAAACTCCTTAAAACATGTATAACATATTTAAAATCATAATCTAAATCAATCTCATAGTATCTAATATGCTACTATGGTTTTCTAGTAATTAAAACCCTAAAAATCCATTCTTTAATGATTAAAACTACAATCTAATCAAAATAAACAAATCTTAATTTTTATTCTTATAATATAAAATATATATGAATCAAGATTATTAATTAAAACAGTAAATTAAATCAAAATCATTATTAACATTAAAAGAAAGCATAAAAATATATTATTTAATGGGAACTTGAGGAAGAAGAAAAGAAAAAAGGAGAAAAAGAGTGAAATACCGAAATCGCGAGTGAAATATGGCAGCAGAATTGCGAAACTTGCAGAGGCCATAACTAATAATATAAGAATTGGAATTGAGTGATTCTTGAGCCTAAAAACAATAACTTTTCGAGATCTACAACTTTCAAGAAAGAAGTTTTGGCTAAAAATAAACGGAACTATGAGAAATATGGACAATCTGATTTGGGTGAGAGAAAGAAAATAATCTTTGTGTGGAATAAAATAATTGGGTATAAAGATATCTATAAGGAGATTTTCTTTTGGGCTTAGGAAAAGGAGATAAGTCTTAATAAAAATTGATGATGGATAGGATAACAAATTAGAACTTTAATCATCAATATGACTCATTTTCCTTATCCTTTTAGGATTTTAGGTTTCTCAAGTCCAATAGACTTTTTTTTCAATATAAATTATTATTTAAAACTTTTATCAAAGCATGCCTAGTTAAAATATTTTCAACTTTATTAAGTCATGAAAATAATTTCATTTGACTTTTAAAATAGTCAACCTTTTTAAATAGTCAAATCATTTTAAAACTAATTTGTGTTTAAATATAAATATATAAATACTAAAATATATTTATAAAATCTTTTAAAATTATGAGGGATTACAAGACCATAATGTTTCTCTTATTAGAGATTATCATTATTGGCCGGTCTCCTTGAGGAACCAATGTGCGTCAGGGGAATGTTTATTCCTTGTTGGATTGAGTGATTCTTTTGTTTGTTCTTGGCCATTCATTGTTTTTTATATGTTATCTAAGTTGATCTCTTTTAGACCACTAGACTAACTAGTGGTAAAAAATGCCCCAAAGTGAATGACTTTAGTAAAAATAAAGGAACAGTACGAATATACAGAGAAAGTAGAAATTGTATTATATGAATTTTGCTGGCTAACTACTAAATTACATGTTTACATTTCAAATTCTCTTCTTTGTGTCGTGCACTTGTTGGGATTACAAACTGCTTGATTCTGTTGTCTATTGTCTGAATCAGACGTGGTACTTCTTTAGTGTGTCCGAATTCCAGGTGCGTTGTATTCGACGTCCATCCATATCTTGGAGACAAAAAGTTCCGTTTCGTACTTCCTGGATTATCATATAGGGCCCTTCCCAATTCTTTAGCTCATCCAACAACTTCCATCTTTCTTAGGTACAAGACCCCTACTTTGAGTGGTCGTCTAGCGACCCTCTTATTAAAGTCCCGAGCAGCTTGTATAATTGCATTCTCAATAGCGCATTGCCCCTGACCTCTGGTACTTGGTCCATGTCAGTGCGCAAAGCAGCCCAACTGGCTTCTTCTATGTACAAGATGACTCTCATGGTAGGCTCTTCAATCTCAATGGGTAAGACAGCTTCAGTTCCATTAAAGATTGTTGATTTCATTTCAATTACTCTTCAATCATTCGGTATTATTTCTTACTTAGTTTAATTTTATGAATTCTTATATTTTCATTATGTTTATTGTGTTCACCAATACCATGAGTAAATAGTCTTTTTCTAGGGTTTAGTGAGGGAAGCCATGTTTATACCTCTTTGATTGTGATTTAAAGTTCTTCAATGGTTGAATTGGATTGCATTAGAGTAATTCCTATTGATTTGTTATAATTGGTTAATTCTTGTAATTGGGAAATATCATGGGTTATGCTTAGCTAACAGGAGTTAGAAATGAAAGATCGTACTCATTAGAGGCTTGTTATAATTGGTAGATCTGATTAGGTTGAGAGACTGTACTAGCATATGTTGACCTAAGAGTGTTAAGACCCGACCGTAGGGTTAACAAAAGACTCTACTTACTCGACCCTCGATCCAAGTATTGTTAAATTATATTGTATTGATTGAATTGGTCAAAGCATGGTGGACCGAGCATATGCCCTAGGTTTTTAATTATTTGGAAAAAAATTCATCCATTTGTGTTCTAGTTTAGTTATTAATCATTCAACAAATTATTCTCTTAAAGTAGTTAGATAATTTAACATCAATCTATAGAGCTCCTTTCCCTCTGGACCGAATTGTATGTGTTAACTACAGATACCATGCACTTGCGGTACTATTTAAAAACCCATTAGAGTGTACGAGATGAGATGCGGTAATCCATCTCTGCAGATCGTCTGAGTTTAGTATCTGAGCAGATGTCCTCTCATTATATCAGGTATATTTCAACAAAACATACAAGAGTAAAGTCCGGAGATCGTCCAAAGTTCAAGACGAGTTTCATTTGTACTTTGCTCAAATTGAGTAAAGTCCGAAGGTCGTCAAAAGATTAGAACGAGTTTAATTTGTATGCTCAAATTGAGTAAAGTCCATAGATGATCCACAGTTTATGACGAATTCAAGGATTTTTCATATATCAGGACGAATCCAATTTAAAAGACAAAATTGTAGACAAAAAATTCATATATTAATTCTTCCAAAAGATTAATTTAGGGGGATGGAGAACCAAGTTATAAAATGGTACCAGCCATGATACATTGAAAAATAAACCTAAGGTTAGGCACTCTATTGAGCCAAAGGAGTATCTTAGCCGTCCATGGGAGACCTTTCATCATTCTCTGCCTCTGCTTCTTCGTCTGAAGAATCCAGAAAGACTAGAGGCTCCTCGACTACCACCATCGCCCTATGAAGGCTTTCCTGAAAGTTCAGGCGGTGCTCAAAGCGAGGAACCTCCTCCAGCTCGGACATCATCTCAAAGGTCTTCACGGCCGAGGTTTTGGACGTGCCGATGACCTTATTAAGAGCCTCCTTGGCGTCATTAAAGGTGTTGGCCGCCTCCTCTTTCAGACGATGGTGCTTGGCCCTTAGAAGGATGTTTTCCCTTCTAAGTTGGATGGCGACCACAAGAGTCGTATCTCTCTCGTCCTTCAACTCAGCCGAGACGGTGTTCAAGGCCAGTCTTTTCATTAAGCAATTCGTTGATTTTGACAAGGTACCGCTTATTGCTAGACTCCAGTTGAGCCGACCTTTCTCCCAGGCCTCCCGGGATTCACGATGAAAAGTCTCCGCCGGCTGAATGTCATGCATGGCCTTATCCCCAGCCGTGGTAGCTAAGTGGACGAGGGTTTTATTTTCCTTTCTAAGCTCCCTCGCCCAATCCTCAGTAACAATGTTGTAAGCAAGAAGATGAAATGACAGAGACTCAACAAGTCAGTAGACGAGTTAAAGAAAAAACAAAAAGATTGCTCTAAGTACTTAAATAAAGACGGAAAGGGCAATATACCTTGGTACCAAGTTGAGACATGTATCCTATATATCCAGATGATGCGCCCCTTAAGTCTTTTATGTAAGACTCGGGGTAGCATTTAAAAAGATCCTGCTTGAGCTTCTCTCGCTCAGCCTTTGACATTTTGGCAAAGGAGGCAGGAGACTCATCATCTGAGTTCACTGGCAGAGCAGCTGAAGCTGAAGATGATCCTTTGTTCTTATTTGAAAAATAGGGCGAGTCAGTTCGCTTTATGGGGAAAACTACTGCAAGTTTGTTGGACCGACTCATTCAATGTCCACCAACCGCAGCGTTTGAACTCCGTTGGGGTAGTATGACTCACCCGAAGATCAAGACGCGGATCCAAAAAATAGTAGCATCTAAGACACCAGTTGAACAACCATCCCACTAAAGGCCGATCCTTCTTTGGCAGTCGCGTTCGGCTGATCTACCATTACAATAGTCGTGTCTGGATGGATCCCTGTCTGATCAATTGCATCTAACTGAACAATAGGTAGAGGAGGGGAAACAAGCCCTTTCTCTCCCAAGGCAGGAACATTGGTGGACAGCTCCTCCACCTTCATAGATTTCTTTCCGGTCCCCTTATTAGCCGGAGTAGTCTTGGGAACGGACGACCATTATTCATTTTTCTTTTTGGTCACAAAGCCCTTGGACTTTTTGGGTGAGGGCTGGTCACCATCTATTTTTATTTTGGCCGTTTTCTCTCCGTGAACAACCCTTGTTCGAGCATATGAAAAAATCTAAGGTCCGTAAAAGAAATTAAATAAATAATAAAAATATTTACCAAGGTATCAACCCTCTTCTCGGCTCCAGTCTTGGAAAATTCTTTCCAAAGATTGTGAGAAAACTTGGACATATTGATATCGTCTATCAAAGACTTTTATAACTGAGATATGGCCGTCTCTATAAAAATAACCAAAGTCTTTGAAGCTATACCTCTATTCTCGGCCAAACGCAAGCCAGCGACGACCAAGAAGTTATCATTACAAAGCATTTCCTTTAAAGGTTGCCTGGTTAGGACGAGAATACTCCTTTACTCTGAAGTATTCCGCCACCTCCTCGTCATACTTGTCGTCAAGCTCCAAGAAAGATGATCCTCGTCCAGTATTCGTAGCTGCACGGCTATGGACGTGGTAGTCCTCGGCCATATAATCATTGGTGGTCCGCAAAAAGATAAAGTCAACCTTCCAGTCGTGCATCTTTGAAGGCTTATCCCATGTAGTAAGGAAGCCAGTACGGTTAGAGATGTTGAACCAGGCACGCACACCCCGTCCACCGTCTTTGGAACCTTAGATACATAGTATATGTGGGTAAAGGATGGAAGAGAGAGGTCCAGGTTGCGCAGTTCACAGACAGCTATAAAGGTAAGGATGTTGTGCCAGGCATTTGGTACCAATTGGTTGTGGCCAACGCTATAAAACCTTAGCATTTGTTCTATGAAATCATGGAGGGGAAATCTCAACCCCGTGTCCAGTGGTATCTTCTAGACAGTAAAATGGTTCTTAGGAGGACTTAATATGGTAGCCTCCTTATCGGGAATAGCAAAGGAATAGCCTCGCATGGGCATGTCAGAAGACAAGAAACTAGGGTCAAAATCAATTTTTCCTAACCACCTATGGTTGGCCAAAATAAACCCCAGGTCAAACAAGGGACCTAAGCATCTTCTAATTTCATACGAGGTAGTAGAGGAATCATTCGATTCCTTAGCAGTGCTGGATTTACCCTCATCATCGCTTTCAATTCTCTCCTCCATTTCCACCTCTCTGCCAGACGGACTAGGGTCGGGACGTGCTTTGAAGTTTCTTTCTCTGATATGGTCAAGGGAAGAAGGCACGGCCAATGGCTGGGCATTTTCAGTTTCCTTTGTCTCCTCTGGAACTTGTCCAATAGATTTCTCCATTTCAGAGCTATAACAGGGGAGAATTATTGTTCCTCTGAGACGGGCCGTTTGCTTGACGTACGTCAGATTACCCTGCACGGATAAAGACTGTGTCGTCTTACTTTGTCGGCCAAAACCATAAAAATATACATAACCGGCCAGAATAGGCCCAATCCTAGAATGTGCCAAATAAGAAATACTATCGGTTTTAGTGTCAAGACAAACTCTTGGACAGTCGGAGTTATTCGACGAAGAAGAGAAATCCATTTTGTCGATTTTTAAAGAAAAATATAGAATAAAGGAAAGGAAAAGAAGAAAGAGGGACACCTGACGAGCGAGTCGGACGTTCAGTGGAGAGAAAGTTGGACGAACTCACTCTATTTCTAAGAATTCAAGAATGGAGCAGAGTCTCTCTCTCTAGTAAAATTATCTCAAGGTGTAAAAATGATTTCAAAAAGGACAAAAGAGCATATATATAGGGGGTGAAAAACCTTTTATACCGGAAGTGACCGATCATTTCTAAACCGGTTGAAGATGACCGGTAAAACAATAAAAAGTGTGCGTCTTTGCTTTTTTGAAATTGAGGTAGCTTCCTCAAGCAAAAGGCCATTTAATCGTCTTAGGACCAGCAATAAACACTAGTGGAAAAATAAGGAAGGGTTGCGGTCAAAACAGCCCTAAGGGCTGCGTTTTTGGCTAGCAGCCCTTTCCATAGCAGCCCTTCAATAGAAAAGAAGGGATGCGGTTTATGACCGCAGCCCTTCACAATGAAGGGTTGCGGTTTAGGCTCAAAACCGCAGCCCTACCAATGTGGAAGGGCTGCGGTTTTTAGCCTAAACCGAAGCCCTTTTGGACCCCAAACAAAAGAAAAAAATAAAAATATTGGATCTCCTTTAGCAATGCACCATGTTTGAAGGGAAATCACTAATCCAGATGCTACGATGCCCTGAACATATATTATAGTTAGGCGCATGATTTTGTTTTTTTATAATTGATCGACTTTTCATTTTTTATTTATAAAGGACAAAATGGAGGCACGAATTAATTTACCACATACAAAATGGTATAAACTTCCTCTAATGAAGCGATTTTCCAGTGCTCATAATCTGTCTCTGTGAAAGCTGCAATAGCTAGGAATTGAACTAATCCGAAGAAGCATGTGTAAGAAGTAAGGGACAGTTTTGTTGGGTACTTCTTCAGCACTGATGCCTAAAAATTATAGTAATTATAAAAAGTAAGATATTATTTTGTGCTAATAACATTTAATTTTTCTCTTAAACGACAAAATGTTAATTGAAGATACTGAACTGATAGACCATCCAACCAGCCCAGGAGCAGCAATGCCCGAGTAGGAATATGCAACCCCCAAGTGAAGTTCTGCGTTGTATTTGCAAATATACCAAACTTTACTTCTTCATTTTCCGCCATCAAATTAACTTGTTTAGGCTGCTCTTTAAGTTGTAGTAATGGAATGCCTTTGTACAAAGTAATAATGGTTGCCCCTCCAACGCTCGCAATGGTTCCCAAAACTTTTGCTAGCCCATGTCTACTCAATATGTTCACTTGTTCTAGTCTACAAATATTAGCAAAATATACGAAAATGATTGAATCAGCTAGTGAACCCCAAAAAAATCATTCGCAAAATGTACAAACAATCTTATCTGAAACAAAAATCACAAGAAAATCAAAACTACAAGATTACAAAACAGTAAAAATCAAACAAGAAAACGCACCATTTTGGTGCCATATTCGATGGCTTGTTCAGTGTGGAAGGTGCCATTTTTACCGGTGATATCTTGGCAAATGATATCTTGACAGTACCGAAATCCCTGGTTTTAGGCAAAGATGATGAAATCGACGATGAAATGGAAGATATAGGGGATTGAATCTTGGCCTGGAAGACAAGGTAGCTACATGTCTTAGTGAGAGAGAGCGAGGATTGAAATCATCGACAAAGATTTAAAGCACCGACGGAGATTGAGAGAAGGGTAGGAATGTAGGATCGAGATTGAAATTTCGTGGGTGTTCGAAAAGAGAGTGGTGGTGGCGCTGGTTTGAGAAGCGAAGTGGAAAGAGACGATCCAAGAGAGGGAAGACAGAGGAGCGAACAGTGAAGAAAGAGGAATTAGGGTTAGGTGTGAAGTAGAGTGAGGGGAATGAGGGGTTCATTGGGTTATTCCCTTCATACATGAAGGGCTGCGGTTTTTGGAATAATCGCAGCATTTCACTAATAGGGTTGTGGTTAGTCCAAAAACCATAGCCCTTCTTACAGTACGAAGGGCTGCGTTTTCTTGTTAACTGCAACCCTTCACCAAAAGGGTTGTGGTTTTCTTTAAAACCGCAGCCCTTCATACAAGAAAGGTTGCGTGTCAAAGAAAACGCAGCCCTTCCTTTTTTTTCCCTAGTGAAAATCCCCTTTTAGGGGCAAATGTTGTAGCCTAAATAATGAATGAGTCTCCTTGAGACACGTGGAACTATTAGGAGCGTGTACATGTCCCCTCCAAAGGATTAGAAAGAGGCCAAAAACTCTAAGTTTTACTGAAACAAGGGTAAAAGCCCACTTTTGGCCTAACAGAATATTCAAGCCCAAACCCCAAATAACGGCGGCTCATAATTGGTTGGTGTGTATCACCCAATCATTGTCTGCCACGTGTCGAAGTCTAATTGTCGGACCAATTAGGTGCCCTCATTTTAGGGTGACCTCAAATGGCAGCATTCAAGATCCCAACATTATTTATAACCCCTCAAAATTAGGAGAAAAGGTAACTTTTGAACAGTGTGCCCATACTCTGCAGAAATTCTCTCTCACTTTCTCTCTATACTTTTCTTTAACACTCTTGATATCTAACTTAAGCTTCAGAGGGGAACCACCACCAAAATCTCCAGGGTGGGTCCCTTCTTTTGCAGGTTTGGAAACAGAGATTTGGTTCGGGTAGCGAGATTCGGACATCGTTCACAAGTCTCCATCGAAGAACATTGTGAAGAGTAGGAGGCTACTTGTCGGCAAGTAGCTCAAAACAAGTTTGTTTCACTTGAATTTGTTCATTGACTTAAAAAATCAACTTATATGGAGTGATGTTATGTTCAATAGAGAATAGAGAGTATATCAGAGTGCAAATTATCTGTAACATAAAGGGTCAATGTAAACATAATACAAAGTATCTTTAACATAAACGGTCCATGTAAACCATATTCACCAATTAGCTTATCGACTTATATCAACATATTGATTTAATCCAATATCAGTTGTAACACCCCGATAATTTTCCCTTTTCAATATGAAACATAGATAATTACCAAAGCATTATCGCCCGTGTGATAACGTATCAGCTTATTCAGAATTTTGCGGTAAAAACACATATAACTAAACTTCATACTTTAAATATAATAAATAAACAAAGTACTTAAAACCAACACACTATAAATGTTAACTTCAAACCAAACTTAATAATATGTTCCTACTAAAGCAAATGTTGAAACAATCTGTTACACAATCTCTCCATTCCCAGATCCCCATGATGCAACATTTGCAAACCTGTAGATGTCAATGCTCTAAAGAATCTACTCACTAAAATGAGTCATCACAGGATCAATAAGGCAAATCCATGATCAACATACAAAAACAAAGCACGTAATCAGCAAAGCTGAGTACTACACAGTAATACATAAACAGTCCTAACAGGATACTAATAAATAATAAGCAGGGACAAATAATAAAATAACAATCTAACATTCTGCAGATAGCTTTTACTAAACTAAAATTTAACCATCTTTTTATTACATTAATGGAATAGTTATTGGACCTAGTTATCCTAGCAAAACATGCCTTCACCTAGGAAGATGAAATATGGGCGCGACTCCGTATTCTAAAATGACCTGCGATGTTGAAGAACCTTTAAAAAATAGGAACAGTGATCAATCCGTTTCCCAAAAAAAGCCATGGCACGCTCACCATGAACCCCAACTCCTGAGTGTCCAAGTTCAGATGTGCACCAGTCTAATGTTTATTACTATCCAAGTTACACTCTACGTGATTTACAGACTATTACTTGCTATGACACACAAGTAACACAAATATATTTAATGAAACATTCACAACTGAACTCTTTTTTATCTTAGGATTAAATAAGTGATCACAGAACGTACAATCCAAGATTAATTCCTTTTTATTCCAATCTTTCTAATTTGTTGAACCTAGCTAACAACCAACTTACCTTTCAAAGGCATAAATTCAACTTACCAAATAAGGCCCACAATCCTCATAAAGTAGTGAAAATAATACTACAAGGGAACACATGATTCAACGTGATCCAACTCCCAACCAAATAGGCTTTTCCTTTTGGGCTTAGGAAAAGGAGATTGAGTTTGAATAGAGTTTTATGATGAATAGGATTGATGATTTAGAACCCCCAACATCAATAGAAATCTTTTTCCTAATCCACTTAGAATTTGGGTACCTCAATCCCAATTAAACTTCTTTTCCAAATCCAATTAGTATTTCAAATATTTTCAAAGCATGCCTTAACAAAAATATTTTCAATTCCTTAAATCCTTAAAATAATTTCTTTGACTTTCAAAATGGTCAACCTTCGTTAAATAAATAAATCATTTCAAACTAAATTATGTTTAAATATAAATATATAAATACTAAAACATATTTATAAAATTCATAAATTTACGGGGGATTACATCAGTATATATTTGTCTTACGCAATAACAAATTGTTTTAATTTGTTTATTTTTTTAGACGTATTCACATATATAACATTTATTCGAATAAGTTAATAACAACTTCACTAATCAACCTATTATGCTTTAGTAATATGCTTTGTATTTGCAATACATAAAAGCTTTATCAAGGTTCACTTTGATTGATCATTACTATTCACTAGTGGAAAAATAAGGAAGGGTCGTGCTAAAAAAAGGCCCTTAGGGCTGCGCTTTTTGACAGCAGCCCTTCACTTTTTAAGTAGGGCAGCGCTTTTCAAGCGCAACCCTTCACAACGAAGGGTTGCGCTTTTACGTAAAAGTGCAGCCCTTCCTACTAAAAAAAAAATTGACATTTTTATACTCATATATTAATCTCACATTTTCTGAATTTTAACATTTGCATTAAACTTTAAAGTAAACCATCCAAATCCAAAAGGGGAATAGGAAATATGGTCAGGAAAACTAAAACAAAAACAGGAAATCAAAAAATGTTATCATTAATATACAGAAGAGAAGAAATTATAGATCTGAAAATACAAGAACATTAATAAAAACAAAGATTAAGAAATTATAGATCTGAAAAGTCAAAACTGCCTCCAAACATTGACCTAATAATGTTTAAATACGTAAAACAAAATCCTAATACATAATTAAGAAAATAATAAAATTCGAAAATACTTAAAATGCCTATTTCGAGCCTTAAACGAACTCGGATGGCTTAAAAAGCCTATACGTCACAGCATAGCAGTGTATTTGACTCTTTGGCCCGTTCCGCTTCCGAAAAGGTATCACAATAGGCAATCGGACTCCGTCGGCATGATTAGTGCAAATCATTTCAGGCTTTTTGTCGCGTTTCTGGGAGTTATTGGGAGAGGAGGAAAGGGAGGAGAGACGTGAGAGAGGAGAGAGAAGGAGGAAAAGGAAGGAGGGACGTGAGAGTGGAGAGAGAAGGAGGAATAATATATTTGAAGCCCGCTTAATATTTGAAGCCCGCGAATTTTTTATTTCAAATTTTTTTAAGAAGGACTGCGCTTTTCTTGAAAAGCGAAACCCTACATAACAGAAGGGTTGCGCCTTTGAAAAAAAGCGCAACCCTTCACTTAGTAGGGCTGCGCTTGTAGAAAAAGGGTTGCGTTTTTTCTACATGCGCAGCCCTACTAAGTGAAGGGTTGCGCTTTTCTTCAAAGGCGCAGCCCTTCTGTTATGTAGGGCTGCGCTTTTGAAGAAAAGCGCAGCCCTTCACTAGTAGGGTTGCGCTTGTTGAAAAAGCGCAACCCTTCCTGCGCAGCCCTTCCTTTTTTTTCCCCTAGTGATTTTCAGTTATCTTGTTAGCTTACATTGATATATTATATAATCCAGTATTATCACCTTGTTTTAGTTAAATTAGATATTTGAGTTTCAAAATAATTGTAATTTATAAATGATTAGCTACATTGGAGTGTTCTTATCTTGATTTAGGTTATCGTTTCACATTGATACAATAATCTAATAATCTAATACTAACTTGTTTCACTTCAATATTATGTTTCGATATCAAAATGGAGCAATGTTATCTTCAATTATCATACCAGCTTATATTGATGTATTCATCTAGTCTAATATCAATGTCTTTCAGTTTGTTTTAGATGTATGAGTCTAGGAAGATGATTATAATTTGTTAACAATTAACTCAAATAGAATATGTTTATCTTGATTTAACTTATCAATTGACATTGATACATTGATTGAATAACCCAATATCAATGTCACTCCAATATTATGTTTTGAAATCAAATTGGATAACTTAATCTTACTTTATATTGAGCACAATTATTTTCAATATTTTACCGACACACGTAGATACTTTTATCTAATCCAATATTAACTTATTTTACGTCGATCATATGTTTTTCACTTTTGAGATGCATATAATAGTGACTAGTATAGTTAGTAAGCTCTTATAGTTAGAGTAAGCTAAGGCATTAATCTTATCGAATTTTTAAAAATGTCTAACTCATCTTTCGAGCAAGTTTACAAGAATCTATACTGATATGAGATGTCCTTTTTAACCAAACATGATGTGATTTGAATACAACTAAAAGTTTTATATATCGATTTATATAAGTTTGTCTTATTCCAAATTATTGAATATATCAGTATAATACACATTTACCTATGTCACTTTCATACACGTTTTTATGATGTGTAACCGATTTTTTTCGAGGCAAGTGCCGACTACACTTATTTGTTGCATTACTTTTTACCCAGACCTGGAAAAAAACACTTAGCCAAAACCCGACACGAAGTTCCATTTTTTCCGAATAAATGCAAGAATGTGATTAACTTCCACCCTAACCAATGTGATTATTGTCGAACTTATATGATTATCGTCAATAACTGAATAAATTGAAATGAAACTGAAAATTACTGCAACATATTTTAACTATTTCCTCCGTTTCATTATACTCGCTACACTTCTCAATTCACGGACTCCTAGACAATTTTTGGAGAAGAGAGAGGTAGAGAGTAAAAAGAAAAGGGACCCATGTGAGAGGAGAGATAGAGAGAGTTTATTGCCCAAAAAAGAAGTGTAGCAAGTAATGTGAAACTTCCCACAATGGAAAGTGTAGCGAGTATTATGAAACAGAGGAAGTACTATGAATTCAATCATCGGTTGATTTAACTGTTAGGGTACGGTAAAACTGGTTTAAAGTGCAACTGAAATGAAAGTGGAAAGGAAAAAAAACTTAATTAAACTATTAATAATTTTAACTATTAGAAATCGAACTGATCTGAACTGAAATTTTTGAATATGATCAAAACTGAACTGTTAAACTAAATTGATACCCCTAACTACACCCACCATTACTGTCCCTTCCCACTTCTTCTTTCTCCTTCATCCTCCTCTCACCTCCCGGCTCGTCTTCTTTCTCCTCCCTCTTACAACTGTTAGAATAAATAGAAAATCAGTTTTTTTGTAGTTTACCATAAAAAATCCCCCAAAATTATTAGGTTCTACAATGCTGAAACTACTTTAGTTTTTGTTAGGAGATATTGTACAGATATGTATAGTTGTTATCTTTCCTTATGTATAGGGCCCTAGGTTTATACGGTTTCCTTATTGGTGTACTATATATATTATATTGAAATCAATACGAAAGGCAAGAAATGATAACCCTAAATTAATCTTGACATGGTATCAGAGCCTTGACAATTTTTTCTCTCCCCTATTTTTTCTCATGGCCGGCGATTCTGAAAAACCGCCGGAAAGTGTTCCTCGTCTCGACATCACCAACCCATTTTTCCTCGGCACCGGCGACAGGCCCGGAGACTTTATCACTCCGACTCGCCTAACGTCGGATAATTATGACGACTGGGCCTGCGATGTCCAGCTCGCCCTCGAAGCCCGCCGCAAATTCGCGTTCGTCGACGGCACGCTGCGCGGCCCTATCTCCTCTTTCACTGACACGGATTGGCGCACGGTTAACGCCACGGTCGTGTCTTGGTTGCTCAACACCATTGACGTTGAGGTTAAAGGTACGTTGAGTTAATTTCGTGAGGCTCATGAATTATGGACTCATTTAAAAACTCGGTTTGCTACTATTAATGGCCCTATAATTCATCAACTGAAATCTGCAATTGCTAAGTGTGAACAAACCAAATCCATGTCCGTCTCTACTTACTATGGCAAATTAAATGTGTTATGGCATGAACTTTTCAAGCATGAACCCCTAATCTCTTGTACATGCCCTTCTCCTTGTTCTGTTGGTTCTCTTCATGCTGAGCGTCGTGAAAATCAACGTCTTCATGATTTTTTGATGGGTCTTTATTCTGAATTTTATGGTCGATTACGTACTCAAATTTTATCAAGTGATCCTTTGCCTTCTCTTGACCGCGCCTACCAACTCGTCGTTCAAGAGGAACGAGTTCAGTTGGCCAAATCGGCCTCGGATGACCGTCCGCCCGACGCACTCGGCTTTGCCGTGCGTGGTCCGCCCAGCGCTGCCGGGGCCGCCCCTCGTGGCCGCTCATCTACCGACCGCCCAGTTTGTTCTCATTGCCATAAGGTTGGACACGAGGTTTCTAAGTGTTGGACTCTTCATGTGTGTGCTCAATGCAAAAAACCGGGTCATGATATCTCCAAGTGTTATGAATTAATTGGCTACCCTGATGGCTCAGATCCTAAAGCTCGCTCCTCCAAACCTTCGGCTGGCCGTGGCCGCAGGTCGGTTGCCGCTCATGCTACGGTGGTGGTGGGGGCTGCTGTCTCCCCCGTCTCTTCGGCCCCTTCTTCTTCGGCCTCTTCGGCTCTCTTCGGCTCTCTTCTCTCCCGAGCAATGGCATGCTCTTGCTGGTATATTTGGTTCCGCCAAGCTCTCTGATAACAGGTTAAACGGTGCGTTTTCTTCCTCTTCATGGATAATTGATAGTGGTGCCACTCATCATGTTACTGGTGAGAGTTCTTGTATGTTTGATCTTGTTTCTATTACTCCATGTTCGGTTGGTCTCCCTAATGGGAGTATGGCTATGGCTACTCAGAAGGGCTCGGTTCGCTTATCTTCCTCTATCACTCTTACTAACGTCCTTTAAGTTCCTCAGTTCAGTAGTAGCTTACTTTCTGTTCAACAGCTTACTAATGATTTGCAGTGTTTTGTTCAATTTAACTCTTCTATGTGTGCTATACAGGACCGCATGAGGGAGCTGATTGGAACGGGTCGTAGAGAGGATGGACTTTACTACTTCAACGGTGATGACTCTGTTCCTCCTGTCTCAGTTCACAGTGTCTCTGCAGATTTTGAGTTGTGGCATCGTCGTATGGGGCATCCCTCGGAGAAAGTGGTGAAGTTACTTCCCCCTTTATGTGGTCATAGGGGTAGTTTGAATAAAGCATGTGAAATCTGTTTTCGTGCTAAACATTCTAGAGACAAGTTTCCTTTAAGTGATAATAAGGCTAGTCGTATTTTTGAGAAGATTCATTGTGATTTATGGGGTCCTTACAGGCATGTTTCTTCCTGTGGGGCCCGGTATTTTTTGACTATTGTTGATGATTTCTCCCGTGCTGTGTGGGTGTATTTAATGACTGATAAGACTGAGGTGTTTCCCTTATTTATGAATTTTGTTGCCATGATTGATCGCCAGTTTTTCCAAACCATAAAAATAGTTCAAAGTGACAATGGCACTGAATTTAATTGTCTTCAGGCTTTCTTTGCTTCTTCTGGCATCATCTTTCAAACTTCCTGTGCTTCTACTCCAAAACAAATGGGAGGGTTGAGCGAAAACACCAACATATTTTAAATGTTGGTCGTGCTTTACAATTTCAAGCTCATCTTCCTATTTATTTCTGGGGTGAAAGTGTCCTTTCTGCTGCTCATCTCATTAATCGTACTCCCTCTCCTCTCTTACAAAATAAATCCCCCTTTGAGATTCTTTTTGGTGTTTGTCCCTCTTATGATGCTATACGCACTTTTGGTTGCCTATGCTTTGCTCACAATCACAAAACTAAGGGCGATAAGTTTGCTAGTCGGAAGTGTGTTTTTGTTGGATATCCATTTGGTAAGAAAGGTTGGCGTTTGTATGATCTTGATTCCCAGGAATTCTTTGTCTCTAGAGATGTGAAATTTTTTGAGGATGTGTTCCCTTTTTTATCCCCTGCTGATGTTAACATTGACCCTACCACTCTCTTCCCTTCTCAACCCCCCATTCATCCGGATTTCGATGATGACTATGATTCCCACTTCCACCCCTCATCCACGCCTCCAGCTAGCCCGGCCCCGTCTCCCGAATCCTCTCCCTCTCTCGCCACAAAAACTGCCAGCCCGTCTCCCTCTCCTTCTCTCGCCTCAAATTTCCCTCCCACCACAAATGCCTCTCCTCCTTCTCCGGTTTCTGGCCCAGCTCTCTCTCCCGGCCCATCCACGCAGCCCACGCGTGATACCATCTCACCCGTGTCCTCTCCTCTTTCCAGCTCTCCCGTTTCGGGCCTGGCTTCCTCTCCGGCCTGCTCTCCCTCACCCGAGGCCCCTCATGTTGACCCACCTCCTTCCTCCTCTTCTCCTCTTCTCGGTCGTGGTTTGCGGGATAAAATCCATTCGGTTCTCCTCAAAGATTTTGTCACCAACGCTGTTTTAATGAAAGTCCGTCCTCCTCTGTTGCCTCTCCTTCTGCTTCCTCAGGTACTCCCTATCCTATAGCTCACTATATAAGTTGTTCAAATTTTTCTGCAAATTATTTGAAGTTTGTTGCAGCTATTGTATCTACTACTGAGCCCAGGTCCTTTAGGGAAGCTATGCGGAGTGCTGAGTGGAAGAAATCTATGCAAGCTGAAATACAAGCTTTGGAGGATAATGGTACTTGGACTTTAGAGGAATTGCCGCCTGGTAAGCGCGCATTAGGGAGTCAGTGGGTCTATCGCACCAAATATCTGTCTACTGGTGTTGTTGAGCGTCTCAAGTCCCGTTTGGTTGTCTTTGGTAATCATCAGGAGGCAGGTATTGATTATACGGAGACTTTTGCTCCTGTTGCTAAAATGACTACTGTTCGTACTTTTCTTGCTATTGTTGCAGCTAAAAACTGGCAGCTTCATCAGATGGATGTCCACAATGCTTTTTTTGCATGGTGATCTGGATAAGGAAGTTTACATGAAGCTTCCTCCTGGTTTTGAGTGCTCTAACCCCAATCTTGTTTGTCGTCTTCGTAAGTCTCTCTATGGATTGAAGCAGGCTCCCCGTTGTTGGTTCGCCAAATTGGTTACCGCTCTGAAAGCTTATGGTTTCATGCAGTCTTACTCTGATTACTCTCTCTTTACTTACTCTCGGGAGTCTGTTCAACTTAATGTTTTGGTGTATGTTGATGATCTGATCATTTCTGGTAATGATTCCGCTGCTCTCTCTTCTTTCAAAGCTTATTTGAGTGACTGTTTCAAAATGAAGGATTTGGGGACGTTGAAGTATTTTCTGGGTATTGAGGTTGCCCGCAGCTCTACCGGCATTTTTCTATGTCAGCACAAATACACTCTGGACATCATTTCTGAGGCTGGTTTGTTAGGGTCTAAGCCTTGTGGTTCTCCCATTGAGCAAAATCACCGTCTGGCTCTTGCATCTGGTTCCTTGCTCACGGATGCTGCGGCTTATCGCCGACTTGTGGGCGTTTGATTTATTTGGCAGTGACTCGCCCTGATCTCGCCTATTCTGTTCATGTTCTATCTCAGTTTATGCAGGAGCCTCGTGTTGAGCACTGGGAGGCTGCACTGCGGGTTGTGCGCTATTTGAAAGGTACCCCGGGTCAGGGTATTCTTTTACGCTCTGATTGTGATCTCACTCTACAGGGCTGGTGTGACTCAGATTGGGCTGCCTGCCCACTCACTCGTCGTTCTCTGTCTGGCTGGCTTGTGTTTCTGGGTGCTTCTCCTATCTCTTGGAAGACCAAGAAACAGCCCACGGTTTCTCGCTCTTCTGCTGAGGCCGAATACCGCTCTCTGGCTTCTATCACTTGTGAGCTCAAGTGGTTAAAAGCATTGTTACTTAGTTTGGGGATTCATCCTCCCAAAGCGGTCCCTCTGTTTTGTGATAGCCAGTCTGCTCTTCATATTGCGAACAATCCGGTGTTTCATGAGCGCACCAAACACATTGAGGTCGATTGTCATTTTGTTCGTGATGCTATCCGGGATGGTCTGATTCTTCCCTCCTATGTTTCCACCTCGACTCAGCTTGCCGATATTTTCACCAAAGCTCTAGGGAAATCTCAGGTTGATTTGTTGCTGTCCAAGTTGGGCATCTTGGATCCTTCCCCTGCCCAACTTGAGGGGGGTGTTAGGAGATATTGTACAGATATGTATAGTTGTTATCTTTCCTTATGTATAGGGCCCTAGGTTTATACGGTTTCCTTATTGGTGTACTATATATATTATATTGAAATCAATACGAAAGGCAAGAAATGTTGTAATCTTCCAGTCCTTTTGGAGGATGCTATGGTGGAAAACAAAAAAAGGACTATTCCACCATAATAACACCTAGAGGGCATTTGATTCATATAGTGGTATGGGTTTGGAATCAGGAATGAAACCAAGGTGGTATAGGTTTGGAACTTGATACCTAATACCATGTATTTGGTTTTATTTGGGAATGAAATTTTTTCTTTGATTTGATACCTTGAGGTATTGGTATGAGCCATACCCAGATCCCTCCTGGATTTCTAAATCTTATACCTTATGGGTTTGAGGTATTGGTTTTAAATCTATTAATTTTGTAAATAAACACTAGTTATGGGTTTTGCTTATTCTAAACCCATACCTCATACCAGAATCATATGAACCAAACACCCCCCTAAAAAAACGAATGTTTTGATGCCAATTTTTTATTCCAGATGAAATAAACTAAAAAAAAATGAAGTACTTATAAAAATAAAGGTGGTTTCAGTAATATATTAGCAGTAAATAATAACACCCTTTTGTTTAATTAAGTTGTAATCCATTATATATTACTCCCTCAGACTTCCAGTAGACTTTTTGTTTTTCCTTTACGTGTCTTCCCAATGCACATTTTATATTAGTAAATATTATAAAAGTTTGATTTCATAATCTACATAGTGAGACGAATCAAACAAGATCCCTTGTAAGTGTTTTTCCTTATCTATTGAAAATAATTTAAAAATTCTCTTTACTTGTGAATAGTGCCAAAATTAGAAGTGGAACGTCTATTAAAGAATGGTGGGAGTACTTTTTATTAGAAACAACTTTTATAATTTTCAGACAACTTAACACCTTAAATTTTATTTTATTTACAGGAAACAACCTTACCCTATTGTTGACCCACTTTAATTTCTCATGTGCACTACATGTGCATTGAATTTTTACACTCTTTTAAAGAGAAAATCGAGAAGAAATGGTTGGAAAAGGAAAACCCAACGCAGTGGGGCATCGATAAAAAAAAAAAAGTATATAAAATGCGAAAACTAGTAGGTCAATACCAGATACCGAAGGGTCAAGGCCTGAAAATATTGCAAGGTTGTATCTCACAAGAAAGTAAAATTTTAAGGTCTTAAGTTGCCAGAAAAATTATAAATAGCCATTTTCCACAAAAAGTGATCTAAAAAGTCTGTTCTGACAAGTTATCCTTTAATCTAACTTTTTGTGAGGTAGATCTCTATTATATTAGCCAAAAAGGAACCATGGTATTCCCTCTTGAAAAGACTTATATACCCTTAATCTCACAAAAAATAATAAAGAAAAAATTTTATTAATTTTTTCCTCATTTACAAATATGGGTAATAAGGAAAGTTCTATATTACCAAAAAGACATACATAAAATAGTGTAAAAAGAGAAAACTCACAAATTAGATTATAACTTATGACTAAATCAATTTTCAAACAATTATAAAAACAAAATTTGCAGAGATTTTTGCTATCTAAACTCTTACCTGCAATAACAATTTCAAATAACATGCATAAACAAACTATAGAAGAATTAAGAAACATAGAAAATATTCATTTTTTATTTTTTGGGGCTCACAATCAGTAAGATCATAAATAATTAAAGAGATGAACATACATCATTTGCTAATATCAATTTATAATTTATTTTTTTATTGAAGCACTATTCACCATAGTATGCTTAAAACCTCGATTACCCAATAAAATTAAATTGAATTACTTCTCATAAAATACGCCTATAAAATATATGTATATTCAAATAAATAAAAAACATAACCTAGATCATCGTTTAATAGGAGAGTTGTTGAATTATCTACCAAATATAAGATAATATACTGTCGCACGCATCGCGTGCATATAGTGCTAGTAGAGCTTCAATTCAGTTATTCGAATCGGGTTTCAGGCGGGTCATCTCAGGTTTCAGGTCATGTTCGGTCAGGTCGTGTCAGGTCATTCAACCAAACAGGTCGGGTGCAGGTCAGGAACAGTCATAATTCGATCAGGTCTGTCTCGGTTCATTTCTTCTTTCGGGTTCGGTCGGGTTCGGCGCGGTCAATTTCGGAACAGGCCATCTTTCGTGATTATGTGGTGTCGGATTGGGTTTATAGCAGGTTTGTAGCAGGTGCTTTCAGGTTCAGGTCATGCATGGGTCGGATACTTATCAGGTGAAGACAATAGCGGTTTGGGTCAGGTTCGAGTCGGGTTCAGGTTGGTAGTTATCGGGTTATACCATATTTGGTTTCAGGTCACTTTCGGGTCGCTTCAAGTACGGAACAGGTCATAAATTTTGTGTGGCGTTGCTTCAAATTTGTATCATTACTTAAGATTTCATTGAAAATCAATGCTTGAATAGTTCATCTAGTTATATGCCTTTTTATAGTAGTGTTAGTTTATGATTTATGTTACTATCTCGTGAAATCAATGACAAGTCGAGTTATCAACAATTAACAAGTCGGGTAAAATCGGGTAACATGTAGAACCAAGTCAAGTAAAATAATGTACCGGGTCACAACAGGTCTAGTAAAATCAGGTAACGGGTCGCAACAGGTCGGGTTAATGACAAGCTACGTCGAGTTATAATCAGTTTCAGGTCCTAATCGGGTCAGGTGTCGAATCGGGTTCATATCATTGTCAGGTCTGGTCATTTCAGTTATCGGTCTTTTTTGGACGGGTACCGGTTCAGGTTCAGGTCATAGAGTATCGAGTCAAGAGCATGTATCAGTTTTTATCAGGTCGGGTACAAGTCGGGTTTCAGGTGACCTGTTTTGCCAAAATTTCAGGTGCAAGTCATTTACAAGTTATTACAGGTTCAGGTCGGGTTATCAGATCAGGTTATTTTTTGACAGTTCTAAGTGCTAGTATTAATTGAGTAGAGGCCGCTGTTGCGGATTTTGGCTCCTTGGACTAGTTGATACTCTTGCCCACGAATCCATCGAAGTTTGAGCATTTCCTAAGGTCTCAAGGAGGTAAAGCCTTCTGATTGAATTAGTCCTTATCATAGTCCATTCGGTTTTGTCCGTTTCAAATCGAATTTTAATCACAAAATTTTACGGCAACAATATCATACCATGCACAATCTATTGCACTTTATGAGGAACAATGTGAATGTGCAGCGCTTAAGTTAATGATTAGTGGAATTGAAAAAGAATCTGTATCATCAATTGCCAATAGTCCAACATCAATCTATGAAGACAACACAATCTGTCACCCCCAAATGAAGCATTTTACACCAAATCTTTTGATTGCACATGATCTCTACAAGGAAAAAGAAAAAAAGAAGATTGAGATCCAACAAGTTTGCTGATGTGATAAGATTATTTCAAATAATTTCAATGTTACACATAGAATCTGCTTCTGTCCACACAAGAATACAGTGGACATGATAACCAAGGGCATAAATTGGTTAAAGTCCACTCTAGTAAATATTATTCCTCAGAATTCTATCAAAGCAATGATGATACTAACACTTAACTACGACCCTGAACGTTAAACAACTATTTTATCAGATTACTCTATTCGAGCTTAAATAGCCAGGGGCTTATAGAGTACATCTGGAAAAATGTAGATTACAATTGGTCATTGTTTCTTCCCCATGATACCCTTTACTGAGTCTAAGATACGGATATAATCGAAGAAAAGAGATGATTCCTTACCCTCGAGCCCATCCCTACTTACCCTATTACTACCTGCTAGATTGTTGCAAGGGCTTCCTCCAATAACCAAATCAAAGCCCCCAAAAGAACTTATTAGCTGCTCCAACCTATCATTAGTCAACTGCTGCACATCAGCAATATCTACCAAAATACCTTTTTGGTTAGTCTGTTCCCACCAACTCCTCTGAATATTTCTATTTACTTCAGCAATTTCCACTGAAACAACAGTTTTTAAAGGTATGCCCAGACGATGAAGAGCAACTTCAGCACCTCCTATTCCAGAAAAAAGAGAAAGCACTTTGATACCCTCTGGGAACAAATCTTTCAAGACGGAAAGGTGGTAGGCAACTGTATCAACCTGAAGTATGGAATTAAATTGAAAAGAAGATAACAAAAGGTCATACTTTACAACTAGAGAATTTAGGAACATAAACAAAAGAATATCGATCTTAGCATACCTGGAATGAGTTGCCAAGTGACTTAAATCGATCTGTTCTGCTTATTCCACCTCCCCTTGTGTGGTTTCTAGGAAAACCTAACAACATTTCTACTTCATCAGGTTCAAGGGGGGCAACCTTATTTCTCCCAACCCAAACAAGATTCCATTTCCTACATTCATCAAGCACGTACTTCTGAACATGGACAGGCGGGTCACCATCATAATCTTCAAGAGCCTTGCGGATCCTCTCTGTCAGCTTTGCACTACCAATTGCAGTTTGCAGACAGTTAAGCTTTGTTCTTATATCCCAATGTGGCCACCATTTCCTAGTCAAGGGCAATGCCTCATGGATGGAGCGAGGGGGAAGAGGAAGAAGTGGGAATCGGTTTTCTATTGGAAGGTTATGAATATATCCTCTCTTCCTTGCAGCAGCACAAAAGTACTTCGAATCAACAAATTCAGGTTCAACATCATACAAAAAACGGGAGATTGTGTCCCAAACTCCTTTAGGAGCAAGTGCCACATTTTCATAATAGAAGTACGGAGGAGCTAAGGCGGTCTCTGGTAATCTTCTATGAAAAGGAAGACTTGGCTCGGTAGGAACTCCAAACCCTATCATGGGTTTGGGAAGGCGAATCTGCTCTTCATCTTCAAAAAGCCCCTTTTGCTTCTTTCTCTTTAACTCGTACTCAAGCAGCTTCCTCTTCTTAAAAAGCTGCTTAAAACAATTTATAAGCATTATTAATTTTCCTAAAAAACACTGTTATGCATTGAGACATTGATAGAGGGAAGGGGTATTATTGAAAGTACAACATCATTAGTTTAGCTTGGAGAGAAATCAAGTTAGCTCTACGAATTAAGAGAACAGAATTATTGAGAGTTTGCTCTAGTTGTTAGCTTGGGGTTGTGTCAATTTACTCGAAATCTCGAATACTCTTTATCTACTTCTACCTTTTAATTTTCTGTGTTTTACTTTATTAATGAAAGTCATCATCTTCTTCCCTTAAATTCATTCGGTCAGATATTAGTTCATCAGCAACTTGTGCCAAGTCACTCGAATACTTGATATCCATCTTTTAATTTTCTGCATATCAGTTTACCAATGATAATTATCATCATCTTCACTTGAATCTATCTGCCCAGATTTCAGTTCATAACTTGGTTTCGGAGAACGCTTTTATGGGTGAAATATTGGCGCCTAGCCGTCTATTAACATGCCTCAGTTCATAACTTGGTTTCAGAGAATCCTTTGCTGGGTGAATTATTGGCATTTATTAACATCTCGCTCCGCTTCAATTCAGTGGAGCCGAAGCTCGCTGAGATCCGAAACTCCATCAAGCAGCATAGGTTGAGATCCGAGCAGAATTGCAAATCCACGAGCTCCCCATTAAATTCGTGTTTGAGCCCAGCCGCAACCCAGCCGCAAAAGAAGCTTTCGAGCTCCTCTCATTCTCGACAACAGCGCTTGTTTGATGAGATTGCTCGTATGAACCAGAAGTTGACCAAGTTCACGGAGAATCAAACTCATTTTCAAGCTAAGAGCTCTCCCAAGAAATCAAAGCCACCATCAATGGTGGTAGAGGAGAAATTCACCAAACCTAGGTTATCGAAATTGCTGGTCATGCTGCTGATGTAGAATAAGTGGTGTAAAAACAAGAGGTCCATGTGATTTTGGCAGTGACAGATCCAACTTTTTGGATCTAGCAAAGGGTCCGATGACTTTTTGTGGCTGAATGGAGGAGCTGATTTTAAGCATGGTGATTTTGATAGTAATAAATTTGGTGGTAGCGGTGTTCTTGCAGGTGTTACACCAGTGATGGACAACAAGGTTTTATCGGCAGTGGTACAGATGGTGGAGTGAGTCGAGGTCAAGGAAGCATTTTCTATTGGCAGCTCCAGCAGACCCATAGCCAGTAGGAGGACTGATTTTTGTGGTGGCTCAGGTGGTGGACCTGAGCTCATTGTTGGGAAGGTAGCCTGGACAGTGACGGGGGCTCAGACTCGTGACTTTGAGAAATTCGGTGGTGGACTAGGTGTAGGAATTGGTGAAACAATTGGAATTGTTGACCACGCCAGAAGGAGAGGAGGAAGAGAAGTTGAAGGAGGATCTATGGGTTGTGGATCTGGAGGTGGTCCTGGTCATTTCATCAGTGGGTTCATTGGTGGTGCTTGTCGCGGTACTGTTGGAGGAATTAATGCTGAAAAAGTAGGTTGCCAAAAAGGATAGAATCAGAATAGGGTGCCAAAGGTGATACTGAAGGAGAGCAGGGAATGTATGGGGAACTTCCTAGAAGGGCACAAGTGTAGGCCTTCTGATTAGAACCCCATTGTCTATCCTTCAAAACTGGCAAGACCTCTTACTGGTGTTTCTCACCCTGCGCCCACTACTTCCTCAGCCCAAAATTTAAACCCTGATTACCCCAACACCCGACTTAGACATCAGCCAAAGTCAATGATTATTAAACCCATCCATTTACTAGAACATGACATTCCTAATTTATTTAGTCCACAAAATGGCAGCCTAATCACCACCAACAAACTTAGGACGCCAGTTTCCTATGCCAAATCTTAGCCCCAATCCTCCACCAATACTTTTAATGCCCGATTCGACCCTTTCTCAATTCCCATGGCCCGCCACACCATTTTACTGAAATGAGGCATGGAAAAAGATCTATCCCCAATTCCACAAGAACCTCATCACACAAAATACCCCTTATCCGTTCAGCCCACTCAAGATAAATGATGAATAGCCAGTGCGTAACTTTACTAACACAACTCTTTGACCCAAACCCCTTGTCAAACACTCGACTCAATCTCCCAGCTCCCCAGTCAGTCTTACCCAAGATCTTTAAATGCATCACAGAAATCACTATGGTCATCCCACTTGATTATACAAGAACCAGTCTGTCACCTCTAACTTCAATACCCTTCCACGACCAGTTTCTAGATTTTCCACACACGTCTTGAGTCCACTACACTCAAACCAACAATCACCCAGGAGGAGCTTGAGCGGCTGTGGGAAAAGAGTTTCAAAGAGTACATGGAACAACCCTGTCAAGGCCGGAAATTCGGTGCTACTTCCAATCCACCTTGAGGATAAGACAGAAGTTTAAGTGGCCGGTAGTGTTATACATTGGGTATAGGTGAGGGGTAACATTAGAAGTACAACACAATTGGTTTAGCTTGGAGAGAAAGGAGGCGAGTTAGCTCTCAAATATAACAGAATAGAGAGATAAAGGCATGAAGAAAATATTAAGAGTTTCTTCTAGTTGTTAGCTTGGGAGTGTTCATGTCACTCGAATACTTGATATCGTTTAATTTTTTGTATTTCAATTTATATATAAATTTCATCATCTTCTTCCCTTAAATTTATCTGCCCATATTTCAGTTCATAACAACTTGTGTCAAGTCACTCAAATACTTGCTATCTATTTTTTCAAATTTCTGAACTTCAGTTTATAATTAATGAAGATCATCATCAAAGTTTATTAACAACTTGTGTCAAAACACTACCTTTGGTTGTTTTGGTGGATCAACATATGTACTATCAGATGCCCTCGCCATTTGAGCAGCACATAAGAAGTCAGCTAGTTCTTCAAGTGAGGAGTCTGGACCTACATGCAAAAAAGGTTGAAACAACTATTAGAATCACATGTGAAGAGGGGGGAAAAAAGAAGCCATGGTGCATCACAACACAAGTTAAGGTAACTATAAGGACCTCAACTTTGAAAAAGTTTAGGGTTAAGATCCTCAACCTTTTTTGTTTAGGGTTAGGGACCTGAAACCTAATAGTGTTATAACTCTGTTGACTTCTCAATATTTTACCTTAAAATAGAACAACATTTTCTTTTACTTGTTATTAGTACATATATTTCTAGACTCCTTTCTTTTTTCTTGATTGAGTGTCCAACCAATTTTTTACTTTTAACAATTAGGCTAATATCTTTGTCACATAACATTCCTAAACCTTTCATAGACTCTATTTCTTGATGAAGCAAAGAAAAAGTTTCAGGAAAAATGAAGACGAGTTTTCATTCCAGTTCACAATATAAACAATGAACATCTTTGCAAGACTTTTCAATCTCCACCATCTCTAAGTGTCATCTTAGGGTTTATATTACATACATGGTATTCTTGTTCTTGCTTGCTTGTTAGTTTGTAATTTGTTCATGCTTTGCCATATGGTGAGGAATTTATTTTTATATGTAGTTAGAAATCAGTTATCCACATAAAAAAGCTTGACTTTATCTGTTTAGGGTTAAGGATCTTTAAAGTCATCAAAACACATATTTACACAATCAAGAGATGTAAATAGAGAATACTATAGAGTACATAAAAGGTTCTACCGAGATTGTTGCACATACCACATCTTTCTATTGCTATTGAGACTTCTTCCACGGGATAACCCATGTCGGTCAAAAACAATAGTTTCTGCTCCTTTTCTGACAAAGGGCCAGATGTTTCCTGCAATCGACAATAAATATGTAGTTACAAGATCCTCAATCTCAAATAAAATAGTAACTTCATAATTCAATATTATACACCTTGAAATTATTTTTATGCCCCCGAGAACAAAGTAAACAATCATCATTATAATATAGCAACACTCAACACTATTGATGATTGACAAAAGAGGAATTTGGGAAAAATGCAAATTATATATTGCTACAGAAGTATACAAAGACAACATGGTACATGAGTGAATATGTGAGTCACCTCCATTCCAAGACAAGTATCTGAATCAGACAAATCCTCAGGGATATTTTCTTCATAATCTGAGGACCAGAAATCCGAATCAGCATCAGTCTTCTGATCAGAGTCAGCATTCTTAACATGACCAAACACGTCATTTATTCTCTCAGCAAAATCTCCATTTTGCTCTCTTGCTGAAGGCTTTTCAATATCTGGTCCATCTGAAGGAGAGCTTTCCAAGGCCTAATAATCAATAACAAGTCAATGCCAAATATAGAAAAAGAATGACTAAAGTTGAAGAAACATACAATAGAAAAATTCAATACATGACACAATCTTGCAAATCTGCCGACCATTTCATTGGATGAAGTCATAAATGATTATTCCAGGAACACAAGGAAATAAGCTGTGTGACCATCCTTCATATATTATGAGTGCAATGCAGGCAGCATTACAATGTCAGCATTTAAAATAACATAACTGCCTATTGTGTGACCATCCTTCATATATCATGAGTGCAATGCAGGCAGCATTACAATGTCAGCATTCAAAATAACATAACTGCCTGCTGTGTGAACTGTATCAAGGGGCTTTAGTCATGGCAGGTGCATCCTTAGCTCTTGTCCTACTTCAGTTTTGTTTAACAAGGTATACAATAAATCTTGGCCCTATCTTTTTACATGTTATAGCATTTACATGCAATACTATGAAAAGGTAGATTTTTTATAGCCCATTTATGTAATAGGAAAAATTGTCAAGAATAAGTCAACTTTTGCGTTGACCGCTTTTAATAAGTCAACCTTCATTTATTCCAGTAGCAAGTAAAGCTTGTACATGAATTAGCTTTTAACAAGTTTTTTTACTTATGACCTGAACAACCCCTACAATTTTGTTCAGTTTAAAGGTGTGTATTCTAGAACTCATTAAATTGTTCTCAGAACATATTTGCACTGCTTGAATTTTATAAAAGTTCCGTGAGAATCTTAAAACTGAACAAAATTGTAGGGGTTGTTCAGGTCATAAGTAAAAAAACTCGTTAAAAGCTAATTCATGTACAAGCTTACTTGCTACTGGAATAAATGAAGGTTGACTTGTCAAAAGCGGTCAACGCAAAGGTTGACTTATTCTTGACAATTTTTCCTATGTAATATGCAATTTATGAAGTAGGATATATAAAAATGACTGCATGGTTTAATCAGGACGTGTGCCTCTCTTGGTCTAGGTGTGTGCCTCCACGTCCATCCTCATGCCTAAGCTCCAAGAGCTTTAAGAGCACCTTACGTCATTCAACATTGTCCTGACCTCAAATATAATAGGTTTTTCAATGTAGGGAACAACTTGCTTGATAGAGAAAACGAGTTACCAGAGTCAAGAGAGGTATGAGGTAGCCTGTTGTAAGCAATGATTCTATATAATGATATAGTCTACACAATTTTAAAGATAGAAATACAAATACATGTCTTTTAACACACTGTCCTGAGCTCAGATAGAAATAATGAAATGAAGGGGCTCGCTTTGACCGTTATGTTCTGCTCTATATTCAAATCTCCGTCAATACCTCATTCCTCGCTGTAGGTCCATGATAATCTTTTGTCCGGGGCTATTTACAACCAGTGAATTAAGAATTCTCAGATGTACTAGCATTTTGCTATGCTACTAATAGTTGTACTTGCTCTGCCTTTCTGCCCAAGCCTGAGATTCATAGAATTTAATCTAGGAAACAGCTGCAAAGCATAGAAACCTAAGTCCAAAGAGGCAACTAGATTGTAAGCAGTAATTATAGATATGATACTGTGTACTCAATTGTCCATGACACACACACCCCTGAAGATGGAGATCAGAAGATAATAATATCTCATCAAAGTTCTCCAGGACTCTTAAGTGGATTCTTGGTCGTGGATAACAAATCTTTAGCACAAGTCATAAAAACTTTTCATGTTAGATGGCCAAATAAAATCCTCCAAGATGGCAAGAGCTTGCAATCCAATTGCGAATGGAACGAATAAGATGGTACAAACTATGCCGTAAACAATACACATGATAACATTGTAAACTTCAAGCTTTCTGGATAAGATGGTATGAGAGAAATTCAAAATAGGGAGAAATCTCAGAAAAGCACTCACACATAATCCTAACTTAAAATTGTCATGACAAAAGAAAAGCCACAAAAGAATATCAGCTACTGGTTGCCAGGCAAATTCTCAAGCCTTTTAATGGAAGAAGGAAGCAAAAAATTGCTCCTAATCAAGTTGTACACAAGAATTTCAAAAGAACTGAATACTTTTTTTTCTCTTATAGCAGTAGCTGATTTTCGATCATTGACCACTAAAGTGATACTAAGTTAAGACACTACAAACTAGTGGCTTGAATGAGAGTAATTCTATTTAAATATGCTGTAATAAGGACAATTTCAAGAATAAGGAGATTTGAGGTAAGCTGGGACTACGCTTAACAAACAACAAAATGCACAAGGCAACATTTACAATGGAAATTATTATAGACAGTTTTGAGAAAAGACATCACAATACACAACACTGCAATAGGGTAATATATTGGAAGTTCAAGATCATAGTAACTAATTTCTTTGTTTTACAAAATTCACAAGATTTTGTGTAGTTTATCTTTTCTTATTATTGTGCATATTTCTATGAGTACATGATTAGGTTTTCTTAATATGTTGTAATGAGATATATGAGAGAAAGACACCAAGGAGGTGTCACCCATGTACAATAAAGGTGCAAAGGACAAAACACTCAATCCCTTAAAAGAAGCAACTGCTATACATTTGTTTTTACGAAATGCAACTCTAAATCTTTCTGCATTGTATTAGAAAGTCAAGTATCCTTCAGATCCTATGACTGTAATACTTGACTCTAACTATACAATCACCTCATAAAAAGGGAACTTAAAAACCTTGATGAGGGGATAAGATTTCTTGGTCTAACTTATAAGAACCAATTTTTATTGTATACATTCTTATTTAATTTGAGGAAGCAAAGAAAGTCAATAAGACGATTGTCCTCAACATAACAATGAAAAAGGAGATAGAGCATTGAAACCTAATTAACGAAACCATAACCAAATCCACTATCTATTCTGATTTCTTGTGTAATGCCTCAGCTCAAGTGCACAGGCAGCTCAACGCACCTAAGCTGTTGACATAAGCAACGCACAACAGGGAGAATCAAGGAAAAGGCTGCCAGACAGTTAGAAGGGTTGTGATTTTGTTAATACGTCATAGTTAATTACAAGGGTCAGAGAATGCCAATCAAAGGGGGGACGCAATAGCATGTGGCGGCATCTGATTATTGAAAGGAATACTTGGCTTGGCAGAGTAGGGATCCTCTGGGATTGTTCACCATTTTTGTATTTCATTAGTTTTCTTCTTAATACAAAATCCTTCCTCTTCTCTATTCCCTATATCTCTCTTTAATTCTTCTATTTCTTATCTTTTTTTTTTTTTGAAGGGAAACGGTGAAACCTTCTATTTCTTATCTGATTAGTGCTGAGTCATAGCTGTTCTTTCCCGAATTGCTTGAGGTGCTCAGAGTTCATCATACTTGACAACCTTTCTTTAAGAATAAAGCTGAAAAACACAAGTGTCAAGATCATTTTTTTGGTGATACAAGACACATACAATTTCTCAAGAAAACCGTTGGAATTTCTTCATCCTCGTTGCCAAATAAGAGAAACGCCACCAAGCTAATCAAGATCTTGACTACCCATTCAAGAAGAAACACGACCACCTTCCTCACCACTTTCCAAAGAATTAATATAAGATTTGACTGAAACTATTCTCCATCAATTTTGTATCAAGAGGGGGATTCTATCCAAATAGGTCGATAGATCAGGATTATTTTATTTATTTGTGACTGGTAATCACTCCATGATAACTATGAAGTCATTATCAAATTTCATAGAGTAATATGTACTATTCCAAAATACATTAGCCTCACGGTCTTACCAGTTACCACCACCAACCATACTCTTTAAGCCCTAATCACAATTTTGTAGGTCATCTTTGACCTTGCAGATTGGCCGGCAGATTTCATCTTTAACTCGAATGAAAGGTGTCAACATTTACAGACATAAAAAAGTGAAACCTGTCAAGCAATTTTGGCAATTCAGATCAACATGACCGCCAATTTAGACGCCAAAAGTTTCAATCAGAATCAAGCACCCCATTTGCAGTTTCCAGTCCCGGAGTCTGTTATAACAGTTACATACTATTCATCTCCCAGTTATGCAGAATGTATTTCGTTTCCAGCTTGTGTATTTCTGTTTCACTCCTTAATCAAGTCGATAATCTCTTAGGAATGCTGCATATTGACATCCTACACTTACAATTTTTTCAGTTCATCGAATTGAAAAATCGCTTGGGTTTATTGCCTAGAAGTGGTATCATCAGCTTACATAATATGCACTACTTAGGATTTATCAGTTTCCTATTAGTCTTTTATGAGAGATTGAGGTGTGCCTATTATGTAAACCTTCCCAAATATATTACTCGCTCACCTTTTGACTCAGAAGGTGAAACCTCTATAATCTAGTGGAAGAATTTCATAGATTCAATCATACACTAACATTTTCACCAGCATTAGGAAGAAGGTAAAAGGAAGTTTAGTTGAACGAAGTGAGAAGAGGAATAAAGGCGTTGTTTTGTTGACATCGTAAATCAAGGGTAGTCTAATTTCCTAGGAAGCTAGAACTAGAGAGGTTGTATGATTGACATGAGCATATGAAGTGGAACTTCCTAGGAAGTTCTACTCCCCACAATACAGGGGAAGTTGCTTACCTACCCACCCTCCCCCTAGGTAAGTAAAACTTCCTACGGAAATTCCAACTTCTTACGCTCAAGCAATAATATTACTTAAAACCCAGGAAGTGAAACTACATAGCAATTGCAAAAACAAGGGAAGTATAACTTCTCAAGTTCAACCAAACAACACCTAAGTGACAAAACCAAGGCTAATGGCTGAAGTTCTACAGTGCAGACCAAGTAGGGAGAAAAGAAGTTGACACGACACAAATCCCTTGCAGCAACAATTCAGGCCAATGTCCACTGCTGCTGCTATTATTATCTCTGCTACTCCAGCTCTACAACAGGAGAAGAGCCAAATATGTAAGATGATTCACATAATTTTCAAAATAAGACAAAGAAAATGGATGAACTGCTGCAACCTTGTCCATCAGAAGAAGGTTCTGAAAACGAAGCTTATTTTATCAAGATTTCAATGCTCAAGTCTCAACCGTGAACCTTCAATGGATCTTTTTCCGCAAAGTTCGTCTACACGGTTAAATGAATCCGATTTGCACCTTACATGTTGTGAACTATTCAGTATTCACCCTCATTTCCACTGCTTCAGAGATGCACTGACTCATTCTTATTACTTTGGAAAGTCATGGTTTATGAAGCGCGAGGACACCTACTAGACGCGTCCCCTGGACGGAGATCATACGAAGATGGCATGGAGACATCCATAAAAACGTCTCCAAAATCTCGGGGATGTCACAAGAGGAGGACGGCAAGGAACTTCTTGGGGACAGTCGTTGAATCTCACGCGGTATCCGCACCTATTGACCCATATTTTTATTTCAAAAAGGAGAATAATAAAAAGAAGGAAAAACATGATCAGTGATTGACTTACACCTAGGGCAACTATTCCTCGGCTTCTTCTACCTATCTAGTTCACCTTATTCTCTAATACTCTGTGAACACTGATCTCTCCCTTCAAAATTCAATTACATGGCTGCTGATTTGTACTTTTATCTTTGTATCATGTTATACTTCTCTTTGGACTTCTACCTTTTGTTCTTTCATCTTTCGGCATGCTGTTCGTTCTATATATGGTATCAAGGTTATTTTTCCTATCAACTTGGTGGCCTGATGTTCTTGACTTCTTGTTTATTTGAAAATTCTGACCGTAGTTTTTTTCTGATAATCTATTTTATCTTTATCAGAATGTTTCCCAACCCGCCTTTAGAATTAAAAATTTTCCATTTTCTGTTCCCATCCCTGTACCCATTTACGTTCGGTACCCAACTCGATCTCCTTACGTCATGGTTAGCTTCTATATAAGAGGAAGAGAATGATGCAGAATAAATGGAAGTTCAATGTCAGTGAAAACGTGATTGTTAAAAAAAAATTGAGTGCCTGTTGATTGCAATTAGGAAACTAGTTATAAGTAATATTAGACTGTTTTCTTATTCTCCAATTAGAGTGTAAGGTATAGATACCACTCCATATATAAAAATATTTTTCCAAAATTTGCAATAGATAAATTGCATATAGATTTTTAAATGGAGACATTGTCCGTCAGGAGTATATGCTTGTGGTTAAGTGTTCCGAGTACGAGGAAGACCTAACAAAACACTGCAAGCAGGTCATCGCCTCACTGAAGACATAATCCTTGATAGTGGCATCAAGTGACAGAAAACATCTAGCATCTGTTTTTCTAATTTTTCACCTTTTCCTACTCGTTCTAGTTCTATGAAATCTTCTTATGTCCCTTGTTACTTCTACATGCCGTCACTTTCTTGTGCACAGGCAGCATGGCCCATTTTTCGCACTGTTTTTCCTCAATGACTTTGATGTATCAATACTACTACATATTAATATAACTACTCTTTCTTTTAGATTTTTTTCCTAGTTAGCTTTTGCAATCAGTTCTATTACTATTGAATCTCATTTGACTTTCTAACTAAAATTTCCTTATTCTGTTCTAATCTATCTCATTTCCTCTTGTTTTCTCCAACTTAATTCTATTTTTGGATGAGTAATATTAAATTCTTATCGAATACTTGATCACCTTGAAAGTATTGGAGCAGAAGAAGACAGATCTATAAGGCACTTAAATTATGAAAATTGTAGACAAAATACAAAGGGTACTTACCATTTCACAGACAATTTACACAACGATATCTTTTCCAATTATACCAGAGCCAGAGACCAACTATCTACATCCACACACATGCAAATTCAAAGACATGAATTCGCTTCCCATAGTATCTTATACTTGGACAACTTTCATGCTTCATCCTGTCCTTGAGTAACCATATATTGGCATCTGCTCAATCTTCTGGAGTTTATAAGATACAAGTATACAACCTCTCTTTGCGGTAGAAATAAGGTATTTAAGGTATTTTGTTGAAATGCAATTTTTAAACAAAAATGCAGTCTCATTCCCAACTACTGACGTCTGCCAAAGTCCAAGAACAGCATACATGCACATTAATATCTAAAGAAACGAAGCACATATCTTAGATAATCTTGTAAAAGTTATTTATCAGGCTTCGGTCTTCTCTACACGATCCTCAATATCAAGCATCTTTTTTTAGCTTCTCATCGAAAATACTTCTCCAATGTACAACAATGTTTCTTTCTCAAGGGTCAGAGCAGTCTGAGGTGACAAGATTTACCACTAGAGCCCAGCCACCTTGGCCTCCCTATTGCTGCTGCTAATGCCGGAGGTCGTTTGAGGATATTAACCTCTATGAACTAACTACTTTAAAGAAAATATCCAAACCACATATCGTTTCTGACCTCTTTTGGAGATAACAAATATTATGCACTTTAGAGTATATTATGATGTTAAATCACCTTTCTAGACAAAAACAATAGACCATAACTACAATATGGGATATCCATATATCTTTCTAGACTCTTTAAGAGAATGAAGGAATATTATACACTTTCAAATACTTCATATCATGATCATGGTGTCAAAACAAGGCCGCATCGTATCATTTCACCTTTATCTACCCACCGACACTACCGGCATCATAAAGGTGTAAAAAAAACGCGTTTTAGGTGGGTTCGAGGGATATCTCATGGTCTGAGCGATATTTGGCCGTACAACAACTGCATCATCCTTGTTCCCCATCACCGTGACCGTTACCGCGATCATGACAGAAACCGCATTTTCGAACTATGATCATGATATCAAATCACAAATGCAAGAGGCCATAATTTGAAATAGGACTAACGGACCAAACTTTAGCCACGATATAAAAAAAAAGTAGCATAATTGGAACAGAAATGTCATATCAAGTCTCATAATCTGTTATAATTGTAAACAAAACAAAAAAGATAGAGATGAGGGTGGTCATTTACTAACCGAATAAGTAAGAAGAGCATTTAGAATGGAGTCCATATTCCCTTCTCCTGCTCAGATAAAATAAATCAATGATAAAAGATGATTAGGAAGTTGAACATCATGGAAGCATGATTTAATACATCAAATTAAGGGGAAATTTCACCATTTTCCTCGATTGCTTTGGCGACCAAATTTTCAGAGAAACCTGCTCCAACAAAATGGCGAAACAATGTCGAGGAAGGCCCGGAAGAGGAACTTCCCTTTAAAATAACATAAAAAAAATAAGAGAGACATGGATTTTAAGCTTAGCAGACAACAGATATCTTAGCAAACTAGAATTTAAAGATTATTGAAGAAATGCCTATGTTTTGTGGGAACAAATAGACAGATTATGCTTATGTAACCAGGAAACCTCCCATTCTCTCACACATTTGGGACTGAAATCAACAAAGAAATCATGTTGTACTTTGTATTAACTGTTCTTTACAAATTAGTAGACCATCACACATTGTTTTGTGATAAGAACATTACAAGACGGCATAAAGCATGTACATAAAATTTTAACCATAATAAGAGAAAATCAGAAAAGGAACATTGTCCCCTGCAGATCTATCTATCAAATTTCCAACACAAACATACTACGCAAAGTGCTAGTAGCAAAATACTTTAACCTTCGAAAAGCTTAATTGATTGACTAGAGAATAGAATCAATTACATATCCTCAAAATGATTTTCCATGGGTTACATGATAATACTTCAAAATTTTATTTCATCTTGGCATCCTATCTACCCTCTTATCCCGTACCATCAATAGAAGCACACCAAGTAATTGATTAACTAGAGAATAGAATCAATTACATATCCTCAAAATGATTTTCCATGGGTTAGATGATAATACTTCAAAAACTCATTTCATCTTGGCATCCTACCTACCCTCTTATCCCATACCATCAATAGAAGCATACCAAATAATTGAATGACTAGAGAATAGAATCAATTACATATCCTCAAAATGATTTTCCATGGGTTATATGATAATACTTCAAAAATTCATTTCATCTTGGCATCCTATCTACCCTCTTATCCCATACCATCAATAGAAGCACACCAAATATTGGAGTCTACAGCAAGCTTCACTGCATTCTCTAGCAGAGCAGCTTTTAGATACATTGTCTAAAACCTGTTTCTCAAGACCCAAAGATTAACAAAACTAATCCTTTCATCATCAGCACTATAAACCAAATAGAATCACTCACTTTCTCAATTTGGATTCTGGACTACCAAACAATTCTACAAACTGGTAATCATAGAGGCACCACAATCATGGTGGCATAAACATACTCGCTGCAGCTAAACATTGCCCTCAACCCTAGTGACTGGCAATATAAGCACAAACTAGACATCTAAAAATTACAGTATGAAAGGCACTTGTACATAGAAAATTTATCAAATAAAGATCTAGAAGATGATAAAGAGATAAATTGCCACGCCACTACAAATACTCCTGCATGCACATTGTTGGTAGAACATGTTGTACGTTGCTCTTTTGAAACGAAACCATATTGAAAGAATATTATAGCATAACACTTGGGGCTCATATAGCCAAATATAAGTCAACTAATACAGAATGCTGAGTTTCAAAGGTAGTCAATGTTTTCATGCAAAATCAAAGTGTTGCACTTGCTTAAGTTACACAAAGGAAGTCGGTCAATCAAAAGGAAATTTTGTTTGTTACAGCATCTCATTATGATTTATTTATACAGATATCTGTCCTGTAAAGGGATTACAGATTACAATAGTACACACATAAAAAAAACACAGGCAATTTTTGTGCTCAAAAACTGAGAGGCTTTCAATGATTTCAGAATCAAAAATTGCCAGATTTTATGAACTAAAACGAAAGAAGACATAGAAAAGCAGATTTTTATTCCAAATGCTGTCAATACTCTTTCCCAACAAAAAGCGCTTTGGATACAAACAGACATTCCTCTATATAATACAGTTACTAAGTCCGCTATGTGAGAACTTCGAGTTGCATACATTTAAAAAGTTCTTTAACTCGTACTTACCCAGTCTAGTTAGCAAAATTATACACGACATATAATATTACTCACCTCAGCCGTACCAGTAAAGGCTCCTGCATGGAGGGTAGTCAAAGACGAGCCAGAATCAAAAACTTCTTTCTCTTTCTCTAGCTCATCATCACTACTCCAGCTAAAATTATCACTTCCATTGTCAGAGAGGTTCCCAGTCTACACATTTACAGAGGTTCGTTTACAGTACCTTTCTATAATTACGCAAATTATAAAAATAAATCTAACTCGGACAGCAGTAAATTGAAAAAGGGGGAATCATATAATACCATCTTTTGTACAATGCAGTTCTGCGCACTTCAAAACTGTCAACTGCAGATTATAATAAAAAATTATATATACTTAAATATACCAACACCATAAAAAGGAAGCATATAAAGATGTCCATATTTTGACCCACAAGCATAATTAATATCGGATATACATTTTGCTTATAAATAAAGCAGAATTAAGCAGAAGCATTGTTTGGTAATAAATTCCTGTTAAAATTCAACCTCCACTAAACCCTAAATTCAACACTAATTCATTTTGAAACGAACTCCCAATTTTTCCAGTAATTAACAAAAACAACAGAAAACATAGAAACAAAAAATTGCCTCAAATCAACTACAGCAATTATAAGCAAACAACAATGTCAGAAAAATAGCAGCGGTTTGAGACGTTTCAAATTTACCAACCTGCAATGTTTATGAGAAATTTCTCCCTGAAATTTATTGCATGTCACAATCTGCAAATTTTTCAATGAACACACCAAATTTGGACTAGAAAATTACCATAATTACAAACTTCAAAAACTTAGGTTGTTCAAAAAGTAATCAAAGAATCCCCAATATCTAGTGAGAAAAACCAAAAAAAAAAAATGGAAGAAATTACCTGAATGAAATTGATGGATCTGCATGTGAAATCGACATGTTTATTTTGTTTGTGAGGTGAAATTTATTAGGAGAGTGAAATCGACATGTTTATTTTGTTTGTGAGGTGAAATTTATTAGGAGAGAGAAAGTTGCAGATCAAAAAAATTCCTGTGTTTGAGCACACTCCCTATTTGATTCCTATATGAACTCAGAGAATCTAGAGAAAGACGTTGATTCTCAGCTGATAAAAAGACTCTGAAATTCACAAAGGGGGCAAAAATAATACGTGGGTGTTGGGACTTTTTTGTAATTTTACAAAATAATAGTATGATTATTTCCATTTTTATGGCAAGAAATTAAAGTAAGTGATGGTATTGGTAGGTCCATGTTAAAAAAAAAAAAAAAAAAAAACAGAAAAAGTGATGGTAGGTTGGGTAGGTAGGGTTGTGGGCTTGTGGAGTTGTTATTGACGATTCTTGTTAGATTTGTTTTAAAATGTAATGTAATTTTATATTACAATGTTATAAAGAAAACTAATATTGATGATCTAACTATAATTGGTTTTATAATAATTGTAAATATTGATCAATTGACGAGTTATTGGCTCAAGAATTATACTTGTTTATTTATGAAATTAATGTGAAATTAACTGCATATGTATATAAGTTTTCATGGTTGTTGTGACTTATGGGATTTATGTCTGGTAACTTCAAAAATTTTGTTTGAATTAAAATGGAGATATGAATCATATATGAATTTAGATTTCAAAATTTCTTTAATGATTTCAAAAGTTTTTATTTTTGTCAATTTTCTATGTAGTTAGTTCTCTCTACTCTTAACTCCTCTCTCCTCTTGGTTCTTTCTTTTTTTCTATTACTGTAGAGAAAACAATTCGGAGAAGGTCGTCCAAGTTCATCAACGCTAGCAAAGACTTGTCATTGCTTTTTTGTTGTGAGTTCTTGTCGAGTTATACAACTCCTTCTGCTCTGAAATTCATTTGCTTCTCATATTGCTAGTGAGAAGGATTAAGAGCCATTATTCTTTTAGTTATTTTTTCTTCGCCCAAACTCATTTGCCTCTCTTATTGTTAGAGTATCAAAAGAAATGCATAGTTCATCATATATGTTGGTTCTCTTTATTAGTTAACTGTTAGTCGTCCAGACATAGCTTTTAGTGTTGGTTTGTGTGCTAGATTTCAAGGAGTCTCATTTTATAGCAGTAAAAAGAATTCTTAAATATCTCAAAGGAGCAGATGATCTTGGACTTGTATATCCAAGAAGTGACACATTTGAGTTAAGAGGATATGTCGATGCTGACTATGCTGGGATCTTGTAAATAGGAAAAGCACCTCATGTATGGTTCAATTTAATTTCTTAGTCATAGTATACTTTCTTGGAGTACCAAGAAAAAAAACTCGATTGCTTTATCCATTGATGAAGCAGAATATGTAGCTACTGTTGCATGTTACTCTCAAATGCTTTTGATAGAACAACAACTCGGTGACTACGGAATAAACTTTAATTATGTTCCTATTTATTGTGATAATACAAGTGTCATTAGTATTTCAAAGAATTCAGTGTATCATTCAAGAGTTAAGCATATACATATCTAACATCACTTTCTAAAAGAAAATGTTGGAAAAGGTCTGATTAAACTTGAATTTTGTCAAACTAAAAATCAGATTGTTGATATACTAACCAAGCTACTACAAAGAGATAGATATGAAAACAAGGCTTGAGTTAGGTTTAATAAAACTTAAGTAATTGTTCTTATTCCAATCCCCCATGTCTGAATTGGTTTGTCTTACTCTATGTGATATTAAGTGACTATGATTAATTGCCTAAGACCATTGCAAATTAAGATGGTCAAAACATAAAAATGGATTCAAAGGAATAAACCCACTCACAAATGTCACATAATATTCCCTTTATTGTTCCTAAAGTCATAGACGAAACATGCATGATTTGAAGAATGTTGATAATTGATCAGGAGGTTGATACAGGCATGGAAGAAAAGGAACTGATACTAAGTCGTCAGGAAATGCGTGGCATAAATGATTTCATAATTCATGGATTAGGGTTGGCGCAAGGACATTGTTGTCTAGCTAGAGTATAGATAATTTTATGTTTAAAAAGATAAACATGCTGTTCATGTTATCTTTAGGAGTAGGAGTAATAATAATTAAAGTAGGATAAGTTAAATTACTAGGAGATAAACCTAACTAATCCTAGTTGGATTAGTATAAGCTGTACCCTATATAAGGGATGAGTTATTTTCAATAAAAGGTAGATTAGAGTTTTGATTTTGCTAACGAATTCACTCGGCATTGTGAATTGATTAATGAGTGGTGGTTCAATACTCATCTTCATTGTTTAGCTTTTGTGATCGAGTGTTTCTCATAAAAGTATAAACACCCTTAGTGAAGTTGTCGAGTGTTCCAACTAAACTAAGAATCCGAAAATTATAACTTGTGAGTGTTCCAAGTTCATAATTTCACATATCCATAACTTAGTCTTCAAGTACTCAGATTAAGTTATATATCAAGTGGTATCAAGAGCTTTGGTTTAGGCGACAAACATCATGGGAGATAACGATGCAGCGAATCAGATTATCCCACGGGATCCATTAATTGAAGCCTTAGCGCAACAAACAGCAGCATTGCAAGAGATGGTCACGCAATTGACCCTCAAGGTTATCAACCACGAATCCAGGAATAACAAGAACGATAAAACGGATGATGATCGTGGACTTAAATTCGAAGTAAGTGATTATGATGGCCAAGGTGAACCCGAAATCTATCTTGATTGGGAGTTGGCTTTAGAAAGATTCTTCGAATACAAGGGAACTAGCAACGAAAAACAATTCAAGATTGCAGTGGCGAAATTAACAAAATACGCAGCTTTATGGTACGTAAACGTGAAAAAACAACGTAGCAGAGGGGGAAAGAAAAAGATCGAGACTTGGGAGAAATTAAAGAAGGTACTAAGGCAAAGGTTCGTCCCCAATAATTATCAGCAATCTTTGTATGTGAAACTAGCCACGTTGAAGCAAGGCGCGAAGAGCATTGCGCAGTACATAGAGGAATTCGAGAAATTGTCGATCATGTGTGATGTTGAAGAAAGGGAGGAACAAACTATGGCTCGGTTCCTAGGTGGCTTAAATTACGAGATCCGTGACAAGGTAGAGCTGCAACCCACCCTATCGTTTCATGAGTTCTGTAAACTCGCAGCAATGGTAGAATCACAAGGAAAAAGAACACCAAACAAAGCCTTTTCGAATACATTCGCTACGCCATCCAAACAAACGCCAATATCCATGGCCTCGGGCGCGAACAAAAGCGAGGATAAGATGTCTTCCAACATGGATAAGGATAAAGGGAGGAAGGAGGCCACCTTGGACGACGGCACACCCAAGATACAATGTTTTAAATGCAAGGGTTATAGCCACTACAAGAGAGAATGCCCAACGGCTCGGGTTTTATCATTACGAGATGTACGTGAGATTGAAGATTTCCAAAACGAGGGAAAGGATGAGGTGGACCGTGATCAAGAATGCAAACCTGAGAGCAGTGACGAGGAGGACGAGGGACAGAACAATTTGGTTTTAAGAAGGGTGCTACACTCGAAATCTGTAGATGAAACGCAGCGGGAAAACATTTTCCACACACGGTGCAAGGTGAATGACTCGCGTGTAAATTAATAGTCGATAGGGGAAGCTGCGCCAACGTCGTAGCTGCAGAGCTCGTGACAAAACTACAACTATCAACCACGAGACACCCTAAACCATACAAGCTTAAGTGGATGGATGAGGATAATGAAGTCTCGGTGAGGAAGCAGACATTAATCAACTTTGCAATTGGAAAGTATCGAGACGAGGTATTATGTGACATTGTACCAATGGATGCGTGTGATATCTTGCTGGGGAGGCCGTGGCAATATGACAGGAAGACCATCCACGACGGAGAGGCTAACACTTATACGGTCACACAAGGGGGAAAAACTAGAATATTACTACCATTACACCCTAGTGATATCAAGGCCACAAAAAGGAATACCACTAAGGAAAGTAAGAAAATCATGTACGTCAATAGGAAACAATTTGAGAAGGAATTCCACCACCACCAGCTGGCCTATGTTCTCATAGCCAAGGAAATAAAATCATTCACCAATGTGGATAATCGTAAGTTGCAGGAATTATTACGAGAATTTGAGGGAGTCTTCCCCGATGATTTACCTCAAGGATTGCCACCCATAAGAGGAATTGAACATCAGATTGATTTGATACCTGGGGCATCCATACCCAACAAACCGCCATACCGATGTAACCCCGAAGAAACAAAGGAAATGCAGAAGCAGATAGATGAGTTGATGGAGAGAGGATATGTTCGAGAAAGCATGAGCCCCTGTGCAGTACCTACACTTTTGGTACCAAAGAAGGACGGGACATGGCGCATGTGTATTGATAGTCGAGCCGTCAATAACATCACTATAAAATACAGGTTCCCTATTCCACGATTGGATGATTTATTAGACGAACTAAGTGGCGCCAAACTATTCTCGAAAATTGATCTTCGAAGTGGATACCATCAAATTCGAATGAGGGAAGGGGATGAATGGAAAACCGCTTTTAAAACAAAACATGGCTTGTATGAGTGGTTAGTGATGCCATTTGGATTAACGAATGCCCCAAGTACTTTTATGCGGTTGATGAACGAAGTATTTCGCCCTTTTATTGGCAAATTTGTGGTAGTATATTTGGATGATATTTTGGTATACAGTGGAGGTGAGGATGAGCACCTAGGGCATCTACGTCAAGTGTTTGAGGCACTACAGAAGCAGAAGTTATGCCAAGCTCGAAAAGTGTGATTTTATGCAGCAAAAAATCGGCTTTCTAGGCTATATTGTGACGAACAAGGGTATAAAAGTGGATCCTAAGAAGGTCGAGGCAATTGCTTCATGGCCAATACCAACTACAGTCACACAGGTACGTTCCTTCCACGGTTTGGCATCGTTTTATAGGCGATTTATAAAAAAATTTAGCACTATTATGAGCCCAATCACGGAATGCACCAAGCACGGCAAATTCACATGGACGCAACAAGCACAGAAGGTGTTTGAATTGATGAAGGAGAAAATGTGCAATGCGCCCATACTAGCATTGCCAGACTTCGCGCAACCTTTCGAAGTCGAATGTGACGCAAGTGGAACGGGAATTGGCGCGGTACTCACACAAGGAGGTAAACCAATCTGTTATTTCAGTGAGAAATTGAATAGTAGCAAGTTAAACTATTCCACGTACGACAAGGAATTTTATGCTATGGTGCTTGCCTTAGACCATTGGAGCCACTATCTCAAACCTCAGGCTTTCATCTTGCATTCAGACCATGACTCATTACGGCACATTAATAGCCAACAAAAATTAAATACAAGACATGCCAAGTGGGTTGAGTTCCTCCAATCCTTCAATTTCGTGGCAAAATACAAGGCAGGGAAGACGAACGTCGTTGCGGATGCACTGTCACGAAAACATGATTTGCTCACCATGGTGGATTCGAGAGTCTTGGGGTTCGAACTTATAAAAGAGTACTATGCGGGAGATCCGGATTTTAGCACGATTTACAATGAGTGTCAGCATAATATCGCAAATCAGTTCAATATGGTCGATGGCTTTTTATTCAAAGGCAACAAATTATGCATTCCTAAATGCACTATACGAGACCTTTTAATTCGGGAGGCTCATGGAGGGGGATTAGCAGGGCATTTTGGCATCAATAAAACAATTGATTTGTTACACGAGCACTTCTATTGGCCCAAAATGCATGGGGATGTACGAGCAGTGTTGGCACGGTGTGGGACTTGTCAACGACCCAAAAGCACTTTTCACAAGGGACTTTATACGCCACTCCCCGTACCAGAACGCCCTTGGGAAGACGTAAGTATGGATTTTATTGTGGCTTTACCTAGAACACAAAGAGGTAAGGATTCGCTCATGGTTGTTGTTGACCGTTTTTCTAAAATGGCGCACTTTGTGGCTTGTAACAAAACCAAAGATGCAGTGGGAGTCGCAAGCCTTTATTTTAAAGAAATTGTTCGCTTACATGGAGTCCCGAAAACTATTGTTTCGGATCGTGATAGTAAGTTTCTCAGTTACTTTTGGAAAGGTTTATGGAAATTGGTTGGCACCAAACTCTTGTTTAGCATGTCACACCACCCGCAAACTGACGGGCAAACCGAGGTCACGAACAGGACCATTGGATCTTTACTTCGAGGGCTCGTGAGCAAGACAGGGAAGGATTGGGATGTTAAGCTGTGCCATGCCGAATTTGCTTACAACCGGACACCTACATACGCAACTCAGCATTCTCCTTTCGAGATCGTATATGGTGTTAACCCGTATGTGCCTATTGATTTGATCAACTTACCAAAAACCGAGTACGTACATGATGATGCGAGGAAACATGCTGAAGCCATGGTTCGCCTCCATAAACAAGTGAAGGATCGAATTGAGAAAGTAAACAACATGTATAAGCAACACGCCAATAAGGGTAGAAAGCCGCGCATATTCGAAAAGGGTGATTTGGTATGGATTCATCTACGCAAAGAACGTTTCCCAGGTAATTAAACGTAAACATAAACTCATGCCTCGAGCCGAAGGACCTTTTCGAGTCATAGATAGAATCGGAGACAATGCATATAAACTCGACATAGGCAGTGAATATGGCGTAGCTAGTACTTTTAATGTTGGAGATTTAAGTCCTTACTTGGATGACACGCAAGTACAAGAATTGAGGTCAATTCCTTTTAAAGAAGGGGAGGATGATCAGGAGGTTGATACAAGCATGGTAGAAAAGGAACTGATACTAAGTCGTCAGGAAATGCGTGGCATAAATGATTTCATAATTCATGGATTATGGTTGGCGCAAGGACATTGTTGTCTAGCTAGAGTATAGATAATTTTATGTTTAAAAAGATAAACATGTTGTTCATGTTATCTTTAGGAGTAGGAGTAATAATAATTAAAGTAGGATAAGTTAAATTACTAGGAGATAAACCTAACTAATCCTAGTTGGATTAGTATAAGTTGTACCCTATATAAGGGATGAGTTATTTTCAATAAAAGGTAGATTAGAGTTTTGATTTTGCTAACGAATTCACTCGGCATTGTGAATTGATTAATGAGTGTTGTGGTTCAATACTCATCTTCATTGTTTAGCTTTTGTGATCGAGTGTTTCTCATAAAAGTATAAACACCCTTAGTGAAGTTGTCGAGTGTTCCAACTAAACTAAGAATCCGAAAATTATAACTTGTGAGTGTTCCAAGTTCATAATTTCACATATCCATAACTTAGTCTTCAAGTACTCAGATTAAGTTATATATCAATAATTAGCATAAGTTGTTCCTATAGCACAAGTTCCTTAATATTTTCTTTTTCTTTCCATAAATTAAAAAGTTCATGAAAATCCGAAAATCCCAAAAATATAGGAATCGGATTTATCAAGTCTTGATTCAATTTTTATCTTTTCTTTTACTTTTATTTTATCTTATAAATTTTACGTGTGTAACTCTCCATTTACTGTTACATGCATCTTCCTTCTTTTTCTTTCTTCCGTTCCAAAATCGTGTTCCTTTAATCGATTCATCTTCACCATTAATCATCTCCTTTACACCTATTCAAACCACATATAAAACCTAAATTTTCCTTCATAAAATGGCAAAAACCTCTCTCAATTCACATTTTCCAAAAGCAAAAATTCCCACAAACTCTCAAATGGAAAACCCCTCTTCTCCTCCCAAAATCCTAGAAATCAAAAAATCTCAATAAACAATAATTGCGGTAGAAAAATTGGAGTCACCAAGGAGAAGTGTGAGAAGAAGAAAACTGATTGGGGAAGATGATGAAGAAGAAATCCCAGAATCAGTTGAGGGGGAAGAACAAGCTACGCTTGTTCCATTCCAAAGGAACTGTCGCTTCTTCCTCCGAGAAAAGAGTGGAACGAAGTAATTCTAGGTATGTTTTAGGATTTTGTGTTTATCTAGAATGGGACAAGAAAGTTCAACTCAATGAACTACTTGAGATCCTAAAGGAAAAAGGTACAGAGTACCTTTTTGAAACCTCATTAAACAATGCATTGGTTCATTTAGCTCTGGATGAGTTTTATGCAAACTTCATCATACTGATGGAGTATGTACTACTGAAGTTAGTGGGAAGAAAATAAAATTTTCCCAAGAAACTTTAGAAAAAAAAATGAGAAGTTCTTCGCAAAGGAACTGATCTATATTATAAGAGGAAAAGAACTGTCTCCTTTCCAAATTTCTCCCAAGATGACATTGTCAAATCTTTTGGGAGAACTGCTGGCCAAACAAAACTTAATCACAATCTCCTCTCTCCTGTCCATAAAATTTTGTTTAACCTTGTTTGAAGAGCACTCATTCCTCAAACTGAAAAGAGGAATGAAGTGGGACTCCTATATATGTGTTACATGTTTTGCCTTGACCATCACATCTAAATAAACTTCCCCTCTCCATTTATCCAGCACCTTACTCATTGCCTAGAAAATCGATGTGTATGTTGTTGGCTATGGTGCTTTGATCACCTCTCTTCTTTCTCACTTCAAAATCAAGACCACTGGTTATCTTACCTTGAAAATTAAATAAGGTAATATATATATTAAATGAAAAGACTTTGTTGGATTGGACCTCTTTATCCAAGATGGGATTTTAACTTAAGGGAAGGTTGCATCTAGTTTCTCTCAAAAGAGAAAACTACCAAAGACAGTTGAAGATGAACTAGTGGAAATATAACTAGAGGAACAAGTTTCTGCCCCTATTGAACTAAAAGAACAACTACCCAAGAGACGCAAAATTGTTTCCAAAAAGCCTACCCCTCTGGCTCCTAAGAGATTTAAGCAAAGTTCTAGGTTGCAGATTACCAAAACTACACATGTTCCTTCTAATGAGGACTCAACTTTTGTCCTATCCGATGAAGAGGAACTGCCTACCAGCTCCGCTAGGAACCCACTCATCCATCCTCACCAAAAATACCAATTACCCTCACTATAATTCCTTCCATCTCCCTCATCCTTCTCTGTTTCTTCCAGTTATGAACAGATGAAGGTTGAGATGAATGAACCAAAGCTTTTCTCCTCTACATCCACTGACCTTCCACTACAAACTCCATTTCTTCCTTCACTTTACACCACCACTTCACCTTCTGTCCCTCTCATAGGAACAACAGGACCATCCCAAGAAAATACCCCAGTTCCTCCACCCAGTGTCGGATCATAAGGGGGACTAATGGGGGCCTGGCCCCCCGTAACTATATGTAAATAAAATGAAGCAATTGCATTTCATCACATGAATTAAATGTTGGCGCAATGGTTGAGAAGAAAGCGCTTAGGTACTAAGGAAAAGCTTAGGTTGAAGGTTCGAACCTTGCAACCTAGATTTGTAGGTATTTTTGTTTATCAAAGTTTCTTCTCTCATCATTTTTAGTGCTTTTCTCTTCGAATTTTCTTCTCTCTTTATTTTAAGTGTCTTTCTTTTCTCTTATCCTATATCTTTGGCTTCTATTTATTTGCCTAATTTTGGAAAATGTTTTTCATATATTGTTACTATTTTCTTTTTTTTTCAAAAAAAAAAAACAAAGCTTATGTTTCTCCCACTGTAATTCGTATTTTTTCCTCAAATCATTCCTAACAATCATAAAATATAAGCTATTTTTTTGTTGTGACTTAAAAAAGCAATTTGGCAATTTATTTAGTGACTAATGATGAACTAATCCATCAATTTCTTAAAAAATTATCCACTTACGAACTATTCTTTTTGAATTCCTTGAAGATTTGATAATGGTCAAACATATAAATGAAAAAAGTTACTTAAAATTTGAATAGGTATGATTGAGATTTAATTAGAATAATTACATTAGCAATAATTTCTTTTCGATCATTAATAATACTCATGTTATTCATCAAAAAATTTGGCGCACTCTTATAAGTGTTTTTATTCATAAAAAATTTATCTATTTGGACCCGGTTAAATAGTTGGTCAAGATCCGCCATTACCTCCACCTAAACCATCTATTGACTTTAGTTCTAAGGGAAAGGAACGGGTTCATTCGGATGATTTTAGTTGGGTAAATAAAGTGTGTCTCTCTTCTCAACATATGATCAAGTTCTACAATCTCCTTTTCACCGGACTTTGGATGATAAAATGGATAAGATGATGGGTTTAATGAAAGTCCTTAGTGATACGATGATAGAACAACAAAAGGAGATGGAGATGATGGCCCAAGAAATCAACACTTTAAAGAAGCAACTTGATGGGCATCATGAGGAGGTGATGAAGAAGTTGGAGGAGGTGGTTGAAGAAAAAGTAATAGAGGAACACAACTCCCCTTCCCTTCCTAATGTTTAGTCTTGTTTCTCTTAAAGGAACAAGAACTCTTAGCTTTTGTTTCTTTTCTTTTCTTCCTTTTCTATGTTGTACTTTTATGAAACAAATGTTATAAATATGATGACTTTTGCTACATTTGTCTTCATTTATGATTTAAATGAATAATTTCTTTGCTTGGAATGGCTAGTATTCTGTGATTGATGTTTGAGCAAGTCTAACCTTTGACCTTCCTCACTTAACCATTTCTTTTTGTGCTTGTTAATGTTCTTCGCGTCTTGTACATATTAGTCTTCCCAAAATCACTAAGAATTTGATCTTTTTAAGGATGACAAAGGGGAAAAGATACTAGGAACAAACGAAGTTGAAAATCTTGAAAAATTAAAAAAACTTAAACCATAAAAATCCTTAATCTGCCTTACTAAAAATTATAGCAAGTATTTTTTCTGTCTTTCATTTCCTTAAGTTATTTGTTATTTTATTTTCCTTACTTTGTAACTTTGTTGTTATCATCAAAAAGGGGAAAATTGTTAAACTCTAGTTTTGATGATGACAAAGGGACAAAGATGCAAACTAAGTATTGAACTAACAAGTTGTTAAGTGAATGAATATACAAGGTATCAATGAAAGGAGCAAAGAGAATACTAAGTAAAAGAAGAAATCAAGTTGGATTTTGAAGACTAAGGGAAGGTGTTCAAAGATTTGGTACTGGAGAAGCATTGGAGCAAGAAGATCAAAGCAAGACTTTTTGTTTCTAGTTCCTATGGAAAGGAATGAGTAAGAATGGTAAGCAACTGTGACAAGTTAGAATAAGAATGAGCATCTATTCCTTTGTAAGGAGCAGACCAACTGTCACTGTCATATTAAGTTTAAAAGAACTAACTATTAAAAGGAACTTAGACATAACATGAAGCAGTACAACTGTTAATAATGTCGTATGGGTGATTTATTCCTAGATTCTAGGAAACCGTTTTATTTAAGTAAAAAAAATCTGATTTTAAGGAAAACCTTGTTAAGGAAAAGATTTTATTTTTATGAGATAATAAATATCCTTTTCGATTTTATGTAAAATAGTTTAATGATAATATTTTTGGTAAAAGGATTTTATTTCGGTTTTATTAATTAAAATACTTTTTAATTAAATAGGATTTTTGATTTACTACCTAAGTGGTTGCTAAATTAAGGAAGCAGTAAAAGATCCATAACCCACGTTTAACAGAGATCATGGGTGTCAAAGCGGAACATGTTCCTCTAGTTAAGAAACATCATGGGCAAAAGTTTTTGCCACTAACACATGATTTTATCCCACGTTCTAAGTTATCACTACTATAAATACTAATGTTTAAGTAAGTTTATATTTATCCTAATTCCTACACCATCTAACTCCCTAACTCCACCACCTAACAACAATTCCTACGCCTAACTAATTCCTCACCGCCTAAATTTCTATTCCCTCATGTAAACATTACATGACATTAATCTTCATCCTTATTTTAAAACCTTAATCTCGTGCTAAATATGTAACGCCTCGCCTTATAAGCATCATTAGTTAATTAATTAACTCTTGATTAGCAGCGGAAGACCTAACTTAGTCAGTGACTACTACCGTACTTTCCATTTGGAAAATACAAGGAAATACAAGTTCGTGAAAGAATATAACATTATATTTATATATATATATATATATATATATATATATATATATATATATATATATTTACCCCAAACACCCAAAAATTCCCACGTAATCCACTTTCTTCATCTCTTGGGTAAGTTCCAAATTCTAGATCTAGAATCCACCATTGTTGTGTTTCAAAGGTTCAAAAAGAAAATAAAATCAATTGCAACCAATACTAAGCCGTTGCCGGTGAGTTTTCAAGAATACCAGCGCTAGCCGGTCGACCTTTTTCGTCCTTCTTCTCTTTTCTTCTTTCTTCTTCTTTCTCTGTCTTCATTCCTCTTTCTTCTGGTTCTTGCCTGTCCAGTAATAAAATGTTCTTGATTTGATTACTTCAACTTTTTGGTTTTAAAAAGAAAAAAAAAATAAATGAAAATGGATTGCTGCGCCAGGTGCAAGCAGGAACTTAAAGTTTCTAGTTTTAGTTCAGCCCTTTATTGTTTTCTTTTCCAAAAAAAAAAAAAAGAGTTTTCTTATTTTCTCTAAGTGTGACATGAAGTCACGGTTCATTATTTACAAAGCAAATTTTACTCTTGAATTTTAACTTTTCACCTTTTTAATAATATTGTTTATCTAAACGTGACTTTTTGTTTGACTTTGGTTAATAGTTATTACTAAAGTTTTACACCTTGGTTTTATTTGTGGGATATTATATCAAGTGACTAATTTTAGGTAGTATTATTTGTTTGTAGACGAAAACTACGTAGAAGGTGAATTTTAGGCACTATTGCTATACTTGGGATGCGTTCGAGGTAATTCACAATGTCCATCAATACTTAGAATCCCGTTAGAAATTTTGTATGCTGTGTGTAATGGATGTAAGCATGTGATTATATGTTAAGTTTGATATATACATTATAGGACATGAATAACGATTAGTACGTGTATGACTAAAGTTATGATTATTATTATTAGTAGTACTATTTTCTCTACATACGATATATATATATGTATTTACTAGTATGATTATTTCTGTTGGACTTATTAATGTAACTATCGTTCCATCATATTAAAACTATGCTAGTTTGAATAATATAATTTAATGGGTACAACAAGTGAATTAATGAGGTTACAAACGATTATTATAAGTTGACATTGTGACTCTTTGAGGCTGTAATGATGGACCTATTGGTTATTATGAATTATAGATGTTGATCATTATAAATCTATAAAGTGATTAAGTTGGGAAAAATAATTGTTGAGCTAAAGATGTTCATGTTTGGTGTTTATTGTGATATTTGATGTGTCATAACTTTTAAAATTTATTAATCACGTAAAGTGAAAATATAATTGAGGGAATTATCATGTGGACTTGGATCCTCCATAGGTGATGAACAATACTTAATTCTTATTCTGTTACAACTCTTTATTGTCTTCCTCCTAATACTATTGGTGCGTGTTGCGGATACCCATTAGATTAGTGAGGGGTGTGCACACTAGGGACGTTCTGCAAAACGATATTGGCCAACTAGGTGACGATCCATGTTGAAGTAGGTGGTTACTGGGATTAGTCCCGGCCTATTGATGTTCAATTCCCTTCTAATAATATATTTTGTTGTCGTGTGAATCATATAAACTTGAAGTGTTTAAAATGGTTAAGTATATTATATACTTGTTTTCATAATGTTATACTTGTCAGTAGTATGTTATACTTGTCTGTACTATGTTATAAAAATTATTTTCAAAATACAACTATTATTATTTTACGGGGTGGAGTTGTGATTACTTAGCTTTCGCTAATTTTTTGTGCATTTTTTTTCCTTTGTTCTTTTCCTATTTATATTGTGCAGGTTGGTGAAAGGAACTATGTTGCAGGAATGAGAGAATCTATAGTTTTTAAGTTCACCTAGGTTAATAAATATTATAGTACTGTTATTTGGGATTGTTTACTTTTGGATTGGTTTAAATTAGACAATTTGGTTCGGTTTATTTTTATACTTTGGTTTGTAAGTCAAATTTTTATTCTAATAATTAGCCTTGCATTTATTTTTAACAATAGATGCGGCGGTAACACCCTAAAGGTTTGGTCGGATATATAGATCAAAACCGAATATTTTGTAATGTTTTTAAACCAAAGTTTTGGGGTATTACAACTAGTATACTTCCTCCGTTCTGTTTTAAATGAAATACTGGGTGAAATGACACTATTTATTGATCATTTTTCACTCCAATTTATCGCCATTATATAAAGAAAAACATAGTCAAGTGAGATCTTGTTAGATTTGTCTTGATGCAGATTATCAAATCATAACTCTTTTATATTTTTTTACGTGTGCACAATTAAAGATATTAATGATAAAAGAAGTATGTTGGGTTGCGTGAAAAAGCAAACGATTCTTTTGAAACAGAACGGATGAAGTATATATAAAGGAAGAACTTTTCAAGAGTATGTGGAGCTCCTCAAGATTTCTAGAGCATAGAGCGTGCCACGTAGCATTGTTATGTCATCAATTTTTTACTTTTATTTTCTCACAAAAATAAAGTTCTACATAAACTTAAATACATATGAGGAGATATGGATAAGCGAAAATTAGAGTTTGGTTTTGAATGAACAACCTAAATTATTATATTACGTAATTTTGTATAACTTTTGCTACGTAATTTGTAGTATTTTTTAATTTTTGTATCATTAGATAGTGCTCGAAATATGTTTAGAAATAAGATCCATTTACAATATAGTTATACAACTTATGAAATAGCGCCACGTAGGATTGTCATGTCATTAATTTTTATTTTAAATATTTTTTTGAATAAAATTCTACATCTATTAAATACATAAAAGGAGTCTTGAATGGGGATTAATTAGAATTTATTTTTGAATAAACAACCTAAATTATTATATTATGTAAACTGAATATAACATTTGCTACCTAATTCAGAATATTATAATGTTTTACCCTTGGAGAGTGCTTAAAATATGCTTTAGAATAAGATCTATTTACAATATTGTTTTACAACTCGTAAAAAATATATCTAGTTCGATTAATTATAAGGCATTATTTAATCTTTCTTTTAGATAAACATAATAATAGCTATCAGTATAGTGTAATATATGTGATTATAGCATTTGATCATATGTGTAATGTACAAGATTAAACATATTATCTTTCAAAATCTCAGCCTTACTCAACTGTAGTATTGTAGAGGCGGTTCTTGATCCATGCAATCACGGCGACGGAATAGGGCCCCCAAAATATAAGGGCCCCAAAATATAAATATTTTTTATTGTTTAAAGATAAGACGAAAGATAAACATTTGGATCAATACTAAAAGTGTAAGAGAAGAAATGATGAGAACGTGAAATTCATCAAAGTTTTATTGTTTAAACTTTTAAACACGAGTCTTATACTTACTTCTATCTTTTTTTGAACTACAAAAGAAGGGCACAATTAAGAAAACTGTACAGGACCCCCATTATTTTTTCCCATATTTACCCCACCCCTATTTTATTGCAACAAAATTTATTAAGGAAACTTTGTTATTACAACAAAAACTAGAATATATATCAATAAAGTTACATTTTTTTTGAAAGAGAAATTTTATTAATTCAAGGCCAAATGACATCTACAATGGGTATTAAAGAAAAACAAAATACAATCGAACAAAGTCAACCAAATTCGTCTTCGAAGAAACTACAATGAACCAGATTGAGCAATATAGTGCATCCTTCTTGTAATTGCTGAATCATGCAGCTATTAATGAGGAAGTCTATCATCATGATATAGTTTGGGAAGACCATTCTTGATCGAGTCATGTTTATCGCATCTGCGATTCCAATACTTTCATGTTGAGTCTCAGATTTCAACCAATGAGAACAATTTTTGATATCTAAAGACTAAAAAACCATACTCACAACTCCCATAGGGGAATAAGAGATCTCCACAACAGAGACTAAAATCCCCATAAAAGGAATCGAAAAAATCTTATAAGGAGATACTAATTTATTCAATAAAACAAGAAAATGAACTAAAACTGAAAATAAAAGAGAAAAAGGGTCTTATCATGGATGAAATCATCCATGACAATCCTTAATTGATGAAGAAGGGTAGAGGAGGTTAGGGTTTGAGAGAGAGAGAGATTGAATAAATTTAGCTATAAAGTTACATATATATTAGAGTTTTGAATGACAAAAATGTTTTAGAATTTGATTTTTTTAAAAAAACCTTTAGAATATTATAAAGAACTTCATCTAAACATGTCATGTCATTATTTTAATTTTTAATTTTTTAGAAAATATAGTGTTCAATATAGATATAAATACATATAAGGTGTTTTGATAAATGAGGATTACAATCTGGTTTTTAATAAACAACTTAAATCATTATACTATGTAAATTGAATATAACTTTTGCTATGTAATTCGCAATATTATATTTTTTTTTACCAACGGAGAGTGCTCGAAATATGCTTCGAAATAAGTTCCGCATACAATATAATTTTAGAGATTATGAATATATATTTATTTAGATGAACAATAACATATTATTATTTTTGTTTTAAATAACAAAAAAAATAATGTATTATATGTGACCATAGCAATTATGTCTTTCAAAATAAAAATTGAGTTATATAAAGATAAAAAAAATACATTTATATGGTTTTAAGCACAACATGATGGCATTACATGAAGAATCAATTGAAAGTTTGTCAACAACATTGCCGAGGTAATATGTAATTGACTAATCAATTTATTCCTAGAATATTTATTGTATACGTATAATTATTTATGTTTTTCTTCTCCATATATCTACATGTCAAATTTTCTTCTTTTCTCCATGAACTTAATTCAACTAAAACTAATTGGAAAATCAAGGTTCCGCGTTTCTAAACTATTTGAGGTATTGGATCATAAAAAAGGAGGAAGTTTGATAAATCTTGATATGGTCATGATTGATGAAGAGATATTTTTCTCTTAAATTGTATTTTCAATTATTATTAGAGGTTAGTTTATATTTAATTAATTTTATTCATGACAACATCATTATGATTGTAATCCCCCGTAATTTATGGATATTATAAATATATTTTAGTATTTATATATTTATATTTATATATAATTCAGTTTGAAATGATTTATTTATTCAAAGAAGGTTGAATATTTTGAAAGTCAAAGGAATTATATTAAGGATTTAAGGAAGTTAAAATATTTTTGTTTAGGCATGCCTTGAAATACTAATTGGATTTGGAAAAAAGTTTAAATGGGCTTGAGGAATCCAAATTCTAAGTGGATTAGGAAAAAAGATCTTTATTGATGTTAGGAGTTTTACGTCATCAATCCTATTCATCATTAAATTTTATTGAAACCTAATCTTCTTTTCCTAAGCCCAAAAGGAAAAACATACTTATAAGTACCTTAAACTCAATTATTTTACCACACAAATTTTCTCTCTCCTCCACACAACTCCCAAGAACCAACCCTCTTTCTCTCTCTTACCCTTTCACATTTTTTTTTATTTTCTTTCAATTCTCTTTCTTCTTCTTCAAGAAATACTTTCTTCTTCGCCAAGAAACGGCACCACACCACCACAACCTTCACCGTCGCTGCCACCTTGCTGTTGGCGTTGTTGCTGGGTGTTTCGGCCCCCTTTGTCTTCTTCGTTCTTTGATTCGTTGGTTTAATTCTTTTCTTCCTCCTCAAGTTTTGATTAAAGATTGTGTTTTTATGTTTTATTTAAGTACTCCCTCTGTTTTTTTATCTGTCTCACTTCCAATCTTGATACTATTCATGTTTAGAAAGAATCTTCTCAAATGTTCTCAAGTTATAAGAAAAAACATAGTCATGTGGGGTCTTGTTTGATTCGTCTCAATTAGTACTTTATTAATATTCAATCGTTATAATTTTTACTAATATATAATGAAATATATTTAAATTTAAAAACGTGCATTGGAAGATGCGCACAGGAAAGTGAGAATGATAAAAAAAAAAGAGAGTACTAATTATGATTAATAACTTTAATTTACTGTTTTAAAGATCAATCTTGGATTATATAAATTATCTATTGAAAGAATAAAATTTCAGATTTGATTATTATATTTAGATTGAGTTTTTAATTATCAAAGCATGAATTTTTAGGATGTAAAGATTAGAAAATCATAGTAGCATGTTGTAAACTATGAAATTGATTTAACTTGTGAATTTAAGCATGTTTATGTATGTTTAAAGAGAGTTAATATTTTATAAGTTTCTGAAATTTAGAATGGGTGTTAATAATGGAGTTTTACGGATTTTAATGACTAGTATAGTAGTACTATCCTAGGTAAAATAAGTAATTGAAGTTTTAATGGTAAAAATAACTTTTAAATATTTTTAAAGAGGATTCAAAGTATTTTAAAGTTGCTGGAATTTATTTGGAGTATTGATGTAATACTCCGTATTTTTACTAAGTTATTAGTTATATTTTTTAAAAAAGGTTTTATATACTAAAAAGGCTTTTTTATTAATTATAAAGATTTTGAATAGGCTTTTATATTAAATTATGGGTTTTTCAAATAAATTCTAGCCCAAATTATATATTGGGATTAAGTTTACAAATCTAATCCAAGTAATTGGTTAATAAAATTAAAAATATTTTAAAAAGAAAATTCCAAAAAGATTTAAAAATAAAAGAAAAAATAAAAAAACAAAGCTTTGACGCAGCTCACCGCCAGGGAGCTAAGTATGTGTATCTTTTGTTTATTTTGTTTGATTTGTTTGTTTTATCTTTTGGTTAATTTGTTTGTTTTATCTTTTGGTTAATTAGCATCTAGACTATTTATCTTATGGAATATACCTCTATTCTAGCTATATGATCATAGAAAGATAGTGCATCCTAGCTAAAATTATTTATCTTTTCTCAAAAATCTATCTTTTAGTTTCCTAATCATATTCCGATTCTACGTGCCAACTAGTATAAATAGGGGTCTGGACCCATCATATTCTTCACACCAAATTTGAGAAATAAATCTCTTTAACTCTCTCTCTTTTAGCCTACATTTCTCTTCCTCCCTAGTAATTTTTTTTTTTTTTTGGCAATTCAAAGTTATTATTGATAACCAAAAAAAAAAATGTGGTACAATCTACTGCATTAGAGTAACAGCCTACTCCTAATGCCACCAAAACACCAAAGCAGATACTTACATCACAAGCATTTGCTTTTGTTTATCATTACATCTAACTGCTATTCTAAAGATGATACTTCTAACAGTTTGATTCTGATTAATCTCTACCCCTCTAAACACTTTGGCATTCCTCTAAAGCCAGATGGCATACAAAGTTTCTGTATACATCATAACATACAGCTTGTTTCTATCTTTGGTGCTGCGAGCTGTTTTAATGGCCAGCTCAAATTCATTCTGAGCATCAACCTGAGGTTGAGAGTTCAAATACCTCAGCACTTTGCCCCAGATTTCCTTGCTATATATGCAGTTGAAAAACAGGTGTTGTGTTGTTTCAATCTCATTGCCACACATTTTGCAAAGGGGACTAACATCTCTATTCCATTTACTCACTCTTTCTGCTGTAGCTAGCCTATTGAGCATAGCTAGCCATAGTATAAATTGGCTTTTTGGTGTAGCATTGTTATTGCAAAGTAGCCTTTTCCAGACCACGTTCTCAAAATCTTCTAGAAGGAGCTTGTAAGTTTTCTTGATGCTGAATTTCCTTTGATTACTCACTGTCTCCCATCCTCCTGTTATAGCCAACAACTCTCTAGCTTCAAAAATTTTCCTCAGTATCCATGAGGTGTTACTGCTAACAGTAACATTTTCCATGTTTTGCCTCTTGATATAGTAGGCATTCACCCATCTAACCCACAATTTATCCTGCTTGAAAGTTAAGGCCCAAAGAAGTTTTAGAATTGCTGCCTTGTTCCATAAGACCATGTTAGTAACATTTAGACCACCAGTACTCTTTGGTTGCTGCAAAAAATCCCAAGCCACAGGTGCCTTGGAGCTAGTATCCACTGTTCCAGTCCATAGAAATTTTCTACAGATTGTTTCAACTGCCTTTATCAATTTCTTAGGCAATGGAAATATTTGGCCCCAATAATTTTGCATACTGTTGAGTATGGTCTTCACCAACTGCAATCTTCCAGCATAAGATAGCAAATGAGCTACCCATCCTTGAGCCCTAGCTGTAATCTTATCAATGAGAGGTTTACATTGAGAGAAATTAAGCTTTTTTGATGCAAGAGGGACTCCAAGGTACCTAAATGGCAGGGTACCAATAGGCATCTGGATTCTCTCAGCCAACTGGTTTGCTTCTTCCTGACAAACACCCCCAAAATAAATGCAGCTTTTCTCTATGCTTGCTTGAAGACCTGAAGCCTTTGAGAATGAATTGAAGGCAGACATGATCTTGGTGATGGAGCTTTCATCAGCTCTTGCAAACATTAATAAATCATCCGCAAACATGAGATGAGTCATCTTGATTCTCTCACATTTTGGATGGAAGTTAAACTCAGGGTCCTTGCACATATCACCCATACACCTACTCAAATATTCCATGCTCAAAGCAAATAAGAAAGGAGACAAAGGGTCTCCTTGTCTTAAATCTTTCTTAGCATCAAAAGGAATAGATGGGACTCCATTTAAAAGGATTGAATAAGACACTGTCTTTACACATACCATTACCCACCCAATAAACATACTAGGGAAGCCTAACTCTTTGAGCATGCTTTCAAGGAACACCCACTCTACTGAGTCATATGCTTTCCTAATATCCACTTTGATCACACACCTAGGAGAGATATGTCTTCTATTGTATCCTCTTATAAGCTCAGTGGCTAATAGAATGTTATCACCAATGTGTCTCTCTGGTATGAATCCTGTCTGAGCACTATCCACCACCTCAGTAATCACAGCTTGCAATCTCTTTGTTAAAATTTTAGAGATTATTTTGTATAGAGTGGAACAACAGGCTATGGGCCTATAATCTTTAGCATGCTTTGCTTCATCAATTTTTGGTATCATTGTAACAGCAGTGCAGTTGATAGGCTTGTGCATAAAACCATTGTCAAAGAAATCCAGTATACCATCATATATCTCCTGTTTAATAACCAGCCAACTCTTCTTAAAGAAAACTGAGTTAAACCCATCCAAACCTGGAGCTTTTGCATCATCAATGTCAGCTAGAGCTTGATCTATCTCTTGCATAGTGATAGGCTGCACAAGATGCTCACAAGCTGTAACACTTAACTTAGCCCCCGCTCTCACAATATTCAAGTCTATTGCTTCCAGCTGACTTGAACATGTCCCCAGCAACCTCTTATATAAATTGCAAATTTCATTTTGGATTTCAGAGTTTTCTGTCAGCTGATCTCCTCTATCATTTTGCAGTAACACAATTTTGTTCCTAGCTTTCCTCACTTTTATTGTAGTGAAAAAAAACTTGGAATTTGAGTCTCCAAGTGATAACCACTGGATTCTTGCTTTTTGCTTCAGTATACTTTCATCAATACTAGACCACTTTCTCAGCTGAGCAATCAGATTCTTTTCTTCCTCTTGCAATTCACTTAATTGAGATACTTCTGGCAACGCTTGAACAACAACTAATTTTCTTCTTAGCTCTTCCACCTGACAGTGAGCTTTAGAAAATTTTTTAGAGTGAAAGCTTTTCAAAGCTCTTTTTACTGCTTGAAGTCTCACCCAAATACTTTTCATTTTGAATCTATGATTTGCTGATCCCCAAGCCTCTTTCACCACTTCAACAAAACCATTCTGGTCAGCAAGAAAATTCAGAAACTTGAATGGCCTACCACCTTCATCATGCTGTGTAGCTATATTGAAAATCAAAGGAGAGTGATCTGAAATCCCTGCTGCACTGTACTCTATAACCACATCAGGATATTGATTAATCCAAGCCACATTTACAAAGCTTTTGTCAATCCTACTTGATATTCTGTCATTTCCTATACTCTTATTATTCCAAGAGTAAAAGAGACCAGTAGTAGGGGCTTCCATCAACTGAGCATTCAGGACAAAGTTTCTAAGATCAATAGTCTCAGCTTCACTCACTGCATTACCATTCAATCTATCATGAGCACTATAGACAGCATTATAGTCCCCTATCGGTATACAAGGCTCTTGACAAACTGATACAAAATTATAAAGATCCTCCCATAGCACCTTCCTATCTGCAATTGTATGAAGCCCATACACAGCAGCCATCTTGAACATATTCACCCCATAACTATTCTGGACCTCCATGACAATGACTTGTTCTGTGACAAGCAAGACATTAATTTTCACATCATTATTCAACCAACCAACCCAGATTCTACCTCTTGGTGAATAAGTATAGTTGTTAATCCAACTCCACCTATTACCAAACTTCTTTTGAATTTTCTCACTATTTTGTTGTCTTACTCTAGTTTCAAATAGACTACAAACTGAAATTTTTTGAGAGTGAAGAAAATTTATGACTTCCTTCACTTTAATAGGGTCATTCATACCCCTCACATTCCATGTTGTAATCTTCATTAAGACAAATAGGAATTTGGTCCCCTAGCACCCCCAGAACAGCTCCCAGGTAAACCTGATCCAAACAGCAATTGTGTTCCACTCTGATTGTACACTTGCTTTCCTTTGTCTTTTGTCTTCCTTGTAACCAATCTCCACTCACCTTCATCTACAACTGGAATGTTAACAGGAGTATTTATAGGAGTGACAGTATTCTCCTCAGAGACCACATTAACCTCCTCTAATTGATCTTGCATCATGTTTTCCACTCCTTGTTCTGCATCAACTTCAATTATAGAGGGAGGCTGAACTACTATCTTTTCAACAGACACCGTCTTCTTAGGAATCCACCTTTGAACTACTCGAGTAGCTACAGTCTTTCCTCCATAATTATGACCCACTATTTGACATTTTTTACAGAAGTGAGGCACCCAGTCATATTCTAACTTTTGTTTAAACACAACCCCATTAGGGTTTTCCACTGCCACCACCTTGGGTATTTCATGTGTTACATCCATTTCTATCAGCAGTCTTGGATAGGAAACTCTCAAACCTTGGCTAGTACATTCATCTGCATAGAGAGGCACACCTAACACACTTCCTATCCTACTCAAAGAGTCCTCTCCCCAGCAATTCAGAGGTAGGTTAGGCATTTTTACCCAAATAGGAATTACTTTCAATACTTCCTCATGGAAGTTAAAATTAGCACTCCATTGCTTCACTATCATGGCTTTACCATAAAATAAGTGTGGTCCTGAAAACAAAATTTTATCCCTTTCCTCCCTAGTTTTCATTCTAACAATAAAGTAACCTTCATCATGTTTAAATACTTGTGGTTCTTCTTGAGATTGCCACTGATTTTTTACATACTGTGAGATAGCATTTAGGGTTGGATTTTGCCCAACTACATACACCACAACAGCATTTAACCAACATTCACTCATTCTTTCAACCTCAATCTTATCAAGTTTAGCTGTCGGAATTCCATCATAAAACAGGGGGGATGAACTTGAGGCCCATACCTTTATCGGATATTCTACTCTGAGCTGTAAAAGTCTTCCATTTCAGCTTTGCTGCATCATTGAAGTTGCTTTTATCACCCTCCACACTCTTATCTTGCTCCATATTGCTCACAATCTCCACCGGCGTTCTCCCTATGGTTGTTATTTCTTCAGCTACTGTTTCATTGGATTTCTCACTCTCCTTCACTAAAGGTTGTTTTTTTTGTGTCTGTGGTGTTTCACAAGGTTTCCCCTGAGCCGACGAGCTAACCACCGGCGTGTTCACCTTCTTTTTCCGGCCCATAATCAAAGAGGCGCAAGTTAGCAGTGCACCTTAACCTACGCCAGCAGAGGTTTAGGGTTTAGGAAAGTTTAAAACATCTCAATTTACTTCCTCCCTAGTAATTATTATTATTCAAGGTGCGTGTATATGTAAATTCTTAATATATATTTGGCATGTGTAGTATCATGTTTCTAAGTTGGTTATTTGGATTAAAATACACGTTTTATGTTTTAGTTTAGTTTAACTATGAACGATGTAATTTTGGAATAATACGTGCAAGTTGTTAATGTTTAAGAATAAGAGTTGTTTTAATCTACACTAATATGTTAGTATCAATATGTTAGTATCATTAGTTTTACTGGGTGCGACAGTCTTATTGAATTTTTTTTGTCAGTATTATCATGGGTATTAGCTTACACTAATATGCAGTGGCGGAGCCAGGATTTTCAATCAGGGGTAACATAAGATAACTAACCAAATAACCGTTCATAATACTAGAATATAATTCACGTTAAACTACACTTATAACCCTTTTAAAAATACGACACTATATTATCAATTATATGGTTCATAATATATTCTTTATACTTACATCATGAGATAGTTCTTCCCATAAAAACTCTACTTACCCTACTGCTCTATCATATCCAACCGTTTTAAATTCGAAGAATTTTCTCTCCCATATAATGTAAGTCTGAAGAACTAAAAATAAGAAACTAATAAAAAACTTGACGTTGATTTGATAGAGGGATACAATATAGAATAACTAAAAAAAATAAATAGAAAAGCTACATTTTGAAAAAAAATAAAATAAGGGATATTCTATTTGGTACCATTGTGCTTTTGGCTTTTCCATTTGGTACCACCATTTTTCAGATATTCTACATGGTACCACTATAATTTGAATTTATTCTCTATTGTAGCATTCAACTAAGTAAAGTGTTAATTTAAGTTAGAATAGGCTAGAGTTTTACTTCGATTTACATGTTTTAATTTGCGTTAAGGTTTTAGTAATTGTTTTAGTCGTTAAGGTCAAAGTTGAGGTCATATTTGACAATAAAAAGACATAGAATATTATGATCATTTTTATGAAAATTTTGACTGAAAAATAGAGCTTTAAGGGTTAAAACGACATCCTAAAATCTTAATTTATTAAATTTTTGCAACTGCAAATAGAAACATGCAAACTCAAACAAAATCGTATTTTTATTCAACCATTAACTAACAATTTACTTAAAAAAATGGTATGATAAAGATTAATATTAAATTAGAGTGGTATCATGTGGAAGTTTAAAATAACACAAAAATTCAATGGTACCAAATGGAATATCCCAAAAAATAATAATGTAGAAATGAGAAAATACATGGAGATTTTTATATTTTATAAAAAAATCCAAGAAGATTCTCTTATAATGCATAGGGGAAGTTAAAGAAAAAGGAAGAAAAGGAGGAGAAAAAAAAAGAATGAACAAAAAGTAACAACCCAAAAAACTGTTATGTGGGTAGTCGAACCTAAGACCTCGTTGTCTTCGGACTTTAACAAAATGAACCTACCACTGCGGCTAGTAGAACTCTTCAATTATATATTACTAGATTTTGTATATATGAGTTTCTTATTATTTTTTCTTCCGCCAATTTTTTTTTATATTATGCTACCCCTTGTTACTAAGTAGATCCGCCCATGCTAATATGTTAGTATCAATATGTTAGTATCATTAGTTTTTCAAGCTCAATTATCTATCTTGTTATATGGTTGCCTATTATTAGCATAATTATCATTACTATATATTCATATTAGTATTATCATAAAAAGAGTATTAGTTCGTGTATGATCAATAAGATTTTCCAAGACTATTTCATGAACAAGTTATCTATTTTATATGCCTTTATATGGCTAAAGTTTTATATAAGAATTATTATTCTTTTTAAAGGAGTATTATTTTTGAAGGATTTATATTAGTTATATGATCTTTTATGATCACAATTTATAAAGAGGCCACAACTTGTTATTTATTAGGAAGAACGGTAACTATAATATTTCACCCATGTACTTTTTGCATAAGTCATGCGGACAAGGTAGTTCCCCTCATAATAGACTCATTAAGGAATACTAAACTTGGGGGGTGTGCACACTGTAGGAAAGGTACCTAGGCAAGGAAAAGGAGTTTTATTAAAGTTATATACTTTATATTATACAAGTTATTACAAGCATCCAAGGAAGGTTTATATGACTATTTTGAATCTTTAATAAAGTATTTAAATTTCCGCATATACATGTACTCAGTATTTTTACTGACACGCATTTTGTTTTGTTTGTTTTATGGCTTTGTCCCTGTGATGACCCTTTTGGTGAGCAGAATTTACAAGTTGATTGATGCATACGTCGTATGGGGGAGCTAGTGAGGAGTATCACATAGTTTAGTTTAGTAGTTATTATTTTTATAATTTTCTTTGTCATAGTAGCAACAATAATTATTATTTATCAATAAAGAGAAGTTATTATTATTAATTCCGCTGCATTGTTAAATTAGTAGTTAGTAGTTTTAGCCTTTAACGTTATCACGTAATACTCTTCTCAAGTGTTTTATATTAAAATATATTCTTTAAAGATAGAGAAATTTGGGGGTGTTACAACTGATTTTGAATTATATTGGTCTTTTCAGGCGGAGATCTTTCAGTAGTCGATTTTCAAGGTGATTAGTATCATGATTTTAGGAAGGAAAAGTTGTAGTATCATGTATAAGAACTTTGGAAGTTCATATGTGATTTCTATTATGATTGGATTTTACATGTTTTATGTCTGTGTGCAAACATGTTGATCATGAGATTTGATTATGAGTTGATTATCATGTTTGTATGGAATATTGATGCAAGCATGTTGGTTGGAAACTTTATTTATTAATTCACATGGGGGAGTTAATATCATTGTTGAGTTGAATCATGTGTTCCCTTATGTTATTATTTTCACTACTTTATGAGGACCGTTGGTAAGTTGATAAATTATGCCTTTGAAAGGTAAGTTGGTTGTTGACTAGGTTCAACAAATAAGAAAGATTGGAATGAAAAGGATTTAATCTTGGATTGTAAGTTGCGTGATCACTTATTTAATCCTAAGATATAAAGGAAGTTCAGTTGTGAATGTTGATTATATATGTCTGTGTTACTTGTGTGTCATAACAAGTAATAAATTGTAAATCACGTAAAGTGTAACTTGGATAGTAATGAACTTTAGACTGATGCACGTCTGAAGTTGGACAATCAAGAGTTGGAGTACATGCAATGATGGTATCCCATGGCTTTTTCTGGGAGACGGATTGATCATCGTTCCAATTTTTCAAAGGTTCCTCGATATCGCAGGTTATTTTAGAATACGAAGTCGCGCTCGTATTTCGTCTTCCTAGGTGAAGGCATGTTTAGTTAGACAACTCAGTCCAATAACCATTCCATTAAAGTAATAAAAAGATAATTAAAGTTTAGTTCACTAAAAGTTATCTGCAGAATGTTAGATTATTGTTATATTAATATTTATCCTTGCTTATTATTTCTTAGTATCATGTTAGGAATGTTTATATATCATATATTATGTAGTACTCAACTTTGCTGATTAATTACGGTTTTTTCACCATATACCCCTGACAATTTTTTTTTTGCACCGTATACCCTTTCAACTTTCCAAATGCATCATATACCCCTCACTTTTCAAAAAATACATTAACTTACCCTTTTGACTAACGGAAGGCTAACGTCGTTAGTCATTTAACCCTAATCCTCCCTTTAACCCTAATTAGCTACCCTAAACCTAAACCAAACCCTAACCCTAATCTAATACCCTAAGTCCCTAACCCTAACCACCCCTTACCCCAGCCCCCAGCCCCCTACCCCTTACCCTAGCAGGCAGCAGCCCCCACCCACTCCCCCACCCCTTATCCCCGGCCACCCCCCTCCCCACCCTTTACCTCACCACCCTAGAATCCGATCGCCTCCCCAAATAAACCACCACGGAAACCCACTCCCGAAGCCCACCCCCGCCCCACCCTTTGCCCCACCACCGCCGAAGCCCACCCCCGCCTCTTCTACTCTCACCATTTTTCTTTCTCACCCTCCTTCGCACCTCACCGGAGCCTTTTCTCCTCTCGCCGTTTTTCTTTCTCTCCCTCTCGTTGCTCCTCTCTCTCGCCGGCATTTCCTCGGCTCACCGGAGCCACTTCTCCTCTCGCCAGTCTTCGTCGCTCTGTTTTTCGAAGTCTTCGCCGTTTTGTTTTTCGAAGGGGACAGGGGTGTGTGAGGGGGGTCGCCGGTCTCTGTTTTCTCGTTGGTGTGGGGGAGGGTTAAGGGCGTGGTGTGGTGCGGTGGCTGCGCGGGAGCGGGGGGGGGGGTTGCCGTGGAAAGGGGAGGGGTGGGGTTACCGGGGAAAGGGAAGGGGGTTGCGAAAAATCCGGTCAGGGGTGGTGGGGTTGCCGGGGTCAGGTGGTGGTGGGTCAGTTGGTGGTGCTAGTTAGGGTTAGGGTAAGGGGGGTGGTGGGCTGTGGGTTGGGGATGGGGTGGTGGGCTGTGGGCTAGTGGGGTGGGTTAGGTTTTTTGGTTAGTTAGGTTTAGGGTTGAGAGGGTTAGTTTTAGGGTAGTTAACTAGGATTAAGAGTAGATTATGGCCTAATGACTAACGGAAGTCTAACACCATTAGTCAAAAGGGTAAGTTAATGTATTTTTTGAAAAGTGAGGGGTATATGATGAATTTGGAAAGTTGAAAGGGTATACGGTGCAAAAAAAAATTTGTCAGGGGTATATGGTGAAAAAACTGGATTAATTATGTGCTTTGTTTGTATATGTGATCATGACTTTGCCTTATTGATCATGTGATGACCCATTTTGGTGAACAGATTCTTTAGAGCATTGACATCTATAGGTTTGCAGATGTTGCATCATGAGGATATGAGAATTGAGAGTTTGTGTAACAGATTATTTTATCTATTACTTTAGTAGGGACATATTATATTAAGTTCCGTTTGAAGTTAACATTTGTAGTGTGTTGGTTTTAAGTACTTGTTTATTTAATATTTTAAAGTATGAAATTTAGTTATATGTTTTTCGCTGCAAAATTCTGAATAAGTCGACACGTCATCACACGGGCGATAATGCTTTGGTAATTCTTTATGTTTTATATTGAAACGGTATTTTTGGAAAGAGAGAATTATCGGGGTGTTACAATGAATCTTCTTTATGGCTTTTCAATCTTTCATACTATATACGTTGTTGTTTATGTGCTATATTAAAAGTTGAAGTTGTGTCTTTCACTCATGTTTTTCTCTATTTTTTATGTCCTACATCTACTAAAGTATTACCCTTTACTTTCTTAAAGTATCATTCAAGTATTTTTTATTTTAAAACTTTGTTGGCTATTGTTAGTCATACCAATTATTGGCATACCATTTTAATAATAGATAGCTACAATATACAATTAAATATCAAAAAAAATAAAACTTCTATATTGCAATAAAAAATCTAGAAATTATAGTATAATGACAAATACTTTCTTTGTTTTTTATTTTCTTCTACAACAATGGGTTTGGGCATGATTTTCAAGGAAATAAAAAAAGGTAGTTTAGCATTGAGGACCCCTTTAATTAATTAGAGTAGGGGATAAGTAAATTCTTAATAAAATAAACGCAATTTTATGAGGCAATTTACATAATTAACGATGGTTTTATTAATATAAAGTAAAGGCAATATTGTCAACTATATTTGTTTTTTTTTTACCAAAAATGGAATGGTTCCAATAGATAATACTCCCTCTGTTTTTCTATCTTGCTCACTTTCATGTGCACATCTCCCCATGCACATCTTTGAACTTAAATATCTTCATTATATATTAGTAAAAGTTATAACGATTGAATATTAATAATGTACTAATTGAGACGAATCAAAGAAAACCCCACATGACTATATTTTTTCTTATAAATTGAAAAAAATTGAGACAAGCAATCTTTTAAATACAATTTTTTGTGACAAGCAACCTTTTAAAAATAATCAGCCAAAAGGAGACCTTAAGAATAAAATATTTTGCGAGGAATAAGGTCGACCAATTTCTGGCATTGACCAAGTATATTCAACGTTGACTCGTTAAAACCAAACATGTGAAGTGCACGTGAACTGCATCTCATATGTTCCAATTTGTTTTTCTCTATTTTTCGACAGTGATCAAATATTTCCGATGTTGACTTCAACAATATATGAAGGAAAATCGAGTTGAAATATCAGAAATATGGATTACGTGCCTTGCCATGTTTGGTTTAGTTTTTTTTTTTTGAACGGGCCATGTTTGGTTTAGTTGAGTTGAAACCGCAAACTACTTGGTCAACGCCCGAAAAAAGGGTCAAAGTTGTTATTCGTAGAAAAGTTATTTTTAAAGACTTATATTACCAGATTTTTTATAAAAAAATTATTTCTCGCAAAAAACTTATATTTTAAAAGATTGTTTATGACGAATTTTTCTATATATAAATAAAAAATTGTTTTTCTAAAAAAAAAATTGATTAGGCAAGAAAGAAAAAGAAGCCGAAAAGATAAAGGCTAAAAAGCAAATTGGAGAGAGAGAAAACGATGAACATGCCCCCCACCGCTCTCCAATACATCGTTTGTTCTTCACCGGCGACGAAACACAGCGAAGCAACAATAATGTCACACCATCAATTTTCTCTCGAACAACGTGATGCACCAATCGAACCTTCAATCTCCAAGCAAAGGTATCTTCTTCTCACTAAAATCCTTATTGTTCTACTTTCACCAAATAATATTAGTCCGTCGTTTCCTTTGTTTACTTATCCAATTCTAGTTTCCAGAATTCGTATTATCTATGTTTTTCTATAGTTCCTTGATTTTCCTTATTTTAGTGTTTTTGTTTGAGTTTATTTTATTATTGTATGTACAAAGTATTTGAGTGAAGGCTATTAAGCTGTTATCGATTGTCGAGCTTTGCGGAACTGTTCTATGCATAATTTTTTATTCAGATCATTTAAAAAAAAAGTAGTATATTCAAATTAAAAACATAAGTGTGATAATATACCTTTTGTAGTATCATATATTGCTGTTTTTGCTGAATATATTGTTCAGAACGGTGCTAGTTTAGGCAGATCTCTTGATTGTCATGGTGTTGGTATTTTATTGTGAGCCGACGATTCTTTCAAGCTATGCCCATTGTTATTGGTTCTTCTGAAGGCAGATTTAGTCTATACAGTAACAATTGCAAGTTTCTTTGATATCTCTGAAGTATGATTATTTCTGAGTTTGTAACTTGATTTTGACTTGCAATTGGTGTGTTGTACGCAAATGCAAGTCGGTGAAATCTATGTAACATTTTCAAGATAATGAACCTGTAGAATGGCGTAAACATATTCTCCTCACTAAGTTGGGTGTTTGATATTTTGGGGAGTTTCCTTTTTTATAGTTGGAAAAAGTAGAGGGAGGAAAAGAGGGATTCAAGTGACGAAGAAACAATGTAATTAGTGGAAGTGCTCTGCCTCCAAGATGATTTCTCTTGTCTTTGCTATCTATGTTAACTAGATATGTCAGCATCAGCATGACTTAAAAGTTTGGACATTGCTCTAAAATTGGACACATGATGTGAAAATTCTCGATTTTATTTAAGATTATGAAACTAGTTTTGTTAAGAAGTACAGACCCAAAGCCCAATATAAGTTTAGGAAGGGTAAATTTATATTAAGGAGATAGAGGAACATAGGTATGGTAAGAGAGAGTGGATAATTTTAAATTGGAAAAATCTATCATCTAAATGCCATTCTTTATAGGACTTTAACTTGCTATTATGCAAATAGTCATTTCATATCATGTGTTTGAAATTTACATTGTGGTTCCTTGTTATGTTGCCGTCTTAGCTGCCTTAGCCCGTTGTTAATGCCATTATGTGTATTATTACTATATTGAAATTTACACATGCAAAAATTGCAACACTCGTAATTACTCATTCCAAACGTTGAAAACCACTTCCCTGTCCCCACCTAACATAACACAGTGAGGTACTGTTCATTCGACATTGTGGCTATCATTGCAATCAAGTTTTTATGTAAGAATATGTAGGTTTATAAGTGCAAATCTTATGGGTATGGGAGTGCTGACAAGTTGGCTCTAGCTCAAACACCTATATTCTTAAATCGCGGCAATACACCTGTGTTTAGCTTTGGAATGATGATTCCGTCTTTTACTGGAATAATGATTTAGCTATCGTTGTAGAAAGAAGAGGAAGTGGGATCAGCCTGATGAGTCTTTAATCTCATGTGGAGTTGTTCTATCTGGAATGTTGCCTATGAACACTGTTGGATACCCTGGTGTTGCTCTTCCAGGAACAGTTTCAGCTTCTTGTTCTCCTACAACAAGTTCAACGAAAGTTGGTTATGTCAGTATCCAGGCATCAGTAGTGCAGCAACAAGCTGCTGCAGTGGTCCAAAAGCTGAATCAGGTGGGCTTTAGTTGTCTTGTTGTAAAATTACCTTAAGTCCTAGATGAATGCTTATTCATTATCTTTTAGTCATAGCAGTGATATCTGAAAGTGTCTTATTTTTTTTGGCAATAATAACCAAGAGAAGGTTTACAAATTAGACAAGATCAAGGAAATACAGACATAGAGCTCCTAAAAAAACCCAGATACCTGAAAACAGAACAATATGTAAACCCCCTTAATGTCTCACTAATATAAATGTAACTCTTTGTTGCCTATTTAAAAAAATCTGTAATTGTTTAAGTCAAAGTCTCTTTTTGGCAATAATAACCAAGAGAAGGTTTACAAATTAGACATGATCAAGTAAATACAGACATAGAGCTCCTAAAAAAAACCCAGATACCTGAAAACAGAACAATATGTAATACCCCCTTAATGTCTCACTAATATAAATGAACTCCTTGTTGCCTATTTAGAAAAATCTGTAATTGTTTAAGTCAAAGTCTCTGTGTAGTTTGTACCTAGCACCAGCAGTTTTGTCTTCTTTATGTTAATGTTTATGATGGTTTCAGCCTAATGGCACTGTTATTAAGTATCTTGTCTAGTGTAAGAACCTCTTCTGGTTGTTTCAAGGAAAAGACGATAGATGGGACTTCATTGTATGATTGTCTTGACTCTTGATCTGGTGATCCCTTTGCACTCATTTATTTTCATTTTGGCACCATAGCCAAAGATTCAGGAGGAGCTCATTATAGCAAGAGAAATAGTTATAAACGATGCAGATCCTGCCATGCGCTACAAGCTCACAAAACGTCATACACAGGAAGAGGTGAATTTCCAGACACTAGAATTACATTTGCTTTCTCATTTGAGAAGGAATTGTTTTTATATTTTTGTTCCAAAGGATTCCCTGCCCAACCAACGGGAAGGGCGACAACATGGAAGCACGGGCTGGGGACAATATTTTATACATTTAATGAAATTATACATCTTTGTGAGGAGACTCATCCACTGATTGGCTAACAATTTCAGATCCAGAAGTGCACTGGTGCAGTCGTAATAACTAGGTTAGTTCGTTCACGGAGGCTCTTTGAGGCCTTACTGTTGGTTTTACATATTCTCTTTTTTCCTTTTCATGTCTTTTGTCAGTGTGTGTGTAAGCTGACTTATTTTCCAGGGGAAAGTATCGACCACCCAATGCAGTACCAGATGGTGAAAAACCACTCTACCTTCACATATCTGCTGGTGCTCATGTAGGTTAAGTCTACTTGCTATCTCTCCTTTCTTTGTATCAACGTGGTTAATTACAAAATGGAACGAAAAGTAGGGTAGACGAAATAGAAATTGTCACTGCATGGCTGCATGCTTTTCCTCCATCGTCTTACAACTGAGTAATATGTGAAAAGATAGATTGCAGACATATATATTATCTAGTATTCTTTTTTCTGTCTCATTGTTGAGTCAAAAAGGAAAGGATTTAAGAAATGTGTTTCTTTTCTTTTTTTTTTTTTTTTTTTGGGGGGGGGGGGGAGAGCATTAACTAAATACTTTTTTTTGCGTGGTAGAATTTGATTTGCTCTTCACAAATTGAAATTTGAGATTTGATTCATCTAATCTGGAAGGAGAACAGATTTTGTATTGATCAAGTTGTAATTTCATACGTCCTGGATTTCCTGGTGGATACTTTTCATATATACAGTGTCTTGATCTTTATTCTCTATCAACTACAGATTTTTTTTTTGTTTAAGGACTAATTCCTATACAGTTGATGCACATATCTTCTAACCTTTGATAATCGACAAATTTCTCTTTTGTAATTTGATTAAGCTTTAGCATTCTGACTTATATCTTTGGAGTTCAGTGGTGTAGTTTCATCTGTTTGTGCATTTTAAGATACATGCATGTGCAACGCTTTCATGCATTGTCTATCACAATTGGAATCTGTAATTAGAGGACCTGGGGTGGGTTGGGTTTGAAAGAGTGCCTCCGGCTTGAAAGTTTTTTATCTTTTTTTTTGACAAAAATAGGATTTCGTAGATAATAGAAAGCATATGGTACTTACAAACATTTCCAAATAAATTTAAAAATCCAACACAAATACATAACACCTTAGAACTCATTACATCACAGCTTCGACCACCATTAGCCTTAAGAAAAAAAACTTCATCGGAAGCAATACAATATGTGAGTTAGCACTAATTCGGCTTAAGGTCCACTGATGCATGGTCGTTTGGATGAAAATACTTATGTGGTCCTCTAGATACTTACATTGATAATGAAACCCTAGATCTTCATTCCTCGCAAGACGAACATTAAAAGAAATTATCTTCCAAGCAAATTGCAATTACCAAATTCTAATCTTCCACAAGGGAAGAGAAGAAAGTCATACTCCAAACTCTCACTAAAGGAGAGAACGAACCCAAAAATTGGGAAGAAAACTCTCATAAAGAGAGAAAAAGGAGGATCACTAAAAACTAAACAATAAAGCAAAGGTTTTAAAGAAGGATTTGCGGCTTACCATCATCAAAGATGATGATGGCAGCCCCTTGCGGTTGGAAAAGGAGTTAGGTTTTTTAGGGAGAGAGGAGGGGATGATTGGTGTTAATAATAAAAGGTGAGTTTTATTCTTGGCTTGAAATTTTTTTATTATCCCAGTATTAAGTAGGCAATTTCATGCAGTTAAAAGAGACAGCAGAACGGATCCTTGCAGTAGATCGTGCAGCTGCCATGGTTGAGGACATACTGAAACAGGTTCAAAAACTTGTGCATAAACACTTCCAGAATGTCAAATTTGTAATTAACACTACCCCAAAGCTAAGTTTGTGTTTATTACAATGTAATCAGGTTTCTCAGCCACTGAGCACATGTGTATATCTGGGCTTTGATGCGGATTTATCACCAAATGTTGCTGCAAGGATACGTGGCCCAAATGTGAGTCATTTTCACAGTATATGTCTGCCTGCTCAAATCCATTTCAAATTACACGATAAGAAAGAAATACGATAAGAATGTCCAATTTACTTTTTCCTTCATTGGACATTAATTAGCAGACATCACCTATCAAAAAGTAGGAGAATCTTGTGCTTTCTGCTTTTTTGCAACTCTATGCTAAATTGAGAAACTATCTGTAATGATACCTCTATCACTATCCAGGCGACAGATAAAGAGATATATGTTTCATCAGCCATATTTTTGATGATATCTCGTAGCTTTCATTTACAAATTCTTTCCTCTTTTCTGAAAGTTTTAATGAATAAATTACATTTTAAATATTTTCTTAATCATGATTAATGTGGAGTTTCTAATGTCCGAGCTTTCCCTGACGTCTCCATTCAATGGGAGAGATTGCTTTTTCTGTTGGTGGTGGTTGGTTTTGTTGATTTGCAGGACCAGTATATAAATCACATTATAAATGAAACAGGAGCAATGGTTGTACTACGTGGACGTGGTTCAGGGTATCTTGCAAACACTCAGGGTGAAGGTGTTCTTTCTCCATCCTGTTTATACTTTTTTTAACCGGTCATTTGCTCTCTTTTTATACTGTTAGAGTCAGTTTTCTTTCCAATCTGACTTTTCAGTAGTTTTTTATTTTGTTGTTATGCGAATCTCACTTTGTAATCTTTTCATGCTCCTAGAGGGACAGCAGCCTCTACATTTATGGTTGTCAAGTAACAATCAAAAGAGCCTTGAAGATGCAAAACTTTTGGCAGAAAATCTTTTGGATACAATCAGTCGAGAGTGTGGTGCTAGCAGGTAGTTTAATTTATAACTTCATTTTTGATATGGTTTTGAGTAAGACTAATGTTGATTAGCTACACAAATACTAGAAAAGCTACTTTCTTAGCATTTGAATTTCAATGTGCATTTTCTGAATGATTCAGCATCATGGACATGAGAACTTGCCCCTTTATCTTGATCTAATGTCTGTTTGCTTATTCTTTATGGTTGTATTGGACCGATCATTTTGACTTGTTATCAGCGTGATCCATTTGTTTGTGGACTCTGCTCATGTTGAATCCACTCATCATGAATTATAATTAGTGTTATACATCGTTTAAAGTACAGCTACATGTTACAGGGCCGCATCATGTAAATTTTACAGTGCTGTTCCACCCCCACAGCAATTGTTGGTTGGTGTTCAAAGTTCAGGGGCAGAAGTTCATTCCACCTTGAGTTCTTCGGCAAGCATTGCTTGCTCAGCTTCAGCTTCTATGCCAGGTTTACCTGTCCCTTCAGCTGTAGCCCCAGTGGTCCCAGCTGCTTTTCCTTATGGGCAGGTAATGCAGCCTGGAGCACTGCTTTCTTCTGGTCACCCCCAGACAAACGGGATTCCCTATTCCCAGTCACCATTGAGTGCCTGTACTAGCTACAGTGCATATGCTGGAATATATCCACAGGCTACACCTCTGCAGCAAGTTGCATTAGCTCTTAGACAATCAGGTCCAGTCTCTTCAACAGTTGCTTCTGCAACGTCGGCTACAATGGTGATGCCCAAAAAATCATCAGAATCAGAGAAGAGGCCTCCACTGAAGCGGAAATTCCAAGAGTCACCTGCGGCCTTCAAGGGAGTTGCAGTATCCCAACAGGTACCTATATTTTGTTCGTTCAGCTTGACTGAAAACTATTACCCACTGGAATGTTCATAAGTAAAGAATTTCCACTGAAAAATAATTGATTGGGTATCTTTATGGATTTTTTGCATGGGCTGAGGACCAAAACCTTTTTCCAAAAGATAGTGGGTAAAAGTGACTCAATTACAATTTCAGTTGTCCAGGAAAAGAAGACTATAAACTTTCCCTCTTTTTATAAGTGGAAATCCCCCCCCCCCCCCCCCCCCCCCCCCGCGACGCCAACATTGAGAAGAAAGCAGGAGCACATCATTCCATACCCTACTTGCATTTTACCATAAAGTAACAAAATAAGGGGGGAATAGAACATTTCCAATAAAACAGAGCCTCAAGGCATGATTTGTCTGTCTTGTGCATCATGTGAAATTGAAGAGAGAGTTGAATTTAGAGAGGAAATTGAAGAGTTGGATTGTTTTACCTTGTCCATGCCCCTGAAATATCAGAGTTGATGCTCCTCTGAGTGGAGATCGGTGAAGAATTATCGCTTCTTATAAAGTTTCCGGTTTAACTGCCACTGCTTTAATGAGAAGGAAAAGTATGAGTTTGTCTTAATTAGGTTCCACTTCCAATGCAGACAGTTGAGCAGAACAATGTGACATATCGAGGGACCTTTAACATATCTGTTATTTTTGGAGAGCTGGCAATTTTTATGTGAAGCTTTCTCTTTCTTAGACGATAATGTAACAGAAATTTATATTCCCCTTTCCAATGGGGGTAGTGAATTTTCTTTATGAAATAACATTTTGCCTTTTCTTTTGTCTATTATTTCTTTCTCTTTCGGTTTATGCTGTTTTACTTTGTGGGGATTTAAATGCGTTCTGTTATGAATGGATGGGACATTATCTGAGTATGCTATTCTGTTTACCTTATTTCAAGAACTTGTTTATCTTCGAATCAGATGACACCACACTAGACCAGTTTAAATCAGATTAGACCAGAATAAACCAGACCAAACTAGATCTTCCCATTAGCAAACTGCATTAATTCTAGAAATTAGATGTAGCCTTCTTGATTGAGTATTATCAATTGTCATTTTCACTAAGAATGGAATGTTTTCAGTTTTTTCTGTTCAGGATAGTCTTCTGTATAATGAGTTAGTCATGATCAACTCGTATATGATGCGTGAGTCTATGTCCTACTAAATGGTTATTTCTGTGCACCTCTTTTTGTTTTACGTCGACGGTTCTGCCTTCAGTTTGGGATGTTTGAAATTGAATTTTTATTGCCACTCTGTACAGTAATTGCATCTTTGGTCATGTACTAGTGGTCATTTTGGTACTTACTAGCCTTACATGCACGCAATGCGTGCGATAATGTGTGATAGCATATGAATTGTAGAAAATAAAATTAATTGAGTATAGAAAAATTGTCTTTAAATTTTGTTTTCTCAAAAAATCGATGGTTAGTTTAAATGTCCTACTTTCCCCCCCTTTTTTCATTCAAATGAAACATTTAGTTATCTCCCTATTTTTTTTTTCTTTTATTCTTTTTTCTATATTTTGGTGTCCCCCATGTGTTGCCTTATATAATAGAGATTATATGCATGTTTGTCAATTATGGCAGCCAAGGTTTAACAGAGGGAGTAATTATTCATTTGTTTTGGTATTCGATGATATGCATGTTTTGTCCATTATACCTCTCTTTCACTTCTTCCTTTATATTTTAGATAAGGTATATCTGTCCCATAAATGCTAACTGTTTCTACTGATTATTCCAGGTATTTTCTCTGACCTCTATGAAGTTAACAGGCTGATATTGGACCTCTCTATTGGAATGTTTTCACAGGGTTTGCAGCTCAGTTGGGGGACATCCTCATGTGGACTTTTGAGTGCTTCAGTTCCTGATTGTCTATTGGATTAGTCTTTCTGGTTGTTGAATTTGCTAAATATGTTGTTTCTTTATCTTCACCCTTCTAGATGCTATTTGTGTAGTCTGATATCTCACATTCTATCTAGCATCTTTAGGAACCTCCTTTTGGTAGCAGCAACAAAATATTTGCCAGCATACAGTTCGCAATTGTGCCCTCCAGCTTCCCAAGTTTTTCTTCGTTTCTTCCCTCCTGCGTTTCGTACAGAGTAGCTTTCTAAGAGATGAATAGATTTTTGAGGATCTTTATCTTGATCACACTTTGCTATTATTTAATAGATAGTTGCCTTGCCGTCGTTTAAAATATGAACTGCGTATTACAGATCTCTCTGCTGATTTATTTCTCTCCCTGCCTCGTTTGCCTCTGATTAACAATATTACCTCTGTTCTATCTCTTGCAAGCTCAAGCTTTCATTTGCTGGCATTAAAGTTACAATGTTGTTCCTTCAAGCCAAAAAGTGAAGCAAGGAGGAAGTTTTAAAGGGAGATGACGTCTTTCATTTAATGAATATAGCTGGATATAGCATTTCTACCTTTGTATTCTCATGAACATTATATCTATTGTATTTATGAACTTGTTACAGGAATTAGATCTACAAGACTCATGTAAATGTCTATCGAGTATGGAGAAGAATAAATACGACACAACACTCCCACCACCCTCTTTGAAAAGCCTGCTGCCTCCTCCTCCTCCAAGGAGTGTTTCCTCAACGCCTTCCCTGGACTCAAGAAAAGGGCCGCTGCCGCCTCATCCACCGAAGAGCATGCATCCAGCACCACCTCCACCTAAGTTTGATTCATCAGTCTCTGACGACAGTTCAAACAGATTAAGTTTTCTCACTGTGCCAGGTAGCTGCAGAACTTCATTGCTTTTTTATGAATTACCACTCTATAAAGAAAGGTTTTTCTGCGTTATGCTCTTTGTGTTTCTTCAATTTCTATGTTATACTCCAACCTTTTAAGAATTCCACACAGTATCCTTAAAACTTACCTTTTTTGACGTGGAATCCATGCAAACAACTGTGGGTCATTGATTTCGTTTATATTTTGTAATTTAGTGGAACTAATTAAGTTATAAATATTTCCTCCAAAAGTTAAACTATGTATAAGTTAAATTAGTTCCACTAAATTACAAAATATGAATGAAATTAATGATGCATAGTTGTTGACTGTGCATAAAAAAAAAGTAAGTTTAAGGCTACCGTGTGGAATTTTGAAAAGGTTGGGGATACAACGTAGAAACTAAAAAAAACACAAAGGTATAATGTAGAAGAGCCCAAAAAAAAAAAAGATAGCAACCTTCCATTTCTGTTAATTAGCAGGTTGCCATAAGATTATTGAACTTTGTGTGTGTAGCTTATTGAGCTGCTAATTCTGTATGTTGAATAATTATTATCAAATTTTATGTTAAATGGATATTTCAAGGCTTTTTTTTGTGGTTTCAGATACTTTGGTCAAGCTAATGGAATATGGGGACGATGACGATGATGCTGAGGAAAGTGAGAACGAATCATGTACAAGTGGCACCAATCGAGTAACCTCCTCGAAACCGTTCTGGGCAGTGTGAAATGATTGATGTCTGATGCAAAGAAACTGAATGATATCAACTTTTCAGAAGAGAATTCATTGAAACTGAATCCAGCCTGTGCGAACCAGACAAAAGCTCTGGTAACACAATTAGCAGAGATTGGGCTCTCGCTGTACATGACATGAGTGATCATAGTCAGTTTAATAGAGCATTGCTGATGGTCTTAAACCACGGTTTGTGGTTTTCAGAGTTGGGAAGGTTTCGCTATAATCTGCTAGTTCAAGTGTATATTATTGTTCGTTGTACTAATTAGTTTCGGTGTTTGTGAAATAGCAGTGGAAATTTCTTCTCCTTTCATCATTTATGCATTTTAGGAGTGGTAAATCTGCAAGTTGTAATTTGTCACAATTTTATTGAGAAGTTCAGCTAGCTTCTTGCACCAATTGCTTCCAGAGTACCAGATATCTGCATTGTTGGAAACCGAATGAATAGGTCGCACTATAATAATAGGATAACACCGTCATAATTAGAGGAGTTTGACAATCATATGTCCAATCTTTTTCTTTCCCCTTGCTGTTCAAAAGATATCTCCAACCCCTTTCATACCAAACACTAGTAAAGAGACTTGAGAAAAACTCAAAATTTGTAACTATTTTTTTTAACCTTGCAAAAACGTGCATTAATAGAACTCGAAATACAACTTATGGACATACTAGGGTTTGTTGCATCTCTGTTATCAACAGTTGCTAGAGTTGTGGATCGCTTGATTAGACTAAGACTTTGATAATTACAAACATTAAAATAAAAACAAACAAGATTAGCATGTTTTGTTTCCGAATATGGTAAGGTTTGAGGAGAGTGGAGCAGCACTCTCCTGTTTTAATCTGACGTGAGGGACGATATCTTTGTTTAAGCTCTGTTGTAACACACAAATGTTTATATCTCTTACTCTGTTTTTAGAATTTCTAGTTTTTTCTAAAGTTTGTTTCTCTTGCTTTGTTTTTAGAATTCCTAGTTTCTTTTTAGAATTCTCCGTAAAAGTTATAATAGTAAGGAGTATGTCATAGATCATGAAAAGACTGTTATGGGATACTATTCCCTCATATAAGTGCTCCTATTTAGGAGAATGAGATAGGAAAGAGGACAATTTATTACTTCATCCGTTGCATAATACTCGCTACACTTTTTATTGTGGGAAGTTTGACATTACTTGCTACATTTCTTTTTTGGGCAATCTCCATCTCTCTCCATGAGTCCCTTATCTTTTTCCTCTCTACCTCTCTCTTCTCCAAAAATTGTTAGAAATCCGTGAATTGAGAAGTGTAGAGAGTAATATGAAACAAAGGAAGTATTATTTACTTAACATAAAAATAAATCGTACATAATTACATTTTTAATACTGTATTTGCGATGTATCCGGAAATGGCAATTGGACTCACAAGAGTGAGATCTTTAAAACAAGTGTCAAAAGGAGGCATACAAGAAATGCCGAAAAAAATCAGATCAGTTGGATCTTATTTCATGTAAGGAAAACAAAGCTTATTTCACTTTAGGAACTTACTGCACCTGTACATTCTCTAGCAGAAATTCACTGACATGTTAAATCAATTCTTCTATAAGCATCTTTTGTAGAAGAAAAGCATACACTTCACAGAAATGCAGCTTATCATCTCGTCAAAGATAACAATATATTCTATCATATTTAAGCTCATATTATTAATAAGAACTTCAATTGAAAACTACTAGGACAAAAATTTAAATCAATAGAGAAACATAGCTTAAGTTCTTGCTGCAAGTGGGCAAATGCTAATAACTGTAGATTGTTACAAAAATAGCAAGAATTGGAGGCAAAATGATTAATTAGCACTCTAGATGGTGAGTCTTTTGAGAAGGTTACCATTCGCCAAACATAGTGATACTCAAATCTCCATAGATAATCAATTAAGAGAGCAGCCAAGAACGGAAAAGGACGACAGAAGTTCCTCATGATGGATTATCGCATAACTTTTATCATCCCGCTGTATTTCCCAACCATATATCACCAAATTTTCTCTGATTTGCGATTCATGATTCACCCTCGTGTCTCTTGTCTGGTATTGAGCCTGTGCTTATTACTTCCAATGATCAACCAAACCTTGCATTGGTATAGCCATTGTCATTCATGTAGCTTCTCGTGGTCTCATCCTGATCATTTAGTTTATTATCGGAGTTCAGGTTATGACCCCTCCAATAATCATTGTCTTCTCTCACAGTGTTATACTGTGCCCTGTTGTTGAAGCTATTAGCCCCACCATAATTAGCATTGTAGCTATCAACATTACCATTGCTATAACCGTTACTGCTAAAGTTTCCAGTGAATTCAGGACTACCATTTCCAGAACTTCCACCAAATGCAGCAGCAACCCCATAACCACCCTCGGGATTGCCTTTGAAGTCGTCACGTACATCATTAGGTAAATAGTGCCCACTAGCTCCATTTGAAACATCTCGCATACTAAAGTTACCACCAGGATGAATACTCGGCACACCTTCTGCTGTGTAAGTAGCCCTGCCATTTATATTGGCAGAAGAGCCCTCATAGTTGCCAGCACTAGCGCTGCTGTAGTTGCTATTACTGTAGTTTCCAGTGTTTCCGTACCCTGTGTTACCATATGAATTATAATTACCACCATTTCCACTGATACCAGATTGATTGCTAATAGTTCCATACCCATCATTTCCTCTAAAGCTGTCACCATAGCCAGCAGCACCAGAAAAACTCGGACCTTGACTGGTACGTCTCTGGTCTGCAGCATAATCTACTTTAAGAAATCTGCCATGAAGGTCCTGGAAATATTAAATTGCATGAGGTCAATGAGTACTGTCATAAGAAACGAAAAACTTTGGACTAGAATATCTGCACCCAACACAGAAAAGTGAAACAACAAATCAACAATTAAATTTGATGATCCCATACATAAGGTTCAGGAAACAATATCTAATTGAGAATACCAGCTTATTAAGCAATTTCTCTTTGATGACTCCCAAAGTTCCCAAGTTCACAAACATCGTATAAATTCCAAGAGGCTCCAGCTCATGCTTCCTGCCCACTTTTTGGGGGTGGATGAAGGAAGGATTAGTACCTCAATTCAATTAATTAAGAACATTTGCTAATACAATTAAAATAAAAAATTATCCTCATTGAAAATGATGTAACCATTTATTCAAGAATAGCTGTCACTTACCTCACACTACATTACAACATGAATATGTAGGAGGATCAGGACGCAATGGCCATATATTTCCCCAAATTTATTACTTATTTCGCCTTACAACAATTCATTACTTTTGGTGAATCGCAGAGGGAGAGCTTCAACATTGCCAAATCAAAGCATAAGTCATATAAGTGCTAATATTTTCATACATAATCCCTCTGTCTCTAAAAGATCTCCCCATTTTGCAACATATAGTTTGTCCCCAAAAGATTGCCCCATTTCTTTTTTAGGTACATGGTCCCCACATTATCTCTCCACTTATATTCTATCCCACATGCTAAAAGACAAAGTGAAAAAAGAGGAATGGGGCAACATCAAAGGGACGGAAGGAATAATCGTCTATAGTCAGAAAGAGAGAAAATTGTAGTCAGTACCCTTCCATCCAAAGCCTGGATGGCAGCAGATGCCTCTTCAGCAGATGCATAGGAGACAAAGCCGAAGCCTCTTGATCTTCCTGACTCACGATCAAAGATAACCCTGGCTGCAAGAAACATAAACAAACACATAAGCTGAAAGATCATCCTCAGCCTAAGAAACAAAAATGACTCCATGTTACTCGGTACACACTCAAGTGTGACACACATAAGAGCCAAAATTTTCAAACATGGGTACACTGTACTAAAATTGAACACAGGTCGTGTAACACAACATTCACGAAATATAATCCTGATTCTGAAAAGCTGCACGAATTTAACATGATAAAGATACATATACACATTATTGACTTGTTTCTGGTTCTTGTTAGCATTCTGATGTAAAAGACATTTTTCCAAGCATACATTGCATAACTTCATCTTCTGTTTCCCTCACTTTTTACATTATATCTCAATGAATTCTTGGTTCAAGATAATTACATTAATAGCGTGTCGACGATTCCACACTCATCAAAGTTTGAGTGGATGACCCAAGTGAGCACGATAATATAAAGAGTAGAAGTAACATAGCTTCGACTATGTTTTTTATTTTAAGAAAGGACTCTTAAGTTTGTCTCCTTTACAGTATCATGCCAAAAGTTTTCTTTGATATGTTGCTCTTTTTTGGACGAAATTGGACTTGGGTAGCGCATAACCCCCTTCCCACCCTTCTAAAAGCAATTGATCCCAAATTGTGTTACCAAAAGACGGAGCACTCCACCATATGCTTCCAACTCGAAGCTCACCCACTTGTTTTAAATTGTATGATTTTGATTAAATAATATGCCAACTGGTTTACTCTTTTCTTTTTTTTTCTTTGTCTTTTTGGTGGGGGAAACAAAATGAAGCCAAATAAATTGATGGTATTCACTTTTAAGTACATTAATAGGTGGACATTATATTATGACACATCCAAAAAAATAGGTGGACGATTCTGTGATGGAGTAGCTTTTCTGTTTTGTTCTTGACAGAGCATAGGGAAACAAAGGTAAAGTACATACTTCATCCAGTCCCAAGTCCAACTTTTTCATTAAGTTGGATGTTTTAGTCATCACATACATATAGTTTAAAATTTCTTCAGATTTATTGTATGGGCATGCAAAGGTGGTTTATTAGGCAACCTCCTCTCTACTCAATTGCTTCCAAAACTACTGGAAAACTACTGGATTCTGTTTCAATAATAGCTATATTTGTTCGGTATCATTGTCAATTTCTACCTTTTGGTTTTAAGAGTTATAAAGATTCAAGTGATAATGAAGTGAGAAGTAGTTATAGTGAAAGCATGTGCTATGGCTCAAATCCGTAGTCAATCCTATTTCCGATAGGAGCAGTTGACAATTGAATCCAAATTTCGCCATTATCTTCGTATCCGTAATAGTGCGAAAAGAAGTCCCTGCTCCAAGTTGTTCAAGACAAGAATAGTAGAATAGTGGTGTTGAGTTTCTCGACCCTTTGCCTTAGGATTAGTCAGTTCTATTTCTCGATGGGGGCAAGGTTCTAATCATATTTATTTTAAAAGTTGGCAGCGAAACTACAAATAGTGTTTCTAATTTCCATATTTTTGCTTTCAGTATTCAATTAGTTATTCGGAAAAGATTAAAAAATTGAAAACAAAATACAATACCAACCATGCCTTTACTTGCTCCAACCGTTATATACTTGAGAGGCAGATATGCCGATATACTTAAGATGTTCCCTCCACCTCATTTTGATCATTATTACTTTGTATTCTTTAGTATCATGTTACCGTCCTCGCTAATACAGTTTTGGAAAGAATTCCTAAACCAAGTAAAACTAAACAACAGCTTGTGTTCGCACTCGGATCCTACGGCCCTACCCAAAGTAGATGAAAACAACTTGGAAATCAAGTAAACTTGCCTCCTAAACATATATAAAACATGTCAGATACCGTATTTTTGTAACAAACTCAACACAACTTGTTTGCCTCTTGTTGTTGCAATGCATTGATTTACATGAGGACCAAGTAAGCCTTCAAATCAACCATAATGCACGCAACAATTGTTCAATACGTTAGCCCATGCAATGTACGAAAGTTTTTACTTTTAATTAGCCTTAAATGACTAATACCTCCTTATCTTCTTTTATTGCACAATGACATTTGTATCAAGGAAATAATTGGATAAAGATCTTAGAATTGCAACAATTCAATCCACACATATATAAATCAATCAAAACCACATTGATCTATGAAACCTGAATTTGATGCTTATTACTCTCTCCATCCTTAATAATAGTTTACACTGAAAGTAAAATTAAAGTTCATCTTTCAAAATTTGAGACAGATTACCCTAAGTATCAATTACTTTATAAGACATTGCACATTCTTCGTGTCACAGGGTAATCCTTACTTGGAAATGGTTGAATTAAGGTTAACATGAAAGATAATATAGGAAAAATCTTAAAGCTACCTAAATCTAGAAAGTGACCTATTAGTTAAGGGCTGGTTCATGATTTAGGAATGAAAGGAGTAACAACTTTTTCTGTTTTGGGAGAGGCTTATGCTTCAAATTTTAATTGGATAAAGACAAGTATACGATGAAGTTCCCAAGAACCCTTATCTGGAGGTGGTTTTTCGAGAAACTCTGATCCTCATAGCCTTTTGCAAGTAGGTTATACATGCCTTAATAGTTGGCAAGGTTAGTTTTCTCCTAGCAAGGTTTACTGAGTGGAATTGTATGTTGTCTTATGCATATTGAAGAAAAAGCTATAGTCCAGTCTACACTGCCTCTTTGCTTAATAGAAATCCCCATCTACTATGATACTAAGAATCTACAGGTCATGGATGTGTGATTTGTTATATGTCCTAAGCTATCAGAGCTTTGTCTTACCACACATTTGTAAGTAATATAAGCTCATGATAAGAGAATTGATGCATCCATTTCAAGTGTTGACATGAGACACATATCATTTTCACCTCGAAGTCAACACAAACCACCTTTCAATCTATTAAAGACAACAAGATTTCAGTAGAGGAAACAATCATAGAAAGTGGGAAATAACAGCACCTTCAACAACATCCCCATAAGGCAAGAAAGCTTCTCTCAAACTATTCTCATCAGTCGAAAATGAGAGACCTGCAATAATGAGTACGAACTTATTTATATAGGTCACAATCAAACTAGTCACTTGGCTAGGTTGGATCAGGAAATTTTGGTAACATTAGAAAAATACAGCAGTAATATGGCCTGGTAAAATGAATCCATTGGTTCAAAACATTCCAATAAAGAAAATAGAAGACTATATACCTCCAATGAAAAGCTTAGACGAGGAAAAACATCTAATAGCCTGGTAAAATGATGCATTGGGAAATGATGATTCAAATCTTGGCAGCTTGCGTGATGTTTCCTTGAGTATACGTCCAATCTTGTTGATGAAAGCCATCTGACAATTAAGATTAATGGAGTATAGACCACATTACATGTATGTTTGACAAACAAAATAAGAAACAAATCTAAATTGAATAATTATAGATGCCAAAAAAAAAAAAAAAAGGAACAAGAAAACATAGATCAAAACTGCATTTAACAAATGAAGGGGCAAAGTTCAATAATCCATTTGAACTCTGTCAATTACATAGAAGTCAAGCCCATGTTTAACTTCTTGACTTGATTAGAAATCAAGCTCAAGGCTTTTAGGCAACTTTCTTCCTTGCTTAGTAGTACCCAGTCTTAATAAGTGGAATTTATTGAAAATCTTATACTTTCTCCGTTTTTTTTAGATGTTACACTTTCTATTTTAAGAAGTTTTAAATTAGATGTTACACTTTTATTTTGGGTAATAACTTCTCTCTATCTCTCTCCTGTCCAAAAATTACCTAGGAGTCTGTGATTTAAAAAATGTAACATCTAATAAAAAACGGAGGAAGTATGCACTAGTGATACGACATCCAGAAAAGAGATTGATAAAAAGATTGAATAATCACCAATGAAGCAGCCACTTCCCATTCAAAAAGAGAAGCGCAAATCTGAAAAGATTTCACTGAAATTTAAAACTAACTATTAGTTTCTTACAGACATTCTTTCTCTTTCGCAGAGCTAAAAGAAAATGGAACGATAATTACTACGACATGAACCCAAAATATCTTGAGATCTTCACGTGGGATTAACAAGTTTATAATCTCTTGTCAATTTAATTAGGAAGCTTTTAGACATACATTTCTCACCTTCGTTATTATCTAATTATGATAATTTCAATCTCCCAAAAGCATAAAAAAACCAAACAAACAAAAAGCTGAACTAAAGACTAGTAAAATGAAAATAAGGTATTAAAGAATATAGTAGATTTTAGCACAGACGACAAAGGGAGTAAAGGAAGAAGGTGGCATACCTTTTTATGCGGCACAGAGGAGGAAACCCAAGCGAGCAAGGAGGAGAAGGGTTTATGGAGGAGAAGGGTTTAAGGGGGAGTTTCTCTGGAGGAAGTTTAGGCAGGGGGAGAGAGTGAGGAGAAAGTTTATTAACAAGAATTCATTCGCTTGTTTTTGCAAATTGAGGGGCAATATGGTAATAAAAGGCACAAGTTAGAGTTAATTTTTTTTTTGGAAAAATTGACAAGAACAGAGTCAATTACAGGCGTCCTGTCCTAAAAAGTCTCAACTTTTGATATTCTCATAACAGGATAAACTTTGACATATTTTAAAAAAACAGTCCTTGTAGGTCATTACCTACTACAATAGGTACAACGATCACATATGGTTCACATGGCCATCTTCCAAACATTGCCTTCCCCTTCTTGTTGAGAAAGTGTTGGTAATAGAGGTGGGCATGGGCCGGGCCGGCCCGGCACGAGCCTGCTCGAGCCCTGGCCCGGCCCGTTGTCCGCTACGTGGGCCGCGGGCCTGTCACGGTCAAGAAATTTTATTTCCGGCCCGCACCGGCACGAGCCCGCGTGGGCCGACCCGCGGGCCGAATGCTCCTTTTCTTTGTTTTTACCCTAAAACTGTCAAAAATACAAAAATACAACATAAAACATGGGCCGGCCCGCGGGAAGCACGAGCCCAACCCGCGGGCCTGTGGGCCTGGGCCGTGGACAAATTTTTAAAATTTCAAGCCCGACACGGCACGGCCCGCCACTCATGGGCATGGGCCCGGCCCGAGCCCGTGAACAGGCCCGACCCGGCCCATGCCTACCTCTATTGGTAACTCATAGTGAGATACCAATATAATATCATCACAATTTTTTTGATACTAAAGCTAAGTCAAAGTGATACCAAAATAGAGTCATTTGGTGGTACCAAAATGTAACTTTGGTACCATGAAAGGCGTGTCGCGTACCTAACAAAAATAAAATAACTAATCCTCCTAACTAATGTAGTCGGGCAAGTAAGGGTCGAATCTCAAGAGATTAATTGATTCAAAGTAGTTAAATTGACTCTAATTAATACTCCCCCCGTTTCCTAAACATCTTCCATCTTTCCGTTTTACGTGCGTTTCCAAAAGATTTTCCCTCTTTTACTTTATTCCTTATTTGAAATTTTTTCCCCTTTTTACCCTCTCATGTCCCTATCATATGGTCCACCATTACATTATTAATCAATTTTACTCACTTTCTCTCTCCTACTTTACCCACCCCACACCCCACACAAATGGATCCTCCTTGGAATCTGTAGGAATAGTAACAAGGAAGATCTTTAGGAAACGAAGGGAGTACTAAGCAAGTAATCAAAATAAATGACGATGAACTAATCTACTTAACTAAAACAATTGAAATTATTGAGAGTGAATCAAGAACTAAAGACATCTAGGTTTAAGTATCCCCACTAATACGAATTAATGTCACAAACAATCCCTTTTCCCTTAATTAATTAATACATAACTCATAGGATGGATGTTCTCTAATGATACTAAGGATTTCTTTCGATCAATCAATAGCTTCCTTAACAATGCAATCATGCCTATTTTCATGGAGTCATGCAAATTAAGGACTTTAGACATAGCATCCTAACACCCTAATAAAATCCATCAACTACTTTCTTGACGATTCCCTTTTTCTTAAATTAGGGTTGTAGATTCGGTTAACAGTCAACTTTCATTGCAAAAATAATCACATTTAATATATACTATTTCTAGTCATATATTGATAATTAAAATCAGCCCTAAAATAAATGAATCATAAATTAATCAAGGTTTGGGAATTGGGAATTAAAGATGTATCAATTCATATTAGGGTTCAACCTAACCCTAGAACAGGGAACTACTCACACATGATGATTAAATAAATAAAACAAAAATTAAAAGAAAGCATGATTAATAATAATAATAATAATAATAATAATAATAATAATAGAATAGAGAAGAGAAATAGTACTTGAATTAATTGATTAAATTGTAAATTTCAATGTTGAAAACAAAGACTTGAGGAAAAAAATGGTGAAGAGCGTGATGAGCCTCGAAGAACCGAAAACCAACCAACTCGCCTCTCTAAATCTCACGTGATATCTTTTTCAAAAATTCCTCTCTTAATTTCTATCTAAAACCTATCTCTATGCTATCAAAATACAAGGAGTTCGATTAGGATTTGGATTCCTAAAATACTCCAAAATTAGGATTACATAATATTGAAATTGGACACTGTCATCGCCTTAAGCTTGAAAGGATCGCCAAAGGGTGGCGGTTTATGCTGTTTTTTGTGCTCTCTTGCTATCAAAAGTCTAATTTGTTGCTTCTTAGGCATGGTAATTAATGAGTTATAAACGCCATATTGCAATAGGTCTTCAAAAGCATTGCTGAATAAAGCTATCAATCAATCCGAATGCTCCACAATCATCCAAGCTTTCGTGCAAATTCCAATCAACTCGAATAATCCTAGCAATAAATGCCATAATCCTACAAAAAAAAAAAAAAACAAACACACTTGAGAAGAGCAATAGCGAAAAATAAAGAATAATAGCTCTAAAAGATTAAATATATGGGGATTATATGACGAAAACACACAAATATATCATATAAAAATGAGTATATAAACTTGTTATCAAATTCCCCAAAACTTAACGTTTGCTCACCCTCGAGAAAAGTAACTAAGAAAAAAAACTATTCTAAGGAAGCAGTAAAACCTATGCTCACTGTCGTAGGAATCACGATTGCACTTAGCACGTGCAACAAGCCCTTTAAACCCCTAGGCTTCCCTAGTGGACGAGTAAGGTCCCGTCAAGGTTTTCAGATTACATACTTACAAAGCCAATGATAAATTCTCAAACCGAATAGCAAAACAGGATAGTCATGAAAAACAAAATTCATTTTCTTTTGAAATCATTTATGCGTTACAAACCAACAAACACAACTTAATTTTCCATGCAAACAAGACTTAGCACCCTCAGCGATCAACCAGTCTTACCACACATCTCACCCAAACATGACTCAGTTGTACAATAACAGCTTCTCACTTTAGTTGTGTAAAACAAAACAAATAAGTCACTCATGTATTTATGAGGTTAGAATAAGAATCACTCATCCTAAATGCAATAAAGCACATCAACTTCACGTAACCGTCTTCTTTAGATTTGCCAAATGGCTTGGTCAAATAGGGTTAGATAACGTCATTTGGAAATATGGTGCTCAAAAATAAAAAGAAAACTTAATCCCACTATAGATTCCGAATGTCGGGTTCAATCCAACCTTATATCTGCCAAATTTCATATAAGCTTGCCCTTTTCTTCTCTCACAATGAATTTCTTTTAAACAAAAACCAAGGAACTTGTATGAACATTGAAACTTACATTGACGAGATAATGCACATACTTGGGGATTATATATTTTTTCATTCTCCTCGATTTTGTTTCTTTTTCTCAAATTCATCTCCTTTTTTTTTCAAATTCCTTTTGTTTTTTAAGAATCGATTTCTCTTTTTTCTTTTCTGTTTCGAATCAATCATAGGGCGTATAAATTAATCCACATTCAAGATAAAACCTAAAAAAAACAGTATCTAGGGCATATAATGTAAGGCTATCAAAAAGGGAATCATGAGGCTCAAATTGGTTCATCCTAAGGGTAAATGAAAAAAGGGAAAAAATTTATTGTGGCCCTAAGATGTTGAAGCTCTAAACATCTGGAAAGAATATCAATCATTCATCCATATTGCATCACAAAGTCTCAAACAGTCATAGAGCAAATCCGAGATTCAAATTACATGAAGGATAACTAACACACATGAAAAGAACATGACTGAAATAACGCGCAACAGTTGAATATGGCTCAAATTCCTTACCAAGTCGAGTCAATATCAAAGGAGACCATTCTAGCCACAACCCAAATCAAAGAGGGATTTATGCTATCTTTCATGCAATATATCATCAATTCAGTTTAAGTCGATTCATAACAAAACATTCAAAATAATAATTTTCAAAATTCTCACTTGAAGTGCCATTCGACTTGAAAATATCAAACTAAACTAAAAAAAAACTACCAAAAAGAAACAAAAGGAAACAAAATGACTATATACAATGAATCCCTCCCGCACACTTAAATGTTGCAATGTCCGCAGTGCAATAGTAAGGCGCATTTAGAAAGGGGAGAGGTACTCACAAAATCTCACCGAGGAGGGAAGGATGGAGGATTGGAGAACCCTCCGATTGCATCCAAGTGCTAAAACTCTCCAAGAGCGCAAACATAGATGACAATTACTGCTTTATGTCCTTCTGCTCGTTTATGATTGCATCCACCGATGTTTGAAGTTGCTCGAGTTTGCCAAGTGCTCGCTCATCGGTCTATAAGAAAGGCTAGCACCGTCAGATGGGCTAAGATGGAATAGATTGTTCAATTGGCGGATCAATAGGCAATGGTACGAAAATCCTCCTCGAACAACAACCAAAGGACCAATTTTCCGTATTTGTCAAGGTCGTTTGCTCGGGAGGAGGAAATTCATCCTCATCATTCTGGACACACCAAAGAGTAGTACCATCCTTCTTCTTAAACCAACCAAAATGGACTTCAACAACATCAGTCTCATTAACAAAACCATCGCGCTTAAGTTGTTCAACATAGCCCAAATAAGCGACTATTCGAGTGATAAACCCTCCTTGCATAATTTTACCTCCAGTATTGACATTGTTGGCTACGCGTTGTAGTTGGTTGATAAGAAAGGCTCCAGTGTCAATAGGTGTAACATAGAGCATGTGGTGAAGCATGAAGAGCTCATCTTGTCGAACCTTACTCCCTTCTTGACGACCAAAAATAGTGTTGGAAAGCACCTTAAGAGTATAACCAAAGCGGGGTGGCGAGTGGACTTGATAGAGCTCAAACTCAAGTCACAATTAGACTCTTCATTAATAATTCGCCAAAGTGTTGTTGCAGACCATTGTTAAGGGGTAACTCTGTCCCCACCACTTCGCAAACAAAGCGCATCATTAAGCATCTCCAAAGTCCAAGTATGGTCATTATTGAAAAACCAAAAAGTGATTGAAGATGTGCCACTAGACGGATGAGGAAACATGTGAACTTTCAAGGAGCTAAGGAGTTCCAGTGTCGCTCGTGTGCATGTTGGAGTTTTAATCATAAGAAAATTCCCCAAGTCGATATTGTTCAAGAGCCAGCGGACATCATCTTCTATATGCAAAGTTGTCAAGGCATCAATGTCACAATATTTAGTAGCGAGAACCCCTCTTTTGAACAACTTTTCATATTTCCCCTTGAATTGCGCATCACCATTAAAATCAATGTCATAGTAGTTAATTTCCACGTCTTTTCTCTTTGTCCTAGTAGCGGGCGAAATTGACTTTTGACCATCCGAAGCAGACGACTTATTCTTAGAGGTAGGACCCTTTTTCATAGGGACATATTTGGCCTTAGAAGTAGAGGTTGTAGGCACGTTCTTTTGTAGAGCATTTAGAGGCCGCGCCATCACAAGATAAATAGGGCACTACCAAACCTCACTAAAGTGCAGATCAAGGAATAAAACAGTTCCCACACACAATATCTTCGAACAAAATCAATACACTCGAACAATTTAGTCACAAATACTCTCGCAATAGTCTGAAATCACACTTTTTTTTTCGCCAAATAATCGAGTAATAAAATAAAACCCCAAATTCTTTGGTGTCGTATTTCTACCAAATAATTCGAGGGTTCGAACTATGGTGCAAGTAGGACGAGTGTTTAACGACAATGAATTCAAGCAATAAAAACGCCAAACAATCAAATTCTCAGCAAGTTATTCATGAAAATCGTTAAGTGTCGAGTCCAGATTGATGAAATTTGCAGTAATTCGTCTAATTTCAAGAATCTAATGCAAGAGGGGAGTCAATAGCAGCGAATGTAGGCAAGAAGTGCATCAATTACAGCTAAATATTGATGAAAATTTGAACGCAATAGGCGAGTTTTGACCAAGAACAGGGGAAACAACAATCACCAATCTCAATGGAATTCAGTGACAACAAAAGAAAAACACGAAGGAGGGATAAATGAATAGGCGTAGCCTTGAAGTACCAGATTCAAGTATCAAGAGGCAAGAACAATGGAGTGCGAATCTCTCTTTGTTTTTTTTTGTTTTGGTTGTTTTCAGGTATTGCACTGCGGTAGGGTCGAAGCCGTTGAACTGCGGGTCCTTCTTTTTTTCGGTTTTTCTTCCGATGAGGATGGTGTAGTACAGGTAGAACCGCGATGGATTGGCGATTGGCGAAGATGAATTGCGAAGAGGTCGCAATACCCACTGACTGCGTGGGACTTTTCTCCTTTTTTTTTCTTTTTGTTACGGATTGCAATTTGGTCGCGGTTGGTTGGTATGGACCGCGATAGGTTGTAAGTTCCTACTGATTGGCACTTGCTCTTCAAATTAGACATAGATTATACTTGAATAGTGGACTAACATCAGTCCATATACTTCACGTGAATAGTGCCATAGAATGCTAGAGTCCACTTGTACAAACTCACACCAAAAATTAGAGAAATTATACTCTAAAAAGAAAAATATACTAGATTTTTAAATCCTATACCTAATACGTAAACTAACTAATCATATAATGCAACTATAATATTAAACTAACTAAGAATAGAAATTAAGGAACCTCTAAAAAAGGATAAATAATAGGAAAAGTGAAATAGAAAGCTTGGGCTGCCTCCCAAGACGCGCTAGTTTAAGGTCATCTAGCTGGACCACCTTTCCACGTCACTCTGAATAAGGGTCGAAAAGAGTGTAAACCGCCTTCCCTTCAATAGGTTCACCTTCTCGGTAGTGCTTAAGACGTCCATTTATCTTAAAAGAGACAGTTGCTTCACTCCAAATCTCAACCGAACCATACGGAAAAACCTTAAGGATTTTGAATGGACCAGACCACCTTGAGCGAAGTTTGCCAGGAAATAGCTTCAATTGAGAGTTGAACAGTAAAACCAACTCTCCTTCATGAAATACTCGCATCATGATATGCGTTTCATGCCACCTCTTCGTTCTTTGTACAACCTTGAGTTTTCATAAGTTTCGAGGCGTAGTTCTTCTAACTCATTTAGCTGTAATAATATCTTCTCTCCCGCCGCTTGCAAATCAAAATTTAGATTCTTAATCGCCCAAAATGCACGATGCTCTAATTTAACAGGGAGATGACATGCTTTTCCATATACAACCTTATACGGAGTTGTGCAAATGGGCGTTCTGAATGCAGTTTTGTATGCCCAAAATGCATCATCAAGTTTTGTAGACCAATCCTTCCTTGGTCTCGCAACCGTCTTCTCTAAAATAGTTTTGATCTCGCGATTAGAAATCTCTACTTGGCCACTAGTTTGTGGGTGATGTGAGAGCCCCACTCGATGATGTACTCCATATTTTTTCAGCATAGCTTCAAACTTCGTTTCGACAAAATGCGTACCTAGCTCCATCGATAATCAATACTCGTGGCACTACAAATCTAGGGAAAATCGTCTTCTTAAAGAACTTTTAAACCACACGAGCATCATTAGTAGGAGTAGCAATAGCCTCAACCCACTTTGAGACATAGTGCACAACAACTAGAATGTACCAATTCCCGTAAGATGAAGGGAAAGGACCCATGAAATCAACTCCCGATACATCAAACAATTCGACCTCAAGAATGTTGTTTAGAGGCATTTCATTCCTCCTAGAGATATCCCTAGTCCTTTGACAACGATCACAAGACTGGACATAGGTATGAACATCCTTGAATAGAGTTGGCCAATAAAAACCACACTGAAGAATCTTTGCAGCAGTCTTAGCAGTTTTAGCATGTCCTCCACATGGAGAATCGTGACAATGAGAAATTGTAAGGCCTACCTCAGGTTCTGGAATGCACCTTCTAATGACGCCATCCGCGCATCCCTTGTAAAGAAAAGGGTCATCCCAAAAGTACTTATTCGCCTCATAAAATAATTTCTTCTTCTGTTGTGATGAATAACCATGAGGAAGAGTACCACTAGCCAAATAATTGGCTATATCATCATACCAAGGGAACTCCTTAACAGAAAGAGCAAACTATTGGTCGTTAGGAAATAAATCATCAATGGGGGAGGCCTTTATCATCTTCGTCATCAAGGACAAGTCGAGAAAGGTGATCAACAACAACGTTTTCTGCTCCCTTCGTGTCCTTTATCTCTAAGTCAAATTCTTGCAGCAAGAGAATCCAACGAATCAAACGAGACTTGGCATCCTTTTTACTCATCAAATACTTCAATGTTGCATGGTCTGTATGAACTATCACCTTCGACCCAACCAGATTGGATCTAAACTTCTCCATAGAATACACCACTGCCAATAACTCCTTCTCAGTCGTAGCACAGTTCATCTGGGCCGCATCTAGAGTCTTGCTTGTGTAGTAGATGGCATGGAGTTTGCCATCTTTTCACTGGCCCAATACTGCGCCAATATCATAATCACTGGAATTATACATTATCTCAAATGGTAGATTCCAATATGGTGGTTGTATTATAGGTGCAGATATGAGAGCTTGTTTTAACCGGTTGAAAGCTTTAAGACAAGCATCAGTGAAAACAAAGGGAACATCTTTGGCTAGGAGCTCAGTTGGAGGTCGAGCGATTTTAGAGAAATCCTTGATAAAACCGCGATAAAACCCCGCATGACCAAGAAAACTCCTCACCGCCTTCATAGAAGTAGGGGGTGGCAATCGTTTAGTGACATCTACCTTAGCTCTATCGAATTCAACGCCCCTATGAGACACAACATGACCCAAAACAACTCCTTGTAGTACCATAAAATGGTACGTTTCCTAGTCGAAAATAAGATTGACTTCTTGACATCTACGAAGCACCTTTGTCAAATTTTCAGGACAAACATCAAAAGATGTTCCTTAGACAGAGAAATCATCCATAGAAACCTCCATACTATTCTCAATCAGACCTGAGAAAATTGCCATCATACACCTTTGAAATGTGGCAGGAGCATTACATAATCCAAATGACATCCTTCGATATGCAAAGTTGCCATAGGGACAAGTGAAAGTGGTTTTTTATCTTGATCACTTGGATGGATTGGAATTTGGAAAAATTTCGAATATCCATCAAGTAACAGAAAAATGTATGCTTCGCCAACCTGTCCAACATCAGATCAATGAAAGGGAGAGGAAAGTGATCTTTTCGAGTGGCTTTATTCAATTTCCTATAGTCTATACACATGCGCCACCCCGTCACAGTTCTGGTGGAAATTTCTTCTCCCTTATCATTCTTAGCAACGATCATACCTCCTTTCTTTGGAACAACTTGTACTGGTCTAACCCACTTACTATCAGATATAGGGTAGATTATATCAGCATCAAGTAATTTGAGAACCTATTTTTGAACTACCTCTAACATATTTGGATTAAGTCGTCATTGACGTTCAATAGAAGAAGCATGATCATCCTCAAGAATAATCTTATGCATACAAAATGAAGGGTTAATCCCCTTGATATCATCAATGCTACACCCTATAAATTTTTTATATTTTCTCAAAATGGTGAGCAAATGCTCAATTTGCATGTCATCTGTAATCCCCCGTAATTTTATGAATTTTATTAATATATTCAAAGTATATTTATAGATGATTTTAATATTTTATGAGTCAAATTATTTTAATGTTTGACTATTTTGAGAAGTTAAAAAAGTTTCATGGTTTTTATTTCTTAAATTAATTAAATGTTTCATTAAGTGGAACTTTAATTATTTATTTAAAGAGTAGTATTTAAAGTATATTTAATTATTAAATTAAGCTTATGGGTTGAGGAGCCCAATTTATAGCCTTTTGAGCCCATGTGAAAGCCCAAAGGAGTAATTCTTTTCCTACTCCTATTCTAATGTACTCCTAATTCTCCTAGGATTAGAAGGGAGCCTATAAATCCTTCATTAAACCTCCCACGATTCATATTTTTAGATTTGGCTTTTGTTTTCCACGAATTCTTCTTTTTCCTCTTTCCTCCCCTTCAGTCGTTTTTTTCTCTCATCCGAATCTGATTTTCCAGATTTATCATAGTTTTGTTTATTTTTAGCCAAAACTTCCTTCTGAGAAATTCTAAGAAATTGTAGATCTCGAAAAGTTATTGAACTTAGGCTCAAGAATCACTCGATTCTGATTATATTCTATAAGTTATGGCCTCTGCAAGTTTCGCAATTTTGCTACCATATTTCACTCGCGATTTCGATATTTCACTCCTTTTCTCCCTTTTTCTTTTGATTCTTTTCCTCGTTTTCTTATATATTGATTTAGTATTTCTAAGTATTATTTTGTTAAATTATTGTTTAAAGATTGTATCTTTAATTATTTCAGATTATATGTTTCATATTATTAAGCTAAAAAAAATTCAGATTTAATATTTATGTTGAAGGAGAGATTTAAATCTTAAAGTCTTGATTTTTGATGTTTCAAAAGCTGATTTTAGTAGTACCATATTTTAGGGTTTGAAATATTTAATCTTTGGTGTCAAAAGAGTTTTAGAAAAGCCTTTGACACGGTTTTAAGTGAAGTTTTATTGCTGTAAATTTATTGGTATATTAATATACCAATGTTTTGTATTTTGTTAGGCGGAGATTATTCCCTAGGCAACTTTTAGAGCAGAAATATGACCTCTCAATTAGTCTGCACAAGGTACGTACATACCTGTATACTATGTGATTAGTATTATGATTTAAGGAGAAAAAGTTGTAGTATCATGTATAGGAACTTTATAAGTTCATATGTGATTTCTAGTATGATTGAATTTTTACAGTTTTATGCATGTGTGCAAACATGTTAATTATGAGGTTTGACTATGAGTTAAAGATTATCATGTTTGTATGGAATTATTGATGCAAGCATGTGGATGGGAACTTTATTTATTAATTCACATGGGGGAATTAATACATTATTGAGATTGAATCATGTTTACACATGTGTTCCCTAACAAGTATTATTTTCACTACTTTATAAGGACTGTGGACCTTATTTGGTAAGTTGATAAGTTATGCCTTTGAAAGGTAAGATTGATTGTTGGCTAGGTTCAACAAAGTAAGAATGATTGAGATTAAAGAAACTAATCTTGGATTGTAAGTTGTGTGATCACTTATTAAATCCTAAGATAAAAAGAGAAGTTCAGTTTTGAATGTTTGATTTGATATTTCTGTGTTACCTGTGCGTGCGTGTGTGTGTGTCATAACAAGTAATAAAATGTGAATCACGTAAAGTGTAACAAGGATAGTTATAGACTTTAGATTGGTGCACGTCTAGAGTTGGACATTAGGAGTTTGGGTACATGGTGAGCGTGCCATGGCTTTTTCTGAGGGTGGATTGATCACCATTCCTATTTTTTCAAAAAGGTTCCTCGATATGGTAGGTCATTCTGGAATTCGGAGTCGCTCCCGTATTTCGCCTTCTTAGTGAAGGCATTAGTAGATAAGACAACTCGAGTCCAATAACTATTCCATTAAAGTAATAAAAAGATGTTTAGAGTTTAGTTTAGTAAAAGTTGTCTGCAGAATGTTATATTGTTATATTATTATTATTATTATTATTATTATTATTATTATTATTATTATTATTATTATTATTATTATTATTATTATTATTAATATTATCATTATTATTATTATTATTATTATTATTATTATTATTATTATTATTATTATTATTATTATTATTATTATTTATCCCTGCATGTTATTTATTAGTATCATGTTAGGAATGCTTATGTATTAGTATGTAGTACTCAGCTTTGCTGATTACGTGCTTTGTTTGTGATTGTTGATCATGGTTTTGCCTTATTGATCCTGTGATGACCCATTTTGGCGAGCAGATTCTTTAAAAGTATTGACATTAACAGATTCGTAGATGTTGCATCATTGGGAATCTGGGAATGAAGAGCTTATGTAATTTAGTATAATATATTTTCTGCATTAGTAGACACCTATTATAATAAGTTTGATTTGAGTAAACATTTATAGAGTGTTTGATTTTAATTACTTATTTATTTACGATCATAAAAGTTTAAAGTTTAGTTATTTGTTTTCCGCTGCAAAATTCTGAATAAGACGATACATTATTACACGGGCGATAATGTTTTGGTAATTCTCTATGTTTTAATTGAAAAGGTATTTCTGAAAAGAGAGAATTATCGGGGTGTTACAAAGTGGTATCTGGTAGCTTTAGTTTATTTTCAAAACTTTTAGGAGCCTAACTAACTTATAGTTATTTGAATAAACTCTTAGAATTGCTCATTCTTATTCGTTTTAAAAAACCTTATACGAATACATATTATTATATGTATATTTCAGAGGACCGAAATGTTTTTAAACGTCCGAAATATTTTTTAAAAAATTATTGTCAGAAAATTTATTTGCTCGAATATTTTGTTATTTCGAATTTTTGGTGATAATTTGAAAATTTTGGGATTCTAAATTTTTTTAAGAGTCGAAATTTTTTTTCTTTAGAATTTTATAGTCCGAATTTTGTTTAGTCGAAATTTTTAGTTCGACGTTTAATTAGTATTATTTTATAAGGATGCCTGCATTATTTTTATTAACTTTAAAGTTTTACTTGTTGCATTGTGAGAATGGATAGTATAGGAAGGGCATATAGGATAGAAATATTATATGTCTGCATTGAATAGTTAGTTCAGCATGTTATTATTTTTTTCCCTACTAACTATTTATGATTATTTTTCTTCCCTGCTAACTGTTTATGTTTTCTTCCCTGTTAATTCTTACATTCTTGTGCCTATGATGTTAAGGATAACTCTTTATTATTGTTGTTGGGAATTGCATTCAGGGTGAATACTAAGTATATTTATTGAATATGTTTATTTGTTGTAGATCCCTAACCATGTCTGTCAGACAAGTTAATAGAATTGTCATGTAAGTTAATAGAGTTGTCATGAAAGTTAATAGAGTAATTAAGAAGCCATCATAATCCAATTGTATTGAGTGATGATGAGAATGTTCGATGTCATGAGCCCGGAAGTGATAGCTACACTAGTTTAGAGAGCATTATGCATTATGTGTTAAAAATAGGCATCCCTGTTAGCGATATATGAAGTAATTCAAGAGTTTGATCGTACGAGAGCGCAAACCTGAAAGGACATCTACAATGTTACGGAGACCTTATTTGAGCGATTTGAGTGTTTTAAAGATGGATGAAAATGGACATCAACCCAAAAGTATTGGTAGATCTAGTAGATCTAGGAATTCAGGTTATTATTGTTATTATTATATTGAAGACTCTGGAGACTTTGAAGATGGAATATTTACTCCACAAAAATATAAAGGAAATAAGGATATGAATGATAATGTAACTCCATAGAGTATTTATTTATGCTTTAAGATTAGTTGTTGGAAAGTAGTCAAACTACAATGGTTTAAATTTCCTTCTTTAGCATCTTTATATTGTTGAGGAATAAGTTAGTTATTTTGGATTGGAGAAATATTCTTATTATCGTTTGAGGAATGAAAGTTATTATTTAGTTATTTGAGTTGAGTGAGAACATATTTTAGTACGCAAAAAGGGAAATATTTTCTTTATTTATTTTGATTGACTTCATTTGATCCTTATATGATTATTAATGTGAATAGTTATTCATGCGTGAATATATGATTGTTATGGTTCCCAATGTGAACTTAATATTATAGTAATTCATGATAAATTGTTTGTTGATGCGATCTTTATGGTCAAATCAAATGTTGCCTTTGTAGAAAAATGGCAAGTAAGTGTGAATCGAAATCAAAGTAGAGTTATGTTGAACTTCAGTCACAAAGTAGAGTGTCAAATTGATGATGCCTTAGCTTCTACTATTCGCCTATTGGCAGAGAAATTGACTCAAGAAAGACTTGAGAGTCCCGATTTTGATGGGGACATGTTTGAAAGACTAGCTAAGATTAAACCGTTGTACCTTAAGAGGTAAGTTGACCCTACCTTCTTAGAGAGTTGGATTAGGGAGTTTGAAAAGATTTTTGAGTCTGTAAACTGTCCTGAATGTATTAAAGTAGGTCAAGTTGCACCATATCTGAAAGATGAGGCTGGCTTATGATGGAATAAAAATGAAAAAGACTTAGTGTTGTGAAAACTTAATTGGGAATCGTTTATTGCTGCTTTACAGGAAAATTTTACCTGGCTTTTATGAGGAAACTAAAGGCCCAAGAGTTTATCAACCTTACGATGGGGACAATGGCCATCTTTGAGTATTACAGCAAGTTCATAGTATTATTTAGGTTTGCACTTGAGGTAATAATCGCTGAGGAGTTAAAGGCACAATGATTTGAGCAAGGTTTGACTTAGAAATTCAATTGGGGTTAGTAGATTGCGAAGTGACTGACTTGCCTATTAGTATACCTACTTGAGAGATCATAAGGTGTACCAAGTTGTTTAGAAATTTGCCTTTAAAGGTAGGAGATTGTGTTTTTCCATCTGACTTAATAGAATTCAATTTGGGAGACCTAGATGTGATTCTTGGGATGAATTGGTTAAGTCTTTACAAGGCCAATATCGACTGTGAGATTCAGAAGGTAGAGTTGAGAAACCCTTTGGGAAATTGACCTCCTGTAGACGTTTTGAGAAACCTAAGAAGTTTGGAGTTATCTCTGCTATGCAAGTGAGGAAGTTGATGAGAAAGGGGTGTGAGTTATTCTTCTGTAGTGTGCAGGATGTGAGTAAGGAAGCTGAAGTGAAGCTTGAGGATGTTCCAATTGTGAACGAGTTTATGGATGTGTTTTCGAGTGAGATTTCAGGTATGCCACATGCTAAAGCTATTGAGTTCACCATAAACTTAGTTCCTGGAACTGTACCTATATCTAAGGCACACTATAGAATGGCACCTCCTGAGATGAGTGAGCTAAAAATGCAATTGCAAGAACTATTGGATAAAGGTTATATTAGACCTAGTGCATCACCTTGAGAAGCGCCTGTGTTGTTTGTGAAGAAAAAGGATTGATTATAGGGAGTTGAATAATGTAACCATCAAAAACAAATATCCTTTGCCTAGAATAGATGACCTATTCGACCAGTTAAATGGATCGAGTATGTTCTCAAAGATTGACTTACGTTCAGGATATCACCAATTGAGGGTAACTGATAAGGATGTACCTAAGACTGTCTTTAGAACGTGTTATGATCACTATCAGTTCACTGTAATGCCATTTGGGTTAACCAATGCTCCTGCTATATTTATGGACTTAATGAATAGGATCTTCCATGAGTTTTTAGATAAGTTTGTGGTAGTTTTCATTGATGACATACTGATATATTTGAGGAATGAGACTGAGCATGATGAGCACTTGAGGATTATTTTGGAGACATTGAGCAAAAAACCCATTGTATGTCAAGTTCTCTAAGTGTGAGTTCCGTTTGTAGAAAGTAGCGTTTTTGGGTCACTATGTGTCTAAGGAAGGAGTCTCAATAGATCCTGCTAAGATTCAAGCTGTGAGTGAGTGGCTAACTCCAAAGAGCGTGTCATATATTAGAAGTTTCTTAGGTCTAGCTGGCGATTATAGGAGATTTGTGAGAGATTTCTCGAAGATAGCAAGACCTATGACCAACTTGATGAAAAAGGAGTCAAAATTTGAGTAGAGTGAAAAGTGTGAAGAAGCCTTTCAGATCGTTTGACCTATGCACCTGTTTTCACCCTGCCTGATGGGAATGAGGGATTTGAAGAATATAGTGATGCTTCAAAGAATGGTCTAAGATGTGTGCTACAGCAGAATGGGAAGGTAATTGCGTATGCGTCGCGTTGATTGAAACCTTATGAGGCTAATTACCCTACCCATGACTTAGAGTTAGCTGCCATAGTGTTTGCATTGAAAATTTGGAGACATTACCTCTATGGAGAGACTTGTAAGATATTCACAGACCATAAGAGCCTGAAGTACATTTTGACCCCAAAAGACCTGAATATAAGGTAAAGGAGATGACTGGAGTTGATTAAGAATCCTCACCTAGACATCCAGTATCATGAGGGGAAAACAAATGTGGTTACCGATACCTTGAGTAGAAAATCGAGTCATAGCTTGAGTGCCTTGATAGTCCCTGAGGAGTTGTGTCGAGATATGCAAAGACTGAGCCTATAAATCTTAAATCTTGGGGAAAGTGAGGCAAGACTTAGCGCTCTATATTTGGGTTTGTCAGTTTTCGATGAGATCAAAGAGGGTCAAGTTGGGGATGAACACCTAGATAAGATCAAGGAGAAAATTAGGCAAAGTAAGGAAGCTGAATTTAAGATTCATGATGATAGGAGTTTAAGGTTTAAAGGGAGGTGGTGTGTACCATAGAAATGTAATGACCTTAAGAGACACCTTATGGATGAGGGGCATAATACTCCATATTTTGTGCACCCTGGGGGTGATAAGTTGTCTAAAGACCTTAAGGTTATCTATTGGTGGCCAAATATGAAGCGAGAGGTAGTTGAGTATGTGTCTAAGTGCCTAACCTGTCAGAAGGTAAAAATAGATCATAAGAGACCCACGGGGAAGGTTCAATCCTTAGAAGTTCCTGGATGGAAGTGGGATTCTATTTCTATGGACTTTGTGACTGTCTTACCTAAAATGAGGAGTGACAATGACACTATTTGAGTTATTGTAGATAAATTGACCAAATTCGTTGTATTCATACCCATTAAGGAGACATGGAAAAAGAAGCAACTTGCTAAGACATACATTAGGCATGTGGTGAGACTACATGGAGTTCAAAGGATATCATTTCTGATCGTGACTCTAGGTTCCTTTCGAAATTTTGGAAAAAGGTACAATTAAATCTTAGGACAACATTAAAGATGAGTACATCCTTTCACCCTGCGACTGATGGTCAGACTGAGAGGACTAACCAGACTATGGAGGATATGTTGAGAGCATGTGATATTGACTTTCAAGGTAGTTGGGAGGACCAATTAGACCTGATTGAGTTTTCTCATAACAATAGTTATCATGCGAGCATTAAGATGGCACCTTTTGAGGCATTATATTGTTGGAATGACTTTAGTGGAAATATAGTCTTGGGACAAAGTTTATTGAGGAAACCGTTAAGAATGTCAGACCGCTTCAGGCTAGAATTCAAGCTGCGCAAGATAGGCAGAAGAGTTATGCTGATTTGAAACGACGTGAGGATGAGTTTGCTATAGGCGATAAGGTGTTCTTGAAAGTATCACCTACTAAAGGCGTTATGAGATTTGGGAAAAAGGACAAGTTAAGTGCTAAGTATGTAGGCCCATATGAGATTTTAGAGCGAATTGGAAAGTAGCCTATAGATTGGCATTGCCAATGCCAATGGAGTTTGAAAAGATGCATGATGTGTTCCATATTTCCCAGCTCAAACGCTATATCCCCGATGAGCGTCATGTCCTAGAGCATGAACGGATTCAGATCGAGTAGCATCACATATGAGGAAGACATGTCAAGATTCTCGACAGGAAAGTGCGCAGTACCCGCAATAAGGACGTCCACATCGTGAAAGTACTTTGGTCTAACCATGAGTCTGAAGAGGCAACATGGGTTGCCGAAGATGAGATGAAAAAGAAGTATCCAGACCTATTCCTTGAGGTGAGTTACGAGGGCGTAACTCGTTTTCTTTAAGGGGATAAAGTGCAATAAATTTCGCGCTTTTTGTCTATTTTTATGAGATTTTTATGCATTTGTATGCCTATATTGGGCAATTTGCACATATTAGTGCAAAAGAAGTAGATTCTCCGCATAAGAAAACGTGTTCATAAGTAACACGAGTGTTTTAAGTTAGTAAAAGTATGCACATAAGTGGCATAATAATTTTCAAAGGAAAGATGAGTTTCAAACTTTTGAAAATGTGGGAGTTTTTCGTGTCAAGTTTCGGGATGAAACTTCTTTTAGAGGGGTAGACTATAATCCCCCGTAATTTTATGAATTTTATAATATCTCCGAGTTTGCCTACTGTAATGTTTTGAAAGAGAGTTTTCTTAAAAGTTTTGGTTTTCGTGCCCAAGTTTCGAGATGAAACTTCTTTTAAGAGGGGTAGACTGTAATCCCTCGTAATTTTATGAATTTTATAAATATATTTAAAGTATATTTATAAATGATTTTAATATTTTATGAGTCGAATTATTTTAATGTTTGACTATTTTGAGAAGTTAAAAGAGTTTCATGGTTTTTATTTCTTAAATTAATTAAATGTTTCATTAAGAGGAAATTTAATTATTTATTTAAAGAGTAGTATTTAAAGTATATTTAATTATTAAATTAAGCTTATGGGTTGAGGAGCCCAATTTGTAGCCTTTTGAGCCCATTTGAAAGCCCAAAGGAGTAATTCTTTTCCTACTCCTATTCTTATGTACTCCTAATTCTACTAGGATTAGGGAAAGGGAACCTATAAATACTTCATTAAACCTCCCACGATTCATATTTTCAGATTTGGCTTTTGTTTTCCACGAATTCTTCTTTCGTCTTTCCCTCCCTTCACTCGATTTTTTCTCTCACTCGAATCTGATTGTCCCGATTTATCATAGTTTTGTTAATTTTTAGCCAAAACTTCCTTCTGAGAAATTGTAGATCTCAAAAAGTTATTGAACTTAGGCTCAAGAATCACTCGATTCCGATTATTATTCTATCAGTTATGGCCTCTGCAAGTTTCGCAATTTTGCTACCATATTTCACTCGCAATTTCGATATTTCACTCTTTTTCTCCCTTTTTCTTTTGATTCTTTTCCTCGTTTTCTTATATATTGATTTAGTATTTCTAAGTTTTATTTTGTTTAATTATTGTTTAAAGATTGTATTTTTAATTATTTCAGATTATATGTTTCATATTATTAAGCTAAAAAAAATTCAGATTTAATATTTATGTTGAAGGAGAGATTTAAATCTTAAAGTCTTGATTTTTGATGTTTCAAAAGCCAATTTTAGTAGTGCCATATTTTAGGGTTTGAAATATTTAATCTTTGGTGTCAAAAGAGTTTTAGAAAAGCCTTTGACACGGTTTTAAGTGAAGTTTTATTGCTGTAAATTTATTGGTATATTAATATACCAATGTTTTGTATTTTGTTAGGCGGAGATTATTCCCTAGGCAACTTTTAGAGCAGAAATATGAACTCTCAATTAGTCTGCACAAGGTACGTACATACCTGTATACTATGTGATTAGTATTATGATTTAAGGAGAAAAAGTTGTAGTATCATGTATAGGAACTTTATAAGTTCATATGTGATTTCTAGTATGATTGAATTTTTACATGTTTTATGCATGTGTGCAAACATGTTAATTATGAGGTTTGACTATGAGTTAAAGATTATCATGTTTGTATGGAATTATTGATGCAAGCATGTGGATGGGAACTTTATTTATTAATTCACATGGGGGAATTTATATATTATTGAGATTGAATCATGTTTACACATGTGTTCCCTAACAAGTATTATTTTCACTACTTTATAAGGACTGTGGACCTTATTTGGTAAGTTGATAAGTTATGCCTTTGAAAGGTAAGATTGATTGTTGGCTAGGTTCAACAAAGTAAGAATGATTGAGATTAAAGAAACTAATTTTGGGTTGTAAGTTGTGTGATCACTTATTAAATCCTAAGATAAAAAAAGAAGTTCAGTTGTGAATGTTTGATTTGATATTTCTGTGTTACCTGTGCGTGCGTGTGTGTGTGTCATAACAAGTAATAAAATGTGAATCACGTAAAGTGTAACGAGGATAGTTATAGACTTTAGATTGGTGCACGTCTAGGGTTGGACATTAGGAGTTTGGGTACATGGTGAGCGTGCCATGGCTTTTTCTGAGGGTGGATTGATCACCATTCCTATTTTTTCAAAAAGGTTCCTCGATATGGCATGTTATTCTGGAATTCGGAGTCGCGCCCGTCTTTCGCCTTCTTAGTGAAGGCATTAGTAGATAAGACAACTTGAGTCCAAAAACTATTCCATTAAAGTAATAAAAAGATGTTTAGAGTTTAGTTCAGTAAAAGTTGTCTACAGAAAGTTATATTGTTATATTATTGTTATTTATCCCTGCATGTTATTTATTAGTACATGTTAAGAATGCTTATGTATTAGTATGTAATACTCAACTTTGCTGATTACGTGTTTTGTATGTGATTCTTGATCATGGCTTTGCCTTATTGATCATGTGACGACCCATTTTGGTGAGCAGATTCTTTAAAAGTATTGCATTTATAGATTCGCAGATGTTACATCATTGGGAATCTGGGAATGGAGAGCTTGTGTAATCTAGTCTCGTATATTTTCTGCATTAGTAGACACCTATTATAATAAGTTTGATTTGAGTAGACATTTGTAGAGTGTTTGATTTTAATTACGTATTTATTTACGATCATAAAAGTTTAAAGTTTAGTTATATGTTTTCCGCTGCAAAATTCTTAAATAAGACGATACGTTCACACGGGCGATAATGTTTTGATAATTCTCTATGTTTTATATTGAAAAGGTATTTCTGAAAAGAGAGAATTATCGGGGTGTTACATCATCAAGCATAGCATTGACAATAACTAAATAGGTCTTATTAGGACCCAAGTATGCATATTTGAAAGAAGGGGGGGGGGGTTTAATTCTACCTCAGGAAGCATAGTACTCTCCTTGAATTCCTCGTGTGTCAACACCTCCTTGATAGGCTCATCACTAGGTAATGAACACGATTCCTCTAAGAGCTTCTTGTACACCTTAGTTTCCTAATCCTCTTCATCGGCACCTCCCATGAGAACAGTTCGCAATGAATCATCAAGTTGTAGACTAGAAGCTTTTACCTCAATCGCCTCATTTAGAGCATCCACCCTATACATAGTCTCCCCAAACGAAGGAGCTTCCATGGAGTTTGTGAGATTTTACTTTATCTTCTCATTACCCACTTCAAAGTTAATCTTTCCATTCTTCATGTCAATAATGGCTCCAATAGTGGCCAGGAAATGTCTCCCAAGAATGATAGGGACTTGCGCATCTTCCTCCGTCTCCATTACTACAAAATCACATGAAATGAAAAACTTCCCAACACGAAGCGGAACATCTTCAAGGATACCAAGTGGATACTTTACAGTTCTTTATGCTAATTATAAGGAGATACGTGTGGGTTTTGGTTCACCCTTTTGAAGATTCTTGCAAATTGACAAGGGCATTAGACTAACACTTGCCCCAAGATCACAAAGCGCCTTTTTTATTTCAATATCTCCAAGATTCATAGGAATACAGTAGCTACCCGGATCCTCTAGCCTCTTGGGAAACTTATTTTGCAAAATAACACTACATTCTGCTGTAAGTGAAACAGTTGCATTCTCTTCGATCTTTCACTTGTTTGCGAGCATGTCTTTCAAAAAATTTGCATAAGAGGGCATCTCAGAGATAGCAAATTGCAAAAGAGGGGAAATCGGCCACATTAAAATTACCTTTTAGGGAGGTACGTTTGATATCCAAAAACTGCTCAGCAACAGTCGGACAAGTGGGGAATGTTGGAATAAACAGAACCAAGAATGGTATGTTTATGTGCAGCTTCTTCAGTATATCAAGGAACTTCCCATATTTTTCTTCTCTAATTTTGCATGGGCCAACCTTTATGAGAATGAAACTGATGGCGTTTATGGCCGAATAGGGGTAGGAGTAGGTTCCTTCTTCTTTTCTTCAACAACCTCGTTCTCTACCACTTTCTCAGTTTGAACTACCTCTTCCACAATTCTTTTTGATGGCTCCTTCAAAGGATGGTTTTGTAGATCTTTTTATTCCTCAAAGTCACAGCATTGATATGACCCTTAGATGGTTGTTCAACATTACCTGGAAAATGACCTAGAGCTTTTGAAGATTGACCCACCTGATGTGCAAGTTGGCTTATTTGACTTTCCAAGAGCTTGTTCTGAGCTTGAATTTGTTGAATTGAGTTATCAGTCTTCTCATTTTGCTTACCTTGTTGAGCCATGAAGTTGGTTTGTTGGGCTAGAAGGTTCGCCATCATAATCTCCAAGTTGCTCTTCTGTTGAATTGGAGGAGGTTGTTGATTAACACCTTGATTGAGATGATGATTGAATGGTGCTCTAGCTTGAAAACCTGATGGTGCATTAAAGTTGTTGCGAGGTGGAGGAGGTGGATTGAGATGTGCTTGAGTGTTCTTGTATGAGAATGCAGGATTATGCTTCCATCCCTCATTGTACGTGTTAGAATAAGGATCATATGGCCGCTTTGGATTGGAATTATTACGAGCATTGGCTTGCTTAATTGTCATCCCATCATTGTTGATTTTACATTCAGTAGTAGCATGTCCTTGTACTCCACACATCTGACATGAGACCATCATAGATGAACCAGCCTGGAGTCGATCAAACTTGTGAGATAGTGCATGTACAATATTAGTCAAAGTGGTTAACACATCAACATCATATTTACCTCCCTTCTTAGCACAATTCCGACCACTTGGATGGTATGTAACACCCTCAAATTTCCCTCTTTTGGAAAACTTATTTCAATATAAAACTCCTTGAGAACTTGAGAGTATTACCACCACGTGATAAGGTTAAAGCCTCTAATACTAACTACTAACTGAACTTTAACCAATGTAGCGGAATAACTGAACTAACTTCTCTTTATTAATATGAAATTTATTGTACAACTATATAACAATGGAAATAAATAAAGTAAAATAAAAACTCCTTGACTAATTATGATTCCTCACTAGCTCCCCCACATGAAGTATGCATCATATCAACCTGTAAAATTTGCTCGTCAAAATAGGGTCATCATAGGGACAAAGCCATAAAACAAAACAAAACAAAAGCGTGTCAGTAAAAAATACTGAGTACATGTATATGTGGAATATTAAACACTTTATTTAATTAAACATTTAAAATATTTAATTTTGAAAAACCTTTTTGGATACTTGATAATACTTGTATAATATAAAGTATATAACCTTGATAAAATCCTTTTTCCTTGCCTAGGTACCTTTCCTAAAGTGTGCACACCCCCCCAAGTTTAGTATTCCTTAATGAGTCTATTACGACATTACCTTGTCCACATGACTTATACAAAAAGTACATGGGTATCAACATCCATTCAGGAATCCCGTGATGAGGGCATTGTCTTTGCAAACCTAGAAACCTTCTCCATGCTTCATACAACGATTCGTCGTCAGGTTGCTAAGTCATTTCTCAACTTCGCGGTCTTTTCTTGCCCCAAAAACTTCACCAAGAATGATTTGGCAAGTTTCCCCCATGTATAAAAAGTTCCGACACCTTCATCTCTCAAACACTCCCTTGCCCTATCTCGAAGAGAGAAATGAATAAGGCGTAGTCGAATAGCATCCTCACTCACATTGCTGATTTTCACTATATTGCATTTCTCCAAGAAACTGGCAATGTGACTCACATGGCATTCATTGGGTAACCCTGTAAATGAATCGTTGGAGATGAACTGGATGAATTGAGGCTTAATTTCAAAATTTGCAGCATTGACGGTTGGTCGAACAATGCTCGATAATGCACTAGTTGTAGTATCTGGTACACCATACTTCCAAAGAGTTTTAGTTGCTTGTTCACCCATTGCTTTCTTCTTATTCTTATTTTGTCTCTTCGTACTTCCTTGCTTGCGTGCAGTGGCTTCGATTTCAGGATCTAGAGGAATTAAATTATGTGGACCTGTACGTCGAGTTTGCATGCAACAAACTAAAAACAAAAGATCAAATAAACAAGAAATAATAGTTGAAGCAACAAAAAAAAACTAATTTAAACACCGTTAGTCCCCGACAATGGCGTTAAAATTTGAAGGACGTGTCACGTACCTAACAAAAATAAACTAACTATTCCTCCTAACTAATGTAGTCAGGCAAGTAAGGGTCGAATCTCAAGAGACTAATTGATTCAAAGTAGTTAAACTGACTCTGATTAATACTAAGCAAGTAATCAAAATAGATGACGATGAACTAATCAAATTAAAACAAATGAAATTATTGAGAGTGAATCAAGAACTAAAGACATCTAGGTTTGAGTATCCACACTAATACAAGGGGTAGAAAATCATTTTTTTCCACCAAATATCTGATATTTATCCATTTCCATCACCTTATTTTAATGAAAATTGTCAATATTCTTATTCTCTTTCAATTTTGTTTTACTTTTACATTAAGAAAGAAATTTGATTTTTTTAAGCCTTTATTCACCTCATATGTGCCTTAGATATCCCCTAATTATGAAAAATCATCGAAAAATCTGCATGGGGTAAATTTGGGTTGATTGTGCGGACGCGCAACACAGTATGCTGGATGCATGGCAGTGTGTTAGACACAGTGCCTATGCGTGTTACACAATGGCAATGCACCAAGCGCAACACAAGAATATGCTGAAGAAAGCAAATTCTTATCCCATCTAATCAAGCTTACAACAACAAGATTTTGATGCTTATGATCTTTATCCTATGGATTGTGAAAGGAAAACTCAGGCACAATAAGATTGGTTGTTACAAAGTACTTGATCACCAAAAAGCTGATTTATACCAGTTTTGAAAGAGACGATTAAATTTTTGGCAAATAGGCATAACTTATATTCCGTTTTTCGAATGATTAAACTTAAAACGTTCAACACAAATTCGACAAATAAAAAAAAAAAAACGAGCGTGATTTTATGACAAAAGAGGTTTTGTTTAACAAAATCCATTATTGAGATTATTAACTATGATTTACGAAATTCTAATAAAAATCATGACATTAAAAAATAAAAAATTAAGGCAACAATGGGAAAACGTCTCCCGAAAAGAAACTTGCGCTACGAGGTAAATCGTGTGATGGTTTCGTCATTTGTCTCATTGGCTTTTCCCTGCTAAGTACTCAAACATCATAATTTCGTTATTTTTCTAAAATTTTGCTTTTAAATTATTAATCAAAACAGGGGTTCAAAATTTGGTGTCTATAATGCCCAAAGATCGTGAAAGCGCACACGGACGCCTAGTAGATGATTTTTTTTAATAATGAGTTGTTGTACACACATAATATGTTTTGTTTTCGAATTGTCTAAAAGGTTTGTACAAGTGATAAATATTTTGAACAGAGGCGAGATTTAGTGCCTAAGAGTTGCAGATTTGTACCGCTGTAATGAGGATGTTGGACAAGGCAACACAACTGACGATGCCGACGAGTATTTTAAACTAGGTGCAAGCACACTAGTTGAATGCCTTGCACCTTTGCCGACGGATAGTCATATCACAATTCTCAAGAGAATCTCTATTCTATAAGGGAAGAAGACAAAGTACCAAAATATTAAAAGCCCCATTCTACCCTTCATAAATTAAAAAATTTGCAGCTAAAAATAGAAAAAAAAGATAAGGAAACAAATGACCAAAGATAAACTGACTGTAAAAGGAAACTATTTAACCAAAAAAATTTAAACATAGAAACCGTCCTTCATCAATCATCATTCTCTACAATCTTCTCTCCCATATTCTCTCCCTTTTTCTTTTCTCTTTTTCTTTTCTCTTTCCTCCTGAATTAGAAGTAAATTCCTCAATTGCTCAAAGTGCACAGGAAGCCCTCATATGTCGCATATTTCCTCATTGTTTGATCTGTTTGTGAGATAGAGAAAAAGAGAGGGAAATCATGGTATTGGGTCATAGGTAGGGGTGGCAATGATGCAAGTCGAGTTCAAGCTTGAGCTAGCTCGACTCGACTCGTTAGCATTTCGAGTCGCATTTGAGTTGAGTCGAGCTCACTCGAGTTGAGTTTTGACCGAGCATTGACCGGGTCGAGTTTTGACCGAGTCAAGCTTTCACCGAGTAGATTTCGAGTAGCTTGCAAGTGTCTCATGTTTTGAGCAACAATAAGGTAGACAAATGTTGAATTTAGGTATTTTGCTATTGATAATTAGGTATTCGAGCTTCTCACTAGTTTTCGAGTCGAGTATTGAGTTGCTCAACTCGACTCACCAACATCTCGAGTCGAGCTCGAGTTTGATTTGAGCTCACTCAAGTCGAGCTTTGACCAAATTTTGACCGAGTCGATCTCGAGTAGCTCGCGAGTTGTCTCATCTCATTGCACCCCTAGACTCACAGGTGACTTCGTCAACCATTGCTAAAGTTCTCGCCACCGGTGAAATTATTCTGTTCTTTGTATCCTTTGTGTTGGCTGGATAGTTATTTTGTTGGTGATCTGCTATATGTGTCCTAAATAAGAGATCGACTTTCAAGTTGATGATTTCAAGTGATCTACATATATTTAAATTAAAGATTTTCTATTTGCTACTTCTATTACACTTGGCTGTGTCATGATATACGGATGATATTAAGGAGTATTTAGTTTTTGGCTTTATAAGAACATTAGCTTTACTATGTGGAAAGTTGCACGTTAGGAAAAGGTAAATCTTTTTACGAGTTTCTCAATAATTGTATGTCTTAGCTATCTATGGGATTTGTTTAGTTTGTAGTTGAGGCGAAAGGGTAATGTGCATATATGGATTTGTTGGTTTTTGTTGGCAATAATTTGCCAAGGTTTTATTGATTGTACAATGAAAGCAAATGAAATAAGTGAAATTATACTATTTTAGATGTTTGTTTATTATTACATTATTGCATTATTGATTTTTTTTTAATGAGAGTTTGTGAGTAATTTCTTATACTATATTTCAGATTATTAAACGTAGTTATACAATTAGTTTAACTTTTTATATACTTTCGCACGCATCGCCTGCATATCAGGCTAGTACTTAAAAAGGCAACATCGGAGGATGTCCATCCTCTCCTTCGTATAGGGGTACGTCTCAGGTTTCCATGCATGATAGAAAGCATTGATTCCAAGCAGTGGCAGTGAAAATTTTTCAAGTTGCATGGCAAGGAATGTATCAAGGAGGATCCAAAACGGCAACTATAATATTGAAAGTTGTTGCTTCAAGTGATCTTTAGATTTGACATTCATTTTTTGGCACCCTAGGCTTACATAATTATATTAATGTGTTGTAACATTCTCCTGTTTTTTATGATGTTTTACATGATCGAGCTCCGCAAGTGATTTATAATGTGAACAGAAAACCTTACAATATGGCGTATTATTTAACAAATGCGATTTATCCTAAATGGGCATCATCCTCATGTCGTAAATCTATCAGCACCAAGAGGATGTATCATTTGAAAGATGGTTTTTATCCTAAATAGGCATCATTCATCTCTATCGTAAGTCTACCAGCACCAAGAGAGTGTTTGGAAAGATTTTAAACGTGCGTTTGGAATAAAGAGTCATTCTGGATAATTACAATGGCATGTATCATAATGCCCAATATGATCGTTGAAGATGAACGAGAAACATATCAAAATTTTGATGATCCAACAATTTTTTTTCAAGATATCTCAACATGAAGTTGCTTTGTCAAGTTAGAACATTCCCGAGTATTTTATTAGCCGACCTTGACGTCTTCAAAATCTGAATTTAAACAATTATATTGAAAACAAGCATGCTCTTCAAGATAAACAAATTCATATATCTTTGAAAAACGGTCTAGTAGAATATGTATAGATCCATTTCCAGTTGTTTGTAAGAGCTTAAGTCAATATAATAAAATTGTCAGTGTGTATCATAGTTTTATCGAAGTAATTAATTATCGTATTATTTTATAAAACGTACTTGTAATCCCATAATTGTTAGATTTATTTATAAAAAATTATTACATCAATATCTATCTTAGTTAATTTCGATTTTCTGATAATCACTTTAATAACAAATTTATTTGAAGAATTTGTGGTGGTGCATGTTTATGATTGGAGAGAGAGAGAGAGTAATGAGGAAGCCCCATGGATGGAGAAAAAGGTTAGGAAATGCTTAAGGAAAGATAAAAGGAGAGAAAGAATATGTGAGGCGTAAGAAAGGAAAAGAGAGAAACACCATAGGGAGCTCCTCATGGATGTGAGGGACGCTAGCAAATACAACCCTTTTTTTCTTCCCCCTATTTTCAAATCCAGGAAACTTAAGAGAAAGCACAATGCATATTGCACACATATACTTCCTCCGTTTTTTTATAGATGCTACATTTCTCTTAAATGGAAATGTTATAATAGATGCTACATACCATAAATGGATTCCTTTTCACCATAAAAATCTTAAAATACTATTAAAAAGTTGGTGGTCCCCCACCTTCTCTTTTAAAATAATCATACTTTTTCCTTAACAAATGTTTTTTTATTCAAAAAGTGGTGGTCCCCTACTTTCTCTCTCTACTTTTCTTAAAAACCCCCCACTTTCTTTATGTAGCAAGAATAAAAACACAGAGGAAGTATATGATAACAAAACTACTCATGCTTGCATAGATATAGTCATTATCGGTGGCCGAGTAGCCTGTTGTAGCATCCTCTCAATCATCAAAGTGGCACAGCTAAACAGCAAAAGAGTTGACCATTTTACTTCTACAATCATGTAAGCCAATGATACAGGATGCAAATGCAAGAGAGAGTTATCTTCTATGTTGCTCGGATACCCATGTCCGACACGTGTACGTGTCCAAGTGTCTGACTCGGCTATTTTTTCTATTTTTTAGCCCAAAACAAAGTGTTGAAGATCCGACACGGATACTTGAGGTGAAATGAAGAGTCCGAGCAACATAGGTTCTCTTACCCCATCCACAGACCACATTCATGATGTTGATGGTCTAAATCCCATCTATTTCGACCTTAACTAGAAAGCAACGTTTAATCGCATCATACAGTATATATAGCAACTGAACAGCAGTTTGAAACATTTAAAATTTGGATGAGACGACCATACAGCAGATATACATCAAATATAGCACTAGAAATAAGTTTGCTTTTATATATATAACCACATATTGTACAGACTTTGATTACAGACAGTGGAAAACCGAGTTTCAATCATTATATGTAGACAAATCTAAAACAAAATCATAAAAATATACTGAATATTACAGTTTCAAGATGATCCATTCAAAATTAGCCAAACAGATCATTTTCTATAAATGTTACTTAATGATCTTTGTGATCCACTGAACAGATCGAGTATATGATTTTCCAAATCATCAGCAGTGTACTTTATGTACTTATCACTGATTTCGCTGGAGTGTCGTCCTATAAAGGTTCGATATGCTTGGATTACCTGAAGGGATGTTTTAATTCGCAGATCTTCCTGAAGTTGTGAATCCTTGATCAGCCATCCAGTTTGATTCCTGTATACCTCCTCAAATGCAGCATAAAAGCTCTTCAACCTTTCTTTCAGAATATTTTTTATGCTTGAATTTGAGCCAGAGTTCTGACTTCCATCATCTTTGAGAAGGGAGAGGATGGAACTCCAGGTAGCTCTCTCATAGTTCATGGCTTGCTGCTGAAATTTTCCATTGTGCCTTTTGATCCAATCATCCCCAAATATATCTCGAAGCTCGCAACTTTTCACTTTCTGTGCCATGTAATGAATATTGTTCATCAGGAAGAAATGCTGTAAAGCAGTATCCTTGTATAATTTTGACTTTTCATCTATATTAGCTAATAAAGCTGAAGTGATGGATTGGAAATGGAAAGCCATTGGAGTAGCATTGCAAGTACCATCAAATTGCTTCATCTCATCCCAAAATGGAACAGAATCAGCTAATGGAGAAAGTGATTCCACTCTTTCAGCTTCTTCAAGGATCTGATTTAGAGTGTCTCTGTAATCAGTGAGGAGTTTGAGGTAGTTCATGACATATCTGGTAAGATGGTGTGTCCCACCCCCAGCAAAAGGATTGATTGATGCATTGGTGGCAATCGCGTTCTTGAATTCAATAAAAGTCGCCCTCACTGCATCACCTAATCTCCTCAAAACCTCACAGAATTCATCCCGAATAGCTTGATCTGTGTACATAGAATTTATATCTGCATGCAATTGAGCTAGAACCTCGTACATATCAAGAACCCGAAACAACTTTTCAGGTTGCCTAGGACTCACAGCCACAGCATCACCAAAACTTAGCAGCTGCATAACTGAAGCTTTTGATGAGTCAGTGAAGCACATGGAGCTTAAAGAGCCAAAATCTCCAAAGATCTCGTCAGTTAGCCTTTTCTCATTTGCAAGATATCCCCTTACAAATATTCTAATGGCCCAAACCCATCTTTTGATTTGAGAATCCAAGCTACCCCATTCCATCTTGAGGACATCATCAATGCTTAGTGGCTCAACTTCAAGAGCAAAGAGGCATCTATTAAGAGCATGTTTCCTCGCAGTAACATAAGCCTGGGAGCACTCACGTTCATAGCTAGAGATGAACATCAAGTTTGCAATACATTTGAGGTCTGGTATCACATCAGGATGCACTAAATCAACAATGAAATCCTCCAAGTTTTTGCCAACAGACTCTCTTCGAAGTGAATCCTCTAGTGGATCATCCTCCAAGGAACACGGGCTACCAACCACACCAACTCCCTCACTAGAGCGAAACGACATGTGTTCCGGCTCAAATGGTTGGCTATGCTGGACAATTATATGCCCAAACTCTTGCTCAAGTCTAGCCATTGCAGTCTGAAGCACATCATGTGCTTTCCTCAGAAGCTCAACTTCTTCATCATCCTTATTCAAACATAAACCCTCCAATTTCTCAGTCAAAATGCGCGCTTCCTCAACCGCCTTTAGGTACTCACAAGCATCTTCAGGACCCAAATCCCATATCATCGTCTCATCCGATACACGATTCATAATCCTCTCCGAAACCAGATTAAGATACTGTTCAGTCTCACTGACTCCGTTAACTGGAGGCTCATTAGTCTTAGTGTCATCCACCATAGTCATGGTGCTCAATCGAGTTCGAAGATCAACAAGAATTTTCCTCTCATCTTGAGATAACATCTTTTTGGTCCCTAATGCTGCCACAATATGCTGTGCAGCAGCAATAAGGTCCCCTTCTGCAGGAACTTCAGACTCATATCCCCCCATCACAGCTGAAATTCACTTTCTCTAAAACCCCAGAAAAATTCCAACTTTATATTCTAAAACAGTAAAACCCTCCAAAAGAATCAAAAGCTAAGAAACTTAAAGCAACCCAAGAAAAGAAATATCACTAACTAATTAAAAACCCAAATAAATTCCGGACTTGGGTTGTAGCTAAATAAATTCAATTCTCAATATAATAATCTTAAATAATGTAAAAAAAAGTAAGTAGATAAGGACAAAGCTAAAACCCACAAAAGTTCATAGAATATATGTTTTTTTTTTCGTGAAAAAAGTATGCTAATCTTGCAGAATCTAACAATGGGTTTCTAAAATATGGTCATATATCAAATGTTGAAGAAAGAAAAAGTGGAAAAAACTGACCTTGATTCAACTAGATCTATCACAGACACAGTGGCTTATTGAATGGTATGAAGAGGAGGACCGCACTAAAGATTGGAGGGAGAAAGGAAAATAGTAGTAGTATAAGAACAAGAAAACTGTACTAGTCTCAGATTTTTTTGTTTTCAAATCAAGGGAAAACTGAAAAGCTGGGGAGATTCTTTCAAGTGAAACTCTTGGGTGCAAGACTCTCCGACAATAGCGATTAGCGATTGCAAAAGATATGGGGAGTCCAGGTCCCACTCGTAGAGTCATGGTAATAGTTTAAGATAAGTAATAATGTGAATGTAGGAGTTTAATACTATTGATAGTTTGAGAATGGGGTTGCTACATTCTTCAAGGATGTTGACTAGAAAGTCTATTTCTGACACCAATGTAGACGTATGTTCTTATTTTCCCAATCAGCACGTCTTGCAGTGTGGCCGGCCACACGCGACATTATAGGTGTGGCCGTGCGTACGACACCTTATTAGTCCGTCAACTCATTTTCAAATGGTCATATCTCATTCGTTTCTCATTGGAATTGAGCTTTTGACTAGGCGTTGAAAAATTATAGATCCAAATTTTCATCTTCAATTTGAATCTTCCCAAAATATTAGTGTGCTGTGAGATATGACCTTTTGAAGTTGACCCTTGTGCACAAACCCTTAAGAACAAATGGAGTTACTCTTGTGAACAAATGGAGTTACTCTTATGACCAAGTGGAGTTACTTGTATGAATATATGGTTACTCTTAACAATAAACAAATGTGGTTATTCTTATGAATACTAATTAATTTACTTTTGTGAACAAATGAGATTACTCATATGAAGAAAATGGATTACTTTTGAACAATTGGGGTTACTTGATCAAATAGGATCATCGTATGATTAAATGAAGTTAATATTGTGAAGTAATGAGGTTACTCCTATGCAAAAACGAGGTTACTTTTGTGAACAAATGAGGTTACTCATTTGGATAAACGAGGTTATTAATCAGTTTACTCTTATGTATGAATGAGGTTACTCATTTGAATAAATGCGGTTACTTTTGTGAGCCTTTGGGGTTACTCATATGATAAAATGAGGTTACTTGTATGATTTATTGAAGTTATATAAATAAATGAGGTTACTAAATAAATGAGGTTACTGGTATGAATAAATGAAGTTACTCATATGATTAAATAGGATTGTCGTCTGATTAAGTGAGGTTACTCTTACGAATGAATGAGGTTACTCGTATGAAATAACGGGGTTACTCGTATGAATAAGTGGAGATTATTCGTATGATTAAATAGCGTCATCATAGGATTAATTAAGGTTACTCTTATGAACAAATGAGATTACTCTTATTAATAAATGTGGGTTACTTGTGTAAATAATTGAGATTGTTGGTATGAATAAATAACGTTACTGGTATGAATAAATGAGGTTACTAATAGAAATAAATGAGGTTACTCATAAAATTAAACTAGGTTACTCATATGATTAAAAGATTAAAATAGGTTACTCCAAAAAAACTAAACAAAGTTACTGCAAAAAATACATAATAAGGTTACTTATATAATATTTTTCGGTTAAGCGTAACAATAAAATAGGTTACTCTTATAAACAAAATGTGGTTACTTATGTAAACAAATTGAGGTTACTTTTGTTTACTCATATGCTTTCTCAAATTTAGAAAGATAGCTTCCCTCTACTCTCATCAATCTGTATACCTCGTAATTGGTTTAATCCATCATTACAAACCTCTCTATACTCCTCTTTCAAACCCCCAAAATCCCCTAACTCTCTTATCCCCCTGTTCTCATAAATTTATTCATCATCGGAACAAGATATACCACCGCAATCTGATGAGAGAGATGTCGAGGTCTGAAATCGCAGGACTCACCAGTAGAAGAAAAAGGCACACACACCATCGACGACCCGATCTGTTGTCGGTGAGTGATGAGAGAAAGAGAGAGAGAGAGAGAGCGAGAGAGAGAGAGAGAGAGAGAGAGAGAGAGAGTGTGTGTGTGTTGTGGGTTATTGGTTGGATGTTTACTCATCAATTTTTGTAAAACTTGTTGGCTGCTACAATGAGATCAAGGTTTCATAAATTTCCGGGTTCTTATATCTTATTTTTTCACTGCTAACATGAAAGAGAGAGAGAGAGAGAGAGTAGGGATGGCAGTGGGGCAGGTCAAGTAGGAGACTCGTCCATCCCCGCCCAAGTGGGGCGGGGATGGGGATTAAAATCCTACCCGAAATGGGTGGTGGAGCGGGTATGGATTTCATGTTATTCCCACCCCATCCCATCCCCGGCCGCCCCGCCCCACCCCTGCCCGCCCAACATATATATGATTAAAATTCAATTTATATACTTATATTATTAATAATTTTATCTAGCAAAATATAAATGTGGGTGTGATACAGGTACGAAACAGGTGAAGATACCCATGCGGGTGGTGGAGGTGCGGATGAAGTGGGTACGACGCGGTATGAAGCGGGTGCGGGTACCCATGTGGGTGGTGGGGCGGGGATGGGTATAAATACGTACTTGGTGGGGGCGGGGATGGGTCTGGAATTTCCCCCCGCAATGGTGGTGGGGCGGTGATGGGGATTGGAATTTTATGCGGGTGCGGGTGTGGAGGTACCATCCTCCGCACCCGCCCCACCCAATTGCCATCCCTAAGAGAGAGAGTGTGTTTGGATGAATTATGATCAGTGATAAGAATAAAGAGACTCGTGGGGAAGAAGAAGCGTGAATTCTCACCTCGGCTTATATATGGGCCACCCACACGCGAAATTATGGGTGTGGTCGGCCTTATATGAGAACTTGTGTTTTCCTATAGTATTTCTTGGTGTATCTTTAGGAGGAATGATAAAACCCTCATTGTGAGCGGTAGGAATGCCCACTCACAATATAATTTTTTTTCCCAAAAAGTTACTTTTATGCAAAAGAAAAAAAACTTTATGACTAAATAAAAATATAAAAAAGCAACTTTTTCTCAAAAAGTAAACATGTAATCTCTGCCATAAAGCGAAAAATTATATCAATTTGCGTGTCCGTTTACCTTTTGTCCCAAAAAAGTACATTTTCTTATTTATAAGAACCCCTGTTTGTGTGTTTGAAACCCCGATTATTAATAAACCAATTCATGTTTGTGTGTTTGAAATCCTTATTTTTGTTAAACCAACCCCTGTTTGTGTATGTAAATATGTTGAAATGACCATATTGTCCCTATTAAACATGTGATCTCTACCAAAACGCAAAAATTTGGATTAATTTAATTTGCATGTCCGATCCCATTCCACTTTTGTCCCCAAAGTACAATTTGTTATCTATAAGAACCCGTATATGTGGTTTGAAACCCTAGTTATTGATAAATTAACCCCTGTTTTTGCATTTGATACACTTGTTATTGTTAAATCAACCCTTATTTATTCCCTTGAGTGGACAAACTGCCCACTCACAATGAGTGTTTTATCACTACTCGTATCTTTAGTATATGGAAGAAGTAAAGGTATAACCGATTAGAGGCTCTCATCACTCAAGATCATTGCCGGGATCTAACGACACTTAATCAAATTCTGCCAGCGCATTTAATGTTGAAAGTTCAAGGTATTCCCTTGCCAACCACTGTGTTACAATATATGGTTATAATAAACAAACTAATGAATTCTCTAATTTAAACAGTATGAATTAATGTGAAAAGAGAAAAGAAGTTCATTTGTTTTCTTTAGTAAAAGAATTTAAGCCATATTTTTATTTGTAATATTATTTTATAAGTAGAACTGATACCAAACTATAACGCCCTGTAATTTATATACTTCTAATAAAAGAACATTAAATGCTAGCACCAGGACCGAACCAAATATTACATCTTTTGTTTATTATAGGATAATAAAGTGTTTACAGGACATTACTGCCATATTCCTAATAATAGAAATACAAGGCGAAAACAACCTAGAACATGATACTAATATTATTGTAAAAAACAAGTTAACAACATATAGTATATTAATCCTACATTTTTTTTGTATTCCTCACTTTTACCCATTTTCAATATTGGTACCTGAAAACAAAATATTTTACAACAGTCAATCCAAAAGGGTCCAGTACATTCTTAATACCATGTAATAACACCTTGCTAATAATTATATAAAATAATCAGTTATGATTATATAAAATCATTTGGTTTAGTTTCTCCGACAGAACTCGTGTGCACACCCCTACAATGACGTACATCACTCCGGATAATATTTTTATGCCTTTAGCCTCTCCTGATACTTCCGTGTGCAAACCCATACAATGACGTGCGTCGCTCCATATATAATTCCTTCTTCCAACATAAACCACGAACCTCCATTTTAACATTTCTCCTCCACCACCAACCTCCATTCCATTTTATCATAGTAACATCTTTATATACATATAACCTCATTATTACCACATATGATAGTCTTTTTAGAATCACTTTGTATATTAATTATAATGTGACAAATACCATTTGCATTTTAATCACATTATTTGCAAATCACAATGTACCCTTATTATTAAGCAAAATCATTTTTGTAACATACCGTCCGATACAAAGCAGTAAAGAGACAAAAGTAAATGAAATAAAGCAACTAGAGATAGCGGAAATACCACTAAGACGGAGATGCTACTCTAAGGAGTATAATTTAAACTATAAACAAGTAATAAACCTTTCAAGATAATATTTAAATTCCGAAAATCAAATAAAAAGGGAAGTGAGGTCTCATACCCTCATTCCTACCAAAGTTCCAAAAAACAACCATGAAAACTCCAAAGACCTCAAAATAGAGTAATCCAAATCCAAATGACAAACCAAAATCCGTGGTTCAAACATACGACAAAAACATAAAGGAAAGCTACTTAAGACCCACTAAGTAACCAGTCCTTATCCCTGTTTCAAAATGCTCGTCCACTCTAACTAGCACCACTTTCTTGCTCACAAGGTTAAACCGCACAACCCCGGTGCAAACCGTAACGATCCTAAATAGCATCACCATCTACATAATAAATCAACAACTTCCACAATTAGTGGGGAGTAACTAGCAGTTCTCCCAGCCCAAATAGGAACAGATAATAAACTTAAAGAAATAGAAACAACGCTAAAGAAATACAACACCAAGATAACATGCTTACCACGAGAATGCAACAAGTTTAAGCAACAAATAGGAAAGCCCAACGTTAAACAATACCCAGTCAAACTATGCGACTAACGCAGTCAAACACTATCAAGATCAACACAACATACCATGCCATCTGTGAGTAGACTCATTGGACCATGCCGCCCAAGGCCTACATTGCATATCTAAGGACCATGCCGCCCTTTTCGGATAGCAAAACTCAACGGATCATACCATCCGTGAGTGAACCATTGGACCATACCGCCCAAGGTTAAGTAACAAATTCCTAGGACCATACCACCCTTAGGATAATTAAACCCAAATTCCTAGGACCATGCCATCCATAGGATCAATCAAACCCAACCAAGTATGATGTATACACGACAAGGTATACTCAAAATCCATCTAATCCAAAATTCAAATGTATAAACGACAAGGTATACAAGCAAAATCCATCTAATCCAACATTCAAATGTATAGACGGCAAGGTATACAAGCACATCAAGTCCAACTAACCAATAAGGTCCAAACATGAGTATACACGACAAGGTATAGGCTCTAACCCACTCCAAACCGAACAAGCATAGGCTACCCAACAAAGTAGGGTATATACCCTTAATATAAAAGCTGAAACAAACCCAAACTTACTCAAACATGCTTAATATACATAAATAAACCCATCCAACAACAATTAAACATGATGTAAGCAAAATAGGAATTTAATCAAAATACGCAACCAAGGAAAAACAGGCCCTCGTTGCGAGGTGCGACGACTGTCGCGAGTCACGACCTCTAGCCGTCGCGAGTCGCGAGCCTCCTTGCGAGTCGCGAGCTGCTGCAGTTCGTGGCTTGCGGGCTGTGCTTGCACGCCCTTGCCTCGTCCAAAACACTTAGGTCCGATCTCAAACATCCAAACCAGCCAAAATCATACCAATTACAACACTAACATCCTAATCATGAGGCCAAACATCACTAACAACAACCATCTACTAAAAATCCAATAATCACCAAAGTGACTCCAAATCAATAAAACAACAAAACATCAATTGACAAACTAATTATCGAGACTAATAATATGATCATAACAGCATGTCTAACACATGAAAAGTACCACTAACAACATGAAACTATGCTTAACTACAAGCATACAATCACCTAAGTTCAACCTAGCATGATTCTAAGCTCTCTAATGCGATTCTAACAACCTAAGTTCAAAAATTTATTCTATATCGAACTAGAATAACGCTAGTTACCTTATTCTTCAAGAGGAAAGTAGTAGAACGCTTCGATCGTAGTCTAAACGTCTTGTGAAATATCACTACCTTTGTGTCCTATGAACACAATCACAACGAACTCAACAAGTGCTTGCAAACCGGTGCAAAAATAGCTTGAAAATGAGTAACCGAGAGTGATTTTTGTGTGAGAAATGTGAAGGAAGTAAAGAACTTTTCCTCCCCTTTTTTTGTACTAGGCGTGTGAATGGAATAGTGGAGAGGAGTGAATTTTATGATTTTATTTTCAGTCAAAGAGGAGGTGAAGTGAGGGGGATTAAAGGGGTGTTAAAAGAGGGTGAGTGAAGAGGTGACTCTTGATTGGCTTGACGTTACAAGGGATTAATATAGCTGTCCAAGACTCTTCATAAACCCAATAAAAAAATCAGAATTTTCGGACCCCTTCCCTTAAACAAGTAACACAAAGCGCGTAAAGGCTAGTACAATGTACGTTTCAAAAACAAAGTAAATCGTTTAAAATAATTATATATAAGTAAGTATTACCTCCGTTTCCTAAAGATCTTCCTTGTTACTTTTACTACAGATACCAATGAGAATCAAGTAGTGTGGGGTGTGGGGTGGGTAAAGTAGGAGAGAGAAAGGGGTTAAGATAAATAAATAAATAAAAAGGAGTTAAAGTAGGAGAGAGAAAGGGAGTAAAATTGAATTAATAATGTAATGGTGGACCATATGATAGGGACATGAGAGGGTAAAAAGGGGAAAAAATTTCCAAATAAGGAATAAAGTAAAAGAGGAAAGATCTTTTGGAAACACACTTAAATGGAAAGAGGGAAGATCTTTAGGAAACTGATGGAGTATTTTTATAATTAAAAACTATAATTATTAACGTAATATAAATACGATCTTACAAAACAATCACATTTTACACTTTGCACAAGCACGAGCGCTACATTGCCCGTTTAACATAGCTGACGCAAGTGCAAGTATTCTACGTTTACTAAATAATGCTACACTTAGAACACGTTATAAATATATTAAATTATGAAAAAAAATATTATCGAACTAAAAATGAAGATGTAAAAATATACATGTATAGTTACCGGAAAATATATTAGTAAAATATAATTTAATACTCAAAAGTAATAATTAACGCGCGAAAATTTCAGAGAAATTTGGGGTGTTACAATCTCCCCTCCCTAAGAAAAGTTTCGTCCTCGAAACTTAAAATAACAAAGGAAATACCTGAGACAAATAACTCGGGATACTTAAGCCTCATCGACTCTTTCGTTTCCCAAATGGCTTCCTCGTACTTTTGGCTTCTCCAAAGTACTTTAACCAAGGGTATCACCTTTCTTCTCAAGGCACGATTTTGACGGTCCAAGATCTGGACAGGTCGCTCTTCGAAAGTCAAATTCGGTTCAATAGCGACCGACTCTATAGGAATGACATGAGAAGGATCGCTGCAATATATCCACAACTGCGATACATGGAACACATCGTGCACCCTTGACAAATCGGGTGGCATAGCCAATCTGTAAGCTACCTCCCCAATTCTCTCGAGGATTTCATAGGGACCCACATATTTCGGGCTTAACTTGCCTTTCTGCCCAAATCTCGTCACACCCTTCATTGAAGACACTTTCAACAGTACCTTATCCCCAACGGCGTAAGAGATAGGCTTCCGTCGCAGGTCTGCATAAGAGTTTCGCCTATCCTGAGTAGCTTTCATTCTAGCCTGAATAGTCTTCACTTGCTCGACGGTGTCCTGAATCAAGTCTGGTCCCAACACCAAAGAGTCACTTATGTCGCTCCAACAAGTAGGACTACGACACTTTCTCCCATATAAAGCTTCATAAGGAGCCATCTGGATACTAGCATGGTAACTGTTAGTGTAACAGAACTCTACCAAATTCAACGACTTCAACCAGGACTCTTGGAATTCCAAAGCACAAGCACGGAGCATATCCTCCAAAGTCTAAATAGTCCTCTCAGTTTGCCCATCAGTAGCCGCATGAAAAGCGGTACTCAACTTCAACTTAGTAACAAAACCCACTTGTAGAGCAACCCAAAAATGAGACAAAAATCTAGGATCACGGTCAGAGACTATATCCTTCGGGATACCATGCAATCAGATGATTTCATTAGCATAAGCTTCCACTAACTCTTCCATAGACCAAGTATTCTTCATCGGAATAAACCGAGCTACCTTAGTCAAACAGTCTACGATCACCCACACGACATTCTTACCACCACCAGCTCTCGGAAGACCCATAACAAAGTCCATCGAGATAGAATCGAACTTTCATGCGGGAATAGGCAATGGTTGTAGCAATCCACCTGGCCTTTGATGCTCGATCTTGACCTTTTGATACACCAAACATCTAGCCACAAATTCAGCCACTTCCCTCTTCAGACAAGGCCACCAGAAATTTGCCTTGAGATCCTTGTTAAGCTTATCACCCCCAGGATGGACAGAATAGGTAGTACAATGAGCTTCTTCGAGAATCTTCTTCTTAAACTCTAAGTCATTAGGCACACACCAACGACCCATAAATTTCATACTTCCCTCGGAATCAACTTCGAAATTCTCGGCTCGACCCTGAGCCTTAACTTCATGGATCTTCTCTAACTTAGGATCATTCCTTTGCTTCCCTCGCAATTCTTGGAACAAGACAGGCTCAACACTCATAGCACAAAGAGTTTCTACAGAACCTTGAGGCACAACTTCGATTTCGAGCTTCGGAAATTCATCACACAAGTCCCTCGGCACGGTTCTAGCTGCACTAAGAGAATGCTTCAACTTACGACTGAGAGCATCAGCAACCACATAAGCTTTACCCTCGTGGTAATCAAGCTGTAGGTCGTAATCCTTGATCAATTCCACCCATCTTCCCAGTCTCAGATTCAAATCACGCTGTGTGAAGATATACTTAAGATTCTTGTGGTCGGTAAAAACTTTACATGAGACTCCATACAAATAGTGTCGCCAAATTTTAAGGGCAAACACCACAACAGCCAACTCCAGATCATGAGTAGGGTAATTCCTTTCATGCACCTTCAATTGTCTAGAGGCGTAAGCCACAACCTTCCCTTGTTGCATAAGGACACAACCCAACCCGTGCTTCGATGTGTCACTATAAACTTCAAACCCAACCCCTTCAGTAGGCAAGGTCAGAACTAGAGCAGTAGTGAGGCACTTCTTCAACTCTTGGAATGGCTTTTCGCACTCTTCAGACCACAGAAACTTGCTCTCCTTTCTCATCAATTTGGTAAACGGCTGGGCTATCTTTGAGAAATCCTTAACGAACCTCCGATAGTAACCAGCAAGGCCTAGGAAACTTTGGATCTCAGAAACATTCTTAGGACTTTCCCAATCCACAACAACTTTAATCTTGGAAGGGTCCACCATTACACCATCTTTGCTGATGACATGGCCTAGAAACGACACCTCCTTAAGCCAGAACTCACACTTGGAGAACTTCGCGAATCACTTATGTTTCCTCAAAATATCCAAGATCAACCTCAGATGCTTCTCGTGCTCTTCTTCATTCTTAGAGTACACAAGGATATCATCAATGGAAACAACCACACACGTATCCAAGAAATCATGGAAGGAGCGGTTCATCTGGTTCATGAATACAATAGGAGCATTTGTAAGACCAAAGGGCATAACAACGAACTCATAATTCCCATATCTTGTACGGAAAGCGATCTTAGGAATATCTTCCTTCTTCACAGGAATCTGATGATAATCTGACCTCAAATCTATCTTAGAGAAAACCCCAGCACCCTTCAGCTGATCAAACAGATCCTCACTGCGGGGTAAGGAATATCTATTCTTGATAGTCACCATGTTCAGTTCACGGTAATCAATACAAAGCCGCATACTCCCATCTTTCTTCCTGACGAACAAAACAGGAGCACCCCATGATGAGACACTTGGCTTATTGAATCCCTTATCAATCAGTTCTTGCAACCGAGTCTTCAACTCTTGCAACTCAGCAGGCGCCATTCTATACGGGGCCTTAGATAGAGGAGCAGTACTAGGAGTGAGGTCAATGCTAAACTCGACATCTCTTTCAGGAGGGATACCTGGTAACTCATCAGGGAAGACGTCCGGATACTAACGGACAACGGGGATATCCTCTAGCTTCACCTCTTGAGTCAAATCTTTGACCATACAAAGGAACACTTGTTCCCCTTTCTGACGAAGTTTCTGCATTTTGAGAGCAGACACGATCTTTACCCCTTTCTTCAACACTACTCCATTATAGGAGATCCGCTTGCCACACGGACTACGAAGAGTCACTTTTTGATCACGGTAATGAATATGGGCACGATACTTAGACAACCAATTCTTACCTAGAATGACATCGAACTCGATCATGGAAAATTCCTTAAGATCCACAAGAAGATTAGTACCCAACAAGGACATAGTCACATAACGGTACTCGACATGACAATGATAGTTCTCACCAGAAGGAAGAGATATAAGAGTTCGAAGAGGAGAACTCGAAGACAGGTTGGCCTTCTTAACAAATGAGTTAGACACACACGACACTGAAGCACCAGAATCAAACAACACGAAAGCATGAACAGAATTAACAAGAAAGGTACCAGAGATGACGTCGGGATGAACATCGGCGTCAGAATGAGTCATGCTATAAAGTCGATTCTTCGGTGGAGCAGAATGACTAGGAGGAGCAGGAGGTCTGGCTGTAGCTCTCGGATTCTTAGGGCACTCATAAGTCTTGTGACCTACCTCCCTACAGTAGAAGCAAACAATGGCAGATCCATCACAATCCTTTCCCGGATGATTAGGCTTCTCACACGTCCGATACTTGGACGGGTAAAAACTTGGCCTAGAACTGGAACCTTGATAACCATCACGGAAATTCGGTGCAAACCTCGGCTTCTTAGCCAGACCAGGGGCAAAAAGAAGGAACATGCTTCCTCACAGATGCGGCCTTAGCAGTTTCTTCCTCCTTTATTGAAGCATGGACACTCAGGGCCATTTCATAAGCACCCTGGAAAGTAGTAACTCCCGAACACAGCACAAGGGTCCTTACCCTAGGATCCATCTTCTTTATGTACCTCTTAACTCTCTCCGCTTCCGTGGGAATGATAGTACCGGCAAACTTCGACAGCTCTGTAAAGCGGTCGGTATACTTTTGGATATTCATGTTCCCTTGAGTTAGAGATATGAACTCTTCATGTTTCTGCCAACGCAACTCATTAGGGTAGAACCTCTCCTTCAGCTTGGCGGAGAACTAAGTCCACCCGAATCCAGCATTAGCCATACATGAAGCCTTTACCGTACCCCACCAGTTATCAACCTCTTTCTTCAAGTAGTACGTCCCAATAGGTACCATCTCAGCCACGGGACAATTAGTTGTCGTAAAGAGTTTCTCCATTTCCCTTAACCAATCTTCCAGATCCACAGGGTCAGCTGAACCATCATAAGTAGGGGGGCTATGACGGTCAAAAGCGAATGGCCCAACAGCGGGAGTAGTAGCTTTGCTAGCTAAGGATATGAATGCATTTTCAAGGCTCACACGGCGACGACGCGTGGCTTCCTTTCTAGCAGCCAATTTTTATCGTGGAGGCATTCTACAAAACAGAAGCTTTTAAATTAGTCAACTAAATTCACATAAGAAGCATTTAATCGACAAATACCGTAAATAAAAATGGTTCCCATGGTTTCCTTTCCTACCTAAGTAACTCTCAATAATCACTCAACTTGAAGCCTAAGACACTAGTAATCCTAGTTACAAGTTTACCTACTTCTCGTGAAATAAGTATTAACTCAAAGAGAGTTTTTGGAACATTTTGCTCTGATACCAACTGTAACATCCCGTCCGATACAAACAAGTTAAGAGACAAAAGTAAATGAAATAAAGCAACTAGTGGTAGCGGAAATACCACTAAGACGGAGATGATACTCTAAGGAGTAGAATTTAAACTATAAACAAGTAATAAACCTTTCAAGATAATATTTAACTTCCGAAAATCAAATAAAAAGGGAAATGAGGTCCCATACCCTCATTCCTACCAAAGTTCCAAAAAACAACCATGAAAACTCTAAAGACCTCAAAATAGAGTAATCCAAATCCAAATGACAAACCAAAATCCGTGGTTCAAATATACGAAAAAAACATAAAGGAAAGCTACTTAAGACCCACTAAGTAACTAGTCCTAATCCCTGTTTCAAAATGCTCGTCCACTATAACTAGCACCACTTTCTTGCTCACAAGGCTAAACCGCACAACCCCGGTCCAAACCGTAACGATCCTAAACAGCATCACCATCTGCATAATAAATTAACAACTTCCACAATCAGTGGGGAGTAACTAGCAGTTCTCCGAGCCCAAATAGGAACATATAATAAACTTAAAGAAATTAGAAACAACGCTAAAGAAATACAACATCAAGATCACATGCTTACCACGAGAATGCAACAAGTCTTAAGCAACAAATAGGAAAGCTCAATGTTAAACAATACCTAGTCAAACCATGCGACTAACGCAGTCAAACTATCAAGATCAACACAACATACCCTGCCGTCTGTGAGTAGACTCATTGGACCATGCCGCCCAAGGCCTACATTGCATATCTAAGGACCATGCCGCCCTTTTCAGATAGCAAAACTCAACGGATCATACCACCCGTGAGTGAACCATTGGACCATACCGCCCAGGGTTAAGTAACTAATTCATAGGACCACGCCGCCCTTAGGATAATCAAACCCGAATTCCTAGGACCATGCCGTCCATAGAATCAATCAAACCCAACCAACTACGATGTATACACGACAAGGTATACTCAGAATCCATCTAATCCAAAATTCAAATGTATACACAACAAGGTATATAAGCAAAATCCATCTAATCCAACATTCAAATGTATACACGGCAAGGTATACAAGCACATCAAGTCCAACTAACCGACTAGGTTCAAAATGAGTATACGCGACAAGGTATAGGCTCTTAACCCACTCCAAACCGAACAAACATAGGCTACCCAACAAAGTAGGGTGCATACCCTTAATATAATAGCGTAAACCAACCCAAACGTACTCAAACATGCTTAACATACATACAGAAACCCATCCAACAACAATCAAACATGATGTAAGCAAAATAGGAATTTAATCAAAATACGCAACCAAGGAAAAACAGGCCCTCGTCGCGAGGTGCGACGACTGTAGCGAGTCGCGACCTCTGGCCGTCGCGAGTCGCGAGCCGCTGCAGTTCGTGGCTTGCTGGTTGTGCTCGCACGCCCTTGCCTTGTCCAAAACACTTAGGTCCCATCTCAAACATCCAAACCAGCCAAAATCATACCAATTACAACACTAACATCCTAATCATGAGGCCAAACATCACTAACAACAACTATCTACTCAAAAATCCAATAATCACCAAAGTGACTCCAAATCAATACAACAACAAAACATCAAAATGATAAACTAATTATCGAGACTAATAATATGATCATAACAACATGTCTAACACATGAAAAGTAACAGTACACTAACAACATGATACTACGCTTAACTACAAGCATACAATCACCTGAGTTCCACCTAGCATGATTCTAAGTTCTCTAACGCGATTATAACAACCTAAGTTCAAAAATTTATTCTCTATCGAACTAGAATAACGCTAGTTACCTTATTCTTCAAGAGGAAAGTAGTAGAACGCTTCGATTGTAGTCTAAACGTCTTGTGAAATATCACCACCTTCGTGTCCTACGAACACAATCACAACGAACTCAACAAGTGCTTGAAAACCGGTGCAAAAATAGCTTGAAAATGAGTAATCGGGACTGATTTTTGTGTGAGAAATGTGAAGGAAGTAGAACTTTTCCTCCCCTTTTTTTGTACTCGGCGTGTGAATGGATGAGTGGAGAGGTGTGAATTTTCTGACTTTATTTTCAGTCAAAGAGGAGGTGAAGTGAGGGGGATTAAAGGGGTGTTAAAAGAGGGTGAGTGAAGAGGTGACTCTTGATTGGCTTGACGTTACAAGGGATTAAAATAGCTGTCCAGGACTCTTCATAAACCCAATAAAAAAAATAGAATTTTCGGACCCCTTCCCTTAAACAAGTAACACAAAGCGCGTAAAGGCTAGTACAATGTACGTTTCAAAAACAAAGTAAATCGTTTAAAATAATTATATATAAGTAAGTATTTTTAAAATTAAAAACTATAGTTATTAACGTAATATAAATACGATATCACAAAACAATCACATTTTATACTTTGCACAAGCACGAGCGCTACATTGCCCGTTTAACATAGCTTACGCAAGTACAAGCATTATACGCTCACTAAACAATGGTACACTTACAACACGTTATAAATATATTAATATATGAAAAAAATATTATCGAACTAAAAATGTAGATGTAAAAATATATATATATATAGTTACCAGAAAAGATATAAATAAAATATAATTTAATACTCAAAAGTAATAATTAACGCGCGAAAATTTCAGAGAAATTTGGGGTGTTACGATTTTTCTACTAATTGTTTATCTAATAAAAAAAGTTAATCTAACAACACATTGTAGCAAAACAACATTAAGAAAGGGTATTCAAGAATGTACCTGATAATATTGATGGTACCCAATTTTTAACTTACTAATTTTATTCTCACACATTCTCTTTCTCTTTCTCTTTCTCTTTTTTTTTTCTTTGTTATTGTTTTGCCTTACTGCTCTCTTGCCAAGATACTAAGGTTAGTAGGCTATTTATACTTTATGCATTGCGGCGTAATGGCGGCAAAAACAACTTACGTAGAGAATTTTGTTATGAATTACCTGTGTCTATCCTTTTTGCTAGTTGACTACATTATGTAGTTGTGGCAAGCATGCTGTTGAGATCTACATTTTTTTTTCTTTTCTTCTCTACATTATAATTCAGCAATCTAGTAAAACTAGGCTAGGTAGGTGCTAAAATTTAGTGGCCAAAGTCAATTATTCCAAGATAAGATATGAAGCATCACCATCTACGTAAGTATGGTGATATTATCACCATAGCAAAGGTAAGTAACTCGCTTAACAACAACCAAGTGTTATTGGTGTGTTTAATTTGAAACCCAAAAATATTGTTTTTTTACGTATTGTCTGAAAATGGGTAGCGATTATCAGTCCTTAGGTAAAATTATTAGTGACGATTCTAAAAACTAAATAACGTTAGTCATTAGGTTAATCATTTATAAGTTTGGAGCGTTCTAGGTTTATGTGGTACTTACTAAAAATCCTACTAGATATATTTATAAGCTCATAAACTAGTAATTGATAATTTTTAATAATCTTTGACCCTTAAAGTACTTTATAAACTGTAGTTAATATAAATGATATATGTATGCACATATAACTTTTCCTTAGCAAATGTACAAAAGCCAAGGAAACACATAACTTCACCTAAAATAATCATATAAACGACAAAATAATGTATATAAGATCTTAGGGACTAGTTTATCTTATAATAATACTTTAACCTTTAATCCCTTACTAATATATTTTTTTTTCTGGTTATTACAGGATCATCCTCCCGGCCTAAGAGAGCTAAAACAGGGTCCTCCTCAGAGGCACCCTCTTCTAGCTCTAATCCCCCACCCATCTACCCTGTCAAATTCCCAAATGCAGCACACAGTCAGATTTTTACACAGCTTTCAGACCGTACACTTCATCCCATGAAGTTCTATGACCCTAGTTGTAACACCCCGTACTTTTTTATAACTGTTTAGTAATCAATTATATTATTTTAATTTGTAAAAATATATTTTAAAATGTTATTTTATTAAATATATTTTATTACTCACTTATTGACTTTATCTTAGAAGGGTCAAAAGTTAATTCCTAAATTTACTAGGTTAAGTTAGAATCCAGAACCTATCATATTGTGTTATAGGGAGAAATAAAATTAGAAATAGAAAAGAAAGAGAGCAAAAGAAAGAAAACAAAAAAAAAAAAAAAGAAAAAAAAAACAGGAAAGTTAGACTTGGGGCAGATGCCGCGTTCTTTTTCTTTTCCATCTATTGTCTGTACTCCTTCATCCATCTTTCTTTTTTTTTCTTTCTCTACAATCTCCATTTGCTTTATTCTTTTCTTTTAATTTCTATGATTCAAGATTATACCTAAAGTATATACTTGCTAAGCTATTGTATACCAATCGTCCATCATCCATCTTCACTCGTTTTTGGGGACAATTTCGAAGAGGAGAAATAAGGTTTTGGGGTGCGATTTTCGGGTCGAAAATCGGGTCAATGAGACGAAATTTTGGGTCTTTTTACACTTTTCTACATTCTAATCGCGTTATTAATCAAGTAAGGTTCTTTTCCATATTTTAATTGTAGTATGTGTTGATTTTTCTGAATTTGGAGTTTTGTTAGTTTACTGTTCTTGAGTTAAATTGAATTGGGGGTTTTTGATTATGAGTGTTGGGTGTAGCTTGATTGAAAGGAAATTTTGCTTATTAATAATAAGTTTATCAGCAAGAACTGTAAGGTCAGATTCGTAATTCGTATTTTTCTTCAGTTTATGGGCGTTTTAAACCAAAATACTATTTCACAAAAGTTGTTCGTATCAAAATTTCACCCAAGATATATAGGCTCAAGAAACATTTCATTTGGACTTCATAGGAGAAAGCTATCCCTATTTTAATTTTTTGCTGAAATTAAATATAATGCATGTTATTTTCATGTAGTTAGTAGTATTTACAGTTTGACTTTTGTTGACTAGTTTGACTTTTGTTGACTTTGGTGTATTCTTTTTGGATTAAATCTAAAGTGAGTTGGTTTTAAAGGTAGTCAAGGTTCATTAACCATATTGTATTATATTGTAGATCACGAGTTCGTAGAAGAACCTTTTTGACTTGTAATTTAGATTGGTTGACAGTAGTTTGCTAATAAGTTAAGATTTCATACTAAGCTTGTACAAATTATTACAGAAAGTATTTCATATTAATTTGTGATTTATATTGAGTTCATAATCGCTTTTACGATGCTATTTATGGAGCTTTTAATTATTTTGACGATGTTTATATCAAAATAATTAATGAGATTATTTAAGATATTATTAAAAATGAGAAAGTTCCGCGTGAGACAAGTTTGAGTTTGTTAAAAGGAGGAAGTTCCTCGTGAGACAAGTTTGAGATTATTAAACGGAGGAAGCTCCTCATTGTTATTAAGTTTGTATAAATTGTGGGGTTGTCGGTAAGCGGTATTCCTCGAGTATGGAAGTATGTTGAGTTAATAGTGTCTCAACAGTTTATATTAGTAGTTGGAAGTATATTGATCAATACTCTTGCCATTCATCTTCCTTCTTGATACGTTATCAAGTTAGGGGTATACATACTGGGGATATTGGTGTCTACCTTATCTAGTGAGCCTAGCTAGCTTATTGGTTTTTATTACTTCCTACTCATAGATTTCAAAAGAGTTATATTTGAAAGTTTTACAGAATGGTTTAGAAAGAAAGTAAAGTGGATTTGAATTATAGAAGGTTGTCTATTATATTCAAGTTGAATGTTGTACAAGTGCAATGATTTTTGTGGAATACTATATTTGTATTCCACTTGCACATTGGATAGTTTAAAGTTGTTATTGGTATGAAATCTTGCTCAGCCTTTTGGCTGATATTACATGTCTTGAATGTGCAGGGCTTGATGGTGACTAGCTTATATTGTGGTGAGAGCATTGACTTCACCTAGATGTAGATTTGTTAAAGTTAAGACTTCCGCTACAATAGTTTAGAATTATGGTTTGTTATAGGAATGTATTAATTAATTACATTTTCTTTTAGTTGTAATAGTTAATAATTAATCTATGTATTAGAAGTATTACCTTTCGCCTGGCTGTTATTAAATGGTTAATAACCGCGGCATAACAACTCTTGAATTGTCCATGCTTTGTACTCTAATATGTTTTATAAAGAAAATGGTAATTCGGGGTTGTTACAGTTGGTATCAGAGCCAACGGTTCGAGTTTATGGCTAGAGTCTATAGTTAGTTGAGCTTAGAGTGGTCTATATGGATTAGCCACCAGTTTAGTGCCAAGGTATAGGGCCTTAGGTTAGCCCTAAAGGTTAACCTTGAGTTGTTGTTTAGGATTGAGACCTAGAGTTGTGACCATCGATTTTGAACCTATCGGGATCTCCAAATTCCTTTGATTATTTTAAAACTATGTTTTAGGTGAAAGTATCTCTCCCTATGTGGATTATTCATCACCATTAAGACCATTAGTGGCCGGGGTGCGTGTTAATGATGAAGAATAATTTACGAAAGTTTTAATCATTGTTTTGATTGGAAGTTGGATCCATCCTTACCTCAAGGTAGATTTTTGTGACCTAGCAGGTGTTCTTAGAGTTGTAATCTTGAGGTTGTGACCTTAAGTAAGACTAAATAAATAAAAGTACTAAAATTTGAAAAGTCGAGGTAAGATTGAGATTTGGGAAGTAAGGGATTACATGTAGTTGTTGTGTATGGTAGTTGTTGTTGATCCCTTTTATGTAGATGTTTGACTTGATAAAGTCAATGAGTTTGGTAAGTGTGGAACTAGTTGAGTTTCATGTTTGACTCTAGCTAAGTTGTGCTTGCTTCCATGTTTAGAATGATTGGCTAGTAAAGGTAAACCATTTCGAGTATATCCTTGTTTGGGTTGTGATATTAAGTTGGTGCATAGTCGAAAGTTTGTTATAATAAGCTCAAGTTTGAGTCGCATAATGGAACTCTGAGGTGACCTTCCGTATTAATGTTAATTTCTATCGTCACCTATTTCATTTAAGTATTAGCTCGCCGATTGTTGTGTTCGCATTAGGACGAACTATTATAGTGGATAAGGATGAGCCTTATTCCATTCAAAGTGACACTCCTTTTTATTTTTTATATTTTCTCTTATGTGTCTTGTAGTGTTAGACCCACCCACCTCCCGTACTTTGTCCATCTTTTAGCTTTGAGAATGTTTAGTGATTAACTACTTGATTCTTGAATTGCAAACTGATTGAGTTGCGTGATGGCATGCACGAACTATAGTTGGTGTGAATTGTTAATTAAAAACCTTATAGGGAAGGGTTTGATTATGCCTTGGATATGCTAGTCTTGTTGACTAAGTGCTATAAATTGACTTGTTAGTGTATGATTGTGTGTTGAGATTATAACAAGAGTTGAAACTCGAGTTATTAGCTCTCTTGGCCATGCCTATAGATATTGTTTACGTGAGTTTAAAGTAGTCTAGCAAGTCATGAGATAACTATCACTGTAAGTTGTCGTGTTCTGTTGACTTTCATGGAGTATTCGCGGTGAAGTGGATAGCTAACGTAAAACAGAATTAGTTCAAGTGGGTCGATTTCTCGTAGCATACCCGTGACTAGTCAAAGTCAGCTCATAACTTGTTAAGGGTCAACCGTAAAGTATTATTGTTTATTTGCCGGTGTCAATGAGTCGGTATGAGATCATTATAGAACAACTAGTAACTATCATGTACCTAGTAAGGCTATGGAGTGGTGACATATATAAGGCATAATGTCAACTCCAGTCATGTCGATGGTGGGACGCATAGTTTCTCGTTATGTGATTTGTTTAGTAGTGATCAAGGTCTAATAACACTAAAATGGTTAGCGAGTCTAATGTAGGCAGGTTTAACAAAGAGAGTCTCTTCTCATTGAGTTTAATGTTAGGAGTATAAGTTAAAGTAATCTAAGTCTTCGGTTTAAAGTCATTGCAAAGTTCTTGATTGGTAGTCACTAACCTTAAATGACAAGCTACAAGCTCCACAGTTTCTTGCACTTGTTTAATGAAATGATTGTAGTTGTAGAGTTATAGTTGTACCATATTAATGGGTTAAGAACCTCGAGATAGCTTGGTTATAATTTATAACAAGCTATCCTTTGTGTCACCCTGGAGCGTTAGACGTCCACTGAAAGTTGAACAAATCGTCGTTAATGACCTAAAGGCTATTAGGAATGGTTAAATGTGCTCAAACTCAATTTACTTAAGTCTTGTCCGCAGAATGAGACTAAGTTATTATAGTGGTTAAAGTGTGTAATTGATTAATTTGATTTAAGTTTTATGTGAGTAAGGGTTAAGTGTATCATGTGGCAAGTCAATGACTAGTTGTTTGAGTCGAAATTAATGAATTCAATAGAAACTGCGGAAGTATACTGGACCATATCTATTTCACGAACCTTGAAAACTGAGTTTAAGTTAACTCTTGATTGCTATGTTTGGAGTGTTGAGTATCGGTATGCAAGGGTAATACCACTATTATTTTTGATATAGTCGTTAGTTTATGTGATTCACGTATCCTTGCATGACTTGAACTTTTATTTCGTGAAACTATAGTGTGTGAATGGTTTATGATGTGTTATGAATGTGTGTTAGTGTTGAGACATGGTCTAAAAAGGAGTTTTGTATAAAGTAGCTTTAGTTTCTTGTAAATAGAGCATATAATTTTCTGTAGTATCTTAGTAGCTCGATTTGGCCCTGTTTGGTCAACGAGTAAGTTACCCTACCAAAGACTATGTGAGATTGTTCAATTTGTTTGTGTAGCGTGTGAAAGTGATTTAGATACGTTTCAATTAAGGATGTGGATTCGTTCTCGAATCGATCTAGAAAGGTTTTTTCTACAACGATCTGAGTGAATTTTGGAAAAAGTTCTTTAAAAAAACACGTTGTTGAAAAGGTTTTGAAAGGGGGCAAGTCTCCCACGGATTGTGAGCCTTAAAGGTCTCTCGGTGGAGCTTTCTACCGCTCTAGAATGTATTTTGAGTGGTACCAAGTAATAGGAGACTTGGTGTTTAGTAAAGAATTTTTGGAATCGTTTTATGCGCTTTAAACTTGTCTAGGTTTAAATCCAAGTAAAGCACATAGTTGAATGGCCGGCCCCATGCTGGAGGTTTCAAGCCTCCACGCCCCCACTGTTAAGACTATTAGTCAAACCATGCCGGAGATTATAAACTCCACCTTTGTTGTCAGAGTTATATTTGACCCCATTTTCAGGGGTTCCAAGCCTCAATACCCTAGTATCGGAAATATATGCCTTATTATTTGGATTTACTGGATCCCCATCAAGAAATTGTTTTGAAGCGATAAAGCTTAGCATGTTGTTACTTCGTGTCTAAAAGACTATTGTGACAATAAGAATGATTGAGCAAAGTTTTTGCAAAACAAGAGTTCTATAAAAGGGTAATTTATTATTGGATTTCCAATAAAGAATACTTCTGAACGAAAGAAAAATTGGTTGTGTCCATATTCAAGCGTAAGGTTATTTAAGTACCTTTTTTTTTATGTAAATGCTTAGTGTGCTTTGATGTAATTGTTGTGGTGTCATTGATTACGTGAGAGCCATAAACTCCAAAACACGTGCTATGAATGGGTTAGGACTCCACCCAATGTTGATGCGATTGTCAAAGTAGTTTTTCCAATTGTGGTATGTCGTGGTGATTGTGAGTGTTATAATAACTTTAAGTTGAAGTTCTAGCTGTCAAGTTGTGAATTATTTTACGTTTTTTTGGCGAGTACGCCCAACCATGTAATGGTGGGTTCATATTGTTTGAGTATTTACTTCTAATTTTTTTTTTTGAAGAGAGATGGTACTCTCGGTTCGGGTTAGTTGTTGCTCCGCGAAAGCGTTAATTACTAAACATGGAAATGCTTTTAGGTATTGTGATTGTAACAGGTTTAAAACACCTTTTCTCATTTCGAGTTGTCCATTTTACAAAGGAAACTCTGCCGGATTTTTCAGAAAATTCTATGTAATTATTTAAAGCACTTGTGCACAATAGTGTAGTTATGAATTGAATTTCACACTCTACGACATAGTCCAACGAGTGTGACGGTAGTGGTTCGGTTTAGCTTGACTTAGATTATTTTCCGCCGTGTCTAAGCCTTAGTAAGGGAGTTGATTCCCAAGTTTATCGGTGCATATGTGATCCTTGAAAGGATAGTTGATTGTATATGTAATGTATTCCATGTTTCTTAGTTACGACATCGTATTAGTAACTCTTTACATGGTGATAGTTGAAGTTGTAGTTGAGACTCTAAACCAATAGATCTGTTAGACTCGTAGGGTTGAGAAATGGATAGTAAATGTTTTGTGGTCACACCACAACACCAAGGAACTACTCGTAAGACCAGGATGTCATATATTTGATGTGTCCCCATCTCTTGTTAGTTACGAGGGCGTAATTTCCTTTTTAGGGGGGTAGAATTCGTGCCAATTGTATGTTTGATGCTAAAAGTTATGATTTTATATGTGATGTATACCTTAATGTCTAAAGTATACCTAATTCGAGTATGATTAGAAGTTTTACTGTAAACCTTGTAATATGTTGCATGTTTTACTTCTTATAGTATGAACATTTTTTAAGTTGAAATGGTTGTATGCCTACAAGGTTGATCAAATTAATTAATCAATGAGATGTTGGTTCTACTTGTTATGTATGAATATATTAGTTGGACTGATTGTGGTTATAAAGGTGGTCAATTGAATTGATCTATAAGAAAGTGAATTAGTTGCCGGAGATGTTCTTCGAAATGATTTGGTTGTTGGAGATGTTATCCAGAGTGATAATAGATTATAGAGTTAATGTCTTGTTTTTAGAAACAAGAGTGTGAGTTTGGTCATTTGAGTAAAACTTTAAGTTTCAGGACGAAACTTATTTTGGGGGGGGGGGGGGGTAGATTATAACACCCCGTATTTTTTTATACCTGTTTAGTAATCAATTATATAATTTTAGTTTATAAAAAAATATTTTAAAATGTTCATTTATTAAATATATTTTATTTCTCACTTATTGACTTTATCTTAGAAGGGTCAAAAGTTAATTCCTAAATTTACTAGGTTAAGTTAGAACCCAAAACCTATCATATTATGTTATAGGGAGAAATAAAATTAGAAATAGAAAAGAAAGAAAACAAAAAACAAAAAAAGAGGAAAGTTAGACTTGGGGCAGAGCCCACGTTCTTTTTCTTTTCCCTCTATTGTCTGTACTCCTTCATCCATCTTTCTTTTTTTTTCTTTTTCTACAACCTCCATTTCCTTTATTCTTTTCTTTTCCTTTCTATGATTCAAGATTATACCTAAAGCATATACTTGTTAAGCTATTGCATACCAATCGTCCATCATCCATCTTCACTTGTTTTTGGGGACAGTTTCGAAGAGGAGAAATAAGGTTTTGGGGTACGATTTTCGGGTCGAAAATCGGGTCAAGGAGACGAAATTTTGGGTCTTTTTACACTTTTCTACATTCTAATTGCATTATTAATCAAGTAAGGTTTTTTTCCATATATTAATTTTAGTATGTGTTAATTTTTCTGAATTTGGAGTTTTGTTAGTTTAGGGTTCTTGAGTTAAATTGAATTGGGGGTTTTTGATAATGAGTGTTGGGTGTAGCTTGATTGAAAGGAATTTTGCTTATTAATAATAAATTTATCAACAAGAACTCTAACTCGTAGGAATTACAGTTCAGATTCGTAATTTATGTTTTTCGTCAGTTTATGGCATTTTTAGCCAAAATAGTATTTCACAAAAGTTGTTCGTATCGAAATTTCACCCAAGATAGGCTCAAGAAACATTTCATTTGGACTTCATAGGAAAAAGTTATCCCTATTTTAAGTTTCTGCTGAAATTAAATATAATGCATGTTATTTTCATGTAGTTAGTAGTAATTACAGTTTGACTTTTGTTGACCAGTTTGACTTTTATTGACTTTGGTGTATTCTTAGCTTTTTGGATTAAATTTAAAGTGAGTTGGTTTTAAAGGTAGTCAAGGCTCATTAACTAGGTTATGTTGTTTATGTGTAAACTATGTAAAGTATAGTCAAGTGATTTATACCATATTATATTATATTGTAGATCGCGGGTTCGTAGAAGAACCTTTTTGACTTGTAATTGAGATTGGTTGACAGTGGTTTGCTAATAAGGTAAGATTTCGTACTAAGCTTGTACCAATTATTACACAAAGTATTTCATATTGATTTGTGATTTATATTGAGTTCAGAATCGTTTTTACGATGCTATTTATGGAGCTTTTAATTATTTTGACGACGTTTATATCAAAATAATTAATCAGATTATTTAAGATATTATTAAAATGAGGAAGTTCCTCGTGAGACAAGTTTGAGTTTGTTAAAAGGAGGAAATTCATCGTGAGACAAATTTGAGATTATTAAAAGGAGGAAGTTCCTCATTGTTATTAAGTTTGTATAAATTGTGGGGTTGTCGGTAAGCGGTATTCCTCGAGTACGGAAGTATGTTGAGTTAATAGTGTCTCAACAGTTTATTTTAGTTGTTGGGAGTATATTGATCAATACTCTTGCCATTCATCTTCCTTCTTTATACGTTATCAAGTTAGGGGTATACATATTAGGGACTTTGGTGTTTACCTTATCTAGGTAGCCTAGCTAGCTTATTGGATTTTTATTACTTCCTACTCATAAATTTCAAAAGAGTTATATTTGAAAGTTTTACAGAATGGTTTAGAAAGAAAGTAAAGTGGATTTGAATTATTGAAGGTTGTCTATTATATTCAAGTTGAATGTTGTATAAGTGAAATGATTTTTGTGGAATACTATATATGTATTCCACCTGCACATTGGATAGTTGAAAGTTGTTATTGGTATGAAATCTTGCTCAGCCTTTTGGCTGATATAATATGTCTTCAATGTGCAGGGTTTGATGGTGACTAGTTTATATTCGGGTGAGAGCGTTAACTTCACCTATGTGTAGATTTATTAAAGTTAAGACTTCCGCTGCAATAATTTAGAATTATTGTTTGTTATAGGAGTGTATTAATTAATTACATATTCTTTTCGTTGTAATAGTTTATAATTAATTTATGTATTAGTAGTAGTACCTTTCCCCTTGCTGTTATTAAATGTTTAATAACCGCGACATAACAGCTCTTGAATTGCCAATGCTTTGTACTCTAATATGTTTTATAAAGAAAGTGGCAATTCGGGGTTGTTACACTAGTACTTGCAATCACCTTATTATCGACTCGATAGTAAGGCAGATGACAATTGCTTTAGGGTTGTTGGATTTCCTTAACGTCTGTGAGCCTACTTATGATCAACTAACTCTTGATTTCTTAAGTACGTTGAACATAAGTTGGGAGCTGGAATTCAGTGCTCTGACTATCCAAGCTCGTCTTTTTAATCAAGTCAGAACACTATCTTTTGACGAGATCTATGACGCATTTGGGATGAACTCTAGTGCCTCTTGTGATTCCCCTTTAGGAACAATTTGGCAGCGGTACAATGAGTAGGAGTGGTGGGCCAAGATTACTGATGGCACCACTCCATTTCGGACAAACTCGTCCAAAGCTTCAAACATAATCCATTCCGCTCTCCACTATTTTCATAGGTTGTTGGTTTATACCATATTTCCTAAGCAGGAAGTTGGGCAATTGAGAAAGGAAGAGCTTTTGGTTCTCTGGTTGGCCACTGATGGGGTCCACCATGGAGCCCAAGTTAATTTTGCAGCTCTCTTTCTTAACCGATTGCAAGAGATTCGGGGGTGGGGGGTACTACGGTATCCAGGGAGATCGTTTGTAGTGCAATGATCACCCGATAGCGTCTTACCTCGAGTTGGATGAAGACTTGGCCCACTTGGAGGAAAGCGTGCCTTCTGTTGGTCAGTCCAACTTATTGGATGGTGCGGTCCTACAACAGATGAAATTTTTGCGTTGTTTTATGACGACTCGCTACATTGGGCTTGTGGAGGCAGACCCTATTGTTATATGAACAATGAGTTCATCTGGACCCCGCCCCTCCCCGCCGACTGTGATAACCGATGGCAAGTTCCCCCTACCCCTATCAACCCTCAGGACTGCTCTGATATGACCTACCTTCAGTCCATCACTGTGGAGAGGGTACTGAGGGTTCCAAGGCCGGACCACCGCATTCCTGTGAGTGAGGTGGCCGAAACTTCCTCCTCTCAGTCCTTTGATAAGGCCCTCGTCATGATGGTCATAGCCCAGATGCAGGCCACTCAAGAGGCTAATCATCGTGCGGTCACTACTACTCTTGACGGTATCCGCACTGACCTTGACCATGTGTCTAAGGTGGCTTGGCGAACTGATCTCGCCAATGTCTGCTCCGGACATGAGCCACCTTTCCTTAACTACCCCTATTACCCTCATACCTTTGACCCTCGTGAAGGGCCATTTGAGGAGCCTCCTTTCCTCCGCTACCCCCACTACCTGTCTTACTTCCCAAACGGGTATTCAGGTGCGTTTTACCCTCCTAACCCCCCTCCCGATGGGGGCGATGGTGGGACTACTAGGTGCTATTCATGATGCCCCCTCCCTCTCCCTCCTTTGCAAGTCCGAGCATGGAGTTTCGCTTAAGCTTGGGGGCGTTGCATGTATGCCTATGTTTTTGGGAGTTCAGGGTCATAGGTGGTTAGTGATGTAGGGTTCTATCGGTCTTGGGTATAAGTTGGTGATTGGTTATATCTTCTTAGTCTTAAGCCCCCACCCTTGTTTCTTCTAAATCACCCTTGTATACCTTGCTTTTGGTAGTCTGTTTCTAGTTTGTTTTCGGTAGGTTTGCATTGCAAAAAAAAAATGTTTTTTTTTCTGCATTAAGGGTAGCTTGGTTTCATGCATGATTTGTGGCTAACAATGTTCATAACTTGATTGGAAGACCTTCCCCGCATTCGACTTAATGGTTTTGGAAGCCTTGTTATGACTTTAAGTGATCCTTGAGAACGATAACTTTTGGTATAGACTTTTTGAAATAAGGGGAGTTGGTTGATTGGATTGCCTTGTCCCTTGTGCGGTGAACCCCGAAGGAGGGCCAAGAACCTCATAAGACTCATTTAGAACCCTCACCATTGATCGCCTAACTTGTGACTTGCATTTTAGCTCCCCAAGATTGCATAAGACCGAGTCTATAGAAGAATGATTTAGGGCATTTTCTTTTGCTAGAAATAGGAGCTCAAAAGTCAAAAAGCTTTTTTACAGGCATAATTATCCGCTTCTCAACCCATTTGAGTCTTTCTATCCTATTTTTGCTTAACCCTCATAATAAGTTATGGCCAAACTTTCCCCAAAGTGGAGTACATGTCTAGTTTGTGTTGAGTTATTCTGATACTAAGTCTTTGGTTGAAAGTAAGTTAATGTGCGTGTATGATTGCAAAATTTGAAAAAAATTGCAGAAAAAAAAGGCAAAAGAAATGAAAGAAAGAAAGCTCTTATTGTTTCATTTGGATTTCTATTGAAAAGAAAAGAAAAAGAGACCAAATTCATGAAAAAAATGCAAAATATATTCAAAAAGCGAGAATCAATGTTCGAAAAGTCAAAATGAAAGCGAGAATCAAAGTTGTGTGTTAAATTTCGATTTGAGTTGGTGTTAGGACTAGCTTGGGGGAGTTTTTACCCCTAATTTGTACCCCGCTTTACCCTTTTTGCACCACATTCCTAAATTGTCATCCACACCTTTAACCTAGCCCCGTTACAACCTTAATAAAGTTTCTTTTGACTTCTAGAATGGACTTGGTCAATTTTAGTAGTGGCAGGTTAGATTTTGTGCAAGTCATGATGAAGGTCATCAAAATGTGGTAGAGGCGAGCTATTATGGTTGAGCATCCCTAAGGAGGAGTCAAACTCGGGACTTGGAAGTGGAGAGGAGTGAGAAATCACTCTTAGAAAGCCTATTTTTCAAGGAGAATCGATTGATCGATGGATTGGATCTCTTGAGCCACTCTTGTGCTTCCTAGTCATATTCCTCTTGTGTTTGGTTGGTCCCCTAAATCTTGTTATGAACTCATCTTTCTCCCCTTCACCTCTTCTCTCTCTCCTTTCTCATTCTTGGTTTACTTGAGGACAAGTAAAATGCTAAGCTTGGAGGAGTTTGATAAGTGCGTTTCAAACGCACTTTATGAGATCCTTTTAGCTTGGTTTGATCCTCTTTCCTCTCTTTTCTTCCCTCTTTCTTCCTCATTTCCTTCTATATTTCTTTGACTTGATCATTGTTGATCATAGTGACATTGTGCTGGATTTTCGGTCTATTTTGACTGGACTTTTAGTACATTTGTTTTTACCATGTTTTCCCATGCTTTGATTGCAGATATAACCTTTCTATGGTCGAGAGTTGGGAGATACAGTAATAGGCGGGAGTTTCGAGGAGTTTGCACGCGCGAAAATGGAAGAAAGGAAGCGTGAGCTGAGAACTTTGTGCGTCTGCACTGCCTTAGAATTGCCCGCATACATTGGTGCGCCTGCACCACCCCACAGATTCAACACTCTTATTGTCAGTCAGCTAGGTGCGCCCGCACTAATTTCATGGTGCGCTCGCACCAATCCTGCGTAGATTGGACACCTAAATCAGTAACTTTGGTGCACCCACACCACTTTAGTAGTGTGCCCGCACAACCTAATTCTGTCAAAAAATTATAAGGCTCGAGCCTAATTAATACAAGAGACTTGTTTAGTTTTTCGACTTATGCTTTATTTTAATTGGAGAGACGACTATTATTAAGGTGCACATTAGAGAGAAAAACACTTAGTTTTTGTTTAAGATTTGAGATTTTAGATCAAAGCTTGTGAATTTTACACATTGAAGGTACATTTAATTTAATTAGTTTCAAAGTTTTCACTTTTTATTCTCACTTTTCATATTTATTCTTAGTTCTTCCATATCATTAGATCTTCTTTATTATAGTTTCAGAATTGTTATTTTCATTATATTAATTATCTCTTAATCATATTTTGTCCTAGATTAGTTATAGATTTCATGTTTTATTGCTTAGAATCCATGATTAGTGAGTAGTTTCCTATCTAGGGTTAGGGTGAAATTATGAATTAGGGTTTAAATGTATTGTTAATATGATTGTGATGATCTAAAGATGTTTATGCGTTCATCTTGGTGTTTTGAGGCCTTAGGATCTATTAATCAAATTTATACTTTGGTATTCTGAATTCAAATGTTCTTAATCGAATTTTAAACTCTTTTATCATCCCCATGAATCAACTTAATTTCTAGCCGAAAATATTGGGTAAAAATTAAGGGGATCCTTGTATTAGGGGTTTTTCGTACTTATCGAATCTCTTAATCAATTGACTGAAGACCATTCGAGAGAGGATTTAGTTGATTAATTAAGCGATTATTCTAAGGGCCATTCGAGAGAGGATCGACTCAAGTAATTTAGATGAAAACTAAACCTTGCACAATCGTCGCCTTTGAATCACAATTGCATAAATGATCGCTGTCCATTTTGATTCGTACTAGTAACCTTAACTCTGGTGTCTTCCTTATTGATATTTTCATCTCGTATTATTTCCTAATTCTTGATAATAGTTAGTTTTTGTTGTTGCAAAAATCATTCAAAACCCCCAAAAATCCTTCAAGTAGGTAATTTAGACTTGTTAAACTTTGATTAATCCCATTTTCCCTGTGGATCGACCCTTGACTAGCGTTTACTACGTTCTTAGTAATTACGTGTTATTAGGTTTTATAAATATTGTTTGAAAGAGATTTTTGATGCCTTAATGACACACTAAAAACAATTTCGCATCACTCATATCAAAAGATTCTAAATTTGTTTCTCCTGCAGATGTCAAGAATGAAGCAGTATCTTTCTTTAAATCACTTTTTCAGGAAGAATCCCCCATAGACCAACCTTCACAAATCTGGAATTCAGGAAACTTCTCCCATGGAAATCTGCGAAACTCACGGAAGCAGTCTCCCACGAAGAAATTGATCAAGCAGTATCTTCCTGTGACAGTCAAAAATCACCGGGCCCAGATGGATTTAACTTCTACTTCATAAAGCACGCATGGGACATAATAAAAAATGATTTCTACAAGATCGTGGAAAATTTTTGGTCTTCCGGAGTTCTCCCAGAGGGCTGCAACACGGCCTTGATAGCCCTCATTGCAAAAGTCGAGGCTCCCTCAGGATTCAAGGACTACAGACCAATCAGTATGATTGGCTGCATTTACAAAATCATATCGAAGATCCTTGCTCGACGCCTACAATCAGTCATGGATCACCTCATCTGTCCATTTCAGTCCTCCTTCATCAAAGGACGTCAGATTCTTGATTGTGCCCTAATAGCAAGCAAACTCATTGATTCATTAAAAAGTTCCAAAAGAGAAGCAGTGATCTTTAAATTAGACTTTCATAAGGCTTTTGACAGTGTATCATGGAGTTTTATTGATTGGACTCTTTCACAGATGAACTTCCCACCTCAATGGAGGAAATGGATCTCTGCTTGCATAACCTCAGCCTCGGCATCTATCCTCGTCAACGGGTCCCCTTCAATCCTGTTTTTGCTTCAACGAGGACTCAAACAGGGTGACCCCCTGTCACCCTTTCTCTTTGATCTGGCAGTGGAAGTATTAAATCTGATGATACATCGAGCAATTAGCAAAAATATGTGGAAAGGAATTACAGTTGGGAAAGATGAAATTATGATTTCTCATCTGCAATACGCTGACGACACCATCTTGTTTTGCTCGCCTGATATATCTTCCCTACTTAACATCAAGAAATCTCTTATTCTCTTTGATCTTGTTTCAGGTCTTCATGTGAACTTCCACAAAAGCTCTATCATGGGGGTCAATGTCTCGGATGAATGGCTTAAAAGTGCAGCGGAAATCTTAATGTGTAATCGCAGCACCATTCCTTTTTCATATCTTGGGCTTCCTATTGGTGGCTCCACTTGCAAGGCGACAATTTGGGAGCCGGTTCTTGAAAGAATTCGAAAAAAATTGGCCTCTTGGAAGGGCAAATTATTATCCCTTGGCGGTCGATTAACTCTAATCAAGTCTGCACTGGCAAACCTACCCTTATACTTCATGTCCCTCTTCCCTATGCCAAAAGGGATTATTGAGAAAATCACCAAGATCCAAAGAAACTTTCTTTGGGGTGGTTCCGAAGAAAAAAGGTCAATTCCATTGGTAGCGTGGCGTCAAATCGCCCTTCCTAAGCTACTTGGTGGTCTCAGCATTGGTTCCCTCCTGCATCGCAATATTGCCCTGTTATTCAAGTGGGTCTGGAGATATTTCACAAGCCCTAAGTCATTATGGAGGCAACTATGGTTCAATCAAAATACAATTATCCCCCATCATTGCTGATCACTGAGCTCTAAATCCCAAATAAGGGAGGCCCCTGGCGTAGCATATGCAAAACTATCCTTTCCCATCCTACTGCCAAATCATTCTCACACTCAAAAATCCGAAAAAAGATAGGTAATGGGGCCTCCACTATTTTCTGGCACGAAATTTGGCTTGGACCCTCTCCCTTGAAGGCCCAATTCCCTAGACTCTTCTCTATCTCCTCAGCCCCAAACGCGTCCATTGCTATGTTTGGTTTTTGGAATGGGCTTGTGTGGCAATGGTCTTTTCAGTGGGCCCGATCTCTTCGGCCCAGAGATATAGAAGAGCTTGAGCAGCTCAATTATGCCTTGGAAGAAGTCGCCCTTTCTCCTTTTGAGGAGGACTTGCAAATTTGGGCCCCCAGTAAAGCGGGTTAATTCTCAGTTAAATCTGTTTCCTTTGAGTTAGATAAATCCTCTTGCCCATCAAACCCAGAAACTTTCAAATGCCTCTGGCGAGGCCTTATTCCCTACAGAATCGAAGTGTTCTCATGGTTGGTCCTTATAGAGAGAATCAACTCCAAAGAAACTGATGCGCAAAGGAATCATTGCTCAATCTGAGGCTTTGTGTGTCTTCTGCAACTCACATATCGAATCGGTAAATCACTTATTTATTCACTGTGAATTTTCTCGTCTCCTATGGTGTTGGTGGATTGATATGTGGAGTCTCCAATGGATATTCCCCCTTTGCATTAAAGAAGCTTTTTTTCAATGGAGACCCCAAAAAAAACATGGCCTATTCTTTGAAAAAGTGTGGAGTGCCATTTTCTTCATAATCATTTGGTCAATCTGGAAGGAAAGAAATGCTCGAGTATTTGGCGGTAAATCATCTTCTCAATCTGAAATTCGGGATCTGATTCTCCTCCGATTAGGGTGGTGGATTAAAGGTTGGAATGACCCGTTTCCTTTCTCGGCCGATGAAATTGTACGAAATCCATGTTGTCTTCAATGGCAGCCTATTGGCATTCTCAAGTCAAAAAATCCGCTGCATTCTGTAATCTCGCCAAAATCATGGGGGCCTCCACCCATTGGATGGGTCAAATGGAATGTGGATGCGTCATTTGATAACCGTTTAAGCCACGCAGCAGTTGGAGGTGTTTTAAGAGGAGCAGATCAGCGCTTCATGGCTCTTTTCTCAAGTCCAATACCTAAGATGGAGATTAACTCTGCCGAAATATTCGCAATCCTCCGCGCAATTAAAATTTCTCTCAGTAGTGAGTCAATCAAAGGAGCAAACATCATCATCGAATCAGATTCGGCCAATGCGGTTAAATGGTGCCTCGAAGAGTCTGGGGGGCCTTGGAACTTAGCCTTCCCGCTAAACTTCATAAGAAACTCTAGGAAGACATGGCCTAACTTATCAATAATTCACAAAGGAAGAGAGACCAATCAAGTAGCTGATTGCCTTGCAAAACAAGGGCTTCGTCGTGATGCGGAATTCATAGCATGGCTTTAGTCTAGTCTCTTTGCTCCAAAGTCTGATGTATGATGTAGTCTCACTATTTCAATTCATGTTTAAATGGAATCACTGTAAGCCCCTTGTTGATGATTATTAATAAAAACCTCTAAATTATCAAAAAAAAAAAAAAACTACCAAGAGACAAGAAGCTTATTATGAGCTATGCTTGAATGTCTACTTTTACTTCCTCATTTCGACATAATTTCTACATAACACACCTAAAAAAATCCAAAAATATGTAAATTGTTTGAGATCAAACCATCAACACACAACACTGCGCACGTGCATATATTATTATTTTTTGGAAAAATACACTGTAGATCTAAAAGATGGAATGAAAGTGGAGATGAATTTGTACTGCTAGTTCCGATCTTGTCCGTAGGTTGCCAAATCTAAAACAAAGAAAGCATTGAAATTCTAATTAGATTGGGATTCTCAATAAAAAAAATAAGCAGGAAAAAAGATAGATCGGAGGAAAGTGGAAGATAAATCTTGATGAAGAAACATTAAGACAAGATTGACAATAAATAAAAGGAAAAATTGATTATAATAATCCAATCTTTGGGCAGTTCACTCAAAATAATCCAATCTTTTGATTATTATTTAATAATCTAACCTTTTAGGGCGATTTGCAAATAATGCACCGTGACCTGTTGAAACAGGTAGGTGACCATTAGAATAAGTTAATTGCACACGTGTCTTGCTCTGATTTGTTGTGATCTAATTAATCAATGTTAATCTTAATTAAGATAACTAAACAACACCCCACCCCCACCACCACCACTGCCACTCCTAATAACTCCCATTTCACCCCACCACCGCCACTGCCAACAACCCCCCACCACCACCACACAATTGCAGTACCAACCACCACTGCCAACCGCATTTCACCCACACCACCACCACTGCCAACCGCATTTCACCCACACGACCACCATTGCCAACAACCCCCATTTCACCCCAACCCAAACAACACCAGCACCACACAATCGTAGTACCTCACATCACACCACCAAACAACACCCCCCCCACCACCACCACTGCCAACAACCCCCATTTCACCCACACCACCACCACACAATCGCAGTACCAACCACCACGAAATCTTTTGCACAATCTGCCTCACCACCCCAATTCAAAATTCCAAGATGGGAGGCGTGGCATCAGCAAAAAGAAGAGAGAGAGAGAGAGATTCGAAGGGGGGGGGGGAGGCGCTGCTGCGGGATTCGAATGGGGCTGTGGGGGAGTGGGAGGGGGTTCGAAGGGGAATGCGGGAAGGGGATAAGGAGGGGAGGGAGATTCGAAGGGGGATGCGGGGGAGGGGGAGGAGGATTCGAAGGGGGATGCGGGGGCGGATGGGGAGGTGCTGCTGCGGGGGAGCGGGATGGGGAGGCGCTGCTGCGGGGGAGCGGGATGGGGAGGCGCTGCTGCGGGGGAGGGGGCTAGTGGGGTGCTCACAGTGGGGGTCGGGAAGGGCAGTAGAGGGAGGGGTGCTAACAGTGGGGGTCGGGGAGGGGAGGGGGTGCTAATAGTGGGGTCGGGGAGGGGAGGGGAGGGGGGGTGGGTGAAGTGATGAGTAAAGGGTGGTAAGGGGGAGGAAGAGAGATAGGGATGGAGGGGTTAGAGAAAAAAAAGAAATAGGGGAAAAAAAATTAATTTTACAACTTCAACAGGTTACCGGTTTCATGGATCATTATGAGCAGATACAACTAAAAGGTCGGATTATTAAATAATAATCAAAAGGTCGAATTATTTTGAGCGAACGACTCAAAAGTGAGGTTGGATTATTATAATCAATTTTTCCTAAATAAAATGATTACAATGTTCATACGTTATTATACCTAGAAAATATCAACAAAAAATCAAGAGAGGAAAATGAAAAGTACCTTGACATCGATGGGTTGAGAGTAGATGTAGAGATGGTAGCCAAAAAATGATCCTAAAATCAAATCTGAAGAACGATTTTTGGAGAATTTTTCTGGTTATCATGTCTTCATAGGTGGGTTGAAAGTACACTCGAATCAAATTCATTTATCAGCAAGTAAGGTGAAACATTTGCTTTATGTGAAGAAGAACGATTTTGTTCACTCCATAGCAATAGCAAAAGAGGAGAGAGGAGAGTGAAGAAGGAGAAAGATGAAAGACATAGTGAGAGACAACGAGAAACGAATAGAAAGAAAGTAAAAAAAAACAATCGTTTGGCTGAGATCATCGTGCTTAGATGGAGGGCTGAAACTGCCCAGTTTCCTTAGGAACAATATATTTAATGTAAATGTGACTCAGGTCAGTATTGATTTTTACGGTAGCAATATTTGCTATTTTTAAAAGATTATGGATTAAACCCCACCATTTATATCAATTGTGCAATTTTGATATACCGTTGTAATAAAACTCCTCAGTTACTTGTACGGGCAATCTTACTCAAACCAACTGAACATATGAACTCCATTGAAAAAGAAATTAAGACCTTTCCAGTTCTCCCCAACATTAATTTCTAATCTTCCTAACAATTAACATATTCTTCCCATACAATTTCAGAGGAAGATATTAAAAACAATTTCCTTTTAGATTTGTAAAAAGGATAATATTCCGAAATTGTATCGCTCATTTTGGCAAATATTAAATGTAAGTCAACAACAATGTTTTTGCTAAACTAAGATAAATGATGAAAAGTCATGATGACTTAGCGAGAGGCTTTCCTCTCAAGAATGCTTTGAGTAGCTCAAGGGATGCTCTTGGCTTGAATAGCGGCACTTCGTGTCCTGCACCTCTTACTGTTGCAAATGTTAGCCCCTCGTACACTTCTGTCCACCCTCCAACCTTTTATCAAAATTACAGAAAAATTTCCACATGTATGAATTTTCTAACGAAAAATTAATATATGAATAAACTGAACTTATAACTTTACATTATTCAAAATTACATACATAATTACTGGTAGAGTATAGATATATTCCTGAGACTTCAACCATCATTCAAAAGTTTACTCTGATGGTTGATGCCCTAAGAATAGATCTAACTCTATCACGCCCCCTCACGCAAAAGGACCAACTCACTCAACCAAAAGTTTAAGCTGATGGTTGAGGTCCCAGAAATAGATCTATATTCTATCAATTACATTTACCCACTAAGTCGATTACTCACTCCTAATAGATGACTAGAAAATGATTGTTAATATTGGTAAAACAACACCTCAACAAGCGACCATAGTGTTAAATTTCTTGTTTAGGGAGGAAGAAAGGAGAAAAGATTGAGGTCATCCATTGATGACTTTAGAGAGAGCTTGAAGAACGTAGAGAGAAAGAGTAATGAAACATGTATTATTATGATGTAAGGAGTAAAAGAAGTAAGTTGTTAGAATATTACATTCTACCTATTTATACTAATTACAATAGGTAACCAAACTAATGTTATCTAACAAACTAACTAACAATATTAGTAAACTCTTAACAACCTAACAACAATGACTAAATCTTAGACTCCAACACCCCCCCTCAAACTGGAATGGGAATGACCATTCCAGTTTGGACCAAACCAAATGAGAGCACTTAGAAGGGGGTATAACAGCAACAGAGGGTACAGCAGAGAATGACTACAATGCAGCAACTTTAGCATCAGGGATCACACTAATGGTTGAAGAATCATTTTCAGTTTGAACTTCAACTGTCCAACAAACTTCAAAACTGATTCCAATGTTGTTTTGCTGATACAGAGCAACTAATGCACCATCCTTGATTCAGAGAACTTACATCAACAGTAGCATGTGACATTTGGAGCCCACTTCCACTGTGGTAACGAGAGCCCACTTCCACTGTGGTAACAAGAGCCCACTTCAACTGTGGTAACGAAGGATGAAGACTTGGAGTGACCACTGCAGCAAACCATCACTCAGCAAATGATGTGCATACCAATCCACACACCACAACATACCATCAACTACACCAACCTTGTGAGGTAACTCACCAATACACCATGTACCGTACCAAACCAATACACCAAACAACCATATATCTCAATACCTCATCAACAAACAACTTCTAAACCAATCAACGATATGATAAAATCATCATCACCATATCCCCCCCTCAAGCTTAGAGGGGTTGAAAAGCACTCTAAGCTTGAAGAAGAACAACCATAGAAAAGAGATGTAAAGAGGAATGAACTTGAGAGTGTGTAAGAAGTGAACGAGAGGAATGTGTTTAGGAATTTGTGAATGAGAGAAATACGAAATGACCACTTTTGGGTCTCAAAGAAATGCCTCAATGGGCTTAAAATTGACCTCTATGGGTCACAACAATGACCATCTATGGGTCGAAACAAGACCATCTATGGGTCAAAACAAGCCTCTATGGGCGAAACAAGCCTCTATGGGCATCAAAACAAGCCTCTATGGGCATCAAAACAAGCCTCCATGGGCAATAACAAGCCTCCATGGGAATAACAAAGCCAACTATGGGCAAACAAAGCCACTATGGGCATAACAAGCCACTTTGGGCAAACTTGACCAACTATGGGTCGTAAAAAAAACGATCCTATGGATCATGAGAAATGAGCCAACTATGGGCTAAGAAATGAGAAAAGAAAAAAGAAACATTTGATTTTGATTTTCAGTTGAATTGAATCGAATTTGATTGATTTGATTTGAATGGAATTGTATTGAATTGAATTTGGAAATAATGAAAGAAGAAAAGAGAATAACTATCATCAACTAACACCAATCCCACTACCATCATCTAAGAATAACCAGCAACATCAACACAACAACAAATCAAGAACGACACCAGCAGAACAACAACAACAACCACATCTATCAGCAACTAAAATTCACCAATCCAACATCATCACAACAACATTATCACATTAACATGCTAATAGCAAACCAACACAGCTTCAACAAACCCAAATTCACCAAAAATTGCGACAATCATTCACCAAATTTCACCCCCACAACGAAAGAATATAAACGAGAAATCAAGAAAAGTACCAGAATCATACCGACGAGATGACGAGAAAAACTAACCACCAGAAATTCAGGAGCAGCGGAAGACCTCAAACCATCGAATGGTAGGAATGAAATGTTTGAAGAATGACTCAGCGAAGGACTTCGAGTGAAATCCCCAAATCAGCGCCAAAAATTGAGGAAGAATTTGCATTAATCTCAAGAATTCAAATACGAAACACAAGTGGGAGATTACTAGACTTCGAACAAGTGCAAGAATTCGAGAATCGAGGTCAGAATCACAAGAATTGGTCGAGAAATTTTCCGGGAAAACGAGCCACGAATTTGAGAAAAATGGAGATTGAGAAACAAGAGCCCTAGAAATTGTTGATCGAAGATATTTGCGGAATTAAAACTTGCGGAAGAAATTCTCCAATTGCGGAAGAAGAAAACCCAGTTAAATGAACAATCAATCTGATAAACGAAATCGAACAAGAAATCGCAACCCAGAAAAATCGCAGAAAATAAGATGAAATTTTGTGAATTTGGAAGAGAATTTGCAGAAGAATTTGAGCTAGGATTCGTCCTGCTCTGATACCATGTTAAATTTCTTGTTTAGGGAGGAAGAAAGGAGAAAAGATTGAGGTCATCCATTGATGACTTTAGAGAGAGCTTGAAGAACGTAGAGAGAAAGAGTAATGAAACATGTATTATTATGATGTAAGGAGTAAAAGAAGTAAGTTGTTAGAATATTACATTCTACCTATTTATACTAATTACAATAGGTAACCAAACTAATGTTATCTAACAAACTAACTAACAATATTAGTAAACTCTTAACAACCTAACAACAATGACTAAATCTTAAACTCCAACACATAGCTTAATTATTTTTATAATATTTATTAACTTAGTCCTATTTTCTTGTTATAATTTGCATTTTCGCCATGTTTAACTGCTGAAATGCATATGAGATGGGCAGGGAACACTATTGCTCATGTACTTGCTAGATAGGAATCCCCTTAGAGGAAGAAATTATATTTGGAAAAGACGGAGTTGATTATATTTACTAACCTGTTTCTTAACATACCAAGGATACCATGGGATTTTAATTTGCAACTTCAGTTGTGCAAGAGAGTACCTAGTAGCTGTTACTGGCACCACTGAATCCACATCTCCACTACACAGTAATACACAAAAATCTGAGAAAAAGAAAAACTATCGTACTCACCTACAACATTAGCAACCCAACATTACCTGAAAACCCAAATTCGCAAACGAGCTGCCATTAGCTCGCGATAAACAGGAAGAATTGAGACCTCTGTATCGTTCCAGTTCCTATTCAAAACTTCACTGTATATCAAGAAAAGCCAATAAATTACCTCCGTATTACTACTATATGTTACAAATGATATGCAGCTTAACAACTGAATTAAACTTACTTGCATGCAGTCCACTTATATGAAAGCTTAGTGGTATTGGCGTGGAGAGCTTTCTGCACGTCTGGCCTATTGTAGTACCTCTCAGCATATTTTTCAGTACATGGATCATACCCAGAAAATTTTCGGAATATCTGAAACATGTAGAACATATAAGTTAAAAGATTAGTTTAATTTCCAAATTGATAAAAAAAAAAAAAAAAAACATAAGTATCAAAGATTTACCAAGTTAGGTAAAACTAAAACATACATGATGAGGAAGGTGAGGCAACTTCATGTTCCTGTGGGTTGAACTTGAACCCCTAGTAGCACCATCAGAGTTATTGCAAGGTGGTGCATATATGTTGTATTGGTCGATATTGCCGAATTCTTGATCCATGGCATACGAATACAGAGTTTCACACTCCTCAGAGTTCTTCTGCCGGTGAAAATCACAGGTGTTAATCAGTTGATGAAAGGTTTTGTCGGAGATCATGGCGTGACTCCACCAATATGTAACAGTTCCTAAATTGTCATAGTAGTTGTCTGTCACTGCATTTCCTACCTGCATATAATATGCAGTATCAATCAGTACCAGAAAATACATTTGTTTCACTTACAAGTTACAACTTAAAAATGGCGAGGACCCAGAAGGTACTGCTTGGTTGATCTCCTTAATAAACATGTAAGATATATCGAGTGACATTTTTGTAATAAAAGAGAAAATAATGATATGCTTAAAGATCATTTACCATAATTCCTTTGAGATTTAGAGGATGCTTGGCTTTGGCATTGTGGGCTAGAATTTCTCTCGCTAATTGAGGGACATAATGTCCAGCATAACTCTCGCCTGCAATGTATAATTCTCGGTGCTTGTAACGTGGAAAACGATTCATCCAATGGATCAAAAATGCCAAGGAGTCTTTTGCTGAATATCAAATTGAAGAAACCACATAATTATATAACGTTTGAACCACTAGCAAATTGTTAAGCACACAAATATTAGTGCATTTGAAGTTTTAATTTCTATGAGGTTTGTCCACATAAATTGCCCTGGAGTTAATTCAAACTGTAAAGCAATGATGCTAATTAGAGAATCCGCAGATCAATTTAAGTACTTGTTCACATTTGTTACCAAATTAATGCAATCAGTACATACCTCATTAATTGATTAATGATCAGTTAAGAACTTATGTTGAACATGTACCACTTATGTTGAACATGTACCAAGTGATTCGGAATTTCAATTATGCTCACGACAAATGTATTGTAACTTATGGTTCATAACTTTATTCATAGTGTACAGCTTATACCTTACACCCTCGCATAGAGTAGTATTTTTATTTATCTTGGTCTATGTACCTAGGAGTTTTGTGGCTGATTCTAGAATAATTACAGCCGTTTTTCTTGGTCTTTTTCTTTCCTTGTCTTCTTGTACAACACAAGGGTTTTAGGTAGGTTTTTAATCTTCTGTTTCTCGTATAAATGTAGATAGATGATAGAGTAGTCGTCTTTTTCCTCAAAACATTGTCATGTTTTCATAAGTATATCAAATAGAAAATCTGGAAATCTTTTCTAAGCAAAACTGTTCTTGTTTCTTTTCATATGATAATGCTTACAAAGATCCTCTTTTTATTGGTGTTAATGATATCTATTTTACTCCAACACGGATATAGATGTCGTATTCGAGTAGAGATCGGAGGATCCGACACTCTACTCCAAGATTTTGGCCAATACTCCGACACGGTCAAGAGAGTGTGTTGACCAATTTTTTAGACACGTCTAACACAAAAAGTGTCGGGAAAATTTTTTTCGACACTTTTTTTTTCATAGAAAAAAGAAAAAATTCAGTTGTAATTCATATAAAAAATAAGGATAAATGAACTTTGACTCAATAACAAAAACAAATGTCACGTGCTTTTAAGAGACTAAGCAAGGCAAATAAAGTTTCAACTGTCTCTTCTCTCTTCATTTCTCATCACTTGTGTTAAGAGGTAACTAGTTTAATTTCTTTGCATGCTTTATTTTTTGTTTGATTTGTTGATGAGCTAGATAAAGTTGTCATGTGATTTTAGCTCTTTTCCCGTCCAATTGGTACTTTTGGATTCATATAACCCCAAATTCATTTTGAACATGATAATATGAGGTATTATATAACTAGTGTGTAGATTTTTATGTTTGCATTAGTTGTTGGTCGAATTTCGGGAACGTAAATGTGATTTTAGGCCTATTTCAGTCTTTTCCCGTCGAATTTCTACTTTTAGAGTCATTTCACCCAAAATTATTTTTGAACATGATAATATGAGGTATTATATAACTAGTGTGTAGATTTTTAGGTTTGCATTAGTGTTGGTCGAATTTCGGGAACGTAAATGTGATTTTAGGTCTATTTTGGCATTTTCCTGTCCAATTTGTACTTTTGGAGTCATTTAACCCCAAATTCTTTTTGAACATGATAATATGTGGTACTATATAACTAGAGTGTAGATTTTTAGATTTGCATTAGTTGTTGGTCGAATTTCGGGAACGTAAATGTGATTTTAGGCCTATTTTGGCCTTTTCCTGTCCAATTTGTACTTTTGAAGTCATTTAACCTCATTTTCTTTTTGAACATGATAATATGAGGTATTATATAACTAGTGTGTAGATTTTTAAGTTTCCATTAGTTGTTGGTCGAATTTCGAGAATGTAAATGTGATTTTAGGCCTATTACTCCTTTTTTCGTTCAATTTGGAATTTTAAAGTCATTTAACTCTAAATTCCTTTTAAACAAGATAATATGAGGTATTATATAATTAGTCTGTAGATTTTTAGTTTTTCATTAGTTGTTGGTCGAATTTCGGGAACTTAAATGCGATTTTAGGCATATTTTGGCCTTTTCCCGACTATGGGTAGGGGTGTGCAAGGGTGGGGGAGTGGTGAGATGGGGAGGATGGTAGGGTTGGGAGGTGTGAGTGGGGAGGTATGGGGTGGGAAGGGGTGGGGGAGTGGTGTGGTGGGGAGGATGGTGGGGTTGGGAGGTGTGAGTGGGAAGGTGTGGGGTGGGCAGGGGTGGGTGTGGGTGTGTGCAGGGTCAGCAGAGGTGGGCTTTGCACCTCTGCCCACCCTGCAGACCCCCACCCACCCCACATGTCCCCACCCATCCCACACCTGCCCACTGCACCAGTGTTACCTAATTCGCTGTTAAATTCGTCTTTTTAATTCGCCAATTAGCCCAAAATGAGCCAAAAATGAAACAAAACTGACCATAATTCGCTTTTCTCAATTTGAGATTCGCGGTGAATTAGATAACACTGCACTGCACACCTCCACCCACCTCCCCACCCCCTTCACACCCCTCCCCCACCACCTAGCCCCTGCACACCCCTCCCCCAACCCTTTGTCCACCTGCCCCCACCCTGGCCACCTCCCCCACGCCTGCCCACCTCCCCCTCCCCTTAGTGTACTCCCTATTTTTGAACATGATAATATAAGGTATAATATAACTAGTATGTAGATTTTTAGGCTTGCATTTGTTGTATATCGAATTTCGGGAACGTAAACATGATTTTAGGGCTATTTTGGCCAATTCGTGTCCAATTTGTATTTCTCGAGTCATTTAACCCCAAACTCATTTTGAACATGATAATATAATGTATAATATAACTATTGTCTAGATTTTTAGGCTTGCATTAGTTGTTGGTCGAATTTTGGGAACGTAAATGTGATTTTAGGCCTATTTTGGCCAGTTCACGTCCAAGTATTAGATTTTGAGTCATTTAACACCAATTGTTTTTTGTGAATATGACTATATAAGGTATAATATAACTAGTGTGTAGATTTTGAACCTTCAACTTATTGTTGGTTGAATTTTTGGGAAGGTATATGTAATTTTTAGAACTTTAGACTACGGTAAATGATTGAATATTTATATATGTGTTTTTTTCCTTGGTTGTTTTGCAAGGTTTATATGTATAGTACTTTGAAGGGCTTCACCATGGAGGAGTTAAATGAAGTTCGAGTTAAGTTGGTGACTTACCTATGTGACGATTGTTTATGAACATTTTCGGAGGATTATTTTTCCTAATATATGTACACTTTATCAATTTATGTACATTTTATATATTAATTCAATATATTTTAAATTTATTTTTTTAATCGCATTTCGGTTATATTTTTCCACTATTGAGAAAAACCCAAAGTAAGAGGGTGTGGGAGGTGGGTAGTGGGAGGTGGTGTGGGTGGGCAGGTGGGTGGGTGGGGGTGAGAAGTGGTCTGTGGGTGGACAGGGTTGTGGTGGGGTATGGCAGGTGAGTAGGGGTGTGGGGAGGTGGGCAGGGGGTGGGGTAGGGTTGTGGCAGATGGGCAGGTGGGTGAGAGGTGGGCAAAGGGTGGGCAGGGGTGTGGGGAGGTGGGCAGAGGTGGTGTATAGGTGGGTAGAGGGTGTGCAGGTGGGTGGGCAGGCTGGGGTGTGGGAGGTGGGTAGGGGTGTGGGGAGGCGGGCAGAGGTAGGGTGCAGGTGGGTGGGGTGTGGGCAGGGGTGGGCAGAGGTGGGGTGCAGGTGGGCAAAGGTGGGGTGCAGGTGGGCAAGTGGATAGGTTAGGGTGGTCAGCAAGGGAGGCTGGCAGCAGGTATTGTTTTAAAAAAAAAACGAAAATTGGAAAAGGACTGGGCTTTTTGGCATAAACCACAACCCTTCTTAAAAATGAAGGGTTGCTGTTTTTCTCCCTAAATAGCTGCCCTTAATTAATTAAGGGTTGCGGTTTTATTAGAAACTGCAACCCTTTCTTTTGGCTGAAGGGCTGCTGGCCAAATACGCAACTTAGGGTTGTTTTGACCGCAACCTTTATATATTTTTCCACTAATGATAAAACAATTGAATAATATTTAACTCTGTGTAATTACACGTAAAATCAAGTGGCTTAAAATTCTATTATTAATCAACATACTTCTTTTTTTATGTGGGACAATTAGACAAAAAGGGGCTTTTCCTTAAATATCCCCTCAATGTCAATCTTTATTTTCCTTCAAATCAAAAAATGTCACCCCTACTCAACCAGACCCTATAATTCAGACTCAACTAACATAAACGCAAGCTTCATCTAAACGTGAATGGATTAGACCTTAACCAGGCCCAAAACAAAGAACCTCATCAAACCGACCCCATTATCAGCTAGAAGTGTAAGTGTGTAACATTTTTCTTAATTTTATTATCATCACTATATTTATGACATTAGCAAAGGGACAGTTGAGAAATCGCATAGAAGAAATAAAAGGAAGGTGGACCAAAAACAAAGAGGTAGCATTAATAGTGTAAAAAAGAGAAAGAGTAATAGTGGTAGTTACCGGACATTGCTTGAGTAACCCACTGGGTAGACTACCCGCTACTAATAGACAATTAAAATATTGGTATTTAAGTCTAGTTGGATTCCACTATCATAATTACCACAACCTTATATTATGAGGTGGGTAGTCTACCCGGTGGGTTAACCAAGTTTTTTCCGTAGTTACCATTACCACTTACCAGTGCGACGATCACCGGTATCAAAGAGATCAGATGACTTATTGGAATAAGAGAAACCAACTCCTGCTGGAGTTTCCAAGAAAAGGAGATTTGCAGCCTGCTTCCATGAGAACTTATTCATGTATAATCCTGTCGCTGACTTCTTTATCTTAAATGGCCCTATCTCTTCCGATGCACCATACGCCACTGACGAGCATCCTGGTCCTATTTTAATCCAATCAATCAATAATTACTATTCTCTTCGTCGCTTAATTAACTTTTTATCTAATACTTTTTTATTTTCGATTTAGTGATCTACTTTCTTATTCTAAGTGAAAGTTTTTTTTTTTTTTTAAGAGAAGAGTATCATTTTAATGATAAATTATTAATAATATACAATTTTTATTTTTCTAAAAAAACATGTGAGAATTTGCTAGATTAATAATAATGTATAAATTTGAATTACTATTAACTTTTTATAATATTTGGGAAGACATAATTAAAGATATAAATAGTTAAATTGTGTTTTGAAAATTGTAAACAAAAATGAAAAGTTTATAAAAAGGAGTATTATCAACTAAAATTAATGTGGTGTTCTTTTCGAAGGACAATAATGTACTCATTCTGTCCCATAATATAGTACTTGATTTTTCTCTAGAGGTCAAACTTTAAAATCTTTGACCACACATTCTCATTTATATATGTAAAAAAAACATATGTATGCAGAATCTTGTTAGATTCGTCTCAAATATTTATATTGAAGACTATATGAAAAAAAAAAAACTAAATTATGAAATGGAGGGACTACTTATTACTGTGTACTTATTGTACCACTGATCAAATAAAACCAAAAAATAACAATAATTAACTATTATTGAGACATTTATGAAGAGGGCTGCACGTTGTTTGCTATTCGTTGTTTGCTATTATTGTGGGCCAATGTACCACATAACTTTTTTTTGGTACAACAACCGATATTCTAAGTGAGCATACATGTTAGAGTATCACTATTTTGGACTGGAGTTTGGTCTCAATCGATATGGGGAAAGTTCTCCTCACCAGTCTTACACTGTTATTATGTATATAAAGCTTAAACTAGAGACATCTCATTAAACAAAAAGTCCTCAAGCGTGTGATTATGCAAATCATAGTAGTATAGGAGGGATGGACAACCATAATTCACGGCATGCACATATAGATAGATATCTGAAAGAACCTAGAGTACATCTTAGTTAGATGTGAATGTCTCCTATTTTATGCATTATATTTTTTTTTTGCAAGAATGTATAGGTTTCCGTCAAAAAAAAAAAAAAGAATTTATAGGTTGTCGACATCATGTAGAGAAAGTATGTCTCATAATGATTCTAATTTTACTATATTCCTACTTTCTAGTAAAGTTCGTATACAATGAATTGTAAGAACAATTTCTTATTACCAATTGGACGACTTGTTTGGTGATAAAGGTTTGTATTTGATAACTAAGCGAGAAATCATGGTGAGCACACCTTTAGAGGGAGAAACAATGGACACCAAGGAAGAACAACAGAAGAAGAAACTCCATCATATATGTTCAACATTCGAAATCCGACCCCAAATAAGGGGAAAACTTTTAAACTTTTAGTGACTATTTGCCATACAGAATCAATGATAATGGAGTAAAGAAAATCTTCCAGGAGGATTGTTGTAGCCTAAAAATCAACGGCTATTGCGCTGACACGTGGCCTCATCAGAGCCTTACATGTGGCATATATGCAGGGGAGTAAAGTACAAAGGGCCTGAAGGTGACAGGCCTAAAAGTACGTTTCTCTGAAGAAAGCGTACTAAAGGTCCTTCTCCTGGCCCCAAAAATTGTACTTAGGCCCAGTAAAAATGATCTACACCTTTATATGAAAGTGAGGTGTGCTGACCAATTAATTGCTGCCACGTGTCCCACTACTTTGATTAGCCAATCAGATGCTCCCAAATTAGGGTGACATCAAGGCAACAGTCATTTCAAACAGTATAAATAGTCCTTGATTTCAGGGTGAAAGGTACGTTTTTCAGAGCATAGTACTGTTACTCTGTCATAAATTCTTCTCTCTCTCTCTACTTTCTCTCTCTAAAAGTTCCTTTACATCCCTGACATATGACTTAAGCATCGGAGGGGTAAATACCACCCAAACCTCCAGGGTGGGTCCCTTTTTGCAGGTTGCTGGTCAGGAGTTAGCATCGGGATTTGAACCAATCATTGTTGCACAAGTCTCCAGTTTTAAGAACCTATCTTTGGGAGTGTGATATAAGTTTGCTAGTTTTACACTACATAACATTTGGCGCCGTCTGTGGGGAGACGCAACAATGACGGATTGTCATTCATCGAATGTCGCAAGGAACAGAAGTTTTAGAGTTCAGGTTGGATTACCGTTGATGACGAGAGACCCCTCGTGGAGGATCATGGCCATGCTGCCGTTCATCTAGAGGGTAGGACTGTAACTCCAGTCATCCAAGAGAATCTTGACCGTCCAGTGACAGCTGGTCATTTGGAAAATGTGTTGAATGACTTCCAGGCAAGAATGGCCGCTGTTATGGAAGAGCAGATTAAGAACAATATGTTGTTCTTTCAGATGAGTCCGGGAGGAGAGGCAGCTGCCGCTCAAAGGGCGATCCCAGGAGGGTCGTCCAGGACCTAGTCGGCCACCTCGGCCAGAGTTGACTAGGCCGCCTTCCAAAGGAAAGCAGCCAGCGGTTAGTGATTCTAGGAGGAAGATGGACTGGAAACTGGTGGTCCGTCCAGCCGATAATATCCCTCCTACTGGTCACATGATGGAGACTGATGTCAGGGAGTACTGGAGGCCAAGAGGGCGGCAGCCAGCAGCGTTCGGCCTCTGGCTCCACCCATATATGAAGGATCCGTCCTTAAGCTCCCGTCCAGAACAGTGGCACGAAGCCGTGGCCATCAGCTTTCCAGCCAAGGCAGGAGAAGACAGTTTTGCAGCCTATGGTGTACAGGCGTCAAGCCTTAGCTAACACCTCATCTAATCCGGTTTTGAAAGAGTACCGTCAGGAGCACATACCCATTGAAGGGCAGGTGGCGGCACTCCAGATCAATTGGCCCACTCCTTTCTCGGTCAGGATCATGGAGTCCCCTCCTTTCCCAAAGGTTAAGCTCCCAACCATTGAACCTTTTGACGGAACTACTGATCCGGACGATCACCTATCAGCTTACAAGCATCAGATGTATGTCCAAGGAGTGGACGATGCTACTTGGTGTAAGAATTTTCCAGCTACTTTGAAGGGAGTAGCGCAAAAATGGTTTAACAACTTGCCGCCTAACTCAGTGAACAATTTTACTGAACTTAGCATTCTATTCACCAGTCACTTTGTGGCTAATCGTCAGAACAAAAAACAAGCATGCACCTGGGAAAGGTCATCCAAGGTCCTAAGGAGGCCTTGAGAGGTTATGTGAAGAGATTTAATCTAGAAGCATTGCAGATCCAAGATCTGAATGCAGGTGTGGCGTTTGACGCCTTCATCAGAGGCCTAAGGCCAGGAAGTTTTAAGTTTGATTTGGTGAAGAAGAAAATCACTACTTTACGGAAGCATTGAGGGAGGCTGAAGCATTCATTCATGCCACAGAGGTTTGTGCTGAAGCAAACAGCCAGAGTGAAGAAAGTGAAGAAGCTGTTCAGCCAAAAAAGAATCCGCCCAAGAAGGCTGAGACTTGGGCAATGACTTCTATGACCACCTCGTCCAAGAGAAGTAGGCGGTCAGAGCCGGCGGCCTCAGCTGAACCAATAGAGTTCAACAAAGATCAATATTCCATTTTGATGGAAATAAAAGATCAGCATGAGCTAAAGGCGCCGGCCGAAATGAAGACGCCTTACCGTAACAGAGAAAGAGCAAGTATTGTCACTTTCACAAAGATTGTGGGCATGAAACCAATGAATGCAAGCATTTGAAGCGAGCGCTAGAAGAGTTGGCTCGAAAAGGAAAAATGAACAATTACCTACCCTCGTCAGGAAGGAAGTTTCAGAAAAGGGATAACCGTCAAGGAAGAAGATGGACGGAGATAGCACGGATGATGATGTAGTAATGGTCATCTCAGGAGGATTTGCGGCTGGAGGTCCAACAAATCGTGGCCACAAAAACTATTTGAGGGAACTCAGCCAGGTTATGCTCATCAACCAGGCCGAGTCTGATCCTTTCCAAAAATAGTGGTCAGCGAGCTGGACCGAGGAATAAGGACGCCGCATGATGATCCAGCTGGTGTGGAAATGAAGATTGCCAACCTTAGGGTTAGGCGAATTTGATTGATACGGAAGCTCCACTGATATAATCAGTGCTGATTGTTTGTCTCGTTAAATTTGAAAAAATGATTTGATGCCGTAATCATCCTATAATGGTTTTGGCGGAGGGTCATCACCCTATGGGAACCGTCACATTGCCCGTCAGGGTTGGAGAAAAAGATGCGGCCAGGACGCTTTTTGTGAAATTTTTGGTAGTACGAGACTTGACTGCTTATAATGTCATTCTCGGACGACCTACCTTAAATCACATCAAGGCTGTCATTGTGACCCATTTAATGCTGATGAAGTTTGAATGTGATGGAGGGAAGATTGGATCCCTTTATGGAGATCAGCAAGCTGTCAGAGAATGCTATCTCACCACACTCAAACCATCATCTTGGAAAGAAAAGGCAGAGTGCCCAAAGGTTCAAGAAGATGATTCGGCCAAGAAGGTTAAAGGCCAGATTGTTGAGCTTAAGGCAAGAAGTGAGAAGGTTCAAGAGTGCCTCCTCCTGAGAAGCAATCCGTCCATGCTTTTGCCTAGCAAGAAGAGAAAGTGTTTGGCAATTAAAGAAGAAAACATTCATCTGAGATAATGGCTATAATGGGTCTGGGACTAGAACGTCCAGAACCGTGGAAAGTCCAGTAGAGATTTGCTTAATCCAGAAGCGTCCGGAAAGGACATTGAAAATTGGATCAGTTTTGAGATCAGAGATTCAGGACGCCTTAGTTGCGTTGCTGCGAGAATTCGAAGATGTGTTTGCCTATGCTGTAGAGAGATGCCTGGGATAGACCTGAAGTGGCCGTCCATAAGCTCAACATTGAGCCGGGGCAAAAGCCTATTCGGCAGAAGAAGAGCACTCTGGGCCGGCCAGAAATAAGGCCGTTGATGAAGAAGTCCAAAAGCTGCTCAAGTCTAAGTTCATCCGGGAAACATATTACCCAGATTGGGTAGCAAATGTTGTGATGGTTCCAAAGCCGAATGGCACTGGAGAATGTGTTGATTATACAGATCTGAACAAGGCTTGTCCTAAGGACAGCTTCCCGTTGCCTAAAATTGATCGTCTGGTGGATTCCACAGCCGGCCATGCCCTGCTGAGTTTTATGGACGCCTATTCTGGCTTCCACCAGATTCCTATGTGGCCGGATGATCAAGATAAGACTTCCTTCATTACTGAGAAAGGATTGTATGGATGGCTCAGGATGCCCTTCGGCCTAAGAAATGCGCCAGCCACATTTCAGAGGCTCATTAATACGGTATTTCAGCCACAGCTTGGGCGAAATATGGAAGCCTATATCGACGACATGATCGTCAAGAGTAAAGAAGAGAAAGATCATCTGGACGATCTGAGGGAAACCTTCCTCACTTTGAGAAATTAAGTTGAAGCTCAATCCACAAAATGTGTGTTCGGTGTAGTTGCTGGGAAATTTCTGGGATTTTTGGTTGATCAGAGAGGGATTGAAGCAAATCCCGATAAAATTCAAGCCATTATGAATATGTCTTCGCCGTCCAAGGTCAAAGAAGTTCAGCGTTGACGGGCTGTTTGGCTGCTCTTGGACGGTTTCTCTCAAAATCAGGAGACAAATGTCACCATTTCTTTGCTACATTAAAAAGAATGCCAAGTTTGAGTGGCGGAAGAGCTGAGGTGGCGCTTCAGCAAGTAAAGATCATTTCGGCAGTGCCAGATTGATCAGTCCGCCGAAGGGAGAAAATGTTTTTTATCTGGCTGTTCCCTTCGCAGTAAGCGTGTCTCTCTTGCTGAGAGAGACTCAGTGCAGTTCCCGTCTATTTTGTGAGCCATGTACTGAAAGATGCAGAGAGCAAATATTCGCCCATTGAGAAGTTCGGCTTGGCTTTGTTGATGGCTCGCCGGAAGTTAAGGCCTTACTTCTTAGCCCACAGCATTCTTATATATACTGATCAGCCGCTAAGCAAGTTTGCATAAATGGATGCATCTGGCCGGATGTTAAAATGGGCTGTTGAGCTTAATATGTTTGATTTAACATTTGAGCCTAGAAAGGCAATCAAAGGCCAAGCTTTGGCTGATTTCATTGTAGAGCTTACTCGGCCTACGTTAGAAAGCGTCCAAGACCGGCGGACGGAAAGGCGTCATTGGACCCTTATGGTGGATGGATCCTCAACTGCTAACGGATGTGGGGCAGGAATCATTTTTCAATCTCCAGAAGGGGAAAGTTTGAATATGCTATGAAGTTCAAATTCCAGGCGTCCAATAATGAAGCAGAGTATGAAGCTCTCTTAGCCGGCAAAAAATGTGCAAAGCGGCTGGGCCTTGGAAATTGAAGCTAAAACTGACTCTCTGCTGGTCGTCAGTCAAGTCAATGGTGAGTTTGAATGCAAGGAAGCGTCCATGAGCAAGTATATGAATTTGGTCAAGGAAGAGATCAAGTCTTTAAAGAGGTTCGTCCTAGATCAGGTGCCCAGATCAGAGAACCATCAGCTGATGCCCTCTCTAAACTGGCCAGCTCGGCTGAGGAGAGTTCCTAGAACAGTCTTCTGGGAAGTAAAGGCGGCCAAGAGCATTGAGGCCGGAGAAGTGCTGTTTCTCAGCCGAGAGATGAGTGGATGAGTCCAATCATTGAATTCAAGAAAACTGGCCGTCTGCCTCTTGACCCAATTGAAGCCAAGTATGTGAAAGCAAGGGACAAGTGGTTTGAGTTGTGGAATGAGACTCTATACAAGAAATCTTACAATCGGCCTCTTCTCAAGTGTATCAGCCGAAAGGAAGGTCTGGACGTTTTAAGGATTGCATGAGGGAGCTTGTGCTTCCACATTGGAGGAAGAGCTTTGGCAGAAAGGCTCTCAGGACGGGCTACTTTTGGCCGTCCTTAAAAGAAGAGCATGCTATGCAAGAATGTGATAGTTGCCAAAAGCATGGTAATATCTATCAAAAGCCGTCCAATTACTTGACTCCCATTCTCTTTCCTCTTCCCTTTGCTAAATGGGGGATGGACATCCTTGGGCCTTTTCCTATTGCTGCCGGCCAGAAGAAATTTGTAATAGTAGCTTGGACTACTTTACAAAATGGGTTGAAGCTGAAGCATTAAGGGGATCACCACTAATGACGTCAAAGGGTTCATCTGGAAGAACTTGATTACAAGGTTTGGATGCCCCAGTCGATCGTCTTTGATAATGGGCCACAATTTGAACACCAAGCTCCGTCAATGGTTGGCTGACCAAGGAATCAAGGCTCACTTTGCCGCAGTAGCTCATCCACAGGCTAATGGGCAAGTTGAGGCTTTTAACAAGATTCTTTCGGCCGGGATAAAAAGAAGTTGGACAATGCAAAGGGGCTTTGGGTAGAAGAATTGCAGCTGGTCTTATGGTCAATAAGGACAACGGCCAAGAACATTCAGGAGAGACTCCTTTTATGATGGTCTATGGCTCTGAGGCCGTCCTTCCTATTGAGGTTGAAGAACCCACTTTAAGAGTAATGATGTACTCAGAAGACGCTAACTGGGCAGCTCTTAGGACGGCTCTGGACTTAGTTCCTGAAGTCAGGGGCAATGCTTTGCTGAGATGCAACTATACAAGTTGAGAATGGCAAGGACTTCAACAAAAGAGTTGCAAGCGTCCGTTAAAGCTGGGAGACCTCGTCCTAAGAAAAATGGAAGCGGTCGGCCGAGCCAAAGAGTTAGGCAAGCTTACTCCTAACTGGGAAGGACCCTACAAGATAATCGAAGTAGTTCAGAATGGCACCTTTCGTCTAGAAGGTTGGACGGACGTCCATTCCTAGGACGTGGAATTCTGACACTTTGAAGAAATACTTTGTTTAGGGCATCCACTAAATTGTAATCTTTTATTAATGCATTACAAAGAAAAAGTAGAATGTATACATGTATCTTGACTATTCGTCAAGCAAACTTCATATAATACAGCTCTACTTCTCTATGACTTTGTTTGATTTATTTGTTAAAGTTATATACAATCGTCCAAAGTCATTAATTTAACAAAGCAAAAAGACAATGCACCTTTCATTAGGAGGTCGGCCGAACATGTTATCGTCCTTAAATGGATAAATATGAAGATTTGGCCGGTTGTTTACTTAAAGAGTTGAACACTCCTGAACAAGGTCGGCTGGATTAGGACGCCTTAGTAAAGGTTCCTACTTTCCGTCAAAAGCCACAAAACTTCGAAATAACAACCTTAGTAAAGGAACAAGTTATTTCATAATTTAACAAAGATGGACGAGTTACAATCATCTTAGAAAAACGTCCAAGTTATTTAAAAATTACCTCTTAACTCCTTCTTGAACAGGAAAGTTATAAAAACTCCTCGTCCAAGAAGGGGGGCATATAGGGGCATAATTTATAAATTGACTAAGTCTTTGTCCAATGACGAATGATACCCAGGTTCTGGCCGGACAAACTATTAACTTGGTGTTTTTTGAAACCAAAAATTAAAACAAGTCTTTGCTTGAGCATCTGGTGATGAACGTCCAGAAAAGACTACTGGGTCAGATAAAAAATGATTGACGAATTACTTTATACTTGGATATTAATGAAGGTTGTAATGTAATCGCCAAAAGAGTTGATTAGATCGGCCAAATATTATGACGAGTTGCTTTTGTACTTGTATAATATGGGTTGTAATGTAAGACGTCAAAAACAGTAAAGCATAAGCAAAGAGAGATTGAAAAAGATAGCTTTTCATAAATGTAAAAGAGATGATTACAACCTAATTCAACTAAGTACAAGAAAGAAAGAAAAAAGGTACAAGTGGCCCACGGCCAAGATACAACAAAAGACTAGGCGGCAGGAGGATCATTGTCCTCTTCGTCCTGAGCCTCCATATCGTCTTCTCCTTCTTCATCCTCAGAAGATTCTTCAAAGACGGGAGGTCGCTCCAGATATGGTGGCTTGTGCAAGGCTTCTTGGAACTCCAGCCGACGAGCATATCTGGGGATATCCTCCTCCTCGGCCATCATACCAAAGGCCTGCACCGCCCATTCTTTTGAGGTATCTATGACGGTGTTCATAGCCTCCTTAGCCGCAGCAACCGTGTCCGCAACCTCAGCGCGAAGGGCTTGGTTCTTTACCTTCAGGACGAGGTTCTCTTTGAAAAAACACAGCCATTGTCATGACTGAGTTCCTCTCGTCCGCCAGGGCACGTTCCAAAGATGCCCGTTCGTCCAGCATCTCCGTCAGCCGAAGGAGATAGACTTTGATCTGAGATTCTAGTTCGGCTGACCGTTTTTCCAAGGCAATCTTGGTTTGCTGATGCAACACCTCTTGCTCGGAAATAACGAACTGAGCATGGTCAGCGGCCGCGGTCACGTCCTGGACGAGCTTCTTATTTTCTTTTCGAAGCGCTTTCGCCCAGTCCTCAGTAAGCATGCTACGAGCAAAAAGCTGAGAATATGAAAGGAGAGGGTATGTCTGGACGGTTAAAAAAGAAAGAAGTAAATGCCAAGTAGAAAACATAAGCGTCTAAAGAAAGAAGGATGTACCTCGGCAGCAAGTTGAGACATGTACCCTACATGCCCAGATGATGCTCCCCTCAACCCCTTAATATAGGGTTCAGGAAAGCATTTGAAAAGCTCCGTCTTGAGCTTCTCGCGGTCGGACGATGACATCTTTCCGAAAGCCGGAGAAGATTCATCGTCAGAAAGGCTAGGGGAGCCGTCAACAGCTGGACCCTTCCCTTTATTTGAAAGATTAGACTCGTCAGTACATCTGATGGGAATAACAACGGCTTGTTTGTTGGACGGACTCATTGGACGCCCGCCAACCTGTAGTGTTCTAACTACGTTTGAATAATAAGACTCACCAGAAGAACGGGAAGCCGTCCTATAGGCGGTAGGCATCTGGTCTACCAGCTTGGCTACTGGCCCAGAGAAGGCAGACCCGTCAGCAGCCGCGTCCGGCTGAGAAGATTGGCCCGCATCGTCCAAAATAACAACCTCGTCAGGTTGTTGGGCTGCAGGCTGCTCGGCAGGCCCAGCGTAGGTCACCAGAGCCATGGGGCCGATCTCGACCGGTTCTTCCTTGGCCTCCTCTTTGGCCGGGATGTCTATCACGACCTTGGGAACCGGCCGTGTCGATTTCTTCTTTTTTGCGGTAAACCCCTTTGCCTTCTTAGAAGGGGGAGCTTCGCTGGTCCCAGCCGGCCGTTTCTTCGCTGCAGCTTTCTCGGCCAAGGCCTTTGATGTTGGGGCATTTTTATGAGAAATTAGAAATGTAAAAGAATTAGAGGCTCTTCAAAGAAGCAGGTCGACCATAAAATGTTCGGACGTGTTGCTCCACGAAGAGGCAGCCCGTCCAGCCATAATCTGGATGAGTTGCTCTCCAAAGAAGCAGCTCATCCAGTCATTGTCTGGACGTGTTGCCCCTCGAAGACGCAGCCCGTCCAGCCATAACCTGGACGAGTTGCTCTCCAAAGAAGCAGCTCGTCCAGTCATTGTCTGGACGTGTTGCCCCTCGAAGATGCAGCCCGTCCAGCCATAACTGGACGAGTTGCTCTTCAAAGAGCAGCTCGTCCAGTCGATGTCTGGACGTGTTGCTCCTTGAAGAGCAGCCGTCAGAAATCAGCCTGGATGAGTTGCCTCTCGAATAAACATCGTCCAGCTGTTGCTTGGACGATTGGTTAAAAAAAAAAAAAAAAAGTGTAATCTTACCAGAGGTGTCAGCCCTCTTTTCAGCACCTGACTTGCTGTATTCCTTCCAGAGAGTATCAGCAAATCTGGACGAACTCATATCTCCTATCCAAGATTTCCTGAGTTTACTTCTGGCTGAATCTGCAAAAAGAGAAAAAAGCAGGTGTTAGACGAATGATAATCAAGCCGGGAATTTTACTTAGAGGATTATTAGTAATTATACCTCTGTCCTCGTCCTGCCGCAAGCCGGCAGCGACAAGAAAGTTATCATGATAAAACATCTCTTTAAAAGGGATCCAATTGGACGGACCCTTGAAAGAGACGTCTTCCATGGAATACTCCGAAATCCGGAAATACTCCACCATCTCCTCGGCAGAGCTATCCTCTAGTTCCAGATACGAAGCCATCCGTCCAGTGTTAGTGTTAGATCGGCTAAAATACCGAAGCCGACTAGCCACCGCTTTGCTGGGCGCCTGGACGAAGAGGAACTCACCCTTCCAAGAGTGCATCTTGGATGTCTTATCCCAAGACGTCAAGAAGCCTTGACGGTTGCATACACTCAGCCAGCTTCCTTCGACGGTTCTAGGAACCTTGGCAACGTAATGGATGTGGGTGAAGGCGGCCAGAGAAGGATTCTTCCCTTTAAAATTGCAAACGGCCAGAAAGGTAAGGATGTTTTGCCAAGAGTTTGGGGCAAGCTGATTATGTCCTATACCATAATAGGAAAACTGGCCGATGAAAGGGTGGAGAGGAAAGCGAAGGCCGGCATCTAATGCCAGCCGATAAACGGAAAAATGGCCGGAGGGGCACTAAGGATGGTATCCTCTCGGCCAGGGAGAACGAATTTGTAGCCCGGCATGGCATGGCCATTGAAAAGGGTAAGGTCCGAGCCTAATCGTCCCAGCCAAGTGTTATCGGCCAGGATGAATCTAGGGTCAGAAAGGGACCTAGCCGCCGTCTTATTTCAGACGAAGTCGTCGACGGCTCTTCTGAATCGCTGGCAGGGTTGGAAGAGCTGGTCGTCTTTGGCTCATCCGAGACCGTCTCGCGTATGGACGGGTTGGGGTCTGGAGAGCCTCTGGTTTCTTGTTCCTCCTGAACATATTCAGGGGAAGGATTTGGAACTGCTGGACGAGCGCTTTGGACTTCTCGCTCCCCGTCAGCAGGATTTCGCCCAGTAGATGCCTCCATTTCGAGCTGGAGGCCGGCAGGTTAACTCCTGTCTGATACGAGCTGTGTGCTTGACTCGAGCCAGATTACCCTGCACAGGTAAAGACTGGGTCGTCTGACTTAGTTGGCCATGAGAAAAGAAAAAAAATGCATGTCCGGCCAAGATGGGTCCAACTCTAGAAGATTCCAAAGAAGATAGGCCCTCTGTTCTAGGGCTAGTACCAACCCTTGAGCGGCCGGGTTTGTTGAATGAAGAAGACGAGCTCATTTTCTTAAAATATGTGTGAAAGCAAGAAAGAAAGTTGAGAATATACCTGTAGAGGAAGAGTTCGGACGAGCGTCAAAGATGACTTGAGACCTCGGACGAGCAAAGTAGCAATTACAAGGGCTTGGACGGGAGTAATTCTTCTCTCTAAAAGTTCAGTAAAAATTTGCAGAGTCTCTCTCTCTAGAAAATTTCTCAGCAATGTTAAAATGATTCCCGGAGCGACTAAGGCACATATTTATAGAGGGGTGAAAATGACCCCTCATCCGGTAAAAAGTAACTGTTATGTATAGGGTTGACCTGTGGAGACCGGCAAAATCGCGCCTCTTTTTTGAAAAAGGGAAGGGCAGTTCCAGGTCGGTTAAAAGAGGAAGATTAACCGTCTTGGCGCCTAGAAGATAATAACTCCCTCTTTTAAGGGGCAAATGTTGTAGCCTAAAAATCAACGGCTATTGCGCTGACACGTGGCCTCATCAGAGCCCTACATGTGGCATATATGCAGGGGAGTAAAGTACAAAGGGCCTGAAGGTGACAGGCCTAAAAGTACGTTTCTCTGAAGAAAGCGTACTAAAGGTCCTTCTCTGGCCCCAAAAATTGTACTTAGGCCCAGTAAAATGATCTACACCTTTTATGAAAGTGAGGTGTCTGACCAATTAATCTGCCACGTGTCCCACTACTTTGATTAGCCAATCAGATGCTCCCAAATTAGGGTGACATCAAGGCACAACAGTCATTTCAAACAGTATAAATAGTCCTTGATTTCAGGGTGAAAGGTACGTTTTCAGAGCATAGTACTGTTACTCTGTCATAAATTCTTCTCTCTCTCTCTCTACTTTCTCTCTCTAAAAGTTCCTTTACATCCCTGACATCTGACTTAAGCATCGGAGGGGAAATACCACCCAAACCTCCAGGGTGGGTCCCTTTTTGCAGGTTGCTGGTCAGGAGTTAGCATCGGGATTTGAACTAATCATTGTTGCACAAGTCTCCAGTTTTAAGAGCCTATCTTTGGGAGTGTGATATAAGTTTGCTAGTTTTACACTACATAACAAGTATGGTGTGGTAAGTGACGTCTTTGTACCAAGGAAATAAAGAAAAAGCATGAACTGTATTAAGAGAAGAAAGTTTTCCATTTTTCTTGGATGAAAGGGCAAAAATTTGATCGTACCCCCAAAAGATTGGTGAAGTGAATGGTTCCACAAGTTTAAAAGCTGAGAGGAGTGAAGCCTGCAAAAATGGGGAAGAACTAGCATCTCAATATATGGGGTTTGTGCTCATGCATGTGCGCAGGCCCGGCCCTGGGGGGTGGCAAGAAGGGCAATTGCCCAGGGCCCATACTCTATAGGGGCCCAAAATCGAAAATCTAGTATGACTTGGTTCATGAACACGTGAAATAATTTTTTGCTGCAGTAAAGTAAAAAAGGGAAGGGATGTGGACACTTGGCAAACTGGAAGGTAAAGTCCTAAATTTCATGGGGCCCACGAGCTGTTGTTTTCATCTTTGTGTTGTCATTCAACTGATGATGTCGTCTAATCTAACTACGGCTATGAAGTGTTTCATTTTTGTCCTTGCAAATTAACCAAAGAAAAATGTGTTAATTAATTAAATTTTTAAAAGACAAAAAATACATGAATGATTATATATATTGTTCTTTATAAATAGACACCAATATTTAGTTACTTCTATGTTTTTTTTTTTATCTTTGAGTTAATTTGATTTTTTGCTAAATATTATCTAATTATAAACTAACTTCTTCTGTATTTTTTTATCTTTCTCATCTGAAATCTTGAAACTATTCACAATAATCTTCTATATTATTCTCAATATATAAGAAAAAAATAGTAATGAAGACTATATTAATATTCAATCATTATGATTCTTACTAATATGTAGGAAAAGATATTTAAAGTCAAAAATATACATTGACAAACGCGCACGATAAAAGTAGGAAAGATAAAAAGAAATACAGAACCTGTCAAAAAAAAATACAGAAGGAGTAATAATTATTTGCATGCAATAGTCATAAATTATTCTTTTGTTAAATGTTGTTAAAGATATTAATGATTAAGGTTGCGCTATGCAAAATTTAAAGTCATTATATATATGTGCCTAACCTATCAAAACAAAAAAACGATGTTTTTTTAGACTAAGCGAAATTACGATGATAACAATATATGATAATAAGGAGTCTAGTTGCCAAGGATGTCATGGCCTAGTGGTTTAAGATTTAGGTGATGTGAATGATAGGTCACGAATTTCACTCCCCTTCTTTGTACTGCCTTCGTGGCTCATGTGGATAAAAAAAAAAAGGAGTCTTGTTCTGTTAGTGCAGTATGTAATTCTATCTGCAAAGTTGTTAGAATTTCTAGTTCAATAAGGTTTCTTGATATTAGGTTGTATATATATTACTAAAGTTTAGTGAGAAGATGGATGAGTTTTCTAATTCACCAAATCTTACCATGGTATCAGAGCTACTCTAAGTTACATAATTTTGTTTTTTCAAGAATCAAATATTTATTATTTATTATTTTCACTAACAAGTTTTGTTTCATGCAGGACCGCACTTTGAATAATCTGATTGGAGAGAGGAGGCGGTTTAATGGAGTCTATATTTTCAAACTTGTTTGTGCTCGTGGTTTGCAAGCAAATATTGCCCAGGCTTCGAATTTGGGTATATTATGGCATCATCATTTAGGTCATTCTCTATGCAAGTTATTTCCACTTTTTCTGTTATAAATAGTAGTAAAAAATTCTAATAAGGGTTGTTCTCTTGATTGCCACTTTTGTTTTAAAGGTAAACAATCCAAAAAAATAATTTTCCTTTAAGTAATAATAAAGCTACATATATTTTTGATTTAGTTCATTGTGATATTTGGGGCCCTAATTCTATTGTGTCTACTAGCAATGTTCATTATTTCCTTACTATTGTTGATGGTTATTCACCTGCTACTTGGGTTTATTTGATGATTGACAAATAAGAGGCAAAACAATTGTTGCAAGAATGTTATGCTATGGTTAAAACCTAGTTTAATAAAAAATTAAGGTGCTTCGGAGTGATAATGGACATGAGTTTTTAAGTCTTGCATCTTTCTTTCGCCAGAAGGGTATTATTCATCAGACATCTTCTGTTCATACTGCCCAAAAGAGTGGTAGGGTGGAGCGCAAACATCGTCATATCCTTAATGTTGCCCGGGCTCTTAAGATTCAGGCTAAGTTACCTAAATCTTTTTTTTTTTGGGGGGGGGGTTGTGCCCTTACAACTGTTCATCTTATAAATATTAACCCTGCTGCTATTTTAATTTGAATGGCAAAACACCTTATGAATTTTTGTTTAGTGGTTCACCTTCTTATGATTTCACTCGTGTTTTTTTTTTTTTGTCTATGCTATGTTGTTAATTAATTATTCTCGTATAAACGATAAGCTCGATTTTAGATCTCATCATTGATTAGTTCTTGGGTATTCGTTTGGTAATAAAGGGTGGCGGCTTTATGACCTTGAGACGTGTGAATTTTTTGTGAGTGGGGATGCTACTTTTCTTGAGGATCAATTTCCTTATCCTATTATTCTTTCTGATATGGCACAAAAGCAATGGGATTTATATTTTTCTCAAACATCCCTTTGGCCGGATGATTTGTTTGATGATAGTGGTTATGGCACTAATGTTGGTGCACCTATTGGTGATGTTGGTGCACGTAGTGTTGTTGATGGTGTTGTGTGTGCGCCTGATGGCATGCTGGCGTGCGTACGGATGATGTGGTCACCACGCCTCCACACCCCACTTGAAGCAAAGTTGGTGATGCTTCTCCGACTCATGTGCGTATTGGTGAGGTTATGTGTGACACCTCCACACCTCTTGAATTGAAGGAGTTCGTCGTCATCCGGTGAACTGTTAGGACATGGGCATCGTACTAAACTTCAATCTTGCAAGCTTCATGATTTTGTGACTCATAATGTGGTGTATGAAAATATTGACTCCAAACAAAGGATGGAAATGGGTGATGGATCATCCATCACCCGTTTAACCCGGTTTTTTAAATGGATGAAAAACCCGATTTAAATGGATGGAAAGCGAGTGGTGGGTGAGAATTTTTTCACCCGTCACCCGATCCATCACCCATTTAACCTCCAACCCATCACCCATTTATTAAGTTTTACATGTAAACTTACTTTTTATATTTTTGATAGAAATATTTTATATCATGTATATCATATCACAAATTTCATTAGAAAATATACTACATGGTTTCACCCGTTTATCACCCGACCCACCCATTTCACCCGGTGGGTGACGGATGGATGGGTGCGGGTGGAGCAGATGGATGGGTGCGGGTGGAGCGGATGGATGCGGGTGACGGATGCGGGTGATGCTCCACCTGCCCCGAATCCCATCCATTTCCATCCCTACTCCAAACCCTCTACCGTGTGTCCTTCTCCGTCTCATTATTCATGTACACCTTTTGATATAGCTTATTATGTTGATTTTAATAATTTTTCTGTCAAACATAAAGGTTTTCTGGCAGTTGTTACTAAAGAAAGAGAGCCTCAAAGTTTTCAAGAAGTTATGAAACATCCTGGTTGGCGCAAAGCCATGGAGGAGGAGCTTTGAGCGCATGGTACTTGGAGTCTGGAGGATCTACTTCCAAGTAAGAAAACTAGCGGTTGGGTGTATTGTATAAAATACACTTCAACATGAGCGATTGAAAGGTAGATTAGTTGTGCATGACAACCGCCAGATAGAAGGTGTTGATTATAATGAAAATGTTTGTTCCTATTGCAAAAATGGGCACTATACGTTTACTTTTAGCTGTTGTTGTATCTCTTGATTGGGAATTACATCAGATGGATGTTCATAATGTTTTCTTACATGGTGATTTGCATGAACAAGTTTATATGAAACCTCCTCCTGGGTATCGTGGTGCTCCTCCAGGAAAGGTTTGCAGGTTAAGAAAATCATTGTATGGCTTGAAACAGGCACCTCGACAGTGGTTTGCAAAGTTTATCTCAAGCATTGAAGTCCTATGATTTTTAATAGTCTGCTACAAATTATTCTTTGTTCAGTTACATGTCGGAACATGTTGCTCTTCATAATCTTGTTTACGTTGATGATTTGATTATTGCAGGCTCATCTCATGATTTTATTGTTCACTTTAGGAAATATTTGAGTTCATGTTTTCAATGAATTAAGTATTTGGGTATATTGAAATATTTCTTAGGCATTGAGGTTGCTAGGAGAAAGCATGATATTTTGCACAACACAAATATTTGTTGGATGTGTTAATAGAAGCAGACATGTTAGGTTGTAAACCCATTGACACACCTATGGAGCAGAATCATCGTCTTGCTTTCGCTGAAGGCTTCCATATGCGCATCATGGCAGATATAAGCAACTAGCTGGACGCCTGGTCTATCTGTTTGTTACTCCTTTTGAGTTAAATTATGTTATGCATACTCTATCTCAATTTCTTATTGCACTACAGGTTTGTCATTGGGATGTTGCTCTTCGTGTTTTGTGTTATATAAAATGAAATCCTGGTTAAGGTATTGTGTTGCGTCCTTGAGGTAATATGCAACTTATTGGTTTTTGTGATCGTGATCGGGCTGCATGTTCTTTTACTCAGCACTCTTTTACTGGTTAGGGAAGAAGGGAGAGGAGAGAGTGTAGGGGATAAGGAGGGTGGGGGTTTATTGTCGCCTGAGGGGGGTGGAGGGAGGGGTTGGGGCTGCTGGTGAGGGTGGGGTGGGCTGCTGGGGAGGGTGGGATGGGCTGCAGGTGGTGGGGGCTAGGCTAGGGGTGAAGTGGGGGCTGTAGGGGTGGGTGGGGGACTGGGAGCAGGTGTTAGTAGTGGTGGCTAGAGGTGGTCAACGCCGGAAATTCTATGGTCAACACCGGAAAATGATACTAGTTTTGTTTTCGCAAAAATAAAATTGTATTTGGTTTTTTTTGCAAAAAATGCTTTGTAAGCTTTTTTTCCGTAAAAATAAAACGCGTAAAAGTTTTTTTTTTGGCAAATTTAAGAAGATGGATGAGTTTTCTAATTCACCAAACCTTAACGGAATGAGGGCAATATTTGAATTGCCAAACAAAATTAATACGCACGTCATTAGGCTTCTTTGGCTTAGCCGGGCTTGTGAAATCAGTTCGACAGATCAATTATGAATCCTCTATAACTAGTTGGGGACTTGGTAGTCCAAGAACCAGGCAACCAGCTATATACCTCTCCGCCATAGAATTAATATGAAAAAAGTGAATCATGCACACTGCTTTTATCTTTACCTATCCTGGAGAAAGCAAAAAGCCTGGATAGCAGAAGTTTCCATTTTAGCCAACATTTATATTATCAGCTCTGTATGTCTAGAAGACCACGTTCTTTGGCTAGTACATGGAGTAGTATGATCAAGATGAAGGGTAAATGAATATACTAGTAAGTTATGATAATTATTGAAATGAAAAGTATATTATTAATATCTATTATATAAGAAAAGGGGAGAGCTATGATGTCCCCAAATAAATTTACTTAATTACTCCTTAGTAAATCAACTGCTCTACCAAAAAAAAAAATATGAAAGAAAATCATATTCAAATATAGCATAAAAAAACTAACAAAAAAAAATTACATCAATCAAATATTTGATCAATCAATACACAATCAAGTAGTAAATCAGAAAGGAAAATACAATCAATTAACAAAGTGAAATGATTTCATTAAAACAAAATACTTTGTTGATAAAAATATAAGTAATACTTAATAAATATGTGTAACATTCTTTAATCACTCATCAGTTTTAATTTTAAAAATCTTAAAGAAAGTATAAATAAAATAAATAATAAAAAACGGGTTTGGTTAAGTGATATAGACTTAATCAACAAATTTAGGTAGCACAAAAAAATGTCTGATGTTCAAATTTTACCTTTGTTTATTCCCAAAATTATAAATTATGTTCTAAAAAAGTGAGGCACGCATCACGTGCATAAATTGTTAGTCAGTATAACCTGATTTAGGTTGATGCATGATTTAATGGTAATTCTAATTAACAAGTGATGTAAGTCTATAAAAAAACAAAATATTGTTTTCCTCTGGTGACTTGAAGTCATTATTGTGTAACATTAAAGAAGAATTGTTATAAGTTTGTTGCCGTAAGTGAGAATTGATGTAAAGCTTCCTATCAATTATGTTCATAAAGGGCGTTTGGTTTGGAGTTTTTACACTATTCACTCACTACCCTTTAACTATTTATTGTGATTTTTTACGTAAGGAAAAATATAGACATTGTGGGATCTTGTTAGATTCGTTTCGATCTATACTTTCAAAACATCAAATTTTTATAATTGAAGTTGCACATTGACAAACGTGAAAACTCTATTGTTGCAATAGAAAAAGAACGGAGTAAGCCTATAACTCTAAGTAAGAATTGGTATAACTCTTAACTCCTCATCTCACCATATCCATTTTTGAGTGTATATATATATATGCTTCTCATTGTTAGAGATAGGGAGCAGTTTACCAACTCCATGAAACCTAAATAATTTCCGAGAAACATGGGGTACTAATAAATAAAGCTAGCTAGCTATGAGTAGAGAGTAGTAGCTGGGTAATACATAACGTTCGTATTCAGCTAAAGCATTGATCATCTTGAAAGAGTTGCATCAGTCAGATTAACATCATACGTCAAGGCCTCATTAATGAGAGCCTGCTTTTTCGGTTGCTCAGCAAGCATTGATTTTGTCTATTTATACACATGCAAGTTTGATTGCATTGAGTGAGATCTAGAGACTAGAGAGATACAGAAAGAAAGCAGGGAATGGATGCATAGTTTTCTGAAGATTCATAGCAATTAAGGATCTCATTTTAAAATGTTACATTAACCATTAGAGTCTTATAGAATTGAAAAATGGAAGTGATTTTTTTTATAATTGCAAAAAATGGAAGTGATTATTAATACATACTTACTCTATTTATTTTTAAGTATAACACCTTTAATTTTTAATTTGCACTATTCACTCATCTCATTTTGATCATTTTTTACTAATATATAAGGGAAGACAAAAATGATTATATAAAATATTATTAAATTTGTTTCAATAAATATTTTCACAATATCAACTTTATTATATAACTTTTACAAATACATGATTAGATATACTAATAAATGCAGTTGCATTTATTTAGAAAAAGATATTAGTACACATAAATACTTAGCTTATAAATTAAAAATGATGTCCAAACTAGTATTTAACATATATCGTACTTAGTTTAATTGATAAAGCTAGGATTTTTTGTGGGGAATGACCAATAAAAATAAGGTTTTAGTGGGGAAACACCTACCACTTAAATTTTTTTTTAGAAGGAAGAGGATCAAGTAAATACTTTCGTTGACAACTAAACACCACATCACAATGTTCAGGCCAAATTGTCATTTTTCTAACGTTGACAATTGGTTTTCCCCAAAACCTTGATTTTTGTTCTTTTGTCAACTAACATTCTTTGTTTTCTCCTCTTTATTTCACGAGATACCCATCTTTTTTTCTCTCTCAAAAATCTTTATGCCGTCTTTTTCTTGTTATTACTCACTTCTCCATCTTCTCACTAATTAACACTCTCTCTTTCTCTCTCCTCACACAATCACTGACTCACTCACATTGTTCCAGAATTTCATTTACCAACAATAACAACAAGCCTGATTTTAGATCTGGGTTCACCCGTTTCTCCTTTACGAACTCGGACGAGTGTAGTTGCTCCGAGTTCTCTAACTAGTACTACTACCTACTTCGAAGTTGAGGATGAGAGCTTTAACTTCAATAAAATGAGGAAAGTTAGAAAATCTGAGTAAATTAGGGCTTTTAAATAGTAAGAAGGGAAAATAAGACAAAATAAAACAAAAATAACGAGGTTTTGGAGGGAAAAAAATTGTCAACGCCGGAAAGTTGACAATTTAGCCTGAAAATCATAATGCTGTGTTAAATTGTCAACAAAAGTATTTTAATTGATCCTTCCCTCCAAAAATAATTTTAAATAGTATTTCTCCACAAAAACCTATTTTAATGGCCCTTTCCAAGAAAAACCCTCAAAACTATGATCAATGTTGAGTGAAACACATAAAATATTATAAAGTCAACATTTTGTAATTTAAAAAATAACGGGCCTAGGACATATCATTATTATGATTTATGATACCTTAATGTTTACACTATTTTTTTTTTATGATGTGACATAAAAAAACAACAAAGACTTCTTGTACTTGTTATCTGTTGTTGAGATAGTAAAATCCTAGAAACACTAAGCTTTGTCTTTTGTGACATTTTTATGTAAGGTAAGCAGGGTCTTGCTTGAAAATGCTTCTTTCTCTAAGATAGTCATTTTTTCACCAGTTTACCTATAGATATCAAAGGAAAGATGCTCACCATGATTCATGTGGTCAGAGGATTGGATTCTAACACATCTGGAAAAACCATTAATCCAAGGAATATACTTACTTTTTTTTCTAAAAATTAGTTTGCAATGTTTTGGTGCGAAAATTCTTTTTGGATGAAAAATATTTTTATTACTAATGGATTAAAACTCAAAACTCAAAAAAAAGCGCCAAAATAATATAGACGACTTAGTTAGTTAAATACACTTATGTTATAAATGTTCATCAAGGTATCATTTCATATCAAGTGCAAATACAATAATACATTAATACCATAACATAAATACTTCATCTTTATGAAATTAATAATAATTAAAGTTATAATTTAGTTTTCATATTACAGATTAGACAATACTCCAATTCATCGTTCTTAATATAAAAACGTTTATAAATCAGGAAATTGGCCACATTTTTTTCCAATTCCATCCATCAGAGTGAAAAAAAATTTGAAATCTGATTTATAAATTAAACCATAAATTTTGTAGACAACTTTGATATTGATTTTATAGTATATGATTATAAAAAACTAGTAAAAAGAAAAAGCCACTGAAGTTGGTTTCCCTCTCAAACATGCATCGTGTTAAATGACTTGGTCTGGCTCCTAAATTACCTCTTCAATAATGTACATCAAAAAGAAGTTGAAATAAGGTCAAGAATTGAAATATTGGAATTGTTTACCGCTGATGCTCTACATGTGATAAAAAAGAAGAGCGAAAGGTAGGGACAGATTTGCACTCTTCCCCTTTCCTTTTTACTACTCGTAGGTAGCACTAATCTAGGATTGTCCACTGCGAATGAATTATAACTCACAAAGAGTTGTCTATGGCCTCCGATTTTATTTCGAAACCTGCTATGGGGTTATATTATTTTTAACGAAGAAATCATCTTGGTTATTTCGTAGTGAGCGTCTTTATCTAGAGACCTATACAAGCCAGACATATCTAACATATTTTCCGTTACATTCCAAGCAAATTGCTTATTAGGGGAGATGGAAAAACTCAATTCTTAAACCAATCCTAATTCTTTTACTATGTGGATAATAGTAAAACACCTATAACATATGTATTTATAAGATGGTGGAAAATGTAATGGAGCATGTAGATACAAACTGAACATGTAACACTTTGTTAGAAGTTTAAAACCTATATAGATGTGTTATATTTAGGGTTGTATATGAGTAACTTTTGACTACACAACTTGAATACAGATTTGACAAAATTATCAAACGGACGCCACGGCTGAACTTGTGACACCAACACCGAACCACTCGTGACACACTTTGCGTTTGCGAATGCACATAAATGAAAACAAAAGTCTAGACTCTCCGGCATTATTGTTTGAGTCCAAGAAAAATTCATAACTATTCGGCTAGTTCCTTAGTTCCTTGCATATATAAATAAAACCTCAAGTTTATAGTATAAAATATTAAAACATCAATTATCTGGAGTATTTGTATTTGGTTAAAGTTTGTATTTAAAGGTAAAAGAAATAGATAGAAGAGCGTATTTCAATGCGCGCGATGTAACAATAACTTAGCTACCTCAACAGTCAACATGTAAAAGAAATTAAAATTAATTATATAACTTTTATGATGCATAAAAGTATTAGAATCAATTCCTAGCATGCAAAAAAGAAAGTAAACTAAAAGGTATAATTATCTACCCTAAAGGCCAAAAATTTAGGAAAAGCCCAGTAAATATACAATCAATGACTACTGAAGACGACTAAAAAAAAAGGCTTGTTTCTCTACCTGTGAACAAAAAGTTACTCTCCACCAAAACAAAAATTCTTCTTTTTTTTTATAATTACAAAAAATCTTCTTACTTCAGGTAAACTTATGCATATTGATGTTTGTTTATTATTACGTACATTTCCACTTTCATTGAACCAACCTAGACAAAAATATTTATGAAGAATATGCATTTTGCTATAAAAATTCATTTTTACAAAAAGCAACACAAAATCTAATTTAATACGAATTTATAATAATTTATTGTGATGTCGAAATAATTTTACGGTATAAGGAGCTCATAGTTTAAGGAATGAGTTCTTGTTATTCAAAGAATATAAATTTTAACGCCTAACAATACGATATTAGTGAAAAAAACTTTATCTACCCGTTGATCCGCAACTAATAGAAATAAATAAATAGTGGGATCCAATCCATTCAATTCTAATAATAGTTTTTTAATGCTCTATGTCTAGTGGGTTAATTAGACACCGGTAGATGTAGCATTGCCCAGATATTACTTGTTTTCTTTTGTTGAATCTATTGGAATCTTTTTGCGAGACGAAATAGTCAAATTAGTAAGAATTCTTGGAAATGGATGAAGTATAAGTTTAGGTCACATAAAAGTTGGTGGACAAGTAATTAAAGAGCAATATTTTCGAATAGAACCAAATGAGTAAGTGTGTGAGAGAGAGAGGAATGAGGGATGGTACCTCCATTGAGCCAAAGAAGCAAGGGCTTGGAAAGAGGGTTGGAAACAGCTTCAGTGAGCCAGTAAAAGAGGGATCTTCCACCAATATGATTAACCGTAACATAGCCTGAAAACTGCTTAAATGATACTTTAGGCTGACCAAGTAGGGATGTTATCCGGTCTGCTTCTTCTTCTTCTTTAACTCCATGGCTAAGTCCTAGTCCAAGCACCATCAACAACACAAGCATTGCTCTTTTAGCCATCTTTATCATAAGAAGAAATCAGCAAGAACTCGTATAAGAAAAGGAAAAAAACAAAGAAGAATATATGTAGTCAATCTTTTCCGTGCTTTCTTTGTGATTTAAGAGGAGTCAGGAGATATGAAGCGTGCGCCAATAAATAGGGAGCATGAAGGGCCAATATCTTGGTTCCGCACCTATCTTATTTATATTGAATTAAAAGGCTTATTTACAAAAAAAAATTGGAAAATGTTATAGGTATTTTTTTTGGAAAATGTTATAGGTAGGTCGTAGCCTTTAATACATTTTCTAAGATGGAATATGTTTCTCTAACCCTTAGGGTTAGCAACACTCATGACATGGCGACTTAGATGTATAATGATATAGCAAGTGAATTAATAAAAGGTATGTTTTGAAACTCTCATTCATTCAATGTCAATGCAACAACCAATATTTGAATTTATTAATTTAATAACTTTTCTACCATTTTTGAGACAAACAATAATTGGACTGATTGATTTAATAATTTTTCTACCATTATATAATTGGATTTATTAACTTAATAACTTTTCTACCATTTTTTGAGACAAACAATAATTGGAATGACTGACTTTATAATTTTTCTACCATTATACAATGATAGTGAAGTTAAAAAAGGTTTTTCTATTTTTTTTTTTGAAAAACATGAGCAATATAATTTCTATTGCTTCCAATATGTTTTTAATATCAAAAGAATTTTTCTTGCAGATACATGAGTAGTGTATGCCTGTTACTATCATTTTTATATTTAAGATAACATTTATTGTGATACATTGTATCAAGCCCCAGAGGGTTTTGATGTTTAATGTTTGTGTAAGCATTGAGGCCCAATTATACAATGAAGCCCACGATAAATAGTCAATAAAAGTGAAACATTTAGTAGCCCATAAAGGAAAGTCAAACATTCAAGAATGGTCAAGAGATGAAAGTCAAGCGACGTCAAAGTACAGACGAAGACGTGGCTGGAAAGGTAACTTGATTACAAAGCATGCAAGAACTTGGGTAAAAGGATTAAACTACTATGACGCTAGAAGATGGCAGTTGTGATTTGAATCATAAATGATTTAAAACACTTCCCTCCAAGAAGCAAGGAAGTTACACACATCTCCGTAGTATAAATACAAGAAGGAATATCATAACAAGATAACAAACACAACACACAACAAACATGCAATTTACTTTCTTCTCTAGGTAGCTTAACCTAGATTAGCCAACCCCCTTCAGGAGTTATAATTAGTCCTTAGCCTAGAATTAGAGCATGTATTGAGTTACAAGTTTGTTCAATCTCCAATTTTAGTCGAAAACCATGGAGGTATACATCTTCATGTTTATCCTTTAATTGTCCAGCCTGGCTTATCTTCCTGTGTGTTATAAAAGAATCTTTCTAGAAGTTTGTGATATGTGTGGGAATATTCAGCTTTAATTAATAGATTAATTATTGCATTAACTGACTTCTTTAATATTAATCACCTGAATTTATTAGGCGTTATAGTTTATTTACATTAGCCTATGACAAACTACGTTAGCAAGATTTCATCTAATTAAAATCGATAACCCCCAGGGACTAAGACTCCTGTGACATTCAGTATCTAACTATTGGGTGTGCATTGACTTATTTGCAAAGTCATCCAACTGATTTTGCACCAACAGGTTTTTTGGCGACCACAGTGGGAGGAAAAATATTCATAATCAAATTGTAAAATTTTCCTCGTTGATTATTTAAACTAGCCTTTTTATTTGAAGTAGCTATTGTTAATTTTTCTTTCTTGTTTTATAAATGCCGAGTACACGTTCTCGAAGACATAGAGAAGGTCCTAGAGTTGAACCAATCTCCCAAAATATGAAAGATAATAATTCGATACATTCAGAATCAAGGGTACCTGAAGATGAAGGTGAACCAATTCATCAAGTCTCAAGAGAATCACAAGGAGATACTCCTCAAAGGAAAATCTCATCTCCAAGTAGTACTGGTCGCGCACTCGTGCACCAATTATATGGAAAGCTCATTGAAATAGTGAAACAATTACTATTAGAGGCCATGGAGAGTCAAAGACAACAATTTGATTCTAAGTACAAAAATTTAGCCCATGAGTTAGCCAGAGTCTTCACAGATATCCTTCAAAGGATAAGTGAAGAAAATAGAGATATTAACTCTAGGCAGATATATCGAATACTCGTAGATATTAATGATACTATGAGTGCCACTTTTACGACAATGTCAACATCTCTTGCTACTGAAGTAGTTACTCGTCTAGAACCATTAGTTGAGAAACATTATCAACTCAATGAGAAACTGCTTAAGGCTTTAGAAGAAGTCCCACTAAATAGACCACAAGGGGATCATGGAATAACGCCAGATCTCCCAACTGCCTATCCAGCAAGGGTACATTTTTCCCATGTCTAGAATAGAGACCCATTGGTTTCAAATGATCCACAAACTTCCTCTCAGGGACGTCAAACAAGGGCAAGTCCTTTAAGCCTTGGAGAGAATGGTCGTGGAAATTTTAGGAGAAGTGACGAAATGGCAACAGGCGTGAAGCCAGGCTGGCACCAGGCGTCAGGACGTCACCAACCTTCTTTTTTCATGGGTGGTGGACAGTTTGGAGATAACACACACAAACCTAGACCATGCATATGTGCGTCTAAATCAGCCAACTATGGCTGGGAACCCTTCATCTACTACTTATATGCCTTACCAACCACCTATCATTGGGACGTCTAATTACGAGAATGTCCCAGGTTTTGGCCCTAATCAAGCTCCATTTGCTCACGCAACTGGAACTTACCAACAAGGGGTACCCACTAATGGCATACTGTTGTGCATGTACATGTTATGTTTATGCACATGTTATGTACATGTTATGTTTTATGCACATGTTATGTTTTGATGATGAAAAATAATATAATATGTTATAGCATGAAAGTATGTAACAGTTGCAACAGATGCATGAAGAAAAAAATTGATAAACGAAGACTTTGAAGAAAAGAAGAATCAAGAATGAAGTTCTATTTTATAATTTCTTAGAATAGTTACTTTAGATTAAAATGTAATATGCTCTAACTTAGTGATATGCTATGTGCTAAATATAGAAATATAAAGCTAGTATAATTATCATTTTCTTTGAGTTAAGAAAGTAAATAATTATATTAAAATTATATATCTATATAAAAGGGAATAGATTTTCGAAATCAGAAATAAAAAGGGATTAAGGAAAACGAGTTTTTAGAAAAAGATTTTGTAAAACCGAGTTTCTAAAAGATTTTGATAAAAACGAGTTTTTGAAAAGATTTTAATAAAAATCAGATTTTGATAAAAACGAGTTTTTGAAAAGATTTTAATAAAAATCAGATTTTGATAAAAACGAGTTTTTGAAAAGATTTTAATAAAAATTGGTTTTTGATAAAAGCGTGTTTTCAAACAAAAGATTTTTATAAAACAGAATTTTATTAGAACATGTTTTCAGATTTTCTAAAAGGATTTGGAAAAATACTTTTTAGATATAAACAGACTTTGAGTTGAAAAAGAAAATCTGATGTGGAAAACTTATCTTTTTAAGTTTAAAAGATAAAGATAGAAAAAGATAAAGTTTTATCCCTTAAATCAAGGATTAAAAGATAAAGATATTTTTAAGTGATTTTCGTCCTAACCAAGCCCTATAAAAGGGAATCTGAATTCACTTTTAAATCTCACGTTTTCAGAGAGAAAAATCGAGTTTATTAAAAGCTGAAAACTATTTCCTCCGGCACTAAGCATAACACTGAGCGAGTCAGATTTAAGTTACTATTATACGATTGTAATTGTCCTCTACTTGCTTGACTAAGAAGCACATCATTGAGGATCGTTCTTTTTCTGTAACTTTATCATTATAGAGAGTGTCAACACTTAGAGTTAAGTGTTAGGGGTCACTACTAGGGTTAGTAGTGAGGGGAATCTTATTGTATCAAGAGTTTGATATTTTAGGATTCAAAGAAATAAAGAGTTTTGTTTCTTGTGGACGTAGGTCTCAGAGGTGAGATTGAACCACGTTATATCCTGTGTTTACGTGTCAAATCTAATATCTTTTAGTTTATTATTCGCAAAAACTCAAATCAGCGATTTACGAGTGTTCGGCACAGTGCCAGGCACTGAGATACAAAAGGATTTTTGCGAAAATCGATTAGATTTCACCACTCAATTCAACCCCCCCCCCCTTCTTGAGTGTCACCTTGTGTTCCAACAAGTGGTATCAGAGCAGGCTATTCTCGTAAGACTAACATCTAGAGAATAGAAATCATGAACACGCAAGATGACTATCGTGACAAGTATTCCAAGTGTCCTGTTTTCAACGGGAAAGATTATGGATGGTGGAATACTAGGATGAGGATCTACATTCAAGGTTCTGATTGTCAATGCTGGAGAATCATAAAGACTGGACCTCTTCCTATTCAAAACAAAGATGATGAAGGAAACCTGATCGACAAGGAGGAAGATGAGTACAATTCTGTTGACTATGGAAAAGCCGAAAAGAATTACAAAGCTATGAGTATTCTCCAATCTGGGATTGGACCTGATGAATATTCAAGAATCTCGGCGTGTACTACTGCTAAGGAAATTTGGGACAAACTGGAATTGGCCCATGAAGGTACAAATGAGGTAAAACAGTCTAGGATAGATTTACTAGTCCATGAATATGAATTGTTCACAATGAATAAGGACGGATCTATTAAAGATATGTTTACCAGATTCACACTAATAACTAATGAACTAAGATCCTTAGGAAAACTCTATTCTTCTGAAGATTTAGTTAGAAAAGTGTTAAGAAGTTTGACTAATAAATGGCTTCCCAAAATCACTGCTATTCAAGAGGCTAAAGATCTAACAAAACTCTCACTAGAACAACTAATTGGTTCTTTAATGACCCATGAACTTGTTTTAGATCCTAAATCAAATGAACCAAAGAATAAAGGGTTGGCCTTAAAAACTGAAGTAGAAACGGATGATAGTGAAAGTGATGAAGAAGTAGCGTCTCTAACTAGAAAGTTTCAAAATTTCTTAAAAAAGAACAGGAGAAACAACTTCAGGAGAAGTGAAAACTTCAAAGGTAAAGGCACTACTTCTAACCTTAAGAAAAGTGCTACTAACTCTGGTTGTTTCAAGTGTGGTGAGTTCGATCACAGGATTAAAGAATGCCCTCTGTGGATTGAAGAAAAGCCTAAGGAAAAACGAGAGCAGTCGAAGAAAGAGTACAAGAAAGCTATGATTGCGGCAGTCTGGGGATACTCGGATTCTGACAAAGATCAGTGCCAGGCACAGTGCCACGAGGACAAATTATGTCTGAATGCTGTACAGACAACTCTGAAGACGGCACTGTGCCCTGACGACTCACATCTATGCTTAATGGCTAAAAGTTCGAACCCTCTTGAAGAGGAAGAAGACAGTGAGGTAAGTCTAACTTCTTTAAAACCTTCAATTCATCGTCTTTCAAAAAGTCAGCTTGTAACATTGCTAGGAAACGTAATTGATGATTGTCAAAACATGAATGATAATTTTGATATCATGAAAAAGGAAATAAAAAACTTGACTAGGCTAAAAATTGGATTAGAAACAGAATATAAGGATTTACTGAAAGAAAACAAAACTCTGATGAAAAGGATTGACGAGAAAGACATAGAGATAAACACACTAAAACAAGAAAATACTCTAGTTGAGAACCTCGTAAATAGCTCAGTGCCAGTCACTGAGTTTGAAGCTGAAAAATCCAGTCTTGAGGAACAAATTGAAAATTTAAATCACGAGTTGAATGAACTTAAGAACTCAAGACAACAATCTAGAAGTGTTACACTCATGTTGCCTAGTGATGAAAAGATAAGAGAAGAACTGGATAAAGTTAAAAAGGACTTAGAGATTTCCCAAAAAAGAAGTAGTGATTTGAATACCTCAGTTGAATATTTGGAATCACAACTTTCTATTGCTCGAAAGATGCACGAAAAATGGACTAATGGGATGAATGCTCTAAATTACTTAACTTGCACCACAAACAACATGAACAAAACTGGATTAGGATATACTAACCAGCAACCCAGTGCCAGGCTCAGTGCCAGAACCTTCGAAAGAGACTTTGGAAAGAGAAAATACGTGGGCCTTCCTGAATATCTAATTTGCAATTTTGTGGAAATAATGGTCATCTAATTGACGACTGCAACAAAAAGAAAAATCGAATTGCAAAGAATATCAAACGTGTTACTCAAATATGGGTTAGGAAAGACATACCTGATGCTCAGCGTAAGAAAAAGGGACCCAAACAAATCTGGGTTCCTAAAACTAACAAGTGATTCTTTTGTAGGCAAATGTGAGAGGAAGCAGCCTATAGTATCTTGACAAAGGCTGCTCAAGACATATGACTAGTGATAAATCTCAATTCCTCTCACTAGTAGCCTACCATGGAGGGTGTGTTATATTTGGCACTAATAACAAAAAAGGATAAATTGGTATTTGAAATGTCGACAAATCTTTAACACACTGCATAAAGAATGTGATGGTGGTAAGTGGTTTGAAAAGTAATTATGTGATCAAGGTAATTATGTTGAATGTCATGCATGAACCTTTTACAAGATAACTCGTGGCTTTGAGATTAATTTCTGGAAATTAGTTGAGTATTATGCCTATTGTCCTCCTTTAAATATGTTAATTAGAGTGTTATTGATGCATGTCTTGGTGAAGCTTTGTGAGTAAAGATCCACTTGATATAAAAGGACTCGTAATGGTCTAATGATGCTGTCCTAATGTCATGATCCTAAGTTGCCGAACTAATAAGCTATATGATCCTATGTTGCCGAATTTTTGAGCTATGAAATGCAAATTCTTTCTCCTATAGCGAGCTTGATTTTTAGCCCAAAATTGTGATTTTCTATTCATGAATTTGACATTTGTGCCTCATCATTATTTTTTTCATATATCCCACCTTATCTTCATTTCCCTTTTATTATCCTTCTTTTCTTCACACATTCATCCAAAGTTCAACAAGTGCTTTTAATCTTGATTCATGGTATATGGAGCATAGACATATTGATAAGATGGTGAAAGAAGAAGACGCATTAGTTAAGGGGGAACATGAAAAGGTTGGAAGAAACACAAATGCTTGAAAGAATGAAAGTACTGTTTCAAACTGTGTGGGGCACAGTGCCATGAGATGTATCTTGAAGAAAATGAGGTTCGAATTAACTTATTTCACCTTTGATATCTTATTGATTGACTCTAGTAATATTGTATGGTCTGACTCTCTTAAAAAAAATAAAAAAAAAGAGAGAAGAGAAGAAAAGAAGAGTAAGACACTTGTGTTAGATAAATCTTAGAGTTCAATTCATAGATGGAAAAAATATTATCAAAGGTTTGAAGATCATCATTTTGGATTCCAGTATATTCGAAGATTATTATATTGGAAAGGAAATAGACTGTTCAGTAGCACAGTGCCACACACAGTGCCACAATGAAGAAAGTCATATGATGTTTATGTGCGGAAGTTGGAAATCTGAAAAAAAAGGGGTTTAAGCACTTGTTGAGCCAATTGCCATTTCAAATCTTTAAGCTTGCATTACCCATCTCCATCTTACATTCTTAGCTATTAACCATGATCCTTCATGATTATTTCTTGCATCATAAACTCGGATTGTGAGTTGGATTATATTTTTGCTTAATGACTTCGGATTGTGAGTTGGATTATGACATAGTACCAGCATCCTTAGTATTTATTGCTTGAGCTACTTGAAGTATTTTACTGACTATATCTCACTTTGACTCGCTAAACATGTTGATGCTATCCTTTTTGATAATGTCAAAAGGGGGAAGATGGGTATAATACTTAGACTATTGAATGAAATTATCTTGGTTACCAAGTTACTTGTGAAAACGTATGTGAATGATATTATGTTACTTTCCCTAATGTGATTAATGATGCATACTTTGAGGGGGAACAAAAGACCATATGCATACTTTAAGAGGAACAAATGTTTATTTAACAATATTATATTTATGGTTTGTCATCATCAAAAAGGGGGAATTTGTTGTGCATGAACATGTTATGTTTTATGCACATGTTATGTACATGTTATGTTATATGCACATGTTCTGTTTTGATGATGAAAAATAATATAATATGTTATAGCATGAAAGTATGTAACAGTTGCAACAGATGCATGAAGAAAGAAATTGATAAACGAAGACTTTGAAGAAAAAAGAATCAAGAATGAAGTTCTATTTTATAATTTCTTAGAATAGTTACTTTAGATTAAAATGTAATATGCTCTAACTTAGTGATATGCTATGTGCTAAATATAGAAATATAATGTAATACCCCATATTTTTAGTATTTATTTAAATAATAAAATATTTATTTTCTAAAATAAATATTTTAAGCAAAGGGTATTTTAGTATTTTTAATGTTTTTAATTATTTTGGCGGGAATATGGCACCAAAATTGGATTTGTTAAGCTTTTGATATAAAATCCTAGTCAAAAAATTCAGAAAACCCAAAAAAAAAAAAAAAATTTTTTTTGGGCCATATTTCCTACGGGATTCATGGTTGATTGGAGGAGTTTTGTTTTCCTATAACTTCCAAATTTATGATGGAGGTTACAAATCTTGGTTTAATCTCCTAATTTATGGTGAAGGTTACAAACTATTTAATTTTTGAAATTAAGTACTACCTATTCTACTCCTATAAATACCCCATACCTTAAGCCATCTTTTCCACACAAAAACTTTGAAGAATGCATATTCTCTTACTTCAAAGTTCTTCTTTCTCTTCCTATCTATTCTAGTTTTATATTTCTTATTCACGTTTCAATTTTCTTTGTTTAAGAAAAATATTTTCATATTTCTTACTCAAAAATATTATGCTCATGATAAGTCATTCATGTTTAAATTCATGATTAAGTTCATGTGGTAAATTGCTTATTGGTTGGTTATGAGAAAGCTCAAGTATAAGAATAAGTGAAGATACTAGTATACTTTTTGTGCAAGATCAAGGTACGTTATGTAGCTAGATCTTTTAAAATGTGGTTTATATGATAAAGTTGTTTATTAATTTTATTGGTTGGATTGGTTTAGAAATTTGGTTTAAAATGGTTACAATTTTATTATTCACTCTTGAAAGTGAAAAGAAGGAATGATTTTATCAATCATTTTATATAGAAGTTTTGTTATCCTTTTTGGAAAATTAAATTATTTTACAAGGAAAGGTTGATTGGTTTTTATGAACTTTGAATGTTCAAAAAGTTGTTTATGAGGAAGGAGGTTTATTCATGACTTACAAGTCATATCATTATTATTTCCGCTTGATTAACATCAAGAGCTTCAAAGTCCACTTGTTGGCAATTATAGTTACCCTTGATATAGCTCCGTGATGGGATGACTAGCTTGGGGGTGTGCACACTTAGCAAAATAGAAGGGGAGATAAGAAGAGGAATTGTTTTCAGGATTATTTTTAATCCAAGTTGTTTGGAAAGAGTTTATTCTTAAAAGGTTATTCTTGAATTATATTCAAGTGTTTGGAAAGAGTTTGTTCTTAAAGGTTGTTCTTGAATTATTATTCAAGTGTTTGGAAAGAGTTTGTTCTTAAAATGTTTTCTTGAATTATTATTAAGTGTTTGAAAATAGTTTATTCTTAAAGAGTTATTCTTGAATTATTGGTATGGAGTTTTCGAAATGAAAAATTATTACGAACTAACAAATGTGTTACTTATCTAGTACATTTCGTACTCAGTTTTATACTGACGCGTATTTCCTTTTTCCTATTTGGCTTTGCCCTGTTTACCTTTTTGGTAAGCAGATTTGCAGGTGAATTTTGGATGTGCATGGAGCATACTAGGAAGGGATCTTCACCTAGATTAGATGTTTCTTATTTTGAGTATTGAGACAATATTTACTTTATTAATAAAGAAGTATTATTATTTTTGGTTAAAGTCTTCCGCTGCAAGTTATTTTGGTTAGTTAGTAGTTGGTTGCCGAAAGCGTGTTAGTCACGTGGCGGTAATACTCCTAAATTACTCAATATATTATTAATAAATTATTTATTTAAAAGTGAGTAATTTGGGGGTGTTACAAAGTGGTATCAGTTTTTCAGGTCTTGAAAAGATAAAAGTTGAACATTAAAATTGATGGGTAGACATAAGATGGGCATATAGAGTTTCGCATTTGCATTCTAAATTGTTTTTGTTAAGTTTAATTTTTTTTTTGACGATTTGTATAGATGCATCTTGCTAGTCCACAAAAAGGTATATAATATTTATATTTATTTTATTTGAAAGATGAAGGGTGTAGATATGTTGGTGACAAGCTCTGTCTAGGATTAGGAAGGCTCTCCCCGACGCTGTGGGTAACTTCCTTACCTGGAGCTATAATCACCTTGGCTATTCTATATCTTGAAATCAAGTACACTTTAAAATTTTTAAATAAATATTTTAAGCCATAGTGGTGCATTTAGTACAAATTTTGATATATTTTTTGTTAACATATATTAATATTACTTTTATGATGTTGTCTTGTGATATCTCAATTCTTCTTACTTTTATATGATTGTTGTTGCAAGTTGAGGAAAAAGTTTATGTTATTCCCTATGTATGGGAAAGCAAGAATCATGCTGCATTGGCGAGCAAATAGTAGTACTATGTGTATTTTTTTTTTTACCTCTCGAAAATACTCAAGCCAGTTTGATTATATGGCCATTGATGAGCTGGAGAATAACAGACTACGTACCAGAGTTTGAAGTCTTCAGTAACCTAGACATAAATAGTTTTGGCCATGAAGCGGCTTAATTGTCTTAAGAATATTTCGATACACTCAGATATTCTAGTAGTTGTTATGTGTAAGGCCTAATATTTGGCCATGATATATGAAAGTGATTGCTATGTTTTGAATAGTTATACTTACATGTTTATTGAATTGTTTGGTAGTTAACATATTCTATGAATGTTAGTTGAAATTTATCCTCAAACACCCTTATATCTAGCAAATTGGCAGAAAGAAGGAGAAGGATTATAAGTTCAATGGTTAGTAGGCTAGCAAAGATCACTGAAAACATCACTCAAGTGATAGCTAATCAAGAAACCAAGCAGAGTGAGACTATATTTTGGTGAGGTCTTTAAGAGGTAGCAGCTGTCAAACCTCCGACTTACCATGGAAAGAGACCCAGCTAGCTTAGAAAACTGATCGAGAATTGATAAGCTTTTTGATGCCATAGTGTCCCTGAAAACCTTAGAGTTAATAATGTGTTTATTATTTGAGAGATGAGGCAGACCTATGGTGGAAACAAAGAAAAGATGATCTTTTAGAGGATCCGAACTTTGGTGGAACGAGTTTAAAGACCTGAGGACTAAGTTTTATCCTGCGTACTTAAGGAAGCAAAAGGCTATGGAGTTCACCAATCTGAGATGGGACTATGTCTGTTAATGATATTATAGCAAATTTTTGGAGTTAATGAGGTTCACCTGAGATAGTACCATCTGAGACTTTGAAGGCCCAAATTTGAGCAAGGGTTAACCTTAACTCTCCAAAGTAAGTGGGAGGAGTAACTTTTGAGACTCTTGATGAAATTTATGGTAGAGCTGCTCACTTATATGGGATTAAAAAGAGAGTTGAAGGGACCTTCTTCTGGAGAAAAGAGGAAGATTAACAACAATGGGAACCAACAAATGGAGATAAGAAGCCTAAGCCAATGGTGGATTTAACCAAACTGAGAAAGAATATATCCTAGTCGGAAGCCTAATGGGAACCAAAATAATGGAAAAGCGAGAGAACCTTTTTTCTGCAAAAGGTGTGATAAGAAATACCCTAAAAGATTGTCAAGGCAACTTGGTGACATGCCATTATTGTCAGAAATTGGGCACCGTGAGTATGAGTGCTTTAGAAAAGCTGGTGGAGAACCTGCATAAACCTGACCCGAGTAGTAAGGCCCTCAGAATGATCAACAAAGTTAGTTTCTTCCAATGCTGGTGTTAAACCAGGGATGGGAATCAGTCTAAAGGCAGAGTTTTCGTCATGAACCGCCGTGAGGCTCAGAATGTTTCTGAGGTAGTAGTTGGAACCTTTTTCATTAATTCCTTGTCTGTCAAAGTGTTATTTGATTCAGGAGCATCTCATTCATTTATTTCTAGCACTTTAGTAGAAAAGCTCCAGTTAAGCAGTCCAGTGTCTATTTCATTAGTTGCATTGCCATCAGGGGAAATGTTTAATTGTACTAGTTGCATAGTCAAGTACCTTTAGTGATAGTTGGGTGAACTTTCCATCCGACTTAGTTGAGTTTGTTGTCAGACCTCGATGTGTTTTGGGGATGGATTGGTTGGGAAGATTCAAGGCTCAGATTGATTGTGAGGCCTAAAAGGTGTCCTTAGTCGGCCTAAGAAAGAAAGGGTGACTTATAAGAAGCTTGGGAAGGAGAATGGAATGAAGATAGTGTTTGCAATGAGAATTCAATCTTATGTGAAGAAGGGGTGTCCGTTATTCTTATGTGGCATTCAGAGGATTGAAAATGAAGATGAGAATAGGGAGGTCTCAGTCGTATATGAGTTTCCTGAAGTGTTTCCTGAAGAGATACCGGATGTCCACCGGTTAGGGATCTTGAGTTCACGTAGACTTGATGCCAGGAACCGGACCTATTTCAAAGGCTCCGTATAGAATGGCTCCAGCTGAGATGAAAGATTAAAAGTTCAGTTGGAGGATTATTGGAAAAAGGGTATATAAGACCTAGTTCGTCTCCTGGGTGCACCTGTATTGTCGTGAAAAAGAAGGATGGTAGTTTGAGGTTGTGCATTGATTATCGGGAGTTGAACAATGTGACGATCAAGAATAAGTATCCGCTTCCGAGAATTGATGATTTATTTGACAGTTGAAAGGAGCGGGAATTTTCTCGAAGATAGATTTGAGGTCAGGTTATCACCAATTGAGGATTGCTGAGGGTGATATTCCTAAGACTGCGTTTAGGACGCGTATGGTCACTATGAGTTACAGTGATGCCGTTTGGTCTGACCAATACACCTGCAGTGTTCATGGATTTAATGCATATGATTTTTCAGTCATACTTGGACAAATATGTGATTGTGTTAATAGATGATATTTTGATATATTCGAAGGATAGGAGAGTCATGAGCTGCATTTGAGGGAAGTTTTGTCCACCCTAAGAGGCATAAGTTGTAGCCAAGCTCTCTAAGTGTGTTTTTGGTTGGATGAGGTTGCATTTTTAGGACATGTTATCTCAAAGGAAGGAGTTTGTGGATCCTGCTAAGATTCAAGCGGTGCGCGAGTGGCCAACACCGAAGACGGTGTCTGATATAAGGAGTTTCCTTGGGTTAGCTGGTTACTATCGAAGATTTGTAAAGGATTTCTCAAAATATCGAGACCAATGACTAGCCTGATGAAGAAAGAATGTAAGTTTGTTTGGACTCCAGAGTGTGAGGAAGTTTTTCGCTTGAAGGAAAGGTTGACTACAACACCTGTTTTGGCTCTACCTGATGAAAGCAGCAGTATGAGTTTATAGTGATGCTTCGAAATTTAGGCTAGGATGTGTATCGATGTAGAATCGGAAGGTCATCGCTTATGCTTCTAGGTAGTTAAAACCATATAAGGTGAATTATCCAACTCATGATCTCGAATTAGCTGAAATAGTGTTTGCTTTGAAGATATGGCGACACTACTTGTATGGGGCAACGTGTAAGTTGTACACAGATCATAAGAGCTTAAAGTACATTTCACTCAGAAGGAGTTGAACATGAGGCAGAGGAGGTGGTTGGAGTTGATCAAGATTATGATTGAGATCCAGTATCATGAAGGGAAAGCTAATGTTGTTTGCATGCATTGAGTCGAAAGTCGAGTCATTCAGTTAATGAATGGTGTCCAAGTCAGTTATGTGTCGATTTTAGAAATGTCATTGAGGTACTAGAAGAAGAGTGTTAAAGAATTTTGGGTTCTTTGTCAGTTCAACCCTCAATCTATGATGAGATTAGGATGAAAACTTAGAAAAGATTCGAGAGAAGATCCAGGATGGTTAGGTGTCGGATTTCCAGATAGCCGATGATGGAAGTATTCGGTTCAAGGGAGGTGTGTATACCAAGTAATAGAGAAGAGTTGAAGCGGAAATTAATGGAAGAAGCTCATAGCTCACCTTATTCAGTACACCAGGTGGTGATAAGTTGTATAAGGACATGAAGAAATTCTGGTGGCCAAACATGAAGCAGAGGTAGCAGAGTTCGTGGCTAAGTGTCTCACATTGCAAAAGGTCAAGTTTGAGCACAAGAGGCCGCAAGGGAAGGTTCAACCTCTGGATATTCCGAGTTGGAAATGGGATTCTATATCAATGGATTTTGTGTCTGCATTACCAAGAACTAAGGCTGAAATGATACAATTTGGTAGTGGTAGATCGTCTAACTAAATCTGCAACTTTCATACCTATGAAGAATACTTGGTCGATGGATCAATTGGCTAAAGCATATGTGAAGTGGGTGGTGAAATATCATGGTGTGCCTAAGGACATTGTTCTGATCGTGATTCACGTTCTTGTCCAACTTTTGGAGAGTTTGAGAAGGCTTTGGGTACTAATTTGTTTATTAAAAGCTTTTCACCGGCTACAGGTGGGCAAACAGAACTAACAATTCAGACTTTAGAACATATGTTGCGATCTTGTGTTATGGAGTATCAGGGTTCGTGGGATGATTATTTGGATTTGATAGAATTTTTCCTACAACAACAGTCATCATGCAATATTGGTATGGCTTTGTTTGAGGCTTTATATGGTCAGAAGTGTAGAAGTCTAGTGCTGGAATGATATTAGTGAAAAAGTGGTGCTTGGACCGAGTTCCTCGAAAGTGAAGCAAGTGAAAGTGATTCAAGAAAAGATCAAAGCACTCAAGACGGCAAAGAGTTATGCTGATTTGAAGCGAAGGGATGAAGAGTTTCAGGTTGGGGAAAGGTATTGTTGAAAATATCTCCAATGAAAGGGGTGATGCGATTTGGGAAGAAGGGAAAGTTAACCAAAGTATATCGGGCCATATGAGGTGTTAAAGAAGATCGGAAAGTGGCATATAAGTTGAATTTGCCAAATATTTAAGTCGAGTCCATGATGTTTTCCATATATCTCAGTTAAGGAAGTATATTCCGGATGTGTCTCATGTGCTGCAACCTGAGACCATTGAATTAGATGATAGTTTGACTTACGAGGAAAGACCTGTAAGAATCCTTGATAGTAAAGTTAGAAGTACTCAAACATAGGATTTAAGATTAGTCAAAGTATTATGGTCAAACCATCAGATGAGGAAGCAACATGGAAGTAAGCGGATATGCGCAAGAAATATCCGGCGTTTTTCCGAGGTTAGTTGTCGAGTTACGGGTCGTAACTCCTTTTAAGGGGGTAGAATGCGATAGAGTTTCGCGCTTCTACTATAGTTTGCATTTTAGCATATTTTTGAGTCATATATGCATTTTAGACATGAGCATTTGAGTAGAAACTAATTTTGAATTTTAATCCGTTTTTGGAAAGTTTATGACTTTTTGTCTTAAGTTTCGAGGTCGAAACTTCTTTTAAGGGGGTAGACTGTAATACCCCATATTTTTAGTATTTATTTAAATTTTTTTTATATTTATTATCTAAAATAAATATTTTAAGCAAAAGGTATTTTAGTATTTTATGTTTTTAATTATTTTGGCGGAATATGGCGCCAAAATTGATTTGTTAAGCTTTTGGTATTAAATCCTAGTCAAAAAATTCAGAAAACCAAAAAAAAAAAAAAAAATTTTTTTTGGGCCATATATCCTACGGGATATTTATTGGAGGGAGTTTTTTTCTTTAACTTCCAAATTTATGATGAGGTTACAAATCTTGGTTTAATCTCCTAATTTATGGTGAAGGTTAAAACTATTTAATTTTTAAATTAAGTACTACCTATTCTACTCCTATAAATACCCCTTCCTTAAGCAATCTTTTCCACACAAAAACTTTGAAGAATCCATACTCTCTACTTCGAAGTTCTTCTTTCTCTTCCTATCTATTCTAGTTTTATATTTCTTATTCAACTTTCAATTTTCTTTGGTTTAAGAAAAATATTTTCAATTTCTTACTCAAAAATATTATGCTCATGATAGTCATTCATGTTTAAATTCATGATTAAGTTCATGTGGTAAATTCTTATTGGTTTATGAGAAGCTCAAGATAAGAATAAGTGAAGATACTAGATACTTTTTGTGCAAGATCAAGGTACGTTATGTAGCTAGATCTTTTAAAATGTGGTTTATATGATAAAGTTGTTTATTGATTTATTGATTGGATTTGTTTAGAAATTTGGTTTAAAATGGTTACAATGTTTATTATTCACTCTTGAAAGTGAAAAGAAGAATGATTTTATCAATCATTTTATATAGAAGTTTTGTTATCCTTTTTGGAAAATTAAATTATTTTTACAAGGAAAGGTTGATTGGTTTTTATGAACTTTGAATGTTCAAAAAGTTGTTTATGAGGAAAGGAGGTTTATTCATGACTTACAAGTCATATTATTATTATTTCCGCTTGATTAATATCAAGAGATTCAAAGTCCACTTGTTGGCAATTATAGTTACCCCTTGATATAGCTCCGTGATGGGATGACTAGCTTGGGGGTGTGCACACTTAGCAAAATAGAAGGGGAGATAAGAAGAGGAATTGTTTTCAGGATTATTTTTAATCCAAGTTGTTTGGAAAGAGTTTATTCTTAAAAAGGTTATTCTTGAATTACTATTCAAGTGTTTGGAAAGATTTGTTCTTAAGTTGTTCTTGAATTATTATTCAAGTGTTTGGAAAGAGTTTGTTCTTAAAATGTTATTCTTGAATTATTATTAAGTGTTTGAAAATAGTTTATTCTTAAAGAGTTATTCTTGAATTTTGGTATGGAGTTTTCGAAATGAAAAATATGACGAACTAACAAATGTGTTACTTATCTAGTACATTTCGTACTCAGTTTTATACTGACGCGTATTTTCTTTTTCCTATTTGGCTTTGCCCTGTTTACCTTTTTGGTAAGCAGATTTGCAGGTGAATTTTGGATGTGCATGGGAGCATACTAGGAAGGGGATCTTCACCTAGATTAGAATGTTTCATTCATCTTGAGTTTGAGACAATATTACTTTTATTAATAAAGAAGTATTATTATTTTTGGTTAAAGTCTTCCGCTGCAAGTTATTTTGGTTAGTTAGTAGTTGGTTGCCGAAAGCGTGGTAGTCACGTGGCGGTAATACTCCTAAATTACTCAAATATTTATTTATTAAATTATTTATTTAAAAGTGAGTAATTTGGGGGTGTTACATATAAAGTTAGTATAATTATCATTTTCTTTGAGTTAAGAAAGTAAATAATTATATTAAAATTATATAACTATATAAAAGGAAATAGATTTTCGAAATCAGAAATAAAAAGGGATTAAGGAAAACGAGTTTTTAGAAAAAGATTTTGTAAAACCGAGTTTCTAAAAGATTTTGATAAAAACGAGTTTTTGAAAAGATTTTAATAAAAATCAGATTTTGATAAAAACGAGTTTTTGAAAAGATTTTAATAAAAATCAGATTTTGATAAAAACGAGTTTTTGAAAAGATTTTAATAAAAATCGGTTTTTGATAAAAGCGTGTTTTCCAACAAAAGATTTTTATAAAACAGAATTTTATTAAAACATGTTTTCAGATTTTCTAAAAGGATTTGGAAAAATACTTTTTAGATATAAACAGACTTTGAGTTGAAAAAGAAAATCTGATGTGGAAAACTTATCTTTTTAAGTTTAAAAGATAAAGATAGAAAAAGATAAAGTTTTATCCCTTAAATCAAGGATTAAAAGATAAAGATATTTTTAAGTGATTTTCGTCCTAACCAAGCCCTATAAAAGGGAATCAGAATTCACTTTTAAATCTCAAGTTTTCGGAGAGAAAAATCGAATTTATTAAAAGCTGAAAACTATTTCCTCCGGCACTGAGCATAGCACTGAGCCAGTCAGATTTAAGTTACTATTATACGATTGTAATTGTCCTCTACTTGCTTGACTAAGAAGCACATCATTGAGGATCGTTCTTTTTCTGTAACTTTATCATTATAGAGAGTGTCAACACTTAGAGTTAAGTGTTAGGGGTCACTACTAGGGTTAGTAGTGAGGGGAATCTTATTGTATCAAGAGTTTGATATTTTAGGATTCAAAGAAATAAAAGTTTTGTTTCTTGTGGACGTAGATCTCAGAGGTGAGATTGAACCACGTTATATCCTGTGTTTACGTGTCAAATCTAATATCTTTTAGTTTATTATTCGCAAAAACTCAAATCAGCGATTTACGAGTGTTCAGCACAGTGCCAGGCACTGAGCCACAAAAGGATTTTTGCGAAAATCGATTAGATTTCACCACTCAATTCAACCCCCCCTTCTTGAGTGTCACCTTGTGTTCCAACACATACTTTCAACCACAAATGGCACAAGGAACACCTAATCTTTACTATGTGCATTGCTAGGATACACCCATGGGAGGTTATCATAACCAACCTTTTATTCCTAATTCCAATCATATGTATGACCAAATGGGAAACATGGGAAATGGAAGTCCAGGCTATCAAGGGAGAAATCAAGATCGCATAACAACAACATAAGTTGAGGCGCTAGTCAAAAGATTAGTGGGCGATAACTTTAGGAAAGGTCATAGGTAAATAGGTCAAAAGTCTTACCCTGAATGGATTGATAATGTAATATCCCGAAAATTTAAACTTGCTTAAATTAAAAAATAATAATTAGTGGCTAATTTTTCCTTTAATCATAAGTTATGATCGAACTTTTGTTATTCTATGTTCAAGTAATGATAATTAGTCGTTAAATATATATTATGTATGGCAAGAGTTGCAAATAATAACAAATTAAATTAGATTAAATAATAATATTAGTTAAAGTAAGAAAAGAAATAATAAACAAAACAATTACTTGAACTTTACAAAGTTCCCTAGTAGAATAAATGCTTATTGCTGTGGTCAAAAAGTGGCCTATTGCTACGGTTTTGGGCGCGCTGCAATTAGGGGGGCTACAATAGGTAATAATTATATTGCTGCGGTTTTCAACCGCAGCAATATTTTAACATATTGCTGCGGTTTCTAGCGAAAACCGCAGCAATATGTATTTTTTAATACTAAAAAATGAAGTCTATTGCTGCGGTTTTTAGTAAAACCCGCAGCAATAGGGTACTGGTATAGGTAAAATTTTTTTTTTTTTTTTTTAGTCTTTGCCATCAAATTTTAATGAAAACAATGTAGGAACAAAATAAGACACTAATGATTCAAAATAATGACAAAAAATACTTATACAATATTCAAAAACAAACAGGAAAGATACACAAAGTTCAGAACCATAAAAGATACATAAAATCCAACACATATAAGAACAGATTTCAAAAAAAAAAATTAAAAAATAACCAAAAATCAGAATCTAACCATTAACATCATATGAATCTTAAAAAAGAAAAATGAAAACAAAGAACCAAATGAGTTAATCGCCTGAATTTATTAGGCGTTATAGTTTAATTACATTAGCCTATAACAAAGTACGTTAGCAAGGTTTTATCTAATTAAAATCGGTAACCCCAAGGGACTAAGACTCATGTGACGACATTCAATATCTAACTATTGAGTGTGCATTGACTTGTTTGCAAAGTCACCCAACTGATTTTGCACCAACATGTTTTTTGGCAACCATAGTGGGAGGAAAAAGATTCCTAATCAAATTGTGAAAATTTCCTCGTTGATTATTTAAACTAGCCTTTTTATGTGAAGTATCTATTGTTAATTTTTCTTTCTTGTTTTATAAATGTCGAGTACACGTTCTCGAAGACATAGAGAAGGTCCTAAAGTTGAACCAATCTCCCAAAATATGGAAGATAATAATTCGATACATTCAAAATCAAGGGTACCTGAAGATGAAGGTGAACCAATTCATCAAGTCTCAGGAGAATCACAAGGAGATACTCCTCAAAGGGAAATCTCATCTCCAAGTAGTACTGATCGCGCATTCATGCACCAATTGTATGGAAAGTTCACTGAAATAGTGAAACAATTACTATTAGAGGTCAGGGAGAGTCAAAGACATCAATTTGATTCTAACTACAGAAATTCAGCCCATGAGTCAACCAGAGTCTTCACATATATTCTTCAAAGGATAAGTGAAGAAAATAGAGATATTAACTCTAGGCAGATAGATCGAATACTCGTAGATATTAATGATATTATGAGTGCCACTTTTACGGCAATGTCAACATCTCTTGCTACTGAAGTAGTTACTCGTCTAGAACCATTAGTTGAGAAACATTATCAACTCAATGAGAAACTGCTTAAGGTTTTAGAAGAAGTCCCACTAAATAGACCACAAGGGGATCATGGAATAATGCCAGATCTCCCAATTGCCTATCCAGCAAGGGTACATTTTTCCCATGTCTAGAATAGAGACCCATTGGTTTCAAATGATCCACAAACTTCCTCTCAGGGACGTCGAACAAGGGCAAGTCCTTTGAGCCTTGGAGAGAATGGTCATGGAAATTTTAGGAGAAGTGACGAAATGGCAGCGGGTGTGGAGCCAGGCTGGCACCAGGCGTCAGGACGTCACCAACCTTCATTTTCCATGGGTGGTGGACAGTTTGGAGATAACACACACCAACTTGGACCATCACATGGAGGTCAGAGGCAAGGTGCTTTTGTTGCAAATAACAATGGTTCACCCCATCCATATGTGCGTCTAAATCAGCCAACTATGGCTAGGAACCCTTCATCTGCTACTTATTTGCCTTACCAACCATCTATCATTGGGACGTCTCATTACGGGAATGCCCCAGGTTTTGGCCCTAATCAAGCTCTATTTTCTCACGCAACTGGAACTTACCAACAAGGGGTACCCACTAATGGGCATACAATTCAATCACAAATGGCACAAGGAACACCTACTCCTAACTATGTGCATCGCCAGGAAACACCCATGGGAGACTATCATAACCAACCTTTCATTCCTAATTCCAATCATATGTATGACCAAATGGGGAACATGGGAAATGGAAATGGAAGTCCAAGTTATCAAGGGAGAAATCAAGATCCCATAACAACAACACAAGTTGAGGCGCTAGTCCAAAGATTAGTGGGCGGTAACCCTGAATGGATTGATAGAGCCAATCCTTTCCCTAGGACATTCAAAATACCTGACTTTACCTTATTCTTAGGCAATGATATAGTATCAGCCGAGGAACATTTAGTTAGGTTCAATTGTCAATGTAGGGAGCCAGCTGACAATGATTATTTGAAATTAAGAATGTTTTCTATGTCTCTAACTGAAACAACCTTTTGGTGGTATACAAATTTGCCACCCAACTCTATTCACTAATGGCAGGATAGCAAGTGCAGTTTACTAATCATTTTGCACGCACCGAACCTGGAGTGACTCTGAGTGACTTAGTCAGAATCCAACAAAAGATAGGAGAGTCTGTAGAAGACTATCTAGCTACGTTTAAAATGGCTAAGATTAGGTGCCATGTTCATATCCCTGAGAGGGAATTTTTACAAATGGCCCATGAAGGGATGTTAATTTAGTTCCGAAAATGGTTTGATGGTCATGCCTTTGGCGATTTTGTAGAATTAGCAGAATTTGCCATAAGGTATGAAAGGAACCTATAAGCTGAAAGTGCAGCTAGGCATCGATGCTTCTTTGATGTGGCTGAAATGGTCCAAGGAGTACCTTATAAATGTTCTCCCCTAGAGAAAAGAGAATTCTCAACCCCAAAAGACTTAAAGTCTGGACAGAAGAGAACATACACTTTTGATGCTAAGAAATCCAATGTCATATTTGATTGGTTATTATCTAATAAGAAAATAAAGTTGGTAGGGAGGCATAAATAGAAAACCGCTGATGAAGTTAAAGGGAAAAAATACTGTAAATGGCATGATGCAATTACCCACGATAAATCCGAATGCATTGTGTTTAGAAATAAAATTCAGGATGAGATTGATAAGAAAAATATTATGTTTCCTGATGATGAAAATGCTAACATAATTGATGTGGGAGAACCATTCCATCTATCTTGTAATATGATGGCAATTGATAATGAGTTTTCTGTCGTTTTACAAGCATCTCAAATCACTGAAAGTGGTAACCAGCTATTTGATAGGCTGCTTGATGAAGATTATGCCAAAGATAGCTCATGAAGAAGGATTAGAAGACATGTATAGACGGCACATGAACGGGTCACATAATACAGACCATTGCTAAGTCTTCAGAGGATTCCTTACCAGATAACTAACTCTCAAAAGATTGGCTGTTTTGAAAATAGAGCATCAGGCCATGGAGAAGCATACAAGATTAGTCTAGCCAAGGCTAAGGCGCCTGTAAATGCAAAGACAAATCCAAGTGTGGCAATGCCCGAGGAAAAAGCTAAAACTTATAAGGAAGCTGCTCAAAAATTCCCGTTGCAGAGCAGGGCAATAGAGGGATTAAAAGCTTTAATAAGGGAAAGTATGTGTTCCTCATGCTCAGATAAATTGACTTTTGAGATGATGATTAGGATACAAGTCATTCCTAATGACCCTTCGTACGTCCCTTCTTATCAACGACCATTCCAGAAAAGGTCCCAAAGTCAAGGACCAAGAAGAAATAATGGATTTGGGCCACAGTTTTTCTCAAAAGAAAAAGAGGTAGAGGTATGTCAAATTCCAGTTCCTAAGATTCTCAAGAGGAAGGAAAAACCTAAGAAGAATCAAGGGGAAACAAGGTTGAAATCAATGGTAAGGATAACTTCATCTCAAGATCGTCAAAACTTGCAACAAAGCAAGTCATCAAAGATGAAAAAACTAAGCCTTAAGGCTGCTGTATCAAGAGCTCAGATTATCAGCACTCAAAATGTGCAAGAGTCTCTTATAGCAAACTTGAGGATTGATGAAGAAACTCTTCAAGCTGGTATTGCAAAGTTGCTGCCTCCAGAAGTGAATCAACCCAGTTCGTCAGCTCTAGAGATAAATACCCAGCAACATCATGGAAAGGATTATCTTATTAAAGAAGTTGAAGGGAATGGTGTTAATGAAGGGATTTGTTGGAATCAGACAGTGACTTATTATTAGATGGAGATCCATTGATGCCCGAGTCTTAAACAGGAGATCAAGAAGGTCAAAGCATGCAATGCAACGTAGTCATGTTACCAACGGAGTTCAAGATACCAGAGGACCAGACAACATTGCCCACTATTGCATCTTGGGCAGATGCATTTGATAAGGAAGAGAAAGAGTCTATCCTCTTACTTAAATCCTCCACAGAAGAAAATGCCTAGTAAAACATCTTTAAGAGCTGATTTAGAAAAACTAATCATAGATAAGATTTTTAAATCAGAGGGTGTTGATAATAAACATACTAAAGCTTTATTCTTAAGTGTGGACTTTGAGGAGATACGCTTGGATAAGGTATTGGTAGATACTGGAGCCACTATCAATATCATGCCTTTGTCTATATTTAAAAAGCTAGGGAAGACTAGGAAAGATTTGCATAATATCCAAATCAACATAACTGGTTTCTCCGGTCTATCGGAAAAGGTTGAAGGAATGACCATTCTAAAGATTAAAGTAGGTACTAAAATTACTTTCAATGGTTTTTTCATAGTAGAAAATGGTACTGATTTTAATGCCATACTGGGAAGAGACTGGTTAAATCATAATTATGCTATTCCATCATCACTCAATCAAGTTTTAATACTATGGAATGGTGAGATCTTTGAAATGGTACAAGCAGATGAAGAAGTTTGTCTAATTTCATCTCCTGATTCTATTTTTATTAGGGACTCTCTAAAGTCAGTTCCCAACATCAGGATTGAGGGTGCTCTAGAACTTGAGTCACAAACTCACCAAGAGATAGAGGAGTCAAGTGCAATTCTCGTCGAATAAATTGAAGATGCATCAGAAGTTGAAGATATTCAATCAAAATTTGAATTTATTCAACAGGCGTCTCATCGTGATCAATCACTAGCTCTAGTTAGTTGGTAGAATTAGATTATATTTTTCTAAAAAGTTTATGTCTGTAAGCTTTAAATAATTGTGTAATGGTTTTACCTCTATCATTGATAAAGTTATGAAAGATTTAGCTTTTAAAAGATATCTGGAAGATTTTCTTGAAAATTCTAGTATATGTTGCTCCATCTTGTATGATTCTGAATCTCTAGAAGAGGAAGATGAAAAAGTATGGAATAAAAGTGAGGATATTAAACAAGAAGTTCATGATCCTTTAGAGGAAGTAAATCTAGGGACTGATGAAAATCAACGTTTCACTTACATAAGTAAGCTTCTCACTAATCAAGAAAAACATGAATTAATTAAAATTCTAGAATAATTTAAGGATTGTTTTGCTTGGGAGCATCATGAAATGCCTGGTATTGATAGGACATTAATAGAACATAAATTACCTATCAAGGAAGGATATAAGCCTGTGGCTTAAAGTCCTAGAAGACTAGTGCCAGAATTAACAGAACCTATACAAGAGGAGATAAACAAACTCCTCAAGACAAAGTTTATAAGGCATTGCCAGTATGCTGACTGGATTTCTAACATAGTCCCAGTAGTTAAGAAGAATGGCAAGATAAGAATTTTCATTTACTTTAGGGATTTAAGTAAAGTAACACCTAAGATATGAATATATATCTTGTATGAATGGGTATGCAAGTTATCATCAATTAAGAATTGCACAGGAAGATTGTAATAAAACAACTTTCCGATGTCCAAAGTCCCTAGGCTTATTTGAATATGTAGTTATGCCATTTGGTTTAAAAAATGCTGGTGCTACATATCAAAGGGCCATGGATGCGATTTTTAAAGATATGATTGGCAAGATTATGGAAGTTTATGTGGCTGATATCCTCGTAAAATCAAATGACTTTGTTAAACATAAAGCATATTTGATGAATTCATTTATAAGAATGAGGGAATATCATCTAAAGATGAATCCATTGAAATGTGCTTTTGGGGTTAAAGCTAGTAATTTCCTAGGATTTCTCATCCATAAAAATGGAATGGAAATTGATCAGAATAAGGCAAAAGCAGTTGTGGCAGCTAAACCTCCTTCCAATAAAAAAGAACTACAAAGATTTCTTGGACATGTAAATTATGTTAGGAGATTTATGGCTAATCTAGTTGGTAAAACTAAAAATTTTTCACCTTTGTTAAGATTAAAACATGAATCAGAGTTTAAATGAAATAAGGATCATCAAGAGGCTTTTGATCAAATTAAACAAGATATGGCAAACCCTCCAGTATTGATTCCTCCCAGGCAAAATGAAAAAACGTTAAGGTTATATCTATCAGCTTGTGAAGATTCCATTGGTAGTCTCCTTACTCAAGAAAAGGAGAAAGGACATGAGCAAGCTATCTTCTACCTAAGTAGAATCTTGCATGATACAGTGCGAAGGTATGCCATGACAGAAAAATGGTGTATATGCTTATATGACGCGTCTGTTAAGCTTATACATTATTTCATGGCATTCACAGTAGAAGTGGTGTCTCCAACAAATGTTATAAAATATATGATATCTCAACCTTTCATGAAAGGAAGGTTAAGCAAATGGAGTCTACCCTTACTGCAATTTGATTTAATTTACACGCCTCAAAAAGCAGTTAAAGGTCAAGCTCTAGCTGATTTCTTAGCAACTCACACTTATTGTGAATCTGGAATCATTGATGAAGACGCTCTCCCATGGATATTATTCTTCTGGTTCTAATACCAGAGAAACAACATGAGATGGAATATATATTCTATCTCCTGATGGGGTTCCAACTAAGGTAGTAGTAACCTTGAGAGGTCCATGCACAAATAATAGGGCTGAGTATGAAGCTCCATTAATTGGACTAGAGTTGTTATTAGAATTGGGAGCTAAGACAACTAAAATATATGGAGATTCTCAGTTGGTCATTTATCAAATGACTGAAGAATTCAAATATATTTCATCTGTGTCCCAAGATGATAGTAAGAAAGTACAAAGATTGTCGAAACAATTTAAAGTAATTTCTTTCATACATATTCCTAGAGAAGAAAACAGAATAGCAGATCAGTTGTCTTAAATAGCTTTTGCTAGAGAGGAGATACCTTCACCAAATGAATATATTGTCCTTCAAGAAAAAATCCTGGATCCTGTTAATGGAAGTGATATAGAAATATCAGAAAGTATATTGGAAGTCTATAGAATTTCGATATTAAGAGAGGATGAGGATTGAAGAAAAGAAATTATTCAATATCTCCAACATCCAACTGGGATAAAAGTACCTAATAGAGTTAAAATGGCTGCAACCAAATTTTCTTTACAATTCGGAGAGTTACATAGAAAGGATCCAGAAGGATTACTTTTAAAATGTATAGATGCCGGGGAAGCTTTAACTCTCATGATAGAAATTCATCAGGGACTATGAGGTGCTCGTCAAAACGGTCTAAAAATGAGATGGTTGTTGCATGAACATGGTTACTATTGGCCTATTATGCAAAAAGATTGTATTGACTACGCAAAAGGCTGTAAAAGATGTCAAAAGTTTGGACCCATTAGTAGGGCTCTAGCCTTAGAGCTAAAGTACATCCTTAAGCCTTAGGCATTTATAGGATGAGCCGTTGATGCTAAAGGGGAAATTAATCCTGCATATTCCAAAAATCATTCTTACATCCTAGTAATTACGAATTATTTAACTAAATGGGTAGAAGAACAAACTTTTGTTAAGATCAATACACAGGTTGTGATAAATTTCCTAGAAGAGAAAATCTTTACAAGATTTGGGATCCCAGAAACCATAACCTTTGATCAGGCTACAGTGTTTAGAAACCCTGATTTGTTGGATTATCTCACCCAATTTGGGATTACTAAGTTGCATTCAACATCATACTATGCTCAAGCTAATGGTCAATCTGAAGCAACTAACAAGATCATAGTCAAGGGAATCTCAAAAATGGTGGATAGTAATCCTAGGAAGTGGGATGAATTGTTTTTATATGCTCTATGGGCCTATAGGACCTCTAAAAGAGAAGCAACGGGAGTTACTCCTTTCAACTTAGTTTATGGACATACTCTAGTAATCCCTCTTGAAGTAAATATAAGGTCTTCCCGAGTAGCCCAATAAATGGGATTATCAGGAGATTACTCTTAGGCAATGAATATTGAAGTAATGGATGCTTTAGAAACTAAGGAAGAAGCCTTAGCTAAAATGAGAATCCAAAAGGAGAAGGTTGCTAGAGCCTATGATAAAAAGGTAGTGCTGGAAGAATTTCAGGAGAATGATAAGGTTTGAAAGATGTTTCTACCAGAAGCAGCTTATAAAGACCCTCAATTAGGAAAGTGGTCATCCAAATGGCAAGGTCCTTTCATCATTCATAAGAAACTATATGGGAATGCATACCTATTGAAAGATTTAGATGGCAATGTGAAAATAAAGCTTTAAATGGCAAATTTCTTAAAAAACACCATTCCTCTATCTGGAAACAACATGATCCTATGTTTCAACAAAGGCATGCAGAATATTTCAAACATCAAGAGATTACTAAAAGTATATCATTACAAGAATAGTACTCTTGAAAGTTAAAAACATTGTCTAACAACTAAACTAAGATTTTTTTTATAGCTAATAACCAAGCATTACAAAGTTTCTCCTTCTGGAGAATTAAGCTCTGCTGGATTGCCATGTCTTTGAACATCTCTTTCCTTAAAGTGGCAAGTTTGGTGCGTCCCTGGTGTAGCTTTCCTTTTTCTTGTCAATGGAATTTTGAAGGAAGACTTCTCATTGATAATGTTGATTTCTTCTTTATTAATGTCCACCAAACGATTCTGCAAGGATTGCCTTTCGGCAGAAAGAGATTTCAGCTGTTGGTCATAGAAGTCCAAAGACTTTTGAGTCTGTATAGTGAACTTGTTAAAAGATTTGGCCTAGATTTCCAAAGAACTCTCTTCTTATTGGAGTTTATGAACCGAAAACTTGAGGGATTAAACTTCTATCTCAGTATTACATTGCTGAAGAAGAAGAGTTTCCTTTACATAGTCGTGGCAAGGTATCCAATACTCAAAGCCTTGGAGTATCAAAGATTCCAAAATCTGTTTGAGAGCTTGTCCAGAACCCTAATCATAAGGATTTTCTGAAAGAATGAGGCAAAGATTCCATATTTTTTCTTCTTGCTTGATGTGTTCCGAATGTTCCTCAGGACTGTTCATAACATTACTAGAAGCAAGTTGTTCTCTTACAATAATGGACAAGTTTGCATTTTCTTCTTTTCCTTCATCAGACTCTTTCATCATACTTGCTTCTTGATTGCTTCCCTTTGCATCATAAAGAAGAGAGGCCAAGCAGATGCGATTTTTGTAAAACCGCATCCGAAAATCACCCAAAAAATAAGAGGCAAAATTTACAGAACAATCTGATGCGGTCCTCTTATGGACCCCATCGTATTAAATAAATCGTTGCAATTTATTGAAAATCTGATGCGGTTCATGGACCGCATCAGAAAAATGGTTATATTTTCGCTCACCCAAAAGAGCAGCCCAAAATAACACGCACCTCTTTTCAATGGACTAGGCCCAAAACGCGCGCCTCCTTACCTCTAATAAATCTAAACTCTCTCTCCTTCTTTCCCTCATAAATCTGAAACCATAATTAATCTCCCTCCTTTCCTCTCTCTCTCCTCACTACTCCTCCCTCATACACGACTGAAATCCCTCCTTTCCTCTCTCTCTTCTCTCTCCTCTCTCCTCTCTCCTCTCTCCTAAACACCCTCCTCGTTCCTCTATCATTCGCCAACCACCGATGAATCACGAACCGTCAACCACATCGAGGCGAGCACGAACCACTGATCGAAAATCGAGGCCCACCCAACCACCATGAAGTAGCGTCAAAAATGAAAATCGTCTCGTCTCTCCCTCGTTTTCACTATCGATCTCAACGCTCATCAAAGAACCGTCCACAAACACTGCCAACGAACCATCTTCGATTTCATCATCCTCTGTCGCTTCCCACCGCCACGAACCGTCGCTAGATCTAGGGTTGGGTTTATTTTGTTTGTAATTAGGTTAGTTTTAAGTTTTTTTTTTAATTTCTGCCAACGAACCACTGCCACGAACAGCCACAAACCGTCGCTTCCCACCGCCACGAACCGTTCATTTTCGTTCAACTTTCTTAATTTCGTTTCTAATTAGGTTAGTTTTAAGTTTTTAATTTCATTTCTATTTTTTTATTGTCATTGTTATTTTGAGATTTTTTTCTAGATATGGGTTTCACTTTTTTTTTTTTTTTTTTTTTAAATTTCCCTATTTTGTTCTATTTTTTTTGGTTATATCGTTGTATAAGTTTTTATAATTAATTTGGAATTTATATTGTATTTTTTGTAATTATAATGTAATTTAGTTGTCATTTTCTGTTAATATTTGGTTTGGTGATTTTGTAAATAACTCTCTACTTTTCGTATGGCCTGGTAATTTTCTATGATTTGGTTTGGTGATTTAGTGATTTGAGATTATAATGGTTTGGTGATTTAGTATGGTGGTTTCCTGTCATTTTGGCTTCCATGACATTTTGGTTTCTTTCCCCCCCCTTTGGTTAGGCGCGCCTAACTTTTTTGTTTTTCAAAAGACAGAATCTGATGCGGTTATTCATAACCGAATCAGATTCTTACTATACTGATGTGGTTTTTAACCGTATCAGTTTTTTTTTGGTTACCTGCTGCAGGCCCATCTGATGCGGACAAAAACCGCATCAGTATGCCCGATTTTGACAGCATCAGATGGGCCTTTTCAACTAGTGATAGTGAAGTCTGGTTTTATGAGGAAGTGGATTGAAATAGAAAAAGTCTAACGTGAATCTATGGGGAAAAGAATGCAAACCAGTTCCAGAAGAGGATTGCGAAGATGAAGAATCCTTTGATGGAAAGGTTTCCACAGATTTAAAGTTGCGCCTCAAAGTTGCAACGTCCAAAGGGATGATGTCTGTTGGAATCTCCTCTCTAAGAGTAGAGGGGTTTGCGATGACCACTTTTGAAGATGGAGAAGAATCGGGAAACTGAACATTCAATGGAATTGAATCTATGAGTTCTTCATCTCCTTGGAAGAAGGGATTTTCTTCTGTAGATGTCATATCAAGGTTAGCCTCTTCTTGGGGGGCACTATCATCTTCCAGAACACCTTGTGCTATCAAAGTAGGACCAGTTGTTGACTCCAACTGGGGGGCAATCTTACTTGATGAAGAGTTAGTGGGCTCATCAGCATGTATAAGCTTGAACTTGTTGAAATGGACATCCTCCTTATCTTGTCCTAGATTAGCTGTTGTGGGAACGTATGCAGCAGTTGAACTTATAAAGATGGAGTCTGAAGGCTGTCTAAGAGTAAGATTTGCTGGCACATCCAAAGATGAATCATCCAAATCTTTGGACTTAGACTTTTTTGGACCGGGTGGACCTGTAATGCACAATAGATTATGCAAAAAATAGGTTATTATTAAAGATAAAGTTATATATTAGGGAATGTAAATAGATATATACATACATGTTTTAGTTCCTTGTAGCTTGATTTTTGGAAAGATTTGAGATATGGTCTTAGCATCTTCTTCACCAGAAGAAACATTAAAATGCTGGATGACAAAAGAAGTTTTCAATTTGGGACGTTCTCTATATGAATGTCTCAATGGTCTTGGAGCTGAAGGGGAACTAATATCTTTTGTCTTTGAGACCTTTTGAGTGGACTCAGATTGCTCCACTAGCTCCTCAGGAGATGAAGTGCTTTTGGAAATAGAAAGACAATTATAATCTGTAACACCCCGACCTATACGGAGTCGAGTGTATCGTCACCAATGCGCATCCAGGGCCAACAACTGTCCTCAGTAACCAACACAAGTTCTCCCGGCGCATTTTGTCCTCACTCATGCGCACCCTGAGAAACTTCCCAGGAGGTCACCCATCCCTTGACTACTCCCAGCCAAGCACGTTTAACTGTGGAGTAACTAAGGAAATAAGCTCCCTAAAAGAAAGATGCATCTTGTTGGAATGAGTAGCCTGCTAAATCCCTTTAAAGCAATCATGAGGGGTATTACATAATCTCTCTTCCTAGCAGCTCTTTCGAGAGGATCAATTTGTTCCATTGATTCCATGGCCTGAATGTCCTCTACAGTTTGGACATCTCCGTACTAGGTTCCTTGATCAATGGCAGCATGTATTCATCTTCTGAAGGAATGAGTTTAGGAAGTTGCTTCTCAACAACATTCCAGTATAGCTTATCATACCTAGAGTCTATATCCATTCCTTCGAGAACCTTCAGTTTCTTCTTGCCAGCTTTTGCTAAAAAGCATTAAAGTAAAGGACAGAAAGAAGTTAGATAAAAACATCTTCTCTTTAAAGTTATAAAGAAACTAAGAAGATAGATTCCTCACCATCCAAGAATAGTTGATCGTCAAAGTATGCTATAGCATCAGCACATTGATGATCATTTGGGAAGGATGATCCCACCAAGTTTGGAAACCTTGAACAGCTTTTGAAACCCATTTCCATGGAGTGATGGACATAAGGTTGATATTGAGAGTATTACTTCGAAGGGTTTTACCTTCTTCAAAACGACCCCTTGACATCCCAGGATCATTGCGAGTCAGGAAGTAGGGTAAGGCTACCATATGAAGTAATACAAACTGTCTAGCTACTAGTTGTGGATTATAAACTTCAAAGCCAAAATACTCGGGTTCAGCTGCCACTAAATCCCTGGATCTAAGAACACTACTCCAATAGTCTCCACTGTTTATGGAGCCAAAGTGAATGTCCAAGGATTCCATCCATACAGTCACTGCAAAAAGGCGCCAAGGCTCTTCTTTAACATAAGCAGGATTCTACCTGGGAAGACATGCGAATTGCCAAGGTGGCCGGTGATAAAAAACCAAATAGTGTGAAAAAAGCAAGCTGGGATGCCATACTGTATTTGGAGATATGAGATTGAAGCTAACTTCACCATAACAGCTGTAATCTTCAAATTTGCATAGGAATGATAGAGGATCAAAAGAAAAGTCTTCTCCACCTGTCCCTTTAGTTGCTCCAAAAGGAGGAGGGAATTTAAGTACTAACAAGCTTGAAAAATATGTATGGCCCCAATAAGTCAAGAACCATAAGGGTCCAAACCCTTTATCAGTAGGAAAAATGGGAGATTCCGAGGTAGGAATACCAAAACATTAGAAAGACTATCTAATTCTAAAGAGGCATCTAGAAAGTTGTCCTAATAAGACAGGAGCTAAAGCAACTTCCTCAGAAGTGTTGGAGATTTTAACAGCTAAATATAGCCATAATGTTACTACACCTCCTGCCCTAGACATCATCAATCTGGAGAAAGCAAAGGTGAGAAATAATACTAATACTTCTTCCTGGGGGGTCATTGCTTCGCTTGAATTCTTAGTAGTGAAGATGTCAACAAACCTTTGAAAGCCACACTTGCTAGCACTGACAGAAGGACTCGAAATTTGACGAAAGATAGATAGACATCGACTATACAATTCATTGTATTCTTTCATATGATGGAAGATAGGGAGGTCAATCCCATACTTACATGTGGGTGAAGTCCCGGTGATGAAAGCAATATCAGCCAAGGTTATAGTCATTTGTAACACACAAGAATTTCAAAGCGGAAAAAAAAGAAATAATAATAGTATTAATAGGACGATGGCGGAAACATCGTGTTCTGGGAATGTCACTACTTCAAGAAATGCGTTTAAATAGCTAAGTGATAAACCAACATAAGTAAATAGCATAAATAAATAATTAATTTAATTAGAGTAATAACTAAAAGAGAAAATTGACTCTCAAAATAAGGAAGCTCAATGTCAAACAAATCCCGATCAACCATGCAACAAATGCGGTCAAACAAGTTCAAACACAACAGACCATACCGTCTGTGACTAGACTCATTGGACCATGCCGCCCAAGGCCTACGCTGCATATTCGAGGACCATACCGCCCTTTCCGAATACCCTGCATATTCGAGGACCATACCACCCTTTCCGAATAGCAAAACTCAACGGATCATACCACCCGTGAGTGAACCAATGGACCATACCCCCCATGGTTAAGTAACCGATTCCTAGGACCATACCGCCCTTAGGATCATCAACCACAAATTCTTAGGACCATACCGCCCTTAGGATCATCAAACACAAATTCCTAGGACCATACCGCCCTTAGCATAATCAAACACAAATTTGTAGGACTATGCCATCCATAGGATCAATCAGACCCAGCCAAATACGATGTATACACGACAAGGTATACACAAGATCCATCTATTCCAACATTCAATTGTATACACGGCAAGGTATACAAGCAAAATTCATCTAATCCAACATTCAAATGTAGACACAGCAAGGTATACAAGCAAATCAAATTCAACTAACCAACAAGGTTCAAATGTGAGTATAAATGACAATATAAAGATCCTCAACATACTCCAAACTAAACAACCATAGGCTTCCCAACAAAATAGGGCACATACCCTTAATGTATAACTCAAATCGACCCAAAATTACTCAAACATGCTTAACAAACATGCCTAAGACCATCCATCAACAAAAAAACAAGTTGTAAACCAATTTGGAATTTAATCAAAACACGCAACTAAGGAAAAATAGACCCTCATCACGAGGTGTGACGACTATCGCAAGTCGCGACACTCTGGCTGTCGCGAGTCGCGAGCTGCTGTAGTTCGTGGCTTGCGGGTTGTGCTCGCACGCCCTTGCCTCGTCCAAAATACTTAGGTCCTGTCTCAATCATCCAAATCAACCCAAATTCATACCAATCACAACACTAATCACCCTCACAAGAGGCTATACATCATCAACAACATCCAACTACTCAAAAGTCCAATATTAACCAAAGTGACTCCAAATCAATACAACAACAAATCATCAAATTGACAAACTAATCAACGAGACTAACAAGATGATCATAACAACAGTCCAACATATGAAAAGTAACACTAACAACCATGATACTACGCTTAACTACAAACATACAATCCTCTAAGTTTCACCTAGCATGATTCTAAGTTCTCTAACGCGATTCTAACAACCTAAGTTCACAATCTCTTCTCTATCGAACTAGAATAATGCTAGTTACCTGGATCTTCGGGAGGAGAGTTGAGTATAACGGGATTCGAAAAATATGCGAGCAATCCAATTCCTCCATGAATGATAATTGTAGCAACAAGTCACTAGGCATTTTCTTCTTGAATGTTGAAAACTCTTATTTCACACTGCTCTGTTCCGACCATGATACCCGGTGATCAAAAGCTCGAATTTTAAATCGCTCCAGTCAAAGTAAAGAACAAGACGGTCCAACAGTTAGATCTTTAGCTACGGTTATTTTCGTGAAGGTGTGACAGGGAACAAAAACTGGATGACTCGTCTGATTAAAACAAAAAATGCAGTCACGTATTCCCATTTATTCAAAAACAAATTGTACCACAAGCAAGATCTTTCGAAGAAGATAGATTTTAACTACTCACACATTCAATTCGGATAAGAAACGAAGGAGATATGATGCAAATAAAATAGGTGTGCAAAAATGGACGAAAATCCGAGAAGAGAGAAGAACTCTTTCTCTTCCTCTCTAAGGGTTGAACGAAAAATGGGGGTTAGAATGCAGCAAAAACCTGATTAATAACCTCATTACGCAATGGTTTAAAGGGTGATTATAAAGGCAGGTTAATGGGGAATTAAATAGGGGGTTACAAGATATATACTCAAAGGTTAGCTTCATAAGCACCAAAACTCTTCATCCTCCATTCCATAATTGCTGATTTTCGGCCAGCACGACATGCCACATGCGATGCAACATTTCATCACCCAAGTCGGTCCAACAATGTTACAAAAATGCTACGGGAAAAAACCGGATCCTAAACGCTCAAATAAATAACGAAACTAATATAACAACTTAAAATAAATATCTAACAACTTAAACTAAATATATCACAACATATAAATATATATACACATTTTCATAACATGTTCCAAAATAATTCAAATCATAAATTATTTATTTTTATGAAAAAGAAAATACCATTTTAAAATAAACAAACACCAAAAATAAAGGGTTAAAATTACGGGGTGTTACACATTGGTCCCCATTTGAGCAAGAAGCAATTGATGGCAGGATCTTAACAATCCAATAAAGCAGTAGAGAAGGCATACTTGTAAAAGAAGTTTGAGTTGCTTGATATCATCTCACAAAAATTGTCTCCTCATGGCAATAAAGTCTCCTTCTAAGCTTAGTCTTTTGGTTTTACTAATCATGTTACGACAATCCCGCTTATCAAAAGGAACATTATCATGGCCACCATATTTGACTACAAAAGAATTAAAGTTCTTCACAATCGGAACACCGACGGTGTCATTTTACAAGATTCTCCTCTTATCATCCTCACTAATGTGCTTACAGTTACGCATGAATTTGACATTTTTTTGCTTACAACGGTGGCTATGGTCTAAATAACCCTTGTTAACTTCCATAGCCCATCTTGACTTAATGATGCATTTACTTTGAATTGGCACCCCGTAACGGCAGTCGTCGCTGGACGTCGAGGGTTATTTGATTTCGAAATAAATTTCCTCTCTTTAGAGCATACCAACCTTAATCTTACACAATCACTATAGTCTATGATATTACGATTTCTTTTAATACCATTCTCCTTTGTCGTATTTTCACATTCTTTATTTCTCTCGGAGCTTCTAATTCTTATTTGGAATCCACTCTCACGAGAATATTCATGACAATCATTAATGATTTCATCAGCGAAACAAAATACCTTGCCCACATATGGAGGGACTGTCTTTTCAATATTATCAGGTTCAACATCTTCAAGAACTTGATTGACCAATTCATCACCCACCCCATCACTATCTCTTCTACCAAAACCATCAACTCCCTCATCAATTAAGGAATTTCGATCATCGTCATCATCATCAAGATTAATGTTGAACTCATCACTAGAACTATTAGATTTTTATGACACATGCTAATCCCTTGACCATTTTCATCCAACCCAACGTTCAGACCAATCATCTAGAGTAATTAAACTCAAACAACTAGCAAAAATGAAAAAGCATTGCAGATTATTTACATAAATAATATCACCATTTAAGTAGGCATAACATAAAAATATTAATAACCAATATAAGACTAGCATACATCCATATAATCAAAAGTACATTTACATGATTTACAAAGGGGATTGAATACCAATTTACATAGGCAATTTTCTTTCATTTATTACTTCTCCTTGCTATTGTCCTTTATTATGACATAACTAAACCATATTACCAAAAGTAAAAAAAAGAAAAAGATACAATCTTCGTCATATGTAAGCTCCTTCAACAACATAACAAATTCTTTAACAAAAAAAAAGTATATATATATCATAATTCAACCACATATCTTTAAATCCATCTTGTTTATACATTATGAAACACATAATTTTAATATATGGGTACAAAAATTGGGGTTAAAATTGTATCTTCATGATTGCACAAGAAGCTTATTTCAAGATAAAAATTGAATTCGAAAACATCAAACTTCTAAAAAATATATAAATTATTAAAATTCATACATTTTCTTCTATAGTAGATTACGATTTGAATAGATAACAGCAAAGAAGTTCGATCAATTTGAAGACGGAATCTAGAGTACTTGCACGCTCATCATGTTCGTCGTCGATTAAAATAATTTTTCATCTTCTTTGGTATTTTGATGTTTTTGTATAATATTTCCTTCTTAATAATTGTATTAGAATCATCCATTGATGATTAGTGCTAAGCCCAGGAGAAGAACATTGGAAATTGTAACTGGGAGTAACAAAGTTAACGCAAGAAATTGTGAGAGACATTTGCCTTGAACCAATAACAGTAGTATACTCGTACTCCGCAAACACAGATAAGCAAATTAAAAAACAAGAAGCTAAGTAAGCGACACATCAATTGTAGCTAAGGAGGGTTGGTGACCCCCAGGGTTACTCAATCACGGTCCTTCTAAGATAGTATTATTTGAAAAATTAATGACACAATCACACGTCAATCGAATAATTAATACTTACTTATTTCTTAATATTTCCATGTTTAACTTCTTATACATAGTTCTATGAGCTACATATAACATTTCTCAAATTTTATTTAGAAAAAAAAAACGTGTACAAAGTTTAAGAGTTTTATGCAACAAAATTTGACTTTTTAGATAAATAATTATTGTTTGGTGGAAACAAGTATGATTAGTAATAAGTGTAAGAATATGCCTTGAATATGTTCGACAAAAAACGTCAAAAAGGGACGTCAAAAAGGGAAGATTTGAGGATCGCCCGATCGGGTCCAAGACTAAACTTCAGTAGGGTTTTTTGGAGGTCCCCCGATCGGGCGCCTCACCGAACTTACGACCGAGCGAGGTCGCCCTATCGGGCATGCGTCAATTGTGGGTTTTGGGAAATTACCACCTGGTCGGGTAGAGGTTCGTTTTTCCCGCAGGGGTATAAATAGGTTATTTGCCTAGTTGTTTTAGACTACAAATTTAGTCTAATTCTCTCTGTAATCTGGTTTTCCTCACAAAATAAAATATTCTCTCTCCCTCTCTCTTCCCATGGACGTAGCCAAATTGGTGAACCACGTAAATTTGTTGTCTGTTTTTAAATGTTTTGCATTCAATTATTTGTTTCTTTCTCACGTCCGTTATAACAAATTGGTATCAGAGCTTTGTGTTCGATCTGTGTGAGAAAGATGTTTGGGATGAATGTGAAAATTGATAAATTCACTGTGAGGAATACACTAGGGGAAAAAACGGAAGGGCAGCGCTTTTTAAAAAAAACGCAGCCCTTTAAGTAATAAAGGGCTGCATTTTTTTAAAAAAAATTGAAATGAATTTGCGGGCTTCAAATGTTAAGCGGACTAGCTAGGGTTTCCTCTCCCTCCTTTTCTCTCACGTCCACAACAAACAGATTAATGCAGCCCCCTTTTATTCTTCTTCTCTCTCACCCTCCTTCTCTCTCACGTCCACAATAAACAGAACTCACCGTGGGTGCATTCTCTATGCCGCCTCTCCAAGGAATCAATCCCAACCGTCGATCTCCGTCTTCTCTCTCAATCAGAACTCACGCTTTCGACCTTTGTTTGTGGGTATTCTCTCTTCGTAAAAGTTATACAACAGAATAAAAGCTAGACCAACTGAATTCTAATTAGTGACATTACAAATCCTCTACAGGGTATTCTCTCTCTTCGTGGTATGCATGACGCAGCAAATAAGCCAATAATGATGTGCTCAGGCAACGATAACACTGTGCGTCTATATGAACTGCCATCATGAGTATCAATTTCCTTTTGGTCTCTCTTTGTTGTGCCTAGTGTTAATAATTCTATCTCTCATTGCTGCAGCTTTGTTGAGAGAGGCAGGATTTTTTCTAAGTAAGAAGTGCGAGGGATTCACGTTGGTCCTGGAGGGCTTTTTTTCACCGGTGATGGGACTGGTCTGGTGTCGGTGTGGCGATGCTCAAGTGATTCAACTGCATCATCGGACAAAGCTGCTTAAAACTGAGTAGCTCAGTTTGATTATTCGACAATCCACTTCAGGAAATAGAGACTATTTTCTCTCACTATCTGCTCTTCCCACGCTTTCGACCTCCGTCGTTGTGTCTTCAACGAATCCGTTCCGTCTTCGCCTCAAAATCGACCGTTCCGTCTCTAACGAATCCACTGGTAGCCGCAAACAAACTTATTCTCGTCTTTGCCTCGCTCCTCGCAACTCCAACTCCAACACAAACTCCAACAACACAAACAACAACACCAGCAACAGCGCACTAAAAACGCGCCCTATTTGGATGTAGATTGTAATTTTTGAGTTTTTTTTTCAGATCTAGGTTTGAGTTTGAGTTTTGTTTAATTTTCATTTTCGTTTTTGTTCCTTTTTTTTCATTTTCTATCATTCTGAATTTGTGTGTTTGTAATTTTTGAGTTTAATCTTCATTTTCGTTTGAGTATTATGTATTTTTGTCATTCTGAATTTGTGTGTGTGATTATTTTTTTCATTTTCGTTCCTTTTGTTTTTCATTTTCTGTTCCCTTTTTTTTCATTTTGGTTCATTTTTTCATTTTCGTTATTTTTTTTCATTTCCGTTCCTTTTTTTCATTTTCGTTATTTTTTTTTATTTTTAGATCTATAAATTTCGAGTGTTCTTGTTGATTTTCCCTATTGTAAATTTCTTGATATATTTAACAGTAAAAAAATGTCAAAAAAAAAATTAATTTTTTTATGGGTCGAAAGGGATGCGGTTTAGTGCCAAAAACGCAGCCCTTTGTACAAAGAAGGGCTGCGTTTTTAGGCACAAAACCGTATCCCTTCCAATATGGAAGGGTTGCGTTTTTGGGCCCAAAAACGCAGCCCTTCATTGTGAAGGGATGCGGTTTAAAAACGCAGCCCTTCATTGTGAAGGGCTGCTATAGAAAGGGCTGCTGGCCAAAATTGCAGCCCTTAGGGCTGTTTTAACCACAACCCTTTTGTTTTTTTTCCACTAGTGATAGTTTTAGTCTGTGGCAAATCAAGATGCGGGTTTTACTGAAGCAACAGGGATTGTGGGCACCGTTGACGAAGATTTCAACAAATTCAGATACTGTCGAGATGACCACTCTGGAGGAGAAGGCTCATTCAACGATTATGTTGTGTTTGGCTGATGACATAATCACTAAAGTCATGGAGGAGGAAACCGCATCTGGTCTATGGTTGAAATTAGAGAGTTTGTATATGATAAAATCTCTAACCAACAAGTTGCTTTGAAGCAAAGTATGTTCAACCTACGAATGAATGAAGGTACACCTCTTAGAGATCACCTAGATCAATTAAATACAATTTTGCTGGAATTGCGTAATATCGATATGAAGGTGGAGGATGAGGATGCCGCTTTAATTCTACTTGTTTTTTTACTGTTATCATATGAAAATTTTGTGCAATTTCCTTATTGGTAAAGATTATGTGTCCCTAGAAGAGGTTAGATCATCTCTTCATACTAGGGAATTGCGCCATAAGGCATCTGGTAGTACATGTATGGATAATCAGGCTTCTGGATTAGTGGTCAGTAGTAGTGGTAAAGAATGTGGTAAAAAGAATTTAGTGAAATTTGGAAATTCTAAAGGGGGTCCCAAACCTAATGATGTCTGTAATTACTATAAGGAAAAAGGGGCATTGGAAAAATGAATGTCCTAAAAAGAAGCATCGAGAGAATAAATCTAGGTTTGGTTCTGTTGTTATTGTAGTGGAAAATTCGAATTCTAAGGATGATCTTGCTCTAGTTGCTAATGAGCAAACATATTTTAATGATGTGTGGGTTCTTAATCCTGGAGCATCGTATCATATGAGTCCTTGTAGGGAGTGGTTTACTACTTATAAGCAGGTAGATGGGGGTAATATTTCAATGGCTAACATCACAGTTTGTAAGACAGTTGGAATAGGCTCTATCAAGATCCGAGCACATGATGGTGCATTCTGCACTTTGAATAATGTTAGACATGTTCCACAGATGACCAAGAATCTGATTTTAATTAGTCTGTTAGACAGTAAGGGGTTCAGTTTCAGAGGTGGGGGTAGAGTTGTGTATGTCAGCAAGGATTCAAAGGATGTATTGAAGGGGGTCAAGTTTGGTACCTTGTATGCTTTGCAGGGTTCTACTCTCTCAGGTTCAGCTGCTGTTGCGTTGTCTAAAATTCAGAAGGATGATATGACCAAGCTATGGCACATGAAACTTGGACATATGAGTAAGAGAGGGATGGAAATCCTCTCCAAGGCTGATCTTCTGGGTGGCCATAAGGTCACTAACCTGGAGTTTTATGAGCATTGTATCTTTAGGAAACTACATCGTAGCAAGTTTTCTAAGGGCATTCATAGAACAAAAGGTACTATGGATTATATCCACTCCGATTGTTGGGGTCCTTCACGTGTGGAGTCTTTGGGAGGTCACATGTATTTTATATCTTTCATTGATGATTTTTCAATATTGACTTGGTTAATTGTCATGAAGTTAAAAAGTGAAGCTTTTAAGAATTTCAAGCAGTGGAAGGCATTGGTGGAAAATCAAACTGGGAAGAAGATCAAAAGGCTACAAACCGATAATGGTCTGGAATTTTGTTTGTATGAGTTCGAAGAGTTCTGTAAGAATGAAGGGATTTCTAGGCATCATACTGTCAGAAATACACCAAAGCAGAATGGTGTAGCGGAACGAATGAATCAGACACTTCAAGAGAGAGCTCGGTACATGCTCTCCAATGCTGGTATGACTAGAAGCTTTTGGGCAGTAGCCGTCAGTACAAAAGTTTACCTGATCAATCGTGGACCTCACTCTAGGATCAATCTCAAAACACCATATGAAATATGGTCAGGTAAGTTTGCAGATTACTCAGATATGCAAGTTTTTGGTTGTAATATTTACTATCATGTAAAGGAGGGTAAATTGGAACCAAGGGCTAAAAAGGGAGTGTTTGTAGGCTATCGGGATGGAGTAAAGGATTATAGAATTTGGTCTCTGTCTGAGGGTAGGGTTATGCTGAGTAGAAACGTTGTCTTTGATGAAAATTCTATGTTTAATCCTACTGTGAAGTCTATTGTTGTGTGAGGTAGTAGTAGTATTGATAAACAGGTGGAGTAGAAAGTCACTCATTATGAGAGTGATGATTATCAACACATTGTTTCTGAAGAACCATCATCTTCAATACGAAGTGAAGAAGCGCGTATCCTGGCTCGAGAGCGTCCTATAAGGAAGCATTTTGGCAAACCCCAAACAGATATGGTGGCTTATGCACTACAGGTTGTGGAGGAGGTGGATGTCTATAAGCCATCCACATACAAGGAAGCAATTACATGTATGGAGTCTACCCATTGGCTTGCTGCAATGGGGATGAGATGGAATCACTTCATAAGAACGAGACTTAGGAGCTTATGCCTAAGCCTCCAAGGAAAAAAATTATTACATGTAAATGGGTTTTCAAGAAAAAGGAGGGGATAACATCTGTAGTGGGGGTCAAGTATAAGGCTCGACTAGTTGCAAGAGGGTTCACACAAAGGGAGGGTATAGACAACAATGAGATATTTTCACCTGTAGTCAGATATACTTCCATCAGGGTGCTACTAAAATAGTTGCAAATTAGGATTTTTGAGCTTAAGCAGCTAGATGTGAAAACAGCTTTACTACATGGAGAGTTGGAGGAGGAGATACACAGGGCTCAACCAGATGGGTTTTAGGTTCCGGAGAAGGAAAATTGTGTGTGCAAGTTAAAGATGTCCTTATATGGGCTAAAACAGTCTCTGAGACAATGGTACAAGAAGTTTGATAGATATATGATGAAGCTAGACTACAACATACAGGAGTTCATATGATTGTTGTGTGGATTACAACAAGCTGACAGATGGATCTTTCATTTACTTAGTGTTATATGTAGATGATATGTTGATAGCTGGGAACAAGTCGGATGTTCAGAGGTTGAAGGAACTTGACGGTGCTAAATTTGAGATGAAGGATTTGGGTGCAGCAAGGAAGATATTGGGTATTGAGATTTATAGCGAGAGGGCCCAAAAGAAGCTTTTCTTGTCACAGAAAGGATATATTGAGAAGATATTGTCAAGGTTAGTCATGTCAACAGCAAAACCTATAGATACTCCAAGTGCTTCAAATAGTCATTTGCCCGTTGCATTTGCACCTAAGTCTGATAAGGAGAAGGAGTACACGAGTCAGGTTCCTTATGCTAGTGCAGTAGGGACCGTGATGTATGTTGTGGTTTGCACTAGGCCGGATCTTGCACATGAAGTCAGTGTTGTTAGTAGGCTCATGGGTGATCTTGGCAAGGAGCATTGGCAGACAGTCAAGAGGATCTTTCGGTATCTTAGAGGTACTTCAGATGTTGGTCTTATTTACGGAGGTGATATGACATATTTAGTTGCAGGATATTCTGATTCTGATTATGCTAGAGTCATTTAGAACTATTACAGTTTTATAAAATCAACTAAATCGAGAAAAATAGTAACATATCACTCACCATAAACTCTATCGACAAACTCAAGCAATCCATCATGAGGTCTTTTGTGAAAGAATCTGCTGAGAATAGTCATACCCACAAATCAATTTACAATTTCCAAGCAACAACAACAACAACATGGTCAGCGGCTTGTATACATATGATTACCAATAGCATCAGAAAAAAAAAAATACAAAATTTTAACAAAACCCACTTAATGAAAAGATGCATAATTTCAAAATTGAAACCATTTTCTTATAAATATTTTAAATTTTCAGCAATTAGTTAATTGTATACTTCAAAATTAAAAATGTTAAAGTCACCTGGTAAATAAGTTACTCGATAAGCTGAATTTGAAGTTAGTCGATGAGCGGTAAAGGGAGGTGTGCCAGCGGCGAAGGCCTGCGTGATGGTGGTCGAATTTCGCTGCAGATGTCATCTTCAAGGCGGTGTTGGTGGTGTTTGCTAATTTGTTGAAGAGGAGGATATAATGAATTTCGATTTCTTATGAGGCTGAGAAGGTGGTTATTATGGTGGAGGTTTAGGGGAGACGGAGATGAAGAAAGGAAGATGGAGGTAGCCATGTGGGGGAGAGGTGAGTGAAGAGGCGTGAGAGGAGAAGTGAAATTTTCTAAAGAGGATTTGAGAGAATAAAAAATGTTAGGTTTAGAGGGGGGGGGAGGGCTCAAAAACGGGGGTTTTTATATCAAATAGAACTTTAGGTTTTTTTTAATCATAATTCATCATTTGGATTGAATATTTAAGGTCTGAGATTAGCTCTCATCTTAATTATGAATTTCTTTTTTTTTATTTTTCAAAAAAGGGTAAGAGAGCAGAGAATGAACGGGCTCAGAGATTTTCTTCTCTAATCAATAGTATCAATTCATGATCCATGACATTCTTCTTTGATCAATGAGAATTGAGAGTGACAAGAGCATTGAGAGTGACGATTGAGGTAGCCATGTGGGGGAGAGGCGGGTGAAGAGGCGTGAGAATACTAAGTTAATGTCCATCAATAATCTTTCTCAAATCAATGACCTTACATATTCTAAAATTGTAATTCTAGTATTGATTTGTTTATTAATTTAGTTGACTTTTTAAACTAGTATTATTGTTAGAAATAAATAGAATTTATAAATTGTATGGGGGCTGTCAAAAGTTTCAAACCAGTCCTGAGGAACCGCTAAATACCGTCATTGTCAATTCATTTACGAAAGGGCTTTTGACTATGTCATACCGGCTTTATTGGGATACCTTGACGATACTCCTAACTTAGGCCATTCTTAGATGGGTCTGGGTCTGATCCAGTTTTTATCTAATGTGCCTATGGACTTGAAGATAACTATTGAAAAGGATAGAATAGTATCCAACCAATAAGAGCATAGTTCTATCTTAACAAGGACACTGTTGGCTCCTATAAATACCCCTTGATCTGAGTCATAAGGTATGTTCACATACAGTAATATACTCTACTTGAGATATACGGGCTATTACCCTTTACTGGCTTAAGCATCGGAGGGGAGTTCCTTGGATCAACCCCCGAGGTTAGCTTACGTGTTCTGTCTTGCAGGATATCAAACCGTTACACACTCGAAGGATACTGGTTCACTCCAAAGCACTTATTCCATATCGGAACAATTGGCGCTAGAAGGAGGGGTGAAGTATAGCTTTAGTCTTAAGCCATAATGTAGCCAACATACCAATCTCATGGATCCTAAGCAGACTTTTGGGATGCCGGAAACTGATGATCACGTTCCACTAGGGAAAGCACCACCTGGTTTCTCAACCCCGTAACCGGTGGTAGGATCTTCCAAGCTGTCCGTTCACAAGGGGAAAAGTGCTAATGAGACTCCTCAACCTAACATCTTTGAGGCACTTCAGCATATGTGCAGTCCTGAAAAGCTCAAGAGTGCTACTGAGGTTTTCCAAGCCATGACAAGCCAAACTCCACCGATCGGTCATACCAGCTAGCCTCCTTTGAATAGGCTCCACACTCTTATGAGGAAGATGCGTTCTCTCGCAACGGGCCGACAGGGTGACCAAGGCCGGAATGATCAAGATCAGGGGGAGAATTCCAAGAAACCCATGGATTCCCTGGGAAGCAGGAGAAGAGGAGGATCAGTTCACTAAGATCCAACAGTCAACTTAGCCTAGAAGAGAGAGCGAGTATCAGCGTAGAGCACCGATATCTCTTTGAAATTCTCATTTCTCAACGGCTATACTCCAACAGCCTATGGAGAAGATCAAGATGCCGACATGTAAGTATGATGACAAGACATATCCGGAGGATCACATCTCTGCGTATGAAGGACACATGTTGTTGTATACTGATACTGACTCCGTCTGGTGTAACGTTTTTCCTTTCACTCTGTCTGGCCTGGCCCAGACCTGGTTCAAAAGCATACCGCCGGCAACTGTCTTTGACTTTCGGCAGCTTATCTTCATGTTCGTCAAGCACTTCGTCATTATAAACCGCAGGCAGAAAACCACTGGCGAGTTGATATCTATCAAGCAGGGGAAGAAGGAGAGCTTGAGGGATTATATAGAACGCTTCACATCTAAGGCCATCACTATCCCCAGCCTGCAGCAGGAGGTTGCGGTCCTAGCCTTGATGACCGATTTGAAGAAAGCAACTGCCTTCAGAAGCTACCTGGGTACTAAAAAAGTTGACTAACCCAGCTGAAGTCCTCAGAAAAGCTAACGAGTTTATCCGGGGAGAGGAGTTCGACAAGGCGCCAACTACAAAACGATCTGAGGGAGATGGAAAAGAGAAGGATAAGGAGAAGTACCGGAAGAAAGGAGGAGAGTATAATTAGGTGAAGAAGGGACAGGAAGGGCGATCTGACCGTTACCATAATTACACTCCTCTGACGATGTCCAGGGCTGAGATTTATGAGCTACACAAGAAGGACGATAACTGATAGCGGCCTAAGAAGATGTTCTGTAAGGGGCAGGATAAGTCGAAATGGTGTGACTTCCATATAGATTACGGTCACATCACTAACGACTACACAGACCTGAGAGACGGGATCAAAGACTTGGTGTGAAGGGGTGATTTCAAGCAGTATCAAGCAAGAAAGGATCGAGATGAATCGTCCAAAGAAGAGGACGGTAACAGGAAGTCGGTGAAAGAGCGTATCACTGAATTCATGTCATCTCAGGAGAACCAGCACACGGAGGTAGTGTACACGGTGCCAAGGCTAGTCTAAAACAGGTAAGACACCAGGTGAACTACAACAACACCGAACAGTGGTCCACACCCCCAAACATGCCGTCAGTAGCATTCACGTTAGAGGACGCCAAGGGGATTATTTACCCTCATGATGACCCCTTAATAGTATCTCTGTCGATCTCGACTGCGGTGATTCATCGTATCCTGGTCTCGTATTCGAAGCCGTTGGCAGCTCCACCAACATTCTATTCATGTACACATTTGAAAAAATAATTCTCGGGGTGTCGTATTTGAAGCCGTTGTCCTATCCCATGATCAGATTTACCGGGGCGTCTGTTATTTTCGAAGGTACAATTAAGCTGCAAGTCAAGATTGGAGAAGGGTCCCAATTCAAAGACTTTATGGTAGAGTTCCTAGTGGTTAACGTCTCGGTCGCCTATAACGCCATCATTGGACGACCGTTAATCCACGACTAGCAGGTCGTGGTATCCACCTATCATTTGACTATGATTTATACGTCAAACACAGGAAGGCCTGAGAAAATAAAGGGGAATCAAGAGTCAGCTAGGGCATGTTACCTAATGGCTCTAAAGATTTCGTATCACAAACGACCGATAAATACGCCACCTTCAGAGTGAAAGCGGCGTAGGGCTGAGAATAAAGCCAAAAGAGATTTGTCCAGGGAAAATTTCGAGGGAAGGCGGGCAGACTTGCCGAGACCTAGCCCAGAAGGAGAAACAGAGGGAATCAACCTCGAGCATGAAAGGCCGGAAAGAACAGTTAAGATTGGGGTCGACCTGGCAGACGATATCAAGGTAAACTTGATAAGTCTTATACGGAGGCAGGAAGATGTTTTCTCATTCTCAGCGGATGAAGTACCGGGAATTGACCCAACATTCATGGTCCTCCATAAATTTCAACGAGGATGTGTGGCCGGTAAAACAGAAGAAGAGAAATGTTTCGGTAGAAAAGAATGCGGCCATCAAAGAAGAGGTTGATAGATTTCATCGAGCCATGTGACTATCCGGAATGACTGGCGAACGTGGTGATGGTCAAGACTGCCAATGGGTCCTGGCGAACATGTGTAGATTTTACCGACCTGAACAAAGCCTGCCCCCAAGAATGTTACACATTACCTAGAATCGACCAGCTGATAGACTCTACTAGCGACCACACACTGCTTAGCTTCATGGATGCTTTCTCGGGGTATCACCAAATGAACCTCCTGGAATCTGATAGGACCAAGGCAACATTTATCACCGACGTAGGAGTTTATGCCTACAAGGCTATGCTATTTGGTCTGAAGAATGTTGGCACTACTTATCAGATACTTGTGTATAAGATCTTTGCGCATAAAAAAGGCCGGAATGTGGAGGTATACGTGGATGGTAGCATTGTGAAAAGGCTCACAGAAGAAGACCATGTCGTCGACCTTGAAGAGACATTTTCGACCCCCCGCAAGCACGAAATGAAGCTGAACCCTAAGTAGTGCGTATTTGGGGTTAGGTCCGGCAAATTTCTTGGCCTCATGGTTAGTGAAAAGGGGATAAATGCAAAACCTGACAAGGTCAAAGAAATAAGTGAGCTATCAGAATCTCAAAGTATCCGGGACATCCAAAAGCTGATAGGAAGAATGGCGGCAGTAACCAAATTTGTCTCCAAATCGGCAGAAAAAGTCTTACCATTCTTCAAGGTCCTATGTGATGCAGGAGCATCTAGCTTAAACAACCAAGGTCTTCTTCTACATGATCAAAAGGAGAACATGGTAAAGGAGGTTCAATTTCTAAGCCTAACTAGCTCGGTTTACTCTAAAACCTTACTTAAGAAACTTGATTAGGCTAATCCTATGTTAATCTCTACTTAAGCAAGATTAGTAATACTTAATGACACCTTAAACATCATTATGTATTGGTAATCAAGTTTAGTAAGTGATTAGTAGCCTAAGTACATGCTTAAGTTATGTTAATCATGCTTTAAGAGTTAAGCTAGTATAAGCTCTTGTAATCCGGTTGTATAAGCTAGTTTTAGGAATGATTTTTGCTGCATTTTGGTGCCACCACCTACTGAATTGAAGACTTAGGGAAGAGGAGAAGCCCACATGAAGTTCACATGGCAAGGAGAGCTCCATCCAATGAGAAGAGAAGGCTTCAAGGCAAGGAATGCATTCTGCCCAGCTCCCAGCGTCACTCTTAGCTTCCCTTTGAAGCTTTTGGGCAGCAATCATTTGAGCTGCAAATTGCATAAGCTTTTGAGGAGTAATAGTTTAATATGTTTACTTTAGTATCCTATTGGTAGTTTTACTGTTTTGTAACTTCCAATAGAAATCTAAGCTAGTTTGTAGGAGGTGTGCTGGACAGTTTGTAATTGCTGTATCATGTTTTTTATTAGCTTAGTTGGCATAGCTAGGGAAGTCCAAATCAGCCGAAATTTGGACACAATGTAAACAAATATGTTAGCTTTGCTATCCTTTTGGAAGAAGTCATTTGAATCAAAATTGAGAGAGTTTACTCAAAACATTAAGCTGTGTGCTTATTGATTGTTCCGGTCAGTTTTGGCCTTGTTAAATCTTTGCTTAATTCTTTCACTTAAACGTTGATTTAGTGAATGAAACTCAAAGTAGATGCAAGTTAGAAGCTTATTGTTATAACTTGATCTTAGATTGGTGGTATTTGGTTTGTGAAAGTTGGTGGTTGTTCAATCAAATTGAACCGGTTTGTAACAAACACTTATGTTCTCTTTCTTTGTTCTTATTTCTTTCTTTGAATGCTCTTGAATACTTAATCAATATGTATCATTTGGTATCAGAGCTGTAGGTTGATTAAGAGCATTCTAATTCATCCCTAAACACATTAAACACAAAACAAAACCCAAACACAATCCCCCCCAAAACCGAACCTATTCTAAGCCCAAACACACTTCTTTTCTTTCTTTCTAGCCTAACTTTCATTGAGGTTGAATCAATCATGAGTGGAGGTGAAGAAAATCAGTTTAGAAGAGGTATGAACTTGAGTGAAGCAAGGTTGGTAGGAGTGGAGAATCAAATAGCCACTTTAAGTGAACAAATGGCTAATTTGATGACTGTTGTTAGAGAAGGGTTTAGAGGACCTTTAAGGAGAGAAAATGTGGAGGATGAAGGTGTAGCCTATGATAGTAGTGAGGAGGTCTCTCTGAATCTTCAAGAACTAGAGAAAACCACAAAAGAAAGATGATTTTAGAGACATTAAGTTAAGTTCCATGATTGATGGAAACCTTAATCCAGATGCTTTTTGGAGTGGGTTTCAAGGTGTGAAGATCTTTGAACTTAAGGAGTATGATGATGTAAAATCTTTCAAGTTGCTGTAGCTAAACTAAAGGGGTATGCATCCCTTTGGTGGGGAATGTTGTATAGCTAGGATAGAAAACAAAAGCCTAAAATCAAGAGTTGGAGTAAGCTAAAAAAGAAAATGAGGGAGAAGTTTTTACCATCTACTTACACCCTTGATTTGTATAACAATTGGCCGAATTAATCTAAGACCATAAAGGGGTAGAACATTACATCCATGAGTTTGAAAAGTTGTTAATGAAATTGATGTACAAGAAGAGAGGAGCAAACAATGTCTAGATTTCTAGGAGGCTTAGAAAAAGACATTAGGAGGAAGGTGGAGTTACACCTTATTCTACCTTAGATGAACTCTTTAAGTTAGCTCTTAAAGTTGAAAAACACATTAAGGAGAAGAAGAAGAAACCTTTTGTGAAGGGAACTACCTATTCTAAGGGAGTTTCTAATGTTAAAACACCATACACATCTCCTTACACCCCTAAGAGTGCGGTTGAAGTAGTTGATAAAGGGAAGAAAGTAGTGGATGAAACCTCAAAAAAATCTGATGTAAATGCTTTAAGTGTCATGGTTATGGTCATTATCAAGCTCAATGTCCTAATAAAAGAGTAATGACTTTAATTGACATTAAAAACATTGAAGAATCACTTGAACGAAGAAAACCAAGAAGAGAGAGTGAAGAGGAGGCCGAAAGTGATGAAGCTTTGGAGGTTGGAGAGGTGACTCAAGGATCATTTAAGCCTTGTTTTAAGAAGAGTTCTTCATGCCAAAGAAGCTGAATTGGTTCCTCTCAAAGGGATCAAATCTTTCAAAACCAATGCTTGATTGGAGGGAAGATATGTTCGATGATCATTGATGGAGGAAGCTGCACCAATTGCTCATCTTCTATGGTGGACAAGCTCAATCATGCTACTTTCTCACATCCAAAACCATATAAGCTTCATTGGCTTAATGATGGCAATTGTGTGGAGGTAACAAAACAAGCTTTAATTAGCTTTTCTTTTGGTGATTCTTATAAAGATGAAGTTTTATGTATGTATTACCTATGGATGCATGTCATGTACTCTTAGGTAGACCTTGGCAATCTGATAAAGAAACCTTGCATAATGGTAGGACTAATACTTACACTTTCATGCATAACAAGAAGAAAATTGTACTTAGTCCTAGCCCATGGCCGAATCATCTTAAACCTAAAACAACCTCACCTAAAACACAAAACAAAAAAACCTTAATCCTTTCTAAACCTCAACTTGATAAAGCTGTAGAAAAGGGGAAGGTTATGTATTTGTTGTTGTTATTGGATGAAAATGATGTAAACTTAATGAAGTGCACGAAATGGTGAAACCTTTAGTGAAGGAGTTTGGTGATATTTTTCCTATTGATCTTCCATGTGGATTACCCCCTAGTAGAGGAATTGAACACCAAATTGATTTGATACCTGGCGCCCCTTTACCTAATAAACCAACTTATAGATGTAATCCTGAAGAAGCTAAGGAGTTCAAAAACAAGTTAGTGAGTTGTTAGCTAAAGGATTTGTGCAAGAAAGTCTTAGTCCATGTGCTGTGCCTGTCATTTTGGTTCCTAAGAAGGATGGTTCTATGAGGATGTGTGTGGATTGTCGTGCTATTAACAACATAACAGTGAAGTATAGGTATCCAATACCTAGACTTGATGATTTGCTTGATGAGTTACATGGTTCCACTATATTTTCGAAGATTGATTTAAGAAGTGGTTATCATCAGATTAGAATCAAAGAGGGTGATGAATGGAAAACAGCTTTTAAAACTAAGAGTGGTTTGTATGAGTGGCGTGTGATGCCATTTGGTTTGACAAATGCTCCTAGTACTTTCATGAGACTTATGCATGAGGTACTCAGACCCTTCATTGGTATCTTTGTTGTTGTTTATTTTGATGATATTTTGGTGTATAGTCAAAGTGAACAGGAACATCTAATGCATCTCAAGAAGGTTTTCCTTAAACTAAGGGAAAAGAAGCTGTATGCAAAGATGGAGAAGTGTGAGTTCTTTACTTCAAGTGTGACATTTCTTGGATTCATAGTGTCATCTAATGGCATTTCTATGGATGAATCTAAGGTGGAAGCAATCAAGTCATGGCCAGTTCCTAAATCTATCACTGAGGTTCGAAGTTTCCATGGTTTAGCTTCTTTTTACAGGAGATTTATCAAGAACTTTAGCACCATCTTGGCGCCATTGACTGAGTGTATCAAGAAAGGGTCCTTTATTTGGACTCCTGCAGCACAAGAAGCATTTGATCAATTGAAGAACATGCTTAGTAAGGCTCCTGTTCTAGCCTTACCTGATTTCAAGAAAGTGTTTGAAGTGGAGTGTGATGCAAGTGGTGTGGCATTGGAGCTGTTTTACAACAAGGAGGGCGCCCCATAGCCTATTTCAGTGGAAAGCTTAATCAGTCCAGACTCAACTACAGCACTTATGATAAGGAGTTCTATGCTATTGTTCGTGCCTTGACTCATTGGACTCATTATCTCAGACCAGCTCAGTTTGTGTTACATTCAGACCATCAGGCTTTGAAGTACATAAATGGACAACATAAGCTCAGTCCAAGACATGCAAAATGGGTGGAATTCCTTCAGTCCTTTGATTTTGTTTCAAAATATAAAACTGGAGTTTCTAACATTGTTGCAGATGCTTTATCAAGGAGGCATTCTATGCTTTCTCTTATGGAGGCTCGTGTACTTGGCTTTAGCCATCTTAAAGACTTGTATTATGATGATCCAGATTTCTCTTTATTGTTAGAAGCATGCAAAGAAGGATCTCATGGAGCTTATTCATTGCAAGATGGCTTTCTTTTTCAAAACAACAAGCTTTGTATCCCTAAATGCTCATTAAGGGATTTGCTAATCAAGGAGGTTCATGGAGGAGGACTAGCAGGACACTTTGGCATTAACAAAACTGTTGATGTATTGCAGGAACACTTCTACTGGCCGAAACTTGCAGGAGATGTTCATGCTATTCTAGCTCGATGTTCTATATGTCAGAAGGCTAAAAGTCCTTTCATCAAGGGCTTTACACGCCTCACCTGTTCCAGTTCAACCATGGGAAGATGTGAGCATGGATTTCATTGTTGCTCTACCTAGAACTCAAAGGCAGAAAGATGCAATCATGGTGGTAGTAGATAGATTCTCTAAAATGGCTCATTTCATTCCTTGTAATAAAACTGATGATGCTATTCATGTTGCTGATTTGTTCTTTAAAGAAATAATTAGACTTCATGGAGTTCCTAAGTCTATTGTTTCTGATAAAGATGTAAAGTTTCTTAGCTATTTCTGGAAGAACTTGTGGAAGCTTTTAGGTACTAAGTTGCTGTTTAGTACTACTGCTCATCCTCAAACTGATGGCCAGACTGAGGTGACCAACAGGACATTAACTATGCTGCTAAGGACACTTGTGAACAAGTCTCAAAGGGATTGGGATCTAAAGCTAGCTCATGCTGAGTTTGCTTACAATAGATCACCAACTTATGCTACTAAACTCACCATTTGAGGTAAATTATGGGATTAATCCTTTAAGTCCTATTGATTTACTTCCATTTCCTATTGAAGCACATAGTAGCAAAGAAGCTGAAGTGAAAGCAAAGGAGATGAAGCAACTTCATCAGCAAATTCGAACCAGAATAGAGAAGGTGAATGAAGCATACAAGGTTCGAGCAAACAAGCACAGGAAAGAAGTTCTTTACAAGCCAGGTGATCTAGTGTGGTTACATCTAAGGAAGGAGATTTCCTACAAGGAGGAAGAACAAGCTAATGCCACGAAGTGATGGTCCTTCAAAGTGCTGAGAAAGATCAACAACAATGCATACAAGATAGAATTGCCAGATGAAATGGGAAACATCTCTGCTACATTCAATGTTGGTGATTTAGCTCCATATCTTGCAGATGATTTTGAGTTACAAGAAGACCTTTTCGAACCTGAGGAGAATGATGCAGGAGCATCTAGTTAAGCAACCAAGGTCTTCTTCTACATGATCAAAAGGAGAACATGGTAAAGGAGGTTCAATTTCTAAGCCTAACTAGCTCGATTTATCTAATCCTATGTTAATCTCTACTTAAGCAAGATTAGTAATACTTAATGACACCTTAAACATCATTATGTATTGGTAATCAAGTTTAGTAAGTGATTAGTAGCCTAAGTACATGCTTAAGTTATGTTAATCATGCTTTAAGAGTTAAGCTAGTATAGCTATGTAATCCGTTTGTTAAGCTAGTTTAGGAATGATTTTTGCTGCTTTTGGTTGCCACCACCTACTGAATTGAAGCTTGGGAAGTGAGAAGCCCATATGAAGTCACATGGGCAAGGAAGCCATCCAATGAGAAGAGAAGACTTCAAGGCAAGGATGCATTCTTGCCCAGCTCCAGCGTCACCTAGCTTCTTTTGAAGCTTTTGGCAGGCAATCATTTGAGCTGCAAATTGACAAGCTTTTGAGGAGTAATAGTTTAATATGTTTACTTTAGTATCCTATTGGTAGTTTTACTGTTTTGTAACTTCCAATAGAAATCTAAGCTAGTTTGTAGGAAGGTGTGCTGGACAGTTTGTAATTGTTTTCATGTTTTTTATTAGCTTAGTTGGCATAGCTAGGGAAGTCCAAATCAGCCGAAATTTGGACACAATGTAAACAAATATGTTAGCTTTGCTATCCTTTTGGAATTAAGTCATTTGAATCAAAATTGAGAGAGTTATAACTCAAAACATTAAGCTGTGTGCTTATTGTTTTCCGGTCAGTTTGGCCTTTTAAATCTTTGCTTAATTCTTTCACTTAAACGTTGAATTTAGTGATGAAACTCAAAGTAGATGCAAGTTAGAAGCTTATTGTTATAACTTATCTTAGATTGGTGGTATTTGGTTTGTGAAAGTTGGTGGTTGTTCAATCAAATTGAACCGGTTTGTGACAAACACTTATGTTCTCTTTCTTTGTTCTTATTTCTTTCTTTGAATGCTCTTGAATTCTTAATCAATATGTATCACTATGAAGGAACAAGATGTTTGGGTGGGGGGACGAACAGAAGCAAGTTTCTAAAGGAGCATTTCAAAAAGTTGTCGACCATCACCCGACTTGAGCTCGGAGATAAGCTCGAGTTGTATGTCTTGGTGACAGTGGCAATTATTCTGTTAGTAAAGAAGAAGGGGCAATAGAGCCCCATTTATTTCATAAGCCACGTGCTGGCTGGGGCAGAGCAGAGGCATGAGTTGTTGGAAAAAATGGCATATGCCGTACTCATAGCGATGCCAAAGCTTAGGCCATATTTCGACTGTCATAGCATCCAAGTGCTTACAAACCAGCCCCTGGAGAAGGCACTTCACAAGATAGATACGACAGTCTGGCTACTCAAACGGGCAATTGAATTGTCTGAGTTCAACATTGAGTACCAGCCTCGCACAGCCATCAAGGCCCAAGCTTTGGCCGACTTCATAGTCGAAACAACCTACGAAGACACAAGTGAGTCGGCCGGTACCTGGAAGATATCAGTTGACGACTCCGCTACCCTAACGGGCGCAGGGGCCAGGGTAGTGATGACATCTTCAGAAGGGGACACGTTCGCGTTTGCCGTCCGTTTTGGCTTCAAAGCCTCAAACAATGAGACCGAGTACAAAGCAGCCCTATCCGGTATTAATATGTGCATAGCGGCAGGAACCAAGAAAATAATAATGATGATGGACTCACAACTGGTATCAAGCTAAATAGAGGGCACATACGAAGCTAGAGAGCTCGTAATGTAGAAATACTTATGCAGGGTCAAGCACATAATGGCGGGCCAGTAGAGCTTCGAGGTCAAGTTGGTACCATTGACTGAGAACATGGTTGCCGACGCTCTATTCAAGCTGGCTAGCTCTAGTACGAGCGACATGAAAGCAACGTGATGATAAAGATACTGCCAGAAAGGAGCATAGACACTACCCAGTCAGCGGTAAACACAATCAGTCAGGGGAAAGATTAGTCTACCGGAAGACAAGATGACAGATAAGAAGTTTCGTAAAGAGTCCATATGGTACTGCATCTTCCAGGGACAGCTATACAAAAAGGGGCTCTCGCGCTGTAAGTGCCTGTAACGTCCCATGAGACCACCAAAATTATCGAAGAAATACACGATAGAGTATTTGGAAATCATATCCCGGAAAGAACTTAGCACCGAAAGCACTAATATCAGGAATTTATTGTCCCATGATGCTCAATGCACAAGCCTATGTAAAAAAGTGCGACACGTGTGATATGAATGTGAATGTACTTTAGTCGAGTTTTATGGAAAACTAAGAATCTTGAAAGAAAGACTGGATCTTTAGGGTTTTCTTTAAGTATTAAGGATAGAACAATTCGATCAAACACAAAGTAACTAGAATTGGGTCTTGATTCACTCTCAAACACAAAGTAATTAAGCAATCAATCTTAAATCTCAAACACAAAGTAATTGATTCAAGGTTTGGAAATCACAAAGAAGTCCGAAAATTTTCACAAAGAAAATTAAAACTCTAATCTCATAAATCTCTTTTTAATCTATTATGGCCGAAAATCCCATATATATAGTACAAGATTTCCTAAACCTATTATGACTAGTAAATCTTAAAGATAACAACTAATAAACTTATCTATCTTTATCTTAAGGATAAAGACAAATAATAACCTATACTTATCACACGCCTATTCCTAATATAATTAGTAAAATAAGACTCCTACTTAGACTCAATGATAAGGAATTAGACTCCTAAGTATAATAGGATTCCTTTATCACTTAAATACTTAATTAAAATAAAACTCCTAATTTACATAGAATCCTAACAGAACTAGAACTCTATATAACGACTTCTCTTTCATATCAAACTCCCCTTCTTGAAAAAAACTTGTCCTCAAGTTTTGTCATAGCCAAGCAATCATCCATGCGCGAAATCCATGATCCATTAAAACAAGATCACGACTGGCAAACAATAGGAGAGTACACGAGATTGTGTGACTTGGATTACCAATATTTACCGTAGGACAACAAAAATTTGTTTGAATAGCGGCATATGGTGGTACCCAACACGTCTTTGGCGCCTTAGGCGTACCTGGGGTATCAATAGGTGTACATGGGGCAGCAACGATCAGACCTTTAGTGGTGGTAAAAACCAAAGGTGCAATTGGTAAATCTTCTTGAATGTCAAAGGATGGATCTTGGGGAGTGGGACAATTCAAAGATTCAAGCTGTAAGGTAAGTTGAGCCGAAGAAGGAACTATAGGAACCGAATCCTCCAAAGATACCTTCCTTCTTCAAGCAATGTGCAAAGAACAAGGCATATTCTTCCTTAGATACGTATTCTTCATTGGGGCATTGATGTATCTTTATTGTTTCTTCATGTTGTTTCTCTTGAAGTTGAACCAAATCATTCAAATCTTGAAGTGTCTCCATGAGTGTAGCCAAGTTTTCTTTTTCCTTTTGTTGCCTCTCAAGTTCCTTTTTTCTTGTTTCGGTTCTTTGGACATGCCTTCGAATAGCCAATTCATTTTCATAAATGCCTATTTCCGTCTTTGTTAGCTTAGAATAAGTCAAGAGATCTACTAAAATATCAATAGACTCTTCAAGACTAAGTTTATTAATGGCTTTAATAGTTCTATACCAATCATCCATAATTTTGTGTCAAAATAGTCCATCAAAAACTGTCCAGAATACCCATGCAATTTAAAGATCGAAAATTCAAGAAATATAACTCCAAATTCAATGAAATTTTGTCAGGATCTAGTCCCTATATGTTTTTAGCACTCGACCAAAATTTCACTCAAAAACTCCAAGTATATCAACCACAACGACACAATTTATCACAACCGTGCCAGATTCAATCGAAAAGACCAATGAACAAAAACCGTCCCGAAACTATACGAAACAATCTTCAATTCCACGAAATTTTAGGACAGTAAACTAGACATGTAGTAGTCCAGTTTAGGCTTAAGAATACCCAAAAATACGTTTCCAACGAGGAGAACGAAAAAAAAAACGCACCTGGAAACTGTTTGAATCTGGACGAACAAACTGCAAGTTTTTTGAATTTTTTTGACCAGCTCTGATACCACTTTGATATGAATGTGAATGTACTTTAGTCGAGTTTTATGGAAAACTAAGAATCTTGAAAGAAAGACTGGATCTTTAGGGTTTTCTTTAAGTATTAAGGATAGAACAATTCGATCAAACACAAAGTAACTCACGAATTGGGTCTTGATTCACTCTCAAACACAAAGTAATTAAGCAATCAATCTTAAATCTCAAACACAAAGTAATTGATTCAAGGTTTGGAAATCACAAAGAAGTCCGAAAATTTTCACAAAGAAAATTAAAACTCTAATCTCATCAATCTGTCTTTTTAATCTATTATGGCCGAAAATCCCATATATATAGTACAAGATTTCCTAAACCTATTATGACTAGTAAATCTTAAAGATAACAACTAATAAACTTATCTATCTTTATCTTAAGGATAAAGACAAATAATAACCTATACTTATCACACGCCTATTCCTAATATAATTAGTAAAATAAGACTCCTACTTAGACTCAATGATAAGGAATTAGACTCCTAAGTATAATAGGATTCCTTTATCATTTAAATTCCTAATTAAAATAAAACTCCTAATTTACATAGAATCCTAACAGAACTAGAACTCTATATAACGACTTCTCTTTCATATCAACGTGTCATAGATTCGCCCGAGTAATCCACAAGTTGGCAAATGATCTGCAGCCGATCATGAATTCCTTCCTTTTTGTCCAGTGGGGGAGGGACATCATAGGACCATTCACACCGGCATCTGGAGGAAGAATGAGGCGGAGCCGACTATGAAGATCATGGCCAACGAGGTGAAAAAATTCATCTGGCAGAACTTGATCACACGATTTGGGATTCCCATGGGGATTGTTATGGACCATGGCATCCAGTTTGATTGCGGTTCGATAAAAACCTTCTTGAGCCCTTACGATTTTAAGTTTGCATACTTATCAGTATGCTATCCTTAGAGTAATGGCCAAGCCGAAGCCGACAACTAGCAGTCCTTAACACGCTGAATAATAAGCTGAATGATTTGAAATGCGCTTGGGAAGATATGGTTCAGGTAGTATTATGGTCTAATAGGACCACTGACAAGGAAGCTACCGAAGAAACCCTATTTGGGTTGGCATTTGGAGCAGAGGCAGTACTACCGGTCGAGGTCGGACTACCCAACTGGCGGATCATGAACTATGACCCTGAGATCGACAACAAGTTGCACAAAAGAGGACCTCGATCTCCTACCGTAGGTGAGGCTAGCTGTCGAGCTCATATCAGTTGCGTACAAGGACCGGATAAGTAAAGCATACAATAAAAGAGTACGAAGTCGGCCGATAGATAAGGGAGATCTAGTACTCAGACACACAGCGGCCACAGGGAAAGCACATGCAAATGGCAAGCTAACAGCCAACTCGGAAGGACCCTACTTAGTCAAGGAGAAAATCGTCTCAGGGGCGTACCGGCTGGAAGACATGTGGGGCAAGTTGCTCAAGATAGCTGGAATGCTAGCATACTTAAAAAGTGTTATTTTTAGTTTTTTTTCTAGTATAAACTACGTAGTTAACAAAAAAACGACATTGTTGCCATAGGTTTACAATATTTATTAGTATTGTATTTAAAGTCGACATTTGCATTGATTGCTTTCTTGGCAATAAGCCCAGTAATACCAGGAAGAGTCTTTTTACTTAATAGAATGTGCATCTTCTAACTTATACTATGACTACAATTCTATGTTCTGTAACGGTCAATGACCTACATGGATTTGCCGTTAATTGAAACTTTTCCTAATATAAAACAAGGACCGTGGTGGTCAAAGACCTATAGGGATCTGCCACTTAATAGTATCCTTCCATGATGAAATTAGTTCCTTGACGGTCAATGACCTACGTGAATCTGCCGTCAGGAGAAAGTAAATATCATCGTTAACAGTCGAAGATCCAAGTACATCAATCATCAGAGGTATACAGGATAAATATCTAGCCGGTCAATGACCCTAGTGGATCTTCCGGCCTAAGATAATACTTCCACACTTGCTAAATATGAATAAGCAATAAAATAAGCATAAAGGAAAGGAAAATGAAGAAAAACTCGACACTAAAGCTGGATCAAAATGACATGTATATTGATTAAAAAGTATATTTACATCCTAAAACTATAAAGGTAGAGCCTGCCATAGACGGCACAACGTACAAAAGGGGAGAGGGTCAAAAGAAAGAAGACCTAAAATAAGAATTCTACGCCTTTTGTTCTTCAAGTCCGGAAGCCGCCACCTCTTTCAGCACAGGACCGTCGATGACAACGATGTCAACATTTTGATCATCATTGACAACTTCGGTGTTGACGGCGTCTTGATCATCAAGGACCGTCAATGACAACGATGTCAACATTTTGATCAACATTTTGATCATCATCGACAACAATGTCCGCCTCAATGACCCCGATGTCCAGAACCTCGCCCTCGATCGGGATTTCAAAATCTCGGTGACCATGAGAGTCCTCTACCTTGACCCAATCCAATTCATGAATAGCGTGTCGTGCACACCTCATGACCACTTCCCAACCGCCATTATAACGGTTGGCCAGGCAAGTAACGAAGTCCATGGACTTCCGATGCTCAGCAACGACCTCAACTTACCAACTCCGAGCAGCCTTGAGCTCCTCCCTCACCTTTAGCAGCTCCGTGTCTTTATTGGCCAAGGTGAGATTGTGGTTGTTGTTCCTCTGGTTAGCCAAGTCCAACTCCTTCTTGGCCTTACCAAGATCGACGTTGCCTTATCCAGCTTGGACTGGGCTGACGTGAGGTCGGGATTCTCGTCGGCCAGCTCATCAGCATTGACATCATGATGAGCTTCCACCTCGGCCAAATAAGAGCCTTAGAAATGCCGGTAAATATCGCAGAGTTCTCTACTGGACTGCGCTGACTGCAACAAGAAGGAGATATAGTATTAGCTAAAAAGCAAATAAAGTAATAGATAACAAACAAAAAATCTAACAAGGATCAAGAGGCTTACCACAACCAAGTTATAAGCGTGAACGGCATCAGCAGCCTTCGCCTTCTCTACGAGCATGTCGTACTTCAATTGAAGGCCCGTTAGTAGCCGGTACCCGAGATTGCACCTTTTAGAGAGTGATCCAACAAAAGCGACTCATCGTCAAGGACGTTGAGTTTTGGCTGGAACATGGACGTGTCTCGGACAGGCGATCGGGTCCACCTCTTTCGGAGAACCTCCGCTATCTCCACCTCGGCCCGTTCAATGAAGTCGGTCTTTTGTGGCTTGGAGAAGTGCTGCAGCTCGAGTAGCATAGCTGGCAGCGTCAACTACTTATAGATACTTCGACCTCAAAGATGAAGTGCCGACCTATAAGCAGTTGCCTTTGCCACAGCCAGCCACAGCGTCAACCTCCGCTATCTCCACCCTAAAAACCTTATTGCAAAGGCCTGCGTACAGTAACAACATCAAAGCAGGTAGCATCAAATATAATAACAATATCTTAAAGTAAATAAAGGGGCCATAGCGGCCAGACAAATAATAAGAAAACCCACGGTGGGGTTTGGCTTCACAAAAGCCTAGGGCAGAAAGGGACGCGTTGCTCAAGATATACTTGACATGCGGCAGCCAGTTGAGCGGGACCGACACTCTCTTTTTGCCTACATGTGCCGATATGGAAGAAGATTTGAAAAGTCGAAAGCCTCTTTCTCTTGGCGTATTAGACACCGTTCCGGGATATACTACATCCGGGGGCGATGTTTGGTCCATTGTTGGTGCAACGGGAAGTCTGCAGGTACCCTCACCCAGAAGAATCTGGGTTGCCATTAGTTTAAGGAGGTAAGCTTAGGATATACTATCAGCTTAGCACCCTCAATGTATAGGGGCATCCATCCACCCCGGCCCAAATCCTCATCCTCATCCTCCTGCGATCTCTTTCTCTTCCCACCCTTTACCTTTCGCAGTTTCGTCTTCCTTGATCCAATGCAATTTGCGAAACACGTTAAAGGGTTTTGGGAAACTTCTTACACCAGATAGTCCAGGCATAAGCTATCAGATTGCGCCACACTAACGACGTCTGATAAGCAAATGTTCCATGCCTGGAAAATCTTAACTATAAACGGGTCTAGGGGAAACGGAGGCCAAGTCCAGCATGTGCGCGTAAATCGCTACAACCCCGCTGGGCAATCCGTTACTCGGCTCCCAATAGCCGGTAACACTAATTCCTACCCGTCCGCAAAGGCGAAGAACTTCGACTTGTACAGAGGCTGCGTTGCTGGTCTCATTGTTGGGCGGCATGTACAGGTCAGTTAAGGAGTCATCATTATCCTCCTCCGGGATGACCTCAGGAGGGTCCTCATCCTCCTCTCTCTCTCTATGGTAGTCGACTCCCCGTCGGACATCAGAGCACGAACCACGCTATCTACTTTGTCTGGGTTAACGGACGCACTAGTAGAATAATTGATTATTGTTGCGATGATATTGCTACGATTTTACCCATATGCAACAATATATCACGTAAAAAGAAAAGGAAAAATATAAAATAACCATATTGCTGCGATTTTGGCCGAAAACCGCAGCAATATGGTTTCAACGGAAAATTTTTGACATTTTTTTCTACTATTTGACCAAACATATTGCTATGGTTTCTAACAAGAACAGCATCAATATATTAAAATAATATAAAAAAAAATATTTTAATCTATTGTTGTTGTTCCTTGTAGAAACCGAAGCAATAGGGTCATTAGGAATTAATAGAACTGATGGGCGTCGTTTCCTTCCTCCTCATTCATCACTTTCACAATAACACTCCTCACCCTCTATACATCTACTTCCTCCTCTATCTCTCCTCTAACAACACTCGTTCTTCCCTCCACACCCACCGGTGCTTCCTCCCTCACGCCATCAGCCTTGTCCTCTATCTCCTCAGATCTCCTGTCGCAACGCTCTCTCGACACCACCGATGCTTCCACCCTTGTTTGACACCACCGGCGCTTCCTCCCTCATTCATTCTTTCAAATCTCCATCAACACCGGCCATCAACACTCGTTCGTCCATCAATACTTGTTCGTTCCTCCAGATCTCCTCGTTGTAACGTTGGTTCGTTCCTCTCTCTGGTTCGTTCGCTCGTTTGTTTGTGACTCCGGTCATCCGTTGTGGCTCCAGTCCTCTCCATCACTCGTTCGTTCGCTTGTGGGTCGCGGTGTGACCCTTGGGGGCTGTGTGACTCCTCCATTGCCTCGCAATTTCTGTTCTTTACATTTTCTTTAATTTCTGTTTTTATTTCGTTTTTTTTCCTTTTTTTTAGATTTGTTTTTAGATTTTTGTTTTAGGATTTATTTTTTATTTTCAGTTTATTTTATATATATATATATTTTTTGTTTTTATTATATTTTTTGTAATTAGTCATTTAGTTGTAAATGTTGTTTTTTTTATTTTTGCTTTTTCATTTTTTTTTCTTTTATATCATTTATGTAACTAGTGTTTTTTATCTTTATATGTTAATGAGATTCATATGTTATTTCATCTTCAGTTTGTCTGCAAATTGGTGATAGTGGATGTGTTAGTTGTCTGGTTTTAATCTTTCAAACTTAATCGCAAAATACAACCAAAAAAAAATTTTTACCTGTACCAAGACCTATTGCTAGGGTGTAAGTGGAGTACGAAAAGTTCAGAGTCCAGTCCAAACTTGTCGGACTGGACTGAACTGAAATTTTTTTGGACTGGACTCGGTCTCAAATTTCCGAGTCCAAATATTTTTAGATAGGATTTGAACTCATCCCTTTGGAGTCCAATAAGTCAAGTCCAGTCCAAAAATATTTTTATATAATATTTAATAAATGTATAATGTATATATTAAAAAAAATTGATACTATTTTTAAAATTTTGGCATTTTCAACCTTCCCTCTCTAAATATTTCAATTGGTACCAGACTATTGCACTTAGCTCCATTTGTTAAATAAGTAAATTATACTAGCAGTATTGCAGTAGTAGGCTAGTAGCCGACTAATTCTATCTCACTTCACTCCTCAGTCCTTACAACTCACTTCCTCTTACTCTTCATTTTCTTTCTACGTAGCTGTCTCGAATCTCGCATTCTCCATTTCTCCCTCAGATTAATTCTCAGTCTCTCTGCTTCCTCTGAACTTAGATCAAGGTAAGCATCTAATTCAACTTTTTATGCATAGTATTTTACTATAATTTAAGCTTTCAGTATAATTTGTGGATATTGATAATTGAATCAAATGTCAAATGCTCAAGCATCTAAAAAACGTTGTGAATCATTGAATCTAAATCGGGAAAAAAGATATAATAATCGGACTGACTGGATTCGGACTCAAGAAAAAATTATCGGATTGGACTGGACTAGACTCACTTGATGGTCCTGGAACGGGCGCACCTTCCTCTAATACCGTAAAAAGTGATTTTTAAGGAGAAAAAAGGGGACTTTGTTGAACTTTAGAAATTTAATTAGTATTATTAATTTTAAATTATTCCATACTGGAACATAAACTTTAGAAATTTAATTAGTATTATTAATTTTAAATAAATTATTATTAAAAACTTCGAAATTTATAAATTAGTATTAATTTTAAATAGAAAAACAAGATATTGCCACCATTCACCAAAAGCTTGGACCAAAGTCCAAAAGGATATTGCTTTTTTGCTATCAAAAATTTATGAAAAACCAAAAAAAGACCTTCATACTTTCCAAACCATGGCACTAGTAAAAGTACAAATTAATTTCGCACTCAAAAAGTAATAAAAAATTAAATTCCCACACCATATAACATAACAAGTAACAACGCACAAGTTAATCAATCATGAAAAGAAAATTTTCATTCGGAATACAAATTAGACAAGAAATAAGATTAATCATTTAATCCTACCTTAACAAAGCACAAAAAAAAAGGGATTGGGAAGATATAGAAAACAAAAAGCCCCTAAAATTAACTTTAGAACCTTCAGTTTGTCCCCGTCATCTTCAAGAAAGTCCCCTTTTCCTTCTTAAAAATCACGTCTTGATCAGACAAAGAATAAGGTTAGTTTTCATAAACTTTAGAAATATAATTAGTATTATTAATTTTAAATAAATTATTATTAAAAACTTCAAAAATTATAAATATGAGAAGTTTCCAACATGTTACAACTTACTAATTAGTGCTTATAAGTTACAACTTACAAGTGGTGATTAGCGCTTACAAATTTCCATTTGTGTGGTTTGATCGTTAATGTATCAATCTTCAATCAATATTCACTAATCACTATCAATGTACAATTTCATAAGTTTAAACAAACTTCATATTTTTAATGTTTTCCTATGTATAATTTCATAGGTTCATACTTCATCACTTCATGTTTCCATCTTCGTATGATCATATATTTAATGAGTTCATTGACTTAAAATGATCAACTTATATGGAGTGTTATTATGCTCAATAAAGAATACAAAGTACATTAGAGTACAAAGTGTTAGTCTAGGACGAACACCTAAACAACTACAAGAGGGGGGGTGAATTGTAGTTGGGGAGATTTTCAAACTTTTTGCGGAACTAAAAGAATGATTAAATAAGAAAGAATAATTGCATGAATAAGAAAAACTAGGAACACGAGATTTTTACAAGGAAAACTTCCTAGGCCCAATAGGAAGAAAAACCTTGACCACGAGGGATTTTGACTCAATTCTCTTTAATAACTTTAGGCCAAAAGACTCTTTTGTACAACCTAAACTGACCTACATCTGTTCCACTAAGAACTGGTTCCCTGTCCGCTTGTTCCCCCTGAACAGTTGACTTTCTCTCTTGACTTCACTCGAAGTCTTTTCTCTTTCTCTCTTCTCTTTCTCTTTCTCTTTCTCTCAAAATGATTACAGATTAGATTCACTCAACCCAATCTATAATACACTAATTCTAAGAAGAAGAAAACCGAATATACTTTCACTAAAAATATTACATAGAAAATTCTGAAAGCATACATAAAAAGATCGTTACAAACAACTATTTGTAGAACCTATCTTCTCGAGTTCTTCTCCACGATCTCTCTCTTCCATGATCTTCTCCATGATCACACGTAGCTTTCAGCCACTTCTCCCATTAATATGTCCGATAGACCGTTGGCAGTTGGTAGTTAGCTCCACAATCTTAGCCATAACACGCTGCACTTCCACGTCCACGCCTTGTTAATAGGTTGGTTGTTGTGGTTCCTAAATTGTAGGAACTACCTCAACACATCTATTTTGGCGCTTGTTTAGGTTAGTTTTTGGCGGCTCCTTGTTTATAGGAAAACAAAAAGCTGCACACAAACTAACTAAACAAAATATTATGGAATCATAATATATCAATTCGTTTACCTCCATAAATATTAATGATTTGTCACAAATAAAGTTTAACAACTTAATCTTGATTAAACTCCTAATCAATTCTTCATAAGTTATTTAACATATTATTTGTGAAGTCTAAAGTAAATAAACTAATTAAAACTGAAAGAATAAACTAATAACAAAAATAAATCTAAAACACACGAAATTAAATCTAACAAAATAAACTAGAAACATACGAATAACATAAACTAAAATCAAATGAAGTTTAATTATTTGTCATTATCAAAATAATGAAACAACAATATTCCCCCTTTTTTATTATGACAAATAATTTAAAAAAAAATTTAGATTTTTATATTTTTGGAAGAAAAGAAAAAGAGACTAAGACTATAACTCAAAAAAATAAAAATACACAAACTAGACTTAAGTAAACTCTACTGAGACTCAGAACAGGATCAGACTTGACTGGGAACAGGGATGAGAAAAACATGCATAGGAACTAGGATAAAAAAAATTTGACACTATATCTCTTCCCCCTTTGTCATTATCAAAACCAAGGAATGTACCTGCAGCACTAGAGAGTCAACAGTCTAGGCATCAAGCAAGTTGCTCAAACATAGATCTCATAATATTAGCCATCCAAACACACAAACAAAATAAGCATGCAAAAGCAACAATATGACAGAGATATTACGCAATATGCAGAGAAGCAAAGAAAAAGTGAAGAAATTAAAGAGAAATTAAAAGTACTTCATGTGTCTCAGAAGGACACAAGAAGAGAAATCCAAAACAGATTGTTTAATAATTACAACCACAAAAAAAACTTGTTCAATTTTTCCAAAGTTAAGAGAAGTTAGGATTTGGAGCGCTTGAAGAGAGAGGAGACCAAAATCAATCTTGGAGAGCACACCATCCACCTTGTTCCTGATCCCCGTATCAACATTCTTGATGGCAATTTTGTTGTTGCTGCTGAGAGTCCAGAAGAAGACAGTGGCTTCAATGGCATTGATCCTGGTGTGCAGAAGGGTCAAGGAGTCCTGAATTTCCCGGAGTAGCTTGTTAGCCCAGTAGTAGACAGCAACGGAAAATCCACAGCAGTAGAAGGAACTGGATCAGAGTCTAGGTGAATAAACACTGTTTCACCTTGATCTTGCTCCTTCAGTGACTTGGACCCAGCCAACCTTTGACTCTTCTCCTCACAGACCCACTTGGAACCCCCTCTTCATCCAACTTCCTCTTACTACCCACCTCAACCTTACAGTTTCTGCGTTCTCTCTCTCAAAGTTTATCTTCCCATTTACCAACCTCAAACTAAGCCTGGTCAGAGTTTCCTTTGTAAGATAATTTTCTGGCTCAAGAGAAAAAGAGGGACTGGCAGGCAGTTTAACTTTGCATTGTTTGAAAACAGAGGAGAGAAGATTTCCATAACCCACTTTGGTGTTGTGGGTAATGTAGTGAGAGAGATGTGAAATAATCAAGGAGGGAAGGTTGATTTTATGTTTTAGCAAGGCAGTACATAATGGAAAGATCCATTAGACTTGCTGGGTTCTTTTTGAGGAACGGGGTAAAATGAAACGCCAAACAAACTGGAAAACAATTATGAAATGGAGACAATTCTTTTTGATCTAAAGATAAGCATTGAATTGCCGTTAAAGAAAGCAAGAATTTAGCATTTGAAACTCCATTTATGTTCAGCTTGCCCTACCCTTAATATATCCTTGTAACCCTCATTGGACATCAAACCATTCCCCCAGTTTCTTCTCATTATAACCACAGACCCATTAACTCTGACACACAAACACCCTCAGTTATGTAAACCCGAACAAAATCTTTCATTTCTTTTCATAAAGACCCTCATCCAAACTGACAATTTTCAACCATTTTGAAATTTTAAATGTTAATAACTCATCCACTTGACTTTTTGCACCATGCAACATCGATACAAAACCCACAAGAAATTGTGAGATTTTTTCTTACCTCGCTTTGTAGGTACTGAAATCTCTTTTCTTATTCGCTTTCAACCTCTTTTCACCATCTTCTTTTTCGGAGAGAGAGAAACGGAGCAGAGGATTCCGATTTTGACCCGGTAGAATCTGCTTCATTCTTGGATGATTCTTGAGCACTGATTTCATCATGATGGTGTTTTCTCTCTGGGAAATTTTTGATCACCGGAATTTTGGGTTTTGGAAGACAGTGAAAGTGTTTTGGAGGGAGGTTGAAGATGAGCGAGGAAGAGAGAGAGAGATGAGTTGATGTGAGAGGGAAATTATGAGGGGTCAGTGATGTGATGGTTGGGTTATAAAGTAATCATGATTCCGTGTGAAATAGAAGTGGAGAGTTAGGTTTAATGAAACGGTTTATGGGTTTTGGAAGGCATTTAATGAAGTTTCTTCATTTAACTTAGATTAATTGAACGCGTAATAGTGGCTATAATTCATATTAATGTATTTAATTTTTGGAAGGAAAGGTGTGAAAAGAAGGAGAAGTAAGGAAATTTGAAGGGAAAAAAAATAAATAAATAAAAAATTACTCTTGCATATGATAAAATTGTATCCATAATGTACAAACTACATACGTACCAAATATGTGCAAGGACACTAAGGGTAATATTCAAAGACATATGTGAGTCCTTATACTTGACCCTAGGTGTATGAATTTTAATTCATGAAGTTGCAGGACATACTTAGTAAGAAACAATTGGGGGAATCAACATCATGTGTACATTTAAACAATTTTTATCATTCCTAGTTCCAAGCGTATCTTTTCAAACCTGTCCCTAGATAGAGGTTTAGTCAATATGTCAGCTATTTGATTTTCAGTTGGACAAAAATCAACTTTGACTAATCCCTTCTCTACATTGTCTTTTAGGAAATGATGTCTAATGTGAATATGCTTGACCCTAGAGTGATGAACTGGATCCTTGGAAATGCAAATTCACTAGTATTATCACAGAGTATAGGAACACACTTAAATTTTATGCCAAAGTCACGTACCTGTTGCTTGATCCATAATACCTGAGACGCAAGCAGCAGCGCACAGTATTCAGCTTCGCTGTGGAAAGAGCAACGTGTTCTGTTTCTTTGAGCTCCAAGAAACCAAGCTTGATCCTAGGAACTGGATAATACCGAGGTGCTTTTCGATTCACCAAGTCTCCAGCATAGTCAGCATCGGAATAGCTTACTAGATCAAAGATGTCACTTCGAGGATAGAACAAACAAAGATCATCACTTCCTTTCAAATATCTAAGAATCCTTTTGACAGCTGTCAAATGAGATTCCTTAGGATTTGATTGGAATCTAGCACATAAACCAACACTAAAGGAAAATTCAGGCCTACTAGCAGTTAGATAAAGTAAGGAACCAATCATACCTCTATAAGTTTCTGATCTACGGACTTACCACTTTGATCCTCATCTAACCTTGTACCTGTTCCTATAGGAGTATGGTTTGTTTTTGCTTGATCCAGTCCATATTTTTTCAATAACTCCTTTACGTATTTTTGTTGATGGATCATTGTTCCTTTTTCAGTTTGCTTGATTTGCAAACCGAGAAAGAAGTTTAATTCTCCCATCATGCTCATTTCAAATTCACTACGCATTAACTCAGCAAATTCTTTACAAAGAGATTCGTTAGTTGCACCAAAAATTATATCATCCACATAAATCTGAACCACTAGGATGTCTGTTCCTTTGGATCGAAGGAACAGGGTCCTATCAACTTTTCCTCGAATAAAATCATTAGAAAGTAAGAATTTTGAAAGTCTTTCATACCATGATCTAGGAGCTTGCTTAAGCCATAAAGAGCTATGTCTAGCTTATAGACATGATTCAGAAGATCCGGGTTTTCAAAACCAGGAGGTTGTTCCACATAGACGTCTTCAATCAAATATCCATTTAAAAAGGCACATTTGACGTCCATTTGGTACAACCTAAAACCCATGAATGCTGCAAAGGCAATCAAAATTCTTATTGCTTCTATTCTAGCTACAGGAGCAAAGGTTTCATCAAAGTCAATACCTTCTTGTTGATTATCCCTTTGGCTACGAGTCTGGCTTTGTTTCTTATGACTGTTCCATGTTCGTCAGCTTGTTCCTGAAGACCCATTTTAGCCAATCACCTTTTGGTTTTTAGGCTTGGTCTCAAGATGCCAGACCTTGTTCCTTGGAACTCATTCAGTTCCTCTTGCATGGTTTATCCAGTCAGACTCCAGTAGGGCATCATTGTGATCTCTTTTCTGTCATAGACAAAAAGGCATGGAAAGCATAGAATTTTTTCAGTTGGGATCTCGTTTGAGTTCCCTTTTCAATATCACTTACTATTAAATCCAATGGATGGGATTTCAGGTGTTTCCATGGTCTTGGTTCAAATCTCCTTGTCTCTGCTCCTCCAGCTTGAGGAGCTTCATTCGTCTCGTCTACTGGATGAATTTCTGTGCCTGTTCCTCCTATATAACAGGATCAGGAACAACTATCTCTTCTTCAGGAATATGCTTTTTGTCGGTTCCTGCAGGTGTTAGTTCCTCATCAATGTTTACTGACTCCTCAAACGAGTCAGTCCTATTTCAAAGTCATTTTCATGACTTAGTTCCTGCAGGGAGTTAGTTTCATCAAAAATAACATGGACATTTCCTCAACACACATTGTTCGTTTGTTGTAAACTCTATATGCTTTACTACTTAAAGCATATCCAATAAAAACAGCCTCATCACTTCTAGCATCAAACTTTCCTAAATTGTCTTTACCATTGTTATGTACAAAGCATTTACAAGCAAAGATTCTAAAGTACGAGATATTGGGTTTTCTTCCTTTGAGAAGCTCATAAGGGGTCTTTAGGACAATAGGTCTTAGCATGACTCTATTGATTATGTAGCATGTCGTATTCACTGTTTCAGCCCAGAAATTATTCAGAAGATTGCTTGCTATGATCATTGTTCTTGCCATGTCCTCCAAAGTCGATTCTCCTTCTACCACAGCCATTTTGTTGTGGATTCTAGGAGCTGAGAATTGTGATCAAGACCTTCGTTTCTGCAAAACTCATCAAATTTGGAGTTTTCAAACTCCTTACCATGATCAGAACGCAAGTGCTTAATTTTAAAACCACTTATTCTTTGAGTTCTTTTTGCAAAGTTAACAAATTCATCAAATGTCTCATCTTTGCTATGAAGAAAAATAACCCAAGTGTATCTTGAAAAATCATCAACTATAACAAGCACATATCTCTTACCAGATCGACTTTGGATTCGAACAGGGCCACATAAGTCCATATGAATCAATTCAAGAGGACTTTGTGTACTTACCATTTTCTTTGATTTGAACAAGGATCTAACTTGTTTACCTTTTGCACATGGTCCACAAACTTCATGATTTGAGACTTTGATTGTTGGTAATCCAACAACCAAGTCCTTACCACTTAGCTTCTGGAGCAATGCCATACTTGCGTGACCACATCTTTTATGCCAAAGAAGTGGTTCATTGTCGACGCACAATAAAGTTAGATTGTTCCTAGGAACAAGGTTGAGATCAACAACGTAGTTTCCTGTTCCTTCAAATTTTGGTACCTGTTCCTGCATTACTTACTACGCAACACTCATCAGTAAAATTTACACTGTTCCCTTTGTGCAAAATTGAGAAATACTAAGCAGATTTGTTTTAAACCCTCGACCAAAAATACATTTCTATGGAATGTGACTTAGACTTTCCTACCTTCCCTATTGCTATATGTTACCGGTAAGATTGTCTCCGAAGGTCACATTCCTCCATCATAGGCTGAAAGCGAGAGAAATTATCTCCTGTCATGTGTTTAGAACAACCGCTATCGAGGTACCACAGGTTGTTCCCCCTCACTTTAGCCTGTATCAAAATAATCAGCCAGTGGTAGGAACCCAGTCTTACTGGGTTCCTCTGTCGGGCTAGTATTTCTCTTAACTTTCCACACACTTTAACTAAGTGGGTTTCATTTCAATATGTTCTTCTCTGGAGGAACAGTCAGACATAGGTGTCCACTGTTCCCACAGTAAGAGCATATTCGGTTGCTTGGAAGATCAACATATTTTTTCATTTTTTTTCTTCTTGTGATTGAAACCTAACCCACTTCTTCCTTCATTTTTATATTTTTGTATCCAACTCACTGGATCAGGAAGTTTCGTTCTTGAAGATTCCATTTTCTCTTTAAGTACCAGATATTTACTTAAAACCTTTTCATGTTCGAATTTTAACTTTTCGAACTCGGATCTGGTTCCTTCATGAACGAATAGTTTCAATTCAGCCATTTCCATATTCAAGAAATAATTTTCATTTTTAGCATTTTCAAAAGCTTCTCGAATACGTCGGTTTTCATCAAAGACTTCAAAGAATCTTTCCTCAATGTTTGCATTCACTGTTTTAAACCAATTTGAATGTCCTTTGGTGACTTCTAAGGCTTTTTCTAAATTTTCTTCTCTAACACAAATGGCCTTAAGTCATCCAAAGTTTCCAAAAGTATTTTATTAATTGATTCTTTGAAAGTTCTTTTAACTCTTCTTCAATAACATTTATGTGTACCTTGTTGTTTGGCAAGTCTTCTTCCTCGTCTGTTTTTGCCATAGACATAAATGAGTTGTCTCCTCTTCTGGTTGTTCTGCTCCTCGTCTGAACCGATTCTCCCAGGCAGCAACCATGGCCCTTCTCATATCAACTTTTGAGAAAGGTTTTTGTTGTTCCTTTCCCTTCTCCTTGATTTTCCTTTGCTCTTTTCATTTTCCCAGAGAGGCATTCCTTTATGAAGTGATCCGGACTTCCACACTTGTGACAGTTAGCTTCCCTGCTTTTTCAAGTTCTTCCTTTGTAATTCTTGTTGAAGAACTTTTGATTAATCTTTCACGATCAATGCTGCCTCTTCATCATCAGTTTCTGAATCCTCCAGATCATCGGACTTGAGAGCCAAAGCCTTAGGCTACTAGAGTCAACTTCATGAGTTCCTAGATGGATTTCATGAGTCAACAAGGAACCGGAAAGTTGCTCGATATTGAATGTGGTGAAATCTTTTGTTTCAAGCAGGGCAGTGACCTTTGCCATCCATTTTTCATCCTGAGGTAGACTTCGTAGAAATTTTCGTACTTGTTCCTTTGGAGTGATGATCTTTCCTAGAGATTCAAGTTCATTAATATGTTGGAGAACCTTGTGAGCATCTCTTGAACAGACTCCTTAGGCTTCATTTGGAATAGCTCATATTTGTGCATGAGCATGTCAATCTTTGATCTCTTGACTTCGTTTGTTCCTTCGTGAGTAACTTGAAGAAGTTCCCACATTTGCTTGGCTGATTTGCATCCCATGATTCGATATTCATGGGGACCAAGGCCACAGTCGAGAATCTTTTTGGCCAAGTTATTCATCTCCATCTTGTCGAAGTCATCTTTATCATATTTGGAGAGAGGTTTGGGGATGTCTTCACCTTTTTCATTTTTCTCTGTGACTTCGAAGTCACCAATCTCTATTACTCTCCAAACTTGATAATTTTCGGCCTTAATAAAAAATTTCATACGGTCCTTCCAGTATGGATAATACTTGCCATTAAACATAAGTGGACGCTGAGTTGAGTAACCTTCTTCCAATCTTTCTCCTGATGTGTTCATCATTTCAAGGAACTAGCTACTCAGTGTTAACTGATTTTGGAGGAACTAGGCTCTGATACCAATTGTTAGTCTAGGACGACCTTAAACAACTACAAGAGGGGAGTGAATTGTAGTTGGGAGATTTTCAAACTCTTGCGGAAATAAAAGAATGATTAAATAAACAGAATAATTGCATGAATAAGAAAGAAATGGAACACAATATTTTACAAGGAAAACATCCTAGCCCAATAGGAAGAAAACCTTGACCACGAGGATTTTGACTCAATTCTCTTTAATAACTTTAGGCCAAAAGACTCTATTTTGTACAACCTAAACTCGGACCTACTCTGTTCCACTAGGAACTGGTTCCCAGTCAGCTTGTTCCCCCCTGAACAGTTGACTTTTCTCTCTTGACTTCACTCGAAGTCTTTTCTCTTTCTCTTTTCTCTTTCTCTTTCTCTTTTCTCTTTCTCTTTCTCTTTTTCTCTCAAAATGATTACAAATTTAGATTCACTCAACCCAATCGATAATACACTAAGTACTAAGAAGAAGAAAATTGAATATACTTTCACTAAAAAATATTACATAGAAAATTCTGAAAGCATACATAAAAAGATCGTTACAAACAACTATTTGTAGAAACCTATCTTCTCGAGTTCTTCTCTACGATCTTCTCCATGATTTTCTCCATGATCTTCTCCATGATCACACGTAGCTTAATTCAGCCACTTCTCCCATTAATATGTCCATTTATATGACCGTTGGCAATTGGTTGGTTAAGCTCCACAATCTTAGCCATTAACACGCGCAACTTCCACGATCCCACGCCTTGTTAATAGGTTGGTTGTTGTGGTTCCTAAATTGTAGGAACTACCTCAACGCATCTATTTTGGGCGCTTGTTTGGGTTAGTTTTTGGCGGCTCCTTGTTTATAGAAAAATCAAAAGGCTGCACACAACTAACTAAACAGATTATTATGGAATCATAATATATCATATTTTTACTTCCATAATATTAACGATTTGTCACAAATAAAGTTTAACAACTTAATCTTGATTAAACTCCTAATCAATTCTTCATAAGTTATTTAATATATTATTTGTGAAGTCTAAAGTAAATAAACTAATTAAAACTGAAAGAATAAGTCTAACTAACAGAAAGAATAAATCTAAAACACACGAAATTAAATCTAACAAAATAAACAAGAAACATACGAATAACATAAACTAAAATCAAATAAAGTTTAATTATTTGTCATTATCAAAATAATGAAACAACACAAAGTATTTTTAACATTAACCGTCCATATAAACAGAATACAAAGTATCTTAAACGGTCCATGTAAACCATATACACACTAGTAGAATAAATCCTTATTGCTGCAGTCAAAAAGTGGCCTGTTGCAGCGGTTTTATCTGCGCAGCAATTAAGGGGGCAGCAATAGGTAATAATTATATTGCAGCGGTTTTAAACCGCAGCAATATAACAACATATTGATGCGGTTCATCCAAAATCGCAACAATATGTTTTTTTTTATTAAAAAAAAAAAGATATTGCTGCGGTTCGTACCCAAAACAGCAGCAATATGTTCTGGTGCAGGTCAATTTTTTTTTTTTTTTTGCATTTTGCACTTAAATTTGAAATATTAAAATTAGCCCACTAACCCATCCACTATCCACCAAGTTAGCAGATGAACTTAAAATAAAATGACATATGAATCTCATTAATGTATAAAAATAAAAAACAAAGTTAAATAAATAATACAAAAAATCAAAAAGTAAAATAAAAAAGCAAAAATAAAAAAACAGAATTACAACTAACAGTTTGTTTGGTAGAAGGAATTTGGAAGGAAAGGAAAGGAAGTGGAAGGAAAGTATATTACTTTCCAATGTTTGGTTCATTAAAAGAAAATTAAGGGAAAGGAAATGGGAGGAATTGGAAGGAAAGACTCTTTAATAAAATTTCACTTTCCTTTCCTCCCAAAAGCGGGGGAATTCGGAAGGAAAGAAAAAATTTATACCAAACATGGGAAATTAAGGTTTTTTTCCTTTCTTTTCCATTCTTTTCCTTCTCTTCCTTCCTTTCTCTTCCCTTTCTTTCCTTTACTAAAAATGAACCAAACACACTGTAAATAACTAATAACAAAAAAATATAATGAAAACAAAAAAGAAACTGAAAAAAAAAAAAAACTGAAAATAAAACAATCCTAAAACAGAGCGAGTGTTGACGAAGACCAACGCCAAGAATTCGAAGAAACTCGCGAAGACCGGCGCCAAGAACAGAGCGAGTGTTGAAGAAGAGGACCGGAGCCACGAGCCATGAGCCACGAGTGTTGCGAAGGAAGAACCGGATTTCGACAAAGGACCGGTGCGATGAGTTTCAATGGATGAACGACGAAGAGAAATCTGCAGCGAAGAAATTAGAACCGGATTTCGACAAAGGAACGCGCTGCAAAGACGGCTGAAAGCGACTGATCTGACGACTTCGCGTGGGACGACGCTGGTGGCTGAGATCTGACGACTTCGCGTGGGACGATGGCCGAGGACTCGAAGGGAGAAGACGAACGGCCGACGACTGGAAGGGAGAAGACGAAGGGCGTGGAATCTGGCGAACGATCGTGGTTGAAGACGACCGGAACGCGAGACGAACGGAACGGAAGAGTGAGAGGAGGGGAGAGAGAGAGGAAGAGAGGAGGAGAGAGAGAGAGAGGAAGAGAGAAATTCTGAAGTGATGGGCATGAAAATGAGAGAGGGGTTAGAGAGGAGAGATTAAAACCCTGGAACTTTTTCATTATTAAATTTTAAACCCTATTGCTGCGGTTTCTTTTAGGAACCACATCAATAGGTTCAAATAATAATTTTTTAATATTATTTTAATATATTGCTGCGGTTTTTGTCATTGCTGCGGTTTATGTCAAAAACCGCAGCAATATATTTAGTCAAATAGTCAAAAAAATTTCAAAAAAATTTCGTCTAAACCATATTGCTGCGGTTTTCTGACGAAACCGCAGCAATATGGTTATTTTATATTTTTCCTTTTCTTTTTACATTATATATTGCTGCGTATGGGTAAAACCGCAGCAATATTACCACAGCAATAAGCAATTATTCTACTAGTGACACCAATTAGCTTATCAACTTATATCAATATATTATCTAATTCAATATCATATATTAGTCTTATGCAATAACAAATTATTTCAATTTGTTTATGTGTTTAGATGTATTCACATATATAACATCTATCGCATAAGTTAATAATAACTTAACTAATCAACTTGTTTTGCTCTAGTAATATGTTTTGTATTTGCAATAGATAAAGCTTAATCATGGTTCACTTGGATAGATCATTGCTTTCATTTACCTTGTCAGCTTACATTGATATATTATATAATCTAGTATCACCTTTTTTCAGTTAAATTAGATATTTGAATTTCAAAATAAATGTAACTTATAAATGATTAACTAAATTAGAGTGTTCTTATCTTGATTTAAGTTATCGTTTCACATTGATACAATAATCTAGTATCTTGACATTAACTTGTTTCACTTTAATATTATATGTAGATATCAAAATGGAGTAATGTTATCTTCAATCATCATACCAACTTATATCAATGTCTTGCAGCCTGGCTTAGATGTACGAGTAGTTTAGGAATATGATATTAACTTGTTAACAATTAACTCAAATAGAATATTCTTATATTGATTTAGCTTATCGATTTACATTGATACGATCTTACTTTAAATTGAGCACAATTATTTTCAATTACTTACCGACAACATAGATACCTTGATCTAATCCAATATTAACTTATTTTAAGTCGATTATATATTTTCAATTTTCAGATGCATGCCTTAATGACTAGTATAGTTATAGTAAGTCATTATAGTTAGAGTAAGACATTGATCTAATCGGCTTTTGAAAAATGTCTAACTCGTCTTTCGATTAAGTTCATAAGAATTTATACTGATATGTGACGTCCTTTTTGACCAAACATGGCGTTATCTACATATAACTAAAAGTTTGAATATCGACTTATATTAATTTGTCTTACTCCAAATTATCGAATATATCAGTTAAATACACATTTTTCTATGTCACTTTCATACACGTTTTTATGAAGTACAACCGATTTTTTTCGAGGCAAGTGTCAACTACACTTATATCCTATATTAATTTTATCCGAACCCGAAAAAATACTTGGCCAAAACCCGACATGAAGTTCCATTTCTCACGAACAAATACAAAAATGTGACTAACTTCTACCTGAACCAATGTGATTATTGTCGAACTTATGTTATTTTCGTCAATAAATGATATAAACTAAAACGAAACTGTAACTAAGCGCAACGTATTTTAACTGACATGGATTCAACCATTGGGTGGTTTAACTGTTTGGATAAAATTGGTTTAAACTGCAACTTAATTGAAAATGAAAAGAAAAAAAACTGAATTAAACTAAACTGGACCGAACTGCTAATAATTTTAACTGTTGAAACTGAATTGATATAAACGGAACTATTCCAATACAAGTATAACTAAACTGTTGAACAAAATTGACACTTATAGTGCCAAGAGGCACCCGGATGAATGATGCATCTACTTTTTTTTTTTGTTTTTTTGTGAACCATACTCAATTTTCGAAATCCATTTTTGGATCCGACTAATCCGGATTCGAGCCTAGTCAGGCCCCAATTGAGGGGAGGGGGGGGGGCAATTGAAGGGGGGGGGGGGGGCTCTTCCAACACACTCTACTGTGTTTCCAGTGCTCGAACCCGAACCTCTGAGTAAGTTAGAACAACTCCCTTACCAATTGATCTAAGTATGTGTTGTATCTACTTTATTTGCGTAAACAGTTGGGCTTCTAAAGATTTCCGTCCAATTTAAACGGGCATATGGTGAAAAGTAGAAAACATTATTAAAAAGGAAGGGGGCAAATGGCTCAAGTAAAACAAAAGTTGGACAACGTTATGATTCAAGTATTCGACCGTTGCAACATCCATCACCCCACTAAAACTTGAAACATCTACTTAACCATATATTAAGCTGTTCTCCTTCATCAAATTATTTCTGTCGATAGATCGATTTTTTTTCTCTCTTCTATCTACAATGGCAAATCCATCCGAAGCTTCACAACCCCTACAAGAATTAAACCAATCAATAGTTGGCTGCAAAACGCCTCCTCTTCCAAATCATCAAAAATTGGAAGAAATTCAAAATTCTGCTAATCATATTCATGATAACTGCAAGTGCAAAGTTTCAGCAGGATTAGGCACTCCAGACCGCCTTAAACTCCCTAAACCATTCAAATTTCCAGAGAGGTAAATTTATTTATTTATTTGTCTTTTTTCAACTTCTGTTTATGCAATAATTATGCTCAATACTTACCAATAAGTAATTATCCTTAATCTTATCCAATTGTTGTATTTGCTTTTTTTAATCTACATAAAGTGCAAAAAAAAATCAAGCATTCGGATGTAAAGTAATTTATTGTACATAAGCGGTAATTCACTGTCGTAAATGGCTCACATTTACTCATATTAAAGTGGCCATAAAATGATGAATTTTGACTTTAAAATAACTCATTTTGTCTTTTAAAGATGATATAAGGATTGAATTATCACTGATAGCAATTTTAATGGTGAGCATTAGGTAGCAAAAAAAAATAAAAAAAATAAGCAAATAGCCCAACTATTGGAGTGACAAGTTGAAATTTCATTTGCTAGCCAATGTAGCTTAAGGGCTTGTTTCCTCACTTATTTTCAATTTAGTTCAGTTCAGTTTGATTCAGTTCAGTTCAGTTTGATTCAGTTCAGTTCAGTTTTGGACAATACTTTTACTCTCACACATCACTATTCAGTTCAGTTGAGTTCAATTCAGTTCAATTCAGCTGTTTTATGCCGAAGAGAACATGCCCTAACTAAGAGCAACACCAATGATAGAGTAAAATGTAATTAAAGTCAATTTGTTTGAGTTAAAGTTGTGGGTCATTGTGAGAATTTTGGTGAACCATTTTTATATTATTCCTTACAAAAACTATCGTACTTTAAATGGAACCTAGTCAAACAACAAGCAAATTGGCTAAACATTATGGAAATTTTGGCTTAAAGTTGAGTTAGCTAAAAAATCTATGTAGCACTTTAAATCAATTTCCATTTTGTTCTACTATTGGAGTTGCTATTAGGAACTTGCTCTATCCGTAGCTTTATACTCCCTCCGTCCCATAATATAGTGCTTGTTTCTTTTTTACACGGTCTTCAAGACGTAATTTTGACCTTTAGTATCTTCAATTTCGTATTGATAAAAAATATAAAAAGTTGATATTATGAAACTACACATTGAGACGAATCTAACAAGACCCCACATGAATATGTTTTTTTATATATATAAATGAGAATATTCGGTCAAAGATTTTAAAGTTTGACCCACCAAAAAAGAAATAGGCACTATATTATGAGACGGAGGGAGTATTTATATATTTCCCACGTTGAGTATTCTAGTTAATGTTGTACAAACTTTGACAATGTTTAAGATTATAATATATATGATAATATGTACTTTTAGACTTTATAATTTACGAGATTGAAATTTAACGGTCTAAAAAGTGCAATGTAGACTATCGAAAAAGAAGCAAATTAGATGAAAAAAAATATAACCCCCCTTCATTCCTTTTGTGCCCTACGAAAACATTATCTTGTTTTATTGTCAACTTAAATTAAGTAATTTTCAGACGAAGAAGAAAAGTTGAAATAAAATTCAGAAGTTTCACTAAGTTCAGATAAATTCATACTAGTAAAAAAAAATTGTATAGACCACACCTCCCAATTAGCCATGGTGGCTGGTCACAACTCTCAATAATGAAATCTTGCTCAATGTTGTTTATACTATTGTTACGAATAAGGTTAATTTGTATAAGGATTAGTAACCTAAGGATTATCTGAGTTATTCAGATTAAAGCTGGATCAATCTTAAGCATTTAAGTCGATCTGGATATGTAATAAGTTACTTTTGTTCATTAGAATATGTACAAAAAGAAGCTCTTCTAGCTTCAATTTGCTTTGTTTTATGTCCGGTTGTACTACCGCTAGGATGTACTTCCAATTTTACTTAATGCAAATTTTACTCGTTGTCAAAAAAAAAAAAAAAAAATCTTAAGCATTTTGCCAAATATCAAGGTTACTTGAGAAAATATCTCAATCTTCTATAATTTTGTTTTATGAACATTTTTGTTATTAATGACAGGTATACCAGTCCAACAGACCATATGATATCTCCAATATCTAAGGGTCTTCTTGCTCGAAGCAGGAGGAGCGCTCTCTTGCCACCCTCCATAATCCAGTCCAAGGTACTGCTTACGTTACGTCGATTTCCTTGTAGTATACTTCGTCCATTCCATAATAAGTGAAACACTTCTCTCCATTTATTTTGTTGAAATAATTACCATTTTACAAGCTAATTATAATTCATGTTTAAACTTAGACATTCAGTTTTGTAAGTCATTAACCATTTTACTGAAATGAAAATTTATTTTTCTGTGCAGATTCATGAACTACGATGTGCAAACGTGGAGCAAAATAAGCTGCACGTCGAACAATGAATTTGATATGTATGAAACGTACTCTCTTAAGGCATACTCTGCTTTTTAAGTTCCACATTTGTACAAGCATTACATTGTATCACTTTTGTTTCTATGCAATTTCATGAAAATTTTCTGTTCGATGCTAGTGTTGAAATTGCAGTAAAACTCAGTTGCTAAAAACACTCACAACTGTCAAAATCAATGAACCAAAAAAAATCTAAAGCAGATAACATTGTTCATAAAATTTCCCAACATATTATTTACTCAAGACGGACCTCGTACCATTGAATTGAACCAACATCTCCATCAATTTCAAGCTCACATACAGATTTCACTAGAAAAGAGACTGCATCGTCGAGTGTTTCAAATCGAGCAAGGTCAGGTGGTAACACCTTGTTTGGCCAGTTTTCTAGCCAAACTTTAAGCTTCATCTTCAATTCTTCCTCTGAGACAAACTCCTCACTTTTCCCTGGTTCCAAGTAGACATAAGTATCTGTGTCCATGTAATTTGACCTTCTCCTCCTGCCAGCATAAATCTATGAACCGCCAAGTTTCCTTACAACATTAGGACATTTAGATGAAACTGGCATATATAAAACTATAAAAGAGTTCAAATTATAAATGTCAGGAAAGAATGGTTATATAGAATGGAAAAATACATCTCAAAACATCCTCTTATCTGGAATACCTCAAAATCAACCATCAATTTCTCAAAAATTACAAAAAAAATGCCTCCATTACATTCACTATTTAGGCCAATTAACTTAAACATAATTTTCCTGTAAAAAAAAAAGAAAAAGAAAAAAACTTACATAATTTTGCCAATGTAGCAACGGTATGCTAAGTTAAATACCAATCTGGCTAATTGCCACATTATTTATATCTGATATAAGTTATGAAAAGCTCAGCAATATGGACTTGCCTTTACTTCACTGTTACTGATTCTGAGTAGTTTGGCATAAGCTGAAGTATCCAAGTGCACAAGACAAACTTGCTGTTGTGGGATTTCAGCCACGCCACGTAATCTTTGGCTTGCTATATGCGGTTAAAAAGCAAGAGTTATCAACGTTATAAATAGATAGAATTGCAGAAAAAACAAGTTTAGAATAATATCTTGAGTTTTGGTGATGGCTCACAGATGGGAATGGGATGATGAGCATTGAAGATGCTTTGTTGCTGGCTGTTAAAAATTCTGGTAGCTGGTATCATTTTAGTGTTCAATCTCAAGTAGTAAGAATCAGTTATTGAAAATGTGCGATTCAAAAGTATTGTTCTGAGATGGAGAAAGAGAGTTGCTGATGTTGTGAAGGAGTAAAGATGAATGGTTTTTGGTTTGGATAAGAGAAATGGGTTTGTGTGGCTCGGTGCGTTGGGTTTTTGGGCTGATCAGTTGTTGGCAGCTTGTAATTTTGCACTATTTGACCAAAGTGAGAGGCTTATTTGTAATTTGCACTATTTGACCTAAATCGGATTCAGATAATTTTCACTAAATATAACACTTATAGCATGTTGTGTCACATTATATTTTCAAACTATAATATTTTGAAGCTACCTTTCCAATGGAAAGCCACTAACAGTGTGTTTGGTTCATTTTTAGTAAAGGAAAGAAAGGGAAAGAAAGGAAGGAAAAGAAAGGAAGGGAAGAGAAAAGAAAGAATGGAAGAGAAAGGAAAAAACCTTAATTTCCATGTTTGGTATAAATTTTCTCTTTCCTTCCGAATTCCCCGCTTTTGGGAGGAAAGGAAAGTAGAATTTTATTAAGAGTATTTCATTCCAATTCCTCCCATTTCTTTCACTTAATTTTATTAAAGAGTAATAAATTTCCTTCCACTTCCTTTCTTTTCCTTCTAAATCCTTCTACCAAACAAACTGTAACACTTGAGCTTTACAGTTCCTACATGTCAAAATGTGCCAATTAAATAACAGAAAAGTCGATTTAGGTTCAAATGTGACCAACGTGGAGAGGCATTTTTATTAGAAGCTAAATCAGATTCAGATAAGTTTCACTAAATTATAACACTTGTAGCTTGTTGTGTCACATTATATTATCCAAACTATAATATTTTGATGCTACAACCTCTCAAATGAAAAGCCACTAACACTCATAGTTTTTATAGTTCTTTACATGCAAAATGTGCCCAAATGATAATGATAAAAAACAAAAAAGCATTTCTAATTACTGTAAAACCATGTATCTTTGTCCAATTACAAGGCTATTGTCCAAGCCACATCTACTTGTACCTCATAATGGTAGGACTTCTAGCCATACACTCGTACTTTTATAGTTCTTACATACCAAATGTACCCAATAATAATAGTAATAAAAAACAGATAAGCATGCCTAGATTACTGTAAAACCAAGTAACTTTGTCCAATTACAAATGTTATTCCAAGCTAACATTTATCTTATGTATATTTGCAAGCTAATACCTCCCTTAAATCATTATGGATTAGTTGCCCAACAAATTATGTTAGTCTAGTATAAATACTAACAAGAGGAGGGTGAATTGTAATTGTGAAGATTTTCGAATTTTTTGTGGATAAAAAAACTTGAAAGCAATAAAGAGAATAGATAGTAAGGAGAACACAAGAAGATATGTAACAAGGTTCTCTTGCAAATTCTTTAGGAAGAACATTGCTCTTTTATTTATATAATATTATTACAAACTATATTATAAATCAATCTCACTTTGTTCATCAAGAAACCAGTTCCGGCCACCTTGTTCCCCTGAACACGTAACTTTCCTCACTTGACTTTACTCAAAGTCTTCTCTTTCTCTTTATCTTTCTCTCTCTCACTCAGATTACAAAGATTTTTGCTCTCTAAATCTCACTCACCCGACACTCAAAGTAATACAAGAATTATTGCTTTGAAGAATATAAAAACCGAAATAAACTTTCTAATGAATAAGACATGTAAATCTGAAAGTTGTTAGTTTATTCTGATTTGGTTGAGCTATTTACAGAAGACCTCAGCAGCTCCTATTTTGCTCAATTACATATACATGGGTGTTAAAAGTGGCCCGTGATCAATCTGTTGATGTAGCTGTTATCTCATGAGCTCTCCCATTAAGTCCACGTACAATCAGCCATCACTCCGTAAGTTCAATGTGGATTTACTGAATGGCCATTCAGTTTCCAATCTCCCTAGAATCTAGGATTTGCAGCCTGATTTTCCGTTTCCTTTTTCAGAGCCCGGTTTGTTATTGCATTACTTCAGCAATTTAATTCTGACAACCATATAGAACAACAACAAACAAGTACTCTAACTAATATCATGGAACTTATTTTTATTCAAAAGAATATTATATGTTATTAGGTTAATTCAAAGCAATTCATAACATTAAGATAATTAATTTAAATAACTTGACTAGGTTAAACTCATAACCAATTCTCCACAAGTTATAATTAAATTAATTATTAACAAAAGAATATAAATTAATTTATATGCAAAGATTAAAACATTAAGATAATCTAAGTCTACAAATAAATCCTAATTAAGATAATTAATTCTAGACTCAATAATATATTATTTGTCGTCATTAAAACAGTGAATACGACAATATTTTCCCTTTTTTATGATGGTAAATAATTGGCAAAAAAGTTAAAGAAAATAATGAAAGAAAGAAATATGAAATTTATAAAAAAAAAAGTTAAAAAGAAAATAATGAAAGAAGAAAAGAAAACTAAGACTCTTAACTAAGACTCTAAGACTAAGACTCTAAACTGTGACTAGGGACAGAGACACGATTATTATGAAAGGCAACAGATATTAGCCATCCAAACATTCCAAGAGTAAGAAAAGCAGGAACAGGCATAATAAATATATTAGTAATAGAGTTTAAATGGTTAAAGATAAGAAGAATAAATTTGATAAAAGAGGATCATAGATTGTTTAGAATCTCTTGTGATACCACAAGATAAAGCAAAATATATGGAGATGTAATTGTTCAAAAATTTATACAAGCCCAAAATAAAATGAAATATTATAGTCTTAATTAAGAGGGACTGGGATCAGGGAAGTTCATGGATTGGAAAGGAGGCAGCAACAAAATCGATTTTGGTGCAGATGTTGGAGGCTCCCTTGTGTTGATAGCTTGGAGAAGCTGATCATGTTGAACATCTTGATGAGCAATCCGAGCCTCTAAGTTTTGCACCCTTGTTCCCAGCAGTGCAATGGAAGATTGAATCTCCTTCAACAGTCCATGAAGACCAGCAATGGATAAAAGAGGAAAATCAATAGCTTGAGAAGCTACTCCTTGAGGAATTGGATCCTCATCCAGGTCAATCATAATGTCACTAACCTGGTTCCTCCTGGACTCTACCAGTCTCTGACTCTTCCCGATCGATTGCTTGACCCCAGAACCTAGTTCCTCTTCTCTCTCCATCATTCCAGCAGTTTCAACATCCTTCTCTATCTTCACATCATTAAATTAACAGCTTGAGAAGCTGCTCCTTGAGGAACTGGATCCTCATCAGTGGCAGAGCCAGGATTCTCAAAGTGGGGGGACAAAATTAGACCGTCAAGTATTCGGAAAAAATATTAGAAAAAAAAACAATACAACACAAATGGTTTAATACTAAATGTTTTACATTCAAAATTCCAAAATGCTTATAGTCTTACAATCAACTCATATTTATAAATCAGTACATATCAAAGTATTCCTCTTCAAACCAAACTATTCAATATTTTAATTATAAATCAACTCATATTTATTCCTAATTAGAAATTCCAAATTAACAACAAATTCCAAACCGACAACAAATCAATCAACAACCATAAATCCACAATCACAAATTAACATTTCACAAATATCATAATTCACAAACAAACAATGTAAATTGTAAATATTACCTTTGAAAAAAAACTTAAACTAAAACTTAGGGTTAAGAAAACTTACAAATTAACTGAAAATTAAAATGGGTGTTTCGGGAGGTCGGCGACGGCGAATGAATGTGGGCGGTGGGGGTGGTGGTACGCTTCGTCTCCTAAGTCCATCATGGGTCGCAGCGTGCAAGCGTCGCTTCCTCTAATCCTCTTCGCTTCTGACTTCGTCGCAGGCTCACTTCCTCTTCGTGACTTCGTTCCTCACCGGCTCACCGCTCGTCGTCGTCGGCTTCGACGACTGTGAATGTGCGGTCGACGTCATCCCTCCGCCACGGCGCTGCCGATTTATGGTTTCTCTAAATCTCTCTCTTCCGAGGAGTCTTCAGCGTGTTTTTTTTTTTGAAATGGACACTTTCTCAACTTATTGTTCTTTTGTTATATACTCTATAAGCTTTACTATTTGTAGCATATCCAATGAAAACAACCTCATCACTTATAGTATCAAATTTTCCTAAATTATCTTTACCATTGCTGTGTAGAAAGCATTTACATCCAAAGACTCAAAAATAAGAGATGATGGGTTTTCTTCTTCCTTTGAAAAGCTCATAAGGGGGTTTCAAGGTAATGGGTCTTAGCATGACCCTATTGATGATCTAGTAAGTTGTGTTCACTGTCTCTGCCCAAAAGTTCTTTGGAAGGTTGCTGGCTATGAGCATTGTTCTAGCCATGTCCTTTAGAGTTCGATTTTTCCTCTCAACCACACCATTCTGTTGTGGGGTCCTAGGAGCAGAGAAGTTGTGATCTAGTCCTTCATTGCTGCAAAAATCATCAAACTTGGAGTTTTCAAGCTCTTAATGGTAAGATCTTAAATGCTTCAAGTTAAAACCACTTATCCTTTGAATTCTCTTAGCAAAAAAGTCACAAATGCATCGAGTGTTTCATATTTGCTATGAAGAAAGATAATCCAAGTGTATCTTGAAAAATCAATATGTTGTGGGGTCCTAGGAGTTTTCAAGCTCTTAATGGTCAGATCTTAAATGCTTCAATTTAAAACCACTTATCCTTTGAATTCTCTTAGCAAAAAAGTCACAAATTCATCGAATGTTTCATCTTTGCTATGAAGAAAGATAATCCAAGTGTATCTTAAAAAATCATCAACTATGACTAATACATATCTCTTACTTGATCTGCTTGGATACGTACAGGGTCACATAAGTCCATGTGAATCAATTCAAGTGGACTTTGTATACTTACCATCTTCTTTGAACTGAACGAGGATCACACTTGCTTTCCTTTTGCACAAGTATCACAAACACCATGGATAGTGAACTTAATAGTTGGTAAACCAATCACTATTTTTTTTCCAATTTAGTTTGTTTGGTAGGGACAAGCTCGCATGACCACAACTCTTGTGCCACAGTAGATGATCTTCTTCAATCACGCTTAAATAAGTGAGATTGTTCCTAGGAACAAGGTTAAGATCAACCATGGAGGTGTTACCTTTCCTTATTCCTTTAAGTACCTTGGTTCCTGTACTTTTATTGCTAACAACAAACGACTCATTAGTGAACTTCACTATATTCCCTTTGTGACTTAATTGAGAAATACTAAGTAAACTATGCTTTAAGCCCTCAACCAAAAATACGTTATCTAAGGAGTGTGATAGACTTACCTATCTTACCAACAGCTACAATATTACCAGTTAGGTTGTCTCCGAAGGTCACTGTTCCTCCATGGTATGCTGAAAGTGAGAGAAACATGGATTAATTGTCAGTCATATGCTTAGAACACCTGCTATCGAGGAACCATAGGTTGTTCCCCCTCACTTCAGCCTGTATCCACAAAAACTAGTTAATAGTAGGAACTTAGTCTTGCCTGGGTTCCGTTTGTGGACTCAAATCATCCTTTGCTTTCCATACCCGTTTCACTAGGTATGTATTTTTCTCTATACGTTCCTCCCTAATGGAACAGTCAGAAACAATATGCCCATTGTTCCCATAGTAGGAACATATCTTGCTACTAGGCAAATCAACATATTTTTTCTTTTTATTTTTGTTCTTGTGATTAAAGCCTAGTCCATCCCTTCTTTTGTTTTGATACTTTGGTATCCAACTTATAGGATAAGACAGTTTGTTAATAGTGAAACCCAATTTCCTCTTTAGTACCAGATTTTTACTTAAAGCTTTTTCATATTCAAACTTTAAATTTTCAAAATCAGTCCTGGTACTAGTTAAAGGAACTGATCCTTCAGGAACAAAGAGTCTCAATTCTGCAAGTTCCATGTTTAAAAGATAGTTCTCATTTGTAACCTTTTCAAAAGCTTCTAGAATATTTCGATATTTGTCGAAAAGGTCAAAGAATCTTTTTCAGTATCAGTTTTTAAAGAATAAAGCCAATTTGAATATTCCTTAGTGACTTTTAAAGCATCCTTAAGTTGCTCCTTTTTAACACACATTGCCTTAAAATCATCTAAGCTTTCAAAAAGTAATTTTACAAGTTGGCTTTTGTTGAGTTCATTTAGCTCTTCTTCTATATTGTTAGAACATACCTGAGTGTTAGATGACAATAATTACAAGTCTTATGCCTATTAGAATTGGACTTCTTCGACTTAGGATGTCCCCTATTCTTACCACCATTACCATCATAACAAGTAGATGCAATATCATTTGATCTACCCTTAACAAACAAGTCACCACTAGAGTTTCATGATTAAGTTGCCAATTGATTATCAATTAATTCCCTTTATGTGAAAGCATCCCTAACGTCATCAATACACATATTATCTCTACCATACAAGATAGTTTCCCTAAAATGCTTGTATGAGGGTGGTAACGAACACAACAACCATATAACCAAGTCTTCATCATCCAAAGTCACATCAATATTTTGAAGATACATAACAACAGAATAAATCTCATCTAAATGAGCCTTAACAGAATTACCTTCCCTAAGTCGAAGGTCGATGGCCTTTGTGTGGTTATTGGTGCATTTCGATAGTCATGATTTTGATGTTAGGGTATAGAACACTGATTTAATTTGTGTCGTTTAATGGGGTTGTTTGAGGATTTTCTAGAGGAATCATTGAAGAAAAATGTGTACTTGCCTAAATTATTTAGGGTGTTAGTTGAGAATCCTAGGACTAATAAGAAAATAGAGTTGAGGACTGATTTTGACTTGATGAAAGTGTGTGTGTGGGCCTTAGGCAAGGATACACTGAGGTATGGGTAGAGGAGATTGCAGACCCTTGCCAAGTATTTAGGTTTATTCTTGCAAAGAAAGATAATGAGGAAAGGGAGAAGCTTGAGAACATAAAGAGAGTACAAGAGATATTAAGGAGGAAAAGAAAGCAAGAGGAAAGGAGGAGACAAGAAGAAGAGGAAAAGTAGAGGAGGTTGGAAGAAGAAAAGGAATATGCAACTGATGGGTTTTTTTTTCCTATTGAGGTATCTGTGTTGTCTGTTGATGATGGAGATTTGAGTACATGAGAGTACTAAACACAGGGAAGCTGATGAAATGGTCCCTGGTTTTTCACAACCAAAACCTGAGCAACAAACCCAAGAGAACCCCCGAACAACAAATGAGTCACATCCCACAACAACAACACCCACAAGGAGAACCCAAGGAAAAAAAAACCACAACCACCCCAAGAAGAAGAAACTGACCCCAAGGCCCAAGAAGAAGGCTGGCCCTAAACAACCCATGCCCTCTAAGCCCATCCCCTCTCAGCCTGCTGAAAGACAGCCCACCCAACCCATTCCCTCAGAGGCCACCCCCTCAGAGCCCACTGAAACACATCCCACCTAGCCCATCCCCTTTGAGCCCACCCCTTCAGAGCCCACTGAAACACATCCCATCCAGCCTATCCCCTCAGAGCCCACTGAAACACATCCCACCAAGCCCAATCCCTCACATGCTAATGAAACACAGCCCCCCAATCACCCCCTATTTCAGACACTCCAACTGAGCCTAACCCACCATCACCACCTATTTCACAACACACCCAATTTGAGCATACCTCATTAGAGCCCACCCCAACTGACTAGACTTTTGTGGCAAAAGGGAAGGGCAAGAAGGTTAGGCCCTCATGTTTTAGAGTGCCTAAAACCACTGCTAAGAGGGAGGGGACCTATGTTCATAAAGGACAAGGAACTAGGAGGCAAGGTATTGGAAGGAGAACAAAGAGGACGGATTTTGCTGATGATGATGGAGATGATGAACCTAGCAATGATGATGAGGAACTCATTGCTGAGGAGGATGAAGATACATCAGAAGATGATGATGTTTTTGGGAACTTCATTGTGGATGAGGATGAGGATTCTTTTGCATATGATGATGTATGTGAGAAGGCTTTTGAGGATTTCTTTGATGAGAGCTCTACTATGGACAAGTTGTAAGATTTGAAATGAACAGTCATATGGGTCTATTACACTAGAGCCTTGGTTGATCTTTCCAACAAGAAAAGTGTTTTTGGAGGTTTTGAGGGATTTTTGCATTCAAGAGGGCTTTGATCTTCTTATCTTGAAGGTTGATAACAAGAGGTTTACAACTTCTTGCATAATGGAAGCATGTGAATGGAGGATACATGCTTCCAGATTAACTGATAAAATCAGTTGGGCCACCAAGACCAGTAAGGGGGAACGTACCACTTGTGGAAGGTTAGAGGAGAACCCCATGGTCTCTTCTACTTGGCTGTGTAAGAAGTTGTTGGAAGTCATCAAAAACAACCCCTTATATTCTTGTTAAAGTCTTTGCAAAAGGTGGTTCAGGAGAAGTTTAGGGTGAAAGTAAAGAAGAGGTTATTTTACAAGGTGAAAACAATGGCTAAGGAGGAGATTTATGGAGGGTTTGCTGAGGCTTATAGCTTACTCCCCACACATGCTGAGGTGATTAAGTCAACAAACCCAGGGTCATATGCCCTTAACATGGAAATGGAGCACATGTCAGGGAGCTCCAAGATTCAAGGCCTATTTTATTTTATATGTAGCACAAGTGATGAGGTTTCCAAGGCTCCTAGGAGGGTCCGTTGTACATGAACTGCAAGAATTTAGGCCGGAGTGGATCAGCCTTCCACAAGTTATGCTGGATTGCAGCAAATGCCTACAACAAATATGTGTTCAACAAAGCAATGGGGAAGATCTTGGATTTTGATAAAGATGTTGCTTATCTAGATAGCACCATAGAGCAGTGGTCTAGGCATATGTTTGATACAACAATCAGTTGTGATCACAACACCACAAACTTTGTGACAAGTTTCAATGCCTGCACCAAGCTCACATAGATTTACCTGTGCTCAATCTACTTGAAGGTATACAATTACAACTTTAATTTTTTTTTGAATTTTTCTTTGATCTGAATTATTATTGCTCTAACAATTTTGTTCACTTTTTTCAGCCATAAGAGTGTGATCAATGAAGAGGATTGGTGCAAGGTTTGACAAGGCTATTGACATGGAGCATGAGCACCTCACTGATTATGATACACAGGTGCTGGAAACTGTGGAGGAGGGGAGTTTGAAGTCACATATGGGAATGTCACTTTCCCAATCAGCTTGGCTTGGTTAAATTGTGGGTGTGGTAAGTAGCAAGGATGGGGTATCCCTTGCAAGCATGCCTTGAGGTGTACAATGAGAGAGTTGACCCTATGGCCTATGTGTCTGATTATTACTAGGGGGCAGTTTACAAGGTAACTTATGTTGAGCACATCCATCCCATGGTTGATCAATCTCAATGGCTAGATTTCAACCTCCTGCTAATTCACCCTCCAAGCAAGAAAAGAGGTGTTGGTAGACCTCCAAAACAGAGGAAAAGAGGTGTGAATGAAGCTAAGAAGGCCAAGAGACACAGCGAAGTGCAGCAAGTGCAAGGAGATGGGCCATAATGCAAGAACATGTGGCAGAGGGGATGCAAGAAAAAAAGATCAAGGCCACAAGCTGAGAGTGAGGCTAGCACTTCCAAGAAGACACAGAAGAGAGCAAGAAAGGCCACGTAAGCAACCTAGCAACATTTGCAACTTTTGAACAGATTTTTTTTGGGGAATTAACTTAAAGCAGTGTTTTTAAAAGCTACATTGATATGTTTGAAAACCAGTTTTTGTAAAGATACAATGATTTAGTGTCCTTTGTGATTTGGGGAAGTCAGTTTTTGTAAAGAAACTAAACTTGGTTTATCTTTTTTGGATGTGCATACATGTTTATGCTACAATGATAATTATGTTAAGCAACTTTTTTTTCATTCTTATGCCAAACGTTACATCACTCACTTCCAAATTACAAAGAGAAGCAATACAAGCATGTAAACCTAACTTAATTGTAAGTCTAACTAAGTTCGTTTGTTCTTTAAGCTTCTTCTTAATTGGCTTCAACTCTTCTTGCATATTTGTCATTCTCTAATCTTCCCATGCTCTATGCCTCATGATGGAAGCCTCCACTTTGCTCCACCCAAAAGTGTCAGAATCATCACACTTAAAATACAATTGTTGTTGGTTTAAACTTGAATCAGAACTTCTAATTACGAATTTCCTCCCACATCTACACATTCAATTCGGAACCCTAATGTATGTAGACTCTTGGGTTGAGGAGGATGTTTTAGAGAGAGAACTCATTTAAGTAATTTAAAGAGATGGTAAAAAGAGACTAGTAGTAAGGATGTTAAAAGGGGGATCCGCAATATAAAAATAAACTTAGTAAAAGCACCTAAGGGCTAGTTTTCTAAATCAGAATCTATCTGTTAACTTGCAGGTTGTATTTGATAATATTTATGGGTACCTGATGAAAAAAGTTTAAATTTAAGGGTACCTTGTGAAATAAAGTTTGCTTTAATGAAAGCTTGACGGTAAGGACATTCTAGTGTATTTTCATAAAACTGAGGGGTACTAGGTGAATTTTGAAAATATGGAGGATACCAGGTAAATTTTTTTGAAAACTCGGGGGTACTTGGTAAAAAACCGTTTACAAAATGACCCAGAACCAAACCAAATAAATCCGGAAGAATTCGGATTAAATCGTGTAACACGAAAACAGGGCCTGATTGCCAGTCCGGGCAAAACACGTGCCCGCCGAGGCACACAAATCCTTAAAGTTGCTGCCCAAGATTGCCCATGGTCTCACGGGATATGGTTCAATGCTTGGGGAGGGGGGGTTAAGATCTTTTTCTTCAAGGGATTCACGAAGGCTCTCAATGTATTGGTTTTGTAAATCTGAATTGCTAATATCCTGGATAACATAGAGGATAAGGCTTTGTTCTTTGGTGAGAGCATTTAGGGTATAAAGTTCATCTTCCGTCGAAGATGAGGATTCTATTTCATCAACTTGAGGTCCATGATTCTCAACAGAATTATAAGATTAAGTTTCTTCATCAGAAGATTCTATTAGAAGAGCTGAGATTCTTCTTAGAGTCTCATCATCTAGGTCAAGGTTTTGGATTTTGTTAGACATTCCACAATATCTAGCCATATGACCCTTTTTACCACATTTGAAACAAGTTAAGTTTTTAAAGTCAAGTTTTGTGGTGGTTTGTTGGTGTTTTTTATTGCTCTTCCATTTTCGTTGCTCAAAAGGGTTTTTATGGAAGACTTTCTCAATCTTTTTATAAAACCTTCGGGCTTTATAGGGTTTTAGTAAGTGGTTGGTTTACTACAGCTTCCTTTGCAAGTGTTTGTTTGGGGGGAAGACTTATCAAATTGTTGGCAGAAGGATCCTAACTCGTTTTCATTTTCTTTTAACTCCCTCTTTAGATGTTTTTGAAGCTTCAAATCTTGGCAGATTTGAAGGCCTTGTTTAGAGGTTAGGATAATTAACTAGTCGTAGGTTAGTCTATCATATGAGATAATATGCTCTCCAAAATTTTTCACGGATTATGTTTCTGACTTTTTCTCCTAGGATGGTTGGGAGACCTGCTAGGAATTTTTCTTTCCAAAAAAGTTGGTTAGAATCTTCCCTAAGCATTACCCTAGTGAGGAAGATATCCTTATACCATTGAAAATCACTAAGCATCTTACATCTAAGATTAGACAAAAGATCTGCGTTTTTATCTCTTAGATGGGAGGAATCTCCAATAAAATGTAGTGATAAGGTGAAGATTAGAGTTGAGACAGAATCTTGGGTTGGTTCTCCATTCTAGTTGAGAATGGGAACCCCATCTTCTGTTGTTTGAATAACATGTAAGATATCTAGTTGTCGTTGTTTGGTGAGATATAATTCCCACCATCCATTTAACTGGCCAGAGAATCCTGCAACTAGAAGTTTCTGCAACCGTTTTATCTGATGTTGTACCAGATTGGGTTTTATAAGCATTTGAAGCTATGGTCATCTGTTGTAAAAGGTTTAATATTTGGTGTTCACTCATGCCATCTACATGCCATTCATAAACGGAAGATGCATTATATTTTGGTTGAACAATTGTGTTAAGCTGTGTCTCAACTTGGAATTCACTAGATCTTATAGGAATAACATTAGGAGGTCCATAATTTTGCCAAGAGAGTTTAGCTATTTCAGGTGTTTTGTCATGGATGAAGTTAGTCTCGGTATCGTGTCCTCACTTAAATTTAGGACAATAACAGTGTTATTCTGAACTGTTTCTTCCTCAACTATTCGTGAGGTAGAAGGTTCAACCCTGCTAATTTGGTCTTTAATAGCCTAAAGAAACTCGGTTTTTGAAGTCATGACCTCCTTTTGTGCCTTTTGCGAAATCTGAAATGGTTTAAAAATTGGATTTTGGAGGATCTTATCCACAGGGGTAGAGACCGAGCTTGTATCAGCTTTGAGGTTATGTTTCTCAATTATGGAAAGTTGCTTTCCTAAAGTGTTAAGGCTAATGTTAGTAAAATTATTTTTTAGGATAATATTTTTGAGATTTGTAGTGTCTTCTTCCTGAGGTATCTTTAGAGTTGAGGCCTCTACCTTGTGCTCACCTATGGAGAAGGTAATCTATCGCAATGGAGGTTGATCAGCTTGAACAGTGCCATCTGGAGTATCCCAGACGGGTCTCTTTTTGTTGGTGTTGACTGGTTCTATGGTTTTAAAAGGGTAATGAATGTTATGGTCGAAACTATAGACTTCAAACCAATTAAAAACTATAATATGAGCTTTGTGTTGTATTAAAAAGTTGTAATAACTTTCTTGGATCTTTGCACGGATATCTAGAAAGTGCTCAAAAAACCATGCTCTCTTTGAAAGGTTATGTTTAGCGTAAATGTCTTCATGGATTATTTTTTTGTTGACCTCAAAGTTCTTTTCAAGGACATTTAACTCATTAGGAATATTTTCAGTTATAACTGAGGTCGAGGGCGAGTCTGGAGGAGACTGTCGTTCAGCATAAATTAGGTATGGAACTTCGGTTCTATATTCTACATTTTGGATGGAAGGTGAAGGTATATCTGAGGTAGAATACTAAGGCCTTTCTGGATAATTGTTTCTAGGACAACTGATTTGTCATTTGTAATACATGTTGTTTATAGAAGGAAGATGAGAAGACCGTCCAAGACTTTCAATAGAGGAATGGTCTGAATATCTGGAGCTAATGCTCCTATTAAAACTAAGTTTTACACTACCATCAGAGTATTGTATAACTTGTTGTAAGTCGGTATTAGGTTTTGGAAGAGCTGGGGATCGCGCTTCAGGTTCACCAGCTCCCTCGAGGAACCAATCGTCAGAGAGACTGACGTCACTCCATTGTATTGGTCTATGGATTCTTATGTTAGATCTAGAAAGGTCGGTTTGGAGGAGGAGAGTTTCTCGTTTCTTACTATGTTTTTTTTTTTAGTATTAAAAGCAGACATCATAGCTTTGTAATGGACTTTATAGATCAAAGCTACTGGTACAAAACCATCGAACATTTTGTAATTATGAGTTTTAATTTGTAAAAACAAGGAGGATAAGATATTCTTATCACTTAAAGACACTGAAATTTGGATAACAATCGAAAGTGACAGGACCCATGCATAAGCTTGACTCTATTATACCTAATAAGGAATCATTAAAGTCTTTGAATCGTCCATCTCTAAGAGCCACAAGGACTGAAGAATTCAATCCTTCTTTTGTAAGAGGTTTTAAGCCTACTTGAACCAATCCTATATGGATGTAGCGATACCCTTTTCCAACATGTTCTTGCAAGGTTTTTGTTGAAATTTTTTTTATAGTATCAATAGGCTTTGTTAAATGGATATCTCGTTCTTGGGTTTTGATAATATAATCTGTTTTAAAAATATTATATCTACTCATTTTATAAATCTGGTCTTTATTGACTTTGGGTATTTTCCAATTGTCAATACTTTGTTCAAGGTTTTCTATAGTAAATGTTTCATTTTTAACCAGCTTATTAGCTTTACTACTACTACCATGAGAAGAGGATGGGGTTCCTCTGCTCCATATAGAACTCATGATTCTGGAATAGAACTTAAACCAGGTTTAACACTTGGTACAAGCCTTAAAATCTACCCGTCATAGACAAGGTGTAGCCCTATGGTCTAACAGCCTCTTGTAGGACTTACTGCCTCTACAAACCTCAAAATTAGCCGGATAAAAATAGGACAAGAGCTAGTATTAAAGATGGTAAGTACTATAACCAAAATTATAAAGTTTTATAAGGAACAAAATATCCTGGTATCAAAGCCAAGGGGTTATAGACTTGTAGTATATTTTGTTCCATATAAAACTTTATCATTTTGGTTATAGTACTTACCATCTTTAATACTAGCTCTTGTCCTATTTTTATCCTGCTAATTTTAAGGTTTGTAGAGGCAGTAAGTCCTACAAGAGCCTGTCAGGCCATAGGGTTACACCTTGTCTATGGCGGGTAGATTTTAGGGCTTGTACCAAGTGTTAAACCTGGTTTAAGTTCTATTCCAGAATCATGAGTTCTATATGGAGCAGAGGAACTCCATCCTCTTCTCATGGTAGTAGTAGTAAAGCTAATAAGCTAGTTAAAAATGAAACCTTTACTATAGAAAACCTTGAACATAGTATTGATATTGAAAAATACCCAAAGTCAATAAAGACCAGATTTATAAAATGATTAGATATAATATTTTTAAAATAGATTATATTATCAAAACACAAGAACGAGATATCCATTTAACAAAGCCTATTTATACTATAAAAAAAATTTCAACAAAAACCTTGCAAAAACATGTTGAAAAAGGGTATCGCTACATCCATATAGGATTGGTTCAAGCAGGCTTAAAACCTCTTACAAAAGAAGGATTGAATTCTTCAGTCCTTGTGGCTCTTAGAGATGGACGTGTCAAAGACTTTAATGATTCCTTATTAGGTATGATAGAGTCAAGCTTATGCATGGGTCCCGTCTCTTTCGATTGTTATCCAAATTCAGTGTCTTTAAGTGATAAGAATATCTTATCCTCCTTGCTTTTACAAATTAAAACTCATAATTACAAAATGTTCGATGGTTCTGTACCAGTAGCTTTGATCTATAAAGTCAATTACAAAGCTATGATGTCTGCTTTTAATACTAAAAACATACAACACAGTAAGAAAGGAGAAACTCTCCTCCTCCAAATCGACTTTTCTAGATCTAACATAAGAATCCCTAGACCAATACAATGGAATGATGCCAGTCTCCCTGACGATTGGTTCCTCGAGGGAGCTGCTGAACCTGAAGCGCGATCTCCAGCTCTTCCAGAACCTAATACCGACTTACCACAAGTTATACAATACTCTGATGGTAGTGTAAAACTTAGTTTTAACAGGAGCATTAGCTCCAGATATTCAGACCATTCCTCTGTTGAAATCCTTGGACGGTCTTCTCATCTTCCTTCTATAAACAATATGTATTACAAATGACAAATCAGTTGTCCTAGAATCAATTATCCGAAAAGTCCAAGGTATTCTACCTCAGATATACCTTCACCATCCATCCAAAATGTAGAATATAGAACCCAAGTTCCACACCCAGTTTATGCTGAACGACAGTCTCCTCCAGACTCGCCCTCGGCTTCAGTTATAAATGAAAATATTCCTAATGAGCTAAATGTCCTTGAAAAGGACTTTAAGGTCAATAAAAAATTAGTTCATGAAGACATTTACACTAAACATAACATTTCAAAGAGAACATGATTTTTTGAGCATTTTCTAGATATCCGTGCAAAGATCCAAGAAAGTTATTACAACTTTCTAAAACAACACAAAGCTCATATTTTATTTTTTGATTGGTTTGAAGTCTATAGTTTCGACCATAACATTGATTACCCTTTTAAAACCTTAGAACCTGTCAACACTAACAAAAAGACACTCGTCTGGGATACTCCAGATGGCACTGTTCAAGCTGACCATCCTCTATTGCGATAGATTACCTTCTCCATAGGTGACCACAAGGTAGAGGCCTCAACTCTAAAGATACCTCAGGAAGAAGACACCACAAACCTCAAAAATATAGTCATACAAAATAATTTTACTAACATTAGCCTTAACACTTTAGGAAAGCAGCTTTTCAGAATTGAGAAACATAACCTCAAAGCTGATACAAGCTCGGTCTCAACCCCTATGGATAAGATCTCCGAAATCCGATTTTTAAACCATTTCAGATTTCGCAAAAGGCACAAAGGGAGGTCATGACTTCAAAAACCGAGTTTCTTTAGGCTATTAAAGACCAAATTAGCAGGGTTGAACCAACCCAAGATTCTGTCCAACTCTAATCTTCACCTTATCACTACATTTCATTGGAGATTCCTCCCATCTAAGAGATAAAAACGCAGATCTTTTGTCTAATCTTAGATGCAAGAAGCTTAGTGATTTTCAATGGTATAAGAATACCTTCCTCATTAGGGTAATGCTTAGGGAAGATTCTAACCAACCCTTTTGGAAAGAAAAATTCCTAGCAGGTCTCCCAACCATCCTAGGAGAAAAGGCAGAAACATAATCCTTGAAAAATTTTGGGGAGCATATTATCCCTTATGATAGACTAACCTACGGTGAGTTAGTTAGCCTAACCTCTAAACAAGGCCTTCAAATATGTCAAGATTTGAAACTTCAAAAGCGTCTAAAGAGTGAGTTGAAAGAAACCAAAAAAGAGTTAGGATCCTTCTGCTGACAATTTGATACTCCTCCCCCCAAACAAACACTTGCAAAGGAAATTGTAGTAAACCAACCACTTACCAAAAACCTTATAAAGCCCGAAGGTTTTATTAAAAGATTGAGAAAGTCTTCTATAGAAAACCTTTTGAGCAACGAAAATGAAAGACCAATAAAAAAAACACCAACAAACCACCACGAAACTTGACTTTAAAACATAACTTGTTTCAAATGTGGTAAAAAGGGTCATACGGCTAGATATTGTAGAATGTTAAACAAAATCCAAAACCTTGACCTAGATGATGAGACTCTAGGAAGAATCTCAGCTCTTGTAATAGAATCTTATGATGAAAAAACTGAATCTTATAATTTTGGTGAGAGTCATGGACCTCAAGTTGATGAAATAGAATCCTCATCTTCGGCGGAAGATGAACCTTATACCCTCAAAGTTTTCACCAAAGAACAAAGCCTTATCCTAGGTGTTATCCAGGATATTAGCAATCCAGATTTACAAAAACAATACCTTGAGCACCTTCGTCAATCCCTTGAAGGAAAACCTAAAGAAAAAGATCTCAACCCCCCCCCCCTCCCCAAGCATTGAACCATACAACCTCACCTCTATTTTAGAAAAGAGGAGTTCTAGAAAGAAGCCAGAAAGGACCATAAAAGATCTTCAGGCTGAAGTTAAAACCATTAAAACAGACATAAAAGATCTTAAAACAAAACAACTTCATAATTTTGCCATAATTCAACTGCTAACTTCTCATATGGCTAGAGACATCCCTAGCGAGAGTGATCCTGACGCCGACCCGAATGCAAAAAATAGCCCAAAAGTCCCAGAAGATTTCCTCTTTGTTTTAAAAGAAATCAGTTCTAGGAAATATTATATAAAAGTTACACTTGAATTTTCTAATGATTTTATAATTAATACCATAACTTTATTTGATAGCGGAGCAGATTTAAATTGTACTAAATCTAGTCTCGTCCCGAGATGTTTTCATCAAAAAAAACATTTGAAAGACTTAGCTCTGCTAATAACACCAAAATGCAAATAGAAGGAAAAACTGAGGTAAGCATATTAATCAGGGTCTTTCACTAAACAACCAATTTGTCCTTATTACCAACATACACCATTCTATAATCTTTGGAACACCTTTCATAAATATAATAATCCCTTACAATGTCAGCTATGATAGTATTTCCTTCAAAACCAAAAATAAGAAACTAGAATTCCTTTTCTTAGAAAAACCAAAAACTAGGAATCTGAACATTATAAAAGCAAGTTCTATTTACAATAGTGAGATAAATTCTCTTATCAACTGAAAGCAAAGTGATGTGCACGATTTAAAACAAAAAATCCATTTACAAAAGATCAAAGACCAATTACAAAGTAGTGTTCTTAAAACCCAAATTGCTTACTTCCAAAGCCTTCTTGAACGAGAAGTTTGTTCTGAACTTCCGAATGTCTTCTGGAATAGAAAGCAACACATGGTCGACTTACCTTATGAACCGAATTTCGATGAAAAGAATATCCCTACCAAGGCTCGGCCAACCCAGATGAATGCCGAATTAGAACATCATTGCCATGAAGAGATTATATTTCTCGAAAGTAAAGGCTTGATTTCAAAATCCCACTCTCCTTGGAGTTGTGCAGCGTTTTACGTTAACAAAGGTTCGGAAATTGAACGTGGCACAACCAGATTAGTTATAAATTATAAACCTCTTAACGACGCCTTAAGGTGGATTCGTTATCCTATACCCAATAAAAAAGACCTGATGCAAAAATTACACCATGCCTTTATCTTTTCAAAATTTGATATGAAATCTGGATTTTGGCAGATACAGATCAAACCACAACACCGTTATAAAACTACATTTACTGTTCCTTTTGGCCAATATGAATGGAATGTGACGCCTTTCGGCCTTAAAAATGCTCCTTCTGAATATCAAAGGATAATGAACGATATTTTTAACCTCTGTTCAGATTTTTGCATAGTTTTAATTGATGATTTGCTAGTCTACTCAAGCACGATTGACCAGCATTTCAAAAAATCTAAAGACCTTTTTCTATCTTATTAAAAAAAATTGTCTCGTCGTTTCGGTAAAAAAGATTTCTTTATTTCAAACAAAAATTAGATTCCTTAGTTACTTAGTGTCCTGCGGAACTATTACCCCTATTGATAGATCTCTCTAATTCACTAGCAAATTTCCTCATAAAATCCTAGACAAAACACAGCTTCTGAGATTTCTTGGTAGCTTAAATTATGTCTTAGACTTTTATCCAAATCTTTGTAGAATTGCTAAGCCCCTCCATGATAGACTGAAGAAAAGCCCACCGCCTTGGTCTGATATCCATACCCAGGCTGTTAAAACGATAAAGACCCGTGTTTTAGAAATTCCATGCCTTAGTTTAGCAAACCCTAATCTGCCTAAAATTGTTGAAACATATGCTAATGACAAAGGCTACGAAGGTATCTTAAAACAAGTCGATAATGGAAAGAATACATTATTAGGTTCACCTCAGGAAACTGGAATGATACGCAGAAAAAATACTCTACTATAAAACAAGAAATATTGTTAATTGTCCTTTGTATTACCAAATTCCAATCTGATTTACTAAATAAAAAAAATTCATTTTACGAGTTTATTGTCAAGCTGCTAAAGCTGTTTTAAAAAAGGATGTCCAAAACATTGCTGCAAAACATAATTTTGCTAGATGGCAATCTATCTTAAGCATTTTTGAATTTGAGATTGAGCATATAAAAGGAGAAGTGAATTATATCCCTGACTTCTTAACCCATGAATTTCTTACAAAAATGCCAAAAAAGACAAAAGATAAGAAGAAGTCCCGACCTCCTCCTGAAAAAACCATATGCACCACACAAAAACCAATAAAAACCTGGTACGACGCAGTTCAGAATGTGGATAGTGAAACCTCCTCCATTAATAGAACACAGGAAGTTCAAGACTGGCTCCTTTCCATCTCTGAGCATCCTTCGTCCATCCTAAAACACCCCAAAATCCTCCAAGCTTTCCAAAACTCTAAGCAAAACCAGGATGACTCTAGCAAAGCGGCTATAGAAGGCAAAAATCTCGCAGGTAAAAATATTACATTTGTTTCAAAAACAGAGGAAAGAGAATCTTCTCAAAAAACCCCTCCTCAAAAATAATTTGTAAAACCATGTAGCTCTCAGGTTGTGGTGGTTCAACCTAAGAAAAATGAGACTTCCGAATATTTTGTAAAAAATGCTTCTCAAAACATTATAACAATTGAACATGAGTATCATGATGAAGATCCCTATGTTTCAATTCAAAAAAATCTTTGGAAAGAATAAGTTCTACAAACCATGGGATCGTACTAAAACAACATATTATTATCAGACAATCCTTGAAATCACTGGCCGGCTCCGCTGAATTCAAACACTTCTTCCATAAAAATGAACAAGCAGAGTTCTCTTATTCAACCATCAAAATCCTAAAGGTTTTTAGTCCTCACGACTGGAATCAAGACTTATCAAAACACAATGCCTTCCCTATTAGCTTCAATAACACTTTCCCACATTGTAAAACCTTTAATTATTGGGATTACCACAGGCTTGGTTTTCCACCTTCCTAATACAAAACAATAGATTACCCATTCATGGTTAATCTACTTAACACTAAAACCATACAGCCAGAAAAATTGCCATCTTGGTTTACACATTGGTGGAAATTCTATGGCTCTTCTACAGAAATCCTTCACCCTGAAGTACAAAAAGCTATAATACTTTTCAAACCCAATATAACCTTCAAATATTGAAAGGTTTTCTGCTTGTTATTTTTATCAATGAATTTCTACCTCCCTTGGGTTTGTCAATGGTTCCTCGAAATAAACCAAGATCAAGGGGGTATGGTTCTCCAAAGAAAATTCAAAACTAGATGGTGGTCAAACTTCAATGCACCACAGTCTATTCTCGAACCAGCCATTAGAGAATGGCTAAAGAAAATTAGTAACACAGGTGTCATGACATCAAGGGCAGAACAACCTCAGTTCCTAGCCCAAAAATCACAAGCAAATTCCTTACTTGCCTCAGCAAAACCCCCCGAAAATTACGCACGGATCCTTCGACAACTAGCTAATATTATGTCTGAATCCTCCATAACTTTGGACAATGAAACAACAGTAGACTCCTCCATCCACCTGAGTGACGATGAAGAAGATACTGGTTTTCAGACTTTAAAAAAAAAGTTCTCTCACTATCACCAAAGCAGCAACAGGATTTACGCGACAACGAACAAAATGCTACAGAACAACAGCTTTACTAGCTTTTTTGAACAGCAACAGACAATTTCTTCAACAATGAAAAGCTGCAAAACTATTCATCAACAATTTAAAGCTTCAATAAAACAAAATTATGAACGGTATAAAGCAGAAGACAAATTAGGAACATATATACATATTAATATAATAATATATTTATATATATATTATTATATATATATATATATATAATATATATATATATATATGTGGGGGGGTGTGGTGTGTGCGTATGTCGATTTAACTTTTTTGCGAGATGAAACATTGCACCTCTTTTTCAGTGTTGACCCACAATTAGAACATCATTTATCAATTTGAAGACTAGAAAGAAATTATAATTTTTTGATCAGAGATTTATGAACTTGAATTTTATTTTATATAGAATTGAGGTATTGTTTAGATTAATGAATCTAGAAGGAAATAAGAGTGCAAATAGGGGAGCAAAAGAGGGAAATTGTAGGTCTATGCCGATAAGTGACGGTCAATGCCGGAAAAGAAGCTCGAGGTTTCATTTGGCAAAAAAATAAAGTTAAAGGTTGTAAGTCACAAGAAAAAAGTTATAAGGGTGTTTTTCGCAAAGTAGTCATTTTATAAGGTTTTTTTTTACAAATTTTCCTAAAAGTTGTAAAAATTTCGAGAAAACTGGAGGTTATGAAGATATATTGAGAGCAGTTACATTTTTTAAAGTTTTAGACAACACTCACAAGATTTTTTTTGAGGTTTTAGACAACAGGTACATGATTGTAACTTGCAAAGTGGACGTCATCACCTAAAACAAACCGATGCAAATCGCGACAAGGAAAAGAGAGAAAATAGTCCGCTCAATATTTTTAAAAAAATTAATTTTTATAAGGATGAGTCTCTTTATGCATGCCCGTATGTCTCAGTAAATTCTAGAAAATAAATAAACAAACTCAAAATAAAATCATTATCATAGATTCGCTCCATGAACCAAGAAATAACCTAAATATATATCTAATAGACGTACATATTTTGTTAATCATGTGACATTTTTGAAACTAAAACATCAATAATATCTTATTGTAAAGGTCAACCATTAAGATACTATAATTAGGAAAATTTGTTAAAAACCACCTTTCCAATAACAATTTATATATATTCAAAATCCAAGACAAACAAGTGTCATGCTACAACATGTACTCTCCCCTTCCCCACACAATTAAATATGACATTAAGCCATAAAAATGTGTGTTTCAAGTTTCGAACCCATAACCTCTCATTTGATATGCTAATGCACTAACCAACTACATTACATTACTCATATTGGTCTTTGTGAGGGAAAAAATCATTTGAAGACAATATACTATTTTCATTTTTAATGACTTTAAATGCACGTTGGTAAATAATTTGGGGTATCGTCCGGAACAAGAACTAGTTTTTATTAAAAACCACTTCAACTTGGCAAGAAACCATCGTTTGTGAATTCTTTTTAGAATAAAACTTGTCACGAGATTAACTTCCACTTACAGTTATAGTGGTCAACAAATTTGCCCATCTTATTTTTAGAAACTATTTTTTTTTTTTTGCCCAGCTGATGCCTCGAGTCAGTTACAATAAACAAATATGTTATTATTTTTAAATTTCATAATTTATTTTGCTATTTTTCGTATTTTTTGTCCATTAATAAATTGAAAAATTCACGTCACGACGTGATAAGTAAAAAAAAATGAAAGGTTTAATTTTGAAAACAATACCTTAAAAGGAATTGTGGTAAGAGAATATGACATCAATATTCTCTTGTAAGTTATGTAATAAGAGTGTTAGAGATGTATACATCTTTTTAGTTAAGGGTATTTTCACCAAATACCCCCGACAAATTAAAAGATTCACCAAATAACCTCAATGTTTCAAAAATGCACCATATACCCTTGAGTTTTCGAAAACATTCACCAAATGCCCTTTCCGAACTTCCGTTAACTCCCTGTTAGCTTTATTTACCAATTTGCCATCATTAAACCCTAACCCTAAAATCTAAACCCTAATCCTAAACAACAAACCAAACTTTAATCCACTCTTAACCTTAATCCTAACCCCTTGGCAACCCCCACCCCCTCCCCCTCCACCTCAGCCTCACTCCACCGCCACCACCCAGCTGCGGCCCCCTCCACCACCCCTCTTCCTCCACCGCAGATTTCCCCAACCCCCTCAACCATTAGTTTCCTCGGTCACCACCCCCTCCCCTCCTCTGTTTTCGTCTGCCAAAACCAAACCACCGCCACCCCTTCCCCTCCTTTGTTTTCGTCTGCCAAAACCGAACCACCGCCACCCCCTCCCTTCCTATGTTTTCGTCTGCCAAAACTTGAATCAGCGCCACCGAACTTCCGACCACCTTGCACTCCCCTAACGCACTCCCCTCTCTGTTTTCGGCATGGAAATTCGAGGGGGGAGTTATTCGAATACTTGGGCTACGAGGGAGAGGGGTGGTGAATTTTTTGTGGGGCTGCGGGAGGGAGGGGGAGGGGAGGGGCTGTAGTGGAGGGGAGAGGGGGGGAGGGGATGCAGTGATGGAGGGGGAGGGGGATGCAACGGCGGAGCGGAGGGGGTTGGCCTGCGGGTGGAGGGGTTGGGGGTGGGCCTGCAGGTGGAGGGGATGGGGATATGATATATATTCGATGTGCTAAATTCGATATGGTTGTTAATTTATTGTTAATTAGAAGTCTTTTATTTCGTATGCTTTGAGTTGTAATTTCAATTCCCTAAACGTACTACTAACAATCATTGTGAGTCTAAGTTAGTACAAGAGTCCTAGTATGCTTAGGAGTTATGTTTCCTTTGTTTATTTTCGGATTATTGTTGTTGTATGTTTTATTTAGTAAAAGAATCATGTAATGGGCAACGTGTGTGCTGCATATTACAAGTCATAGGATGTAATTCATGCCTCTATTACACGCACAAGGGAGAGAGCAAACTAATCAGCACACAAGAAGGAGTTAGTTCCTATTTCTAAGGCACCAACAAGCTGGTTGTTGCACGTTCAAATGGGAGGGTGGTTGTTCCTATTTCTTAGGCGCCTACTTGTCCCTTGCTTGCTGATTGCTTCACTACATCACTGTTGGTTATTGTCCACAAGCCCATGTCCTAGAATCATGCTTAAATCTAGTGATGGCCACTGGTGCGGGATGAGCGGGCCGGACCGTGGGCCGTAGTGGGCTGGGCTAAGATTTCACGGTCCAGGATCGGACTGTGAAATTCATGGGTTGGGCGGGCTGGTCCACGGGCTGAAAAATCTTGGCCCACACCGGTCTGTTACCAGTTTTCACGGTTCATGGGTCTGGTGGGCTGGGCCAGGCTGACGGGCCGGCATAAGATTTTTTTCAAAATTATTTAATCTTTGAAATTATTCATTATTGTTACATGAAATCTTTAAAATGAATTAAAAATATATACAAATATTAATATTAATGAATAATTTCATTATTTTAAAATTTTATTGAATTATAATATATGCAATTTGATTAAAATATATACAATTTGATTAAAATATACACAATTTGGTTCAATATTTACTTGGATTGGACTGGTGTGGTTCATGGGTCGGGTTGGATCAGTTTCATTGTCCGGGCTGGGCGGTTTTAGTAGTGGGCTTTAGCGGGCTTTGCTCACAAAATCTGGACCACGATCCACCCACCAATTTCACGGTTCGAGCTGGGCTGGACCGGGCTTTTTGATGGCCCGGCCCACACAGCCCACGAGGTGGGCTGGGCTAGGTGGGCTGGATTGACCAGCACTGTTGGCCATCTCTACTTAAATCAAGGAGAGGTGCTACAACTATTGAACGACATGGCACTAGGGGAAAAAAAAGAAAGGGCTGCGGAGGAAGGGCTGCGCTTTTTCTAAAAGCGAACCCCCACTAGTGAAGGGCTGCGCTTTTGTACAAAAGCGCAGCCCTACACAACAGAAGGGCTGCGCCTTTTATAAAAGCGCAACCCTTCACTTAGTAGGGCTGCGCTTTTAGAAAAAGCGCAGCCCTTCTTACTTCAGAAGGGCTGCGCTTTTCTAAAAGCACAGCCCTACTAAGTGAAGGGCTGCGCTTTTATAAAAGGCGCAGCCCTTCTGACTAAGTAGGGCTGCGCTTTTGAAGAAAAGCGTAGCCCTTCTTAAAAAAATTTGAAAAATTCAAGTTCGCGGGCTTCAAATATTAAGCAAGATTCGTCAAATATATTATCCCTCATTCTCTCTCCTCTCTCACGTCCCTCATTATTCCTTTGCTCCTTCTCTCTCATCCTCTCTTCTCTCTCAAAAACTCCCATAAACATTTGCGACAAAAATCCTGAAATGATTTGCACTAAACATGCCGACGGAGTCCGATTGCCTATTGTGATACCTGTTCGGAAGCGGAACGGGCCAACGAGTCAAACTCACCGCTATGCCGTGACGTTTAGACTTTTTAAGCCTTCCGAGTTCGTTTAAGCCTCAAAATAGGCATTTTAAGTTTTTCCGAATTTTTTTTCCCTTTAATTATGTATTAGGGTTTTGTTTTATGTATTTAAACATTATTAGGTTCATGTTTAGAGTTAGTTATTGTATTTTCAGATCTATAATGTTCTTGTATACTTCTCTTTGTTTATTTTGATTAATGTTCTTGTATACTTCTCTTTGTTTTGATTAATGTTCTTGTATACTTCTCTTTGTTTATTTTGATTAATGTTCTTGTATACTTCTCTTTGTATATAATTTCTTGTAATTTCATCTTTGTTTTGATTAATGTTCTTGTATACTTCTTGTATACTTCTCTTTGTATATTAGTTTTTGTTCCTTTTTTTCATTTTCGTTTCATTCTTTTTTTGTTTTGGGTTTAGTATTTTCGTTTCGTTTCTCTTCTCTTCTGTTTAATTTCAGAAAATGTGAGATTATGAGTAAAAAAATGTCAAAAATTTTTTTTTTTTTATTTTTGTTTTTGGTAGGAAGGGATGCGCTAGTTAGGAAAAAGCGCAGCCCTTCTAAGCTAGAAGGGCTGCGCTTTTTCCTAACTAGCACAGCCCTTCTAGCTTAAGGGCTGCGCTTTTCTAGCGCAGCCCTACTTAAAAAGTGAAGGGCTGCTACTGAAAGGGCTGCTGTCAAAAAGCGCAGCCCTACAAGCCTTTTTCAGCGCAACCCTTCTTCATTTTTCCACTAGTGTGGGGAGCTAATAACGGCTAGTTTTAACCCCCTCTTCCCCACGTTTTGTTAGTAGAGTTATTAACTGATTAGTGGTAGTTGATTTAGGTAATTTATTTTATTTTTCTTTTATGTCAAAAATCAGAAAATTAGGTTTTAATAGTCCTATAAATAGCAATGCAATGAAAGAGAAAAAGGAGGACTTTTATGATTGAAAAAAAAACAATGTGTTTGTTTGTGTTGTTTTCAGTTTTCTTTCTTGGATTGGAAAGCTAAGTGATTCTTAGTAGTGCGTTTACGGCCCGTTTGGTTAGTGGTTATAAATAGTGGTAATGATAATGAAATTTAGTGTAAATTTGTAAAGATTTTCACATGTCCATAACCATGGGAATGAAACTTTATCATAAAACATGGGTTTTTCTTTATAAATTTTCATTACCACCTAATACCACCTTCCCAAGTGGTAATGGATAGTAATGAGATTTTTGGAAGAAAATGGATATCTTGTGATTAAGTAGCATTACCATTGGTAATGACATTGGATTTCTAGTACAAATTTACACTGTAATGCATTACCATTCCCACCATTTATAACCTCTTACCAAACGGGCCGTTAGGGAATTAAAATTACAACTCAAAGCATACAAAATAAAAGACTCCTAATTAACAACCATATTGAATTTAGCTCATCGAATATATATCAGGATGGGTGGTGGGTTGGGTGGGGTTAGGGTTTGGGGGAGAGGAGGGTGGGTTTGGGGTTTGGGGTAGGGTTATAATTAGGGATTAGGGGCTAATGATGGCAATATTGTAAATAACATTAACGGCAACCTAACGTTCGTTAGAAAAAGGGCATTTGGTGAACGTTTTCGAAAACTTAGGGGTATATGGTGTATTTTTGAAACATTGAGGATATATGGTGAATTTTTTAATTTGTCGGGGATATTTGGTGAAAAAACTCTTTAGTTAATTATAATTATTAGTTTATTACTCCCTCCGTCCCAAAATATAATGCTCACATTCTTTTTTGGATGTTCCAAAATGTCGTGTCTATTTCTTTTTAATCAATTTGTTTGGACCGGCCCGTGTATGTATCTAACCGCACCAAAAAGACTACACCTCCATTCTCCCCATAACGGCATTTCCTAAACCAGGGCACCACACCACACCACACCACACTACACCATCGAACGATGTCATCAACAAACGCAGCGAAATCATGGCTGAAATCCCTGACGCGATACGTGAAAGCGCCATGGAAGATCACAGGGCCTTGCGCATCCCCCGAGTACAAGTCCTCTGTTCCTAGGGCGCCGGAGTACCGCCCCTTCTGCCCCGCCACAATCACTCACGAAGCCATCATTCCTTCCGCCAACCCCGACACCGTCTTCGACATCAAGTACTTTCCTCGGGATCAACGCCGCAACCGCCCCGCCATCCGCCGCACCGTGCTCAAGAAAGCCGACGTTGAAAAAATCATGGCTGAGAAATTCACCGCTTTTGACCCCGCCGATTTCCCTCAACCCTACTTGACAGCTACCATTGAAGAGGATATGAATACTCACGGCGGCGGCTACACCAAATAGGTATCGTTTCGTTTCTCGATTTGTGCTGTGTTATTTATAAATTATTTCTATGTTCAATCGTGTATTCAGTTACAAATGTTGGTAGGTAATGGATCTGATATCTGACATTTCTAATTTGATACTTCCTACGTTCAGTACTTGCAATTTCGAGGTGAAACTTTATAAACATTGGCCACGGATTTTCACCATTATATAGGATAAAATATAGTCATGTGAGATTATGTAGTATTTTAAAATCAAATTTTGGCAATTTTTACCAATACATGATCAGATATATAAATGGTCAAAGTATTGCATTGGAAACTGTGAAATTGCAAGTGTTGTGAGAGTTATGGAATGAAGGATGAACTCTACAACATTTGTAGTCTATGCACCCTAAAATGTTATGTAGGATAAGATGTTCTAAACGGTTAGGAATTAGGAAATTTTTGTCCGATGAGAATGATGATAAGCTTGGATGGATGTGGATTAGGTCTATGCTTGTTGAGATAGTGTGATTTGAGGTTCAATACTTGCTTGTTTCCAATATAACTGATCCTCATATTCGCATTGGCACTCTGTGTTTGGATGATGATTGATGAAATAGGTGGGTGTGGCTAAGTTACTTACATGACTGAATTTACTGCGTGCTCTAAATAGCAATAATTTCTCAAGTAGCTGGTGATTAAGCAAACATAGATCATAACTATATGCAAGGTGCATTAGAAGCTTTCTTTTAATCACTTTTAGTCAAGGCAAGTTGAGTCTCGAGAATGTTATCCCTTGCGACATATTTTAGGGTAGGGAGATCCTTACCAAAGTTTATTTCCTTGATGCATATCTCTCCATTCTTTAACCACGAGCAGCTTTTTTGTAATATGATGTGGAATCCCTCTTTTTTGATCATTCCTGTGAAGATATACTTAGCCAGGAGTATATTAATGCTATAAACTTGGGGGCTTCCAATTTGCTAGAATTGAGACACTGATATTTTGGGTGGCTATTTGCTAAAAGACTTGATCTTTAATGTCCTCGGGAAGTGGCAATTAGGCATTTGAACCGCCGAAACTTGCCGACCTCAATTGATATCTTGTGGACACCTACCTTTTCTTCTATGTTCTTGTAAGCTTATGACATGTAGTTTTCAGTAGTTGATCTCCTATTTTTATTTTCTATATAAAAGAAAAATAGTGCTTTCTTGCAAGATCCTTGAATTTTTACCGTACTTATTATTTTGCACGTATTGTTAAAGCCTTTTTCTCCTCTATATGCTGTCATGCACAATGATAGTTGACTTTTTTTTTTTTTCTTTAAGGCAAAATTGGCCTCAACACTCTCTGAACTATAACGCAGGTACACCCAACACTACCAACTACGACTTATAGCCTAAACACCACCAAGTACGGACCTGTATGCAGTTCATACCATAAACGAGGCTTGAGTCCAAACTCTCTTCGGCGAGCGGGAGAATCTTAGTGTTTTGTATTATTTTTTTCCATTTTTTCCTAGGTCTTTGGCCTCAATTATTTTATTATTTGAGTTATTTTGAGGTGAGAATTCTGGTTTTCAGCCTCATTTATGGTACAGACTGCACCCAGGTCCGTACTACTTGGTGGTGTTCTGGCTATAAGTCGTAGTTGGTGGTGTTGGGTGCAGCTGCTTTATAATTGAGCATTGAGACCAATTTTGCCTTTCTTTAAAGATGATGATTAATTCTCCACTCATGTATTGAGTACATATTTATGAGATGTATTTGATATATGTTTTATGGGATTGACTTTCTTTATTGGTAATCTAGTTCATATCTGGTTGCTAGTTGGCTATATGGTGTTTGAGAGGGTTTTTATTTTGATGGTATTTGTGTGCTAGAACTATTAGTTGGCTCATGGACTTTTGGGCAATCAGTTGAATGGAAACTATGGGCTCTCTACTTTTATCTGGGAAAGAGCTATTGAACCCGAAAGAGACAGTCTATGAAAGAAGTAAATGTTATTCTTGCTCACCGTAACAAGGCATCTAAAGGTCACTAGGATCCTTTACATTTTGTTTGGAGCAATGTAGGAGGGAAATGAAGAGGATGGTAGAGAAGGAAGGGGAGGGGAAAGAAAGGGAGGGGGAAGATGGAGCTTAATTTTTCCTTCAAATCTCTCCAAGCTGGGAGGGATGATGTTTATTAAGGAGAGAGAGAAATGGATCCTTCCCTCTCCCTCCCTTTGTTTCCCCAATCCCTTATCCAAACAAGGCAATGTGTTCACCTCCCCAATCCCGTACTGCGGAGGAAGTATATACGTTCACCTAAGAATAGGCTAACGACAAAGCTTTTTCTTAATACTTGTGCTGAAAAGACATAAGAATGGCTTTGACTGTTGGAGGGAGTTGTATAGAAAATTCAATAATTAACATCCCTTAGTTTAAAAAGGTGCCTTAAGGCTCTAAAGGTTTCTTTGGTTCTAAGGTGTGAGCCGAGATTACATGTGCTGTTGATTTTCCTTATTTAGGGTTGGAGGAGTACGAAAAATAAAGTAGGGTGAGAATTGAGAAAAGTCGAACATATCAAATGTAAAATAGAAAAAAGTGGCGCGTCTCATGTGCCTATGGGTGAGTTTTGTGCACTGGAAAAAAAGATTTAAGAGGAAAAGCGAGATTGTTGAAGAAGTTTTATGCAATTTTGGTTTGGACTTGTTACGGTGAGTTGGTGATGAGAAGGTAGATGCTCAGGTGATCTTATGTATGAGAAGTTGAGAACTGCAATGGAAAAAGGAGGCATTTCAATTTACCTTTAGAATATCAACTCAGGGCATCCTAGGTTGGGTGAAATACGAGTAAAAGTAATGGAGTAAATTTTATGTCAGTTTGGTTTTTGGGCAATCAGTCAAGGGCGTAATATTTTCCTCTAAAAATGGGGTAATAGTTATCCAATACTCCTCCGGGCATACTTTACTTCATGAATTATTCCCCTTTTCATCAGTCACACTCACACCTGTGCCCCTTTCGCTCTCCTTCACTACTCTTCTATAAACTTATAAAAAGGAAATATGATTCCTTTATGAAATACTGTAAGTAAAATATACCCCTTTACATGTTCCCCCTTGACTAATTAAGAGGAGCCTGTCCTTAATGGTAAACATGGAAGAATATCTCACAAAACTATTGTACTTGTAAAAAAGATTGTAATACACAACCGGAGAACACTAACTTCTAATGCGTTTTGTTTCCCAAAGATTGACTTGGAAAATAAGAAACTTTTTAAAGCATAACCTAGTTATTGAGAACTAAATAGCAATTAAATTATTAAAGCTTACTCTTCTTATACCTATCAAAATTACCAAAGGAAGAATAAGATCAAGAAGCACATCCCTATGCCCATGATCCAGGACTAAAATAACCCTAAATTTGGATTCTTTAAGTTGGGGCATGTACTCTTTTGATTATCATCCCTTCGGTTTGATACTCACTATTTGACAAGTTTGAAGTAGATTCCATGTTAGTTCGAAGTAGATTCCATGTTAGTTCCTTACATGTGGCAAAGGATATTTATAATAAAAAGGCCTATGTTTGTAGTATTATATTTTTCTTTAATCTTGAGCTTTATCCTCAAATGATAATTGAAGATTTGGCGCTAATGATCTAAGAAGTAGAATGAGAGGAGAACAATGTGGTATTTTCATCTTACAAAGAATTTAGACAATGCCCATGCTTATATCCACAAGAATAGTGTTGATTTTAGGTCGATAAAGGGAGTCATGAATGCACATCTCTGGCTTGTGTAACAAAACATCACATAATGCAAAAAGAAAGACACTTAAACCTTCAAGATTGTCTTGTCACAAACGATAATGGACTAATAAGAAACATTATCTCGACTGTACCATAGAAGATACCAAGCTAAGCATATACTATACACACTTCTAGTTTGATGGGTTAGATAAGTGTGGAACGGAAGGAGTAGCCAAATAGGTGGAGATAACGTTGATCTTAGGTCGATAAAGAAAGTCATAAATGAACATCCCAGGCTTACTTAACTGAACATCACTTGATGTAAGTTACATTGAACGGATATGGTAAATTCAAATCATACTTAAAGAAATACACTTAAAACCATTTAGCATTTTGTCCACGAATGATAATGGATCGTTAGAAACATTATTTTGGGTTGCTAAGTTGACCATAGAATATACCAAGCTAAGCATACACTATGTTAACCAACTACTATCATCTAGTTTGGTGGGTAAACTTAGTGTGGAATGAGGGAATAGTCCAATAGGTAAGAAATCTAAAGTTTCAACATGAAGTAATGGATGGTAAGAAAGATTTCTACGAGGAAAATCTTCACACAACATGGAATTTGGATTCTTAACTCTTTCGTTGTAATACGCTAAATAACGCGGTTATAAACATAAACATGTTACTTAGGTGCTCTAAGAACTGAAGTTCACCACAATGCCTTGTTTCTCACTAACATTTAAAGAAGTCTTTTTTGTTAACTAAGGCTCCACTCAAAGCCTTCAAACACATTGGGATCTTGAATCCTTACCCAAACCCCATAAACTATACAAATTTTCCAGCTCTATGGAGCACATCTAGGGTGATGGAATCACATAATGGAACACAAAATACTATGTTAAATCTCTTTTCCACATTTTGTCGGATATCTCTAAAACTAAACATTGTTTAATTGATAGAGATTAAACAAAGAGGAAGCACCACCTAAATTATAACTGTAACCCGACTTCTCCTAATTGATGATGCTCTTATCAAAAAGCATATAACAAGGTAGTTTAGCACGTCTATTATGAATTGAATGTAAAAATAATCCTATTTTAATTTCTAACTAGGTGTTCTAATCCAATATGACAATATGAAAATCCAGAATATTTTCCTTAAAACATTATTTGTTTAGCTAAAACTCTTAATATTCCCAAATAACCAAAACTTCCTAGTATACTATCTTATAGCCTTCTAGGGATCTACCAACTAGTTTCATATATGTAGGCTAGATTTTAAGCATGTACTCATGTTGAATGTTCCTTTGGAGTCTTGGAGACACAGTTGGAAGTTCCGCATACAGGTTCCTTACTTCCATATCCTTACAGAGAAGTCTGTTAAAGTCATGCTAATATACTTCTTGTTCTCCATGACATAAAAAGGTTCACTTCTTTTCTCTCTCTCCTTCGCTTGCCTCCTCCTGAGAAGAGCACAAGCTTGCCTCATCCCTATAACGGTGTTGGCTCTATGAAGCAGCACCGTTGCTGGTGCTCGGGGCAGTTCACGATGACAAATGACTCTGTGATACCAAAAATTGAAGTAAAAATCAAGAGAATTGAACGAAACTCAACTAATTAGCTTTACATTTGTAGCTTTGGGAAAATGTAACATTAACTCTACTGTTTATTAGCCAAGGATTGACTTCCAAAATACGGAACTTCTTAAAACATAATCTTAAATTCATCAGGAAACTAACTAACAATGGAAATCTAAAAGTAAATTCATATTATGCCAATTATAACCACTGAAAGATGAAGGAAGAATATGTCCTACAGCCCCATAATCCCATTATCAAAGGCCTCAAATTTGGACTTCTATGATTGGTGGCATATATGCTTCTAATTTTTGCCTTCTATTGCTGTTTTCATACTGGATTTCGATTATTATAGTTGCTTTTTTTTTTGTTTTCTTAAGTGAGACCCTTTGTTAACCACTTAACTCTAGTCTTACCATATAGTCACACTTAGTAGCTCTGACTGGGGTTTATGAACATTAGTTCAGGGCAGCTGCATGGACTAAATACTGCAGAGTTGTCTTTCCTGCAACCCTAATCTTTAGGGAAATCCCCAATGATAGGCTCCTATTTTTTAGAATTGCCAATGGTAGATTCAACTTTTTGTTTTCCCCATTGCCAGGCCTCAACTATTCTTTATTTGCTAAATGTGGCACTACTGATAATATTCCGTTAATAATAGGAGTTTGACGTTAATTATCCTGTTAACTCCCTAACTATGTTAAACCTAAATTAGCATCTCTCTCTCTCTTTTGTACTGTTGCCCACACTCCCGTTCATTTACCCTCCTTTTCAAAACTGTTCATCTTCCCTATTCGAACACTCATCATTCAACTGATGATCCTTCATCCAACCTTGTAGAATTCCAGTTTGGAGCTGGTTAAATTTCTCTCCATGGTGTTTTAGTTTTATTTGTGCATATAGTAGTTTACATCTTTATTTGATGGTAATATTTTAATTTTTGATAAATTTGTTTGACTGAGAAAATGATGAAGGATCTGAAGTGGGAAATCTGAATTTGCTATTCTAATTGCTATTTTAGACCTTCTGGAACGAAGTTGATCAAGTTATTTGATCGTAGGGTGTATTCATATATGTTTACAGTTTGAGTCTTTGAGATTCCACTGAAATGCTTCAAACGTTTTAAACAATGAATTTGGAATGAAGTTAGATGAATAATTAGTAGATCACAATCTAAGATTACAGGCGAAAAAGGGGGCAGGATTTGAAGGTGTTGATCTTAAGTTGGATCTTTTATTGCATTGATCAAGGAGAGGTGGGGCGAAGATTGTGCTCTATTTTATAAACCGGCTGATTCAAAATCATGGAAAGATGTGTATGAAATGCAAAATCTTTGTGATCGTTTTGAATTGTTATGTTGTTCCTTTCTATATTTCAGTCAAACAATTAGCTTGCATTTTGCATCAAACTCACAATGCTGAACATCAGTTGGTTTGAGAAAAAGGAAAGAAGATTACAGACACGAGAAAGTCAAACCAAATCGAGCACTGGCATTTGGCTCATATCTTGTCACCATGCTTGACTTTGCTACGTTTTGACCTATCATCTCTGTGATATATGCTGCAGTTGTGGTTAGTTAGAGTCTAGATCTAAATATATCATGGTTAGTAAGGGTTAGACAAAACTTAACAGGAGTATTAGAATTAAACATGAAATTGACGTTTAAGTCTCATTAATGCGACACTTGGGTAAATTAGAAACACTGAGTCCTAGCAATGGGAAGAAAGAAAAGTTGAACCTACCATTGGGAATTCTAAAAAATGAGCCTGACAATGGGAATTTCACTAATCTATACTACCTATATGTTTGATGAAGCTAGCAGAAAAAGGTAGCTATTATTAAATGGTTTCTTGTTCATTATTCTCCTAATATGAGAGGCTTCTCCTATTTCTGAGCTGTGTCGTTTCTCATTAAGTCATTAGCTTATTGGACCAATATCTGCGAATCACTTCACTGTAGTGATATTTTGAGATTGGGAGGAAACTGCTGAAAAAGATGGGGACAAATATGACATTGTGTATTCTACATTCTTATAGGACCAGAAGGGGTTCATGTGCTTTCCTGCTCTACTTTGCTGCATCTACATTTTCTATTTATGGCTTTTTTTTCAATATGGGATGAATAGCTATAGATGATGTGGTAAATTATGAGTCCGGATCCTCAAGAGTTTTAGTGAACTCTACAAGGTAGAGTTGTATCTGAAACACATTTTAAAATCAATGGCTCATATTGGTGGGAGGGAAAAATTAGGGGGTGGATTTTGATGAGAAAAAATAGGTGGGTTTTAAAAAGATAACATGTAAGACATTGATTTTTTATTCAATGGTTGATATTGCTCAAACTTTATCTTGTAGAGTTATTTTACAACCCCAGAAGATTCACACACGTAAATCATGGGGATTTTCGAGGGGAAAGAACAAACAGGAAGATTTTCTTAGTTACATTATGTTTGTCTGATTACTTGTTTGCTTAATCTTACAAATTTTGTCTCTTATTGTCAGGGATCTGATTGAATTGGACAGGCAGCTAATTTTCTCTGTTCGTTCCATTATTGAGCTTGAAAAGAAGCAGCTGAACTTCTTTTTGGACAATTTTCTGTAATAACTGTCGACCTCAGGATGATTATCGTTGTACTCAATTCTGTATTCGGAGATTCTGTAAATACGCTGCTGTTTGTGGTTATTTTATGCATGAATAATCATGATACCTGAATAATCATGATACCCGATATCCAAGTATTACAGGACACAGATTAGCCAAGCGGTCATTCCTATATAATCTCAAATACTGGAAACCAGATTTGAATCTCTTTCGGGGAGTTTAAAATTATAGGGATGTTTGAGTGACAATAGCAGCAACAACGTTGGAGCCGTGATTTCATTAACATGGAGAGGCTTGCATGAGTGAAGATATTATCTGTGATTGTCTTATACATGGATTATCTACCTCTATTCTCATCTATCAAGTGCTATATGCTCCAGCAGACTTGTCATATTGTCTCTGACGCCTTTAATCCAAGTCACTTAAGCCTCTCACTTCTAAAATCTTCTAAAATAGATAGAGCTGCTAATTGAGGGTGTTAATTATGAGCAAAGCTTTGCTCAACTCGATTCGGAAACTATTTAACTTTGCTCGACTCGTGCTCATTAGTCATTACTCGTTAAGCTTGTTGGGTTCGAGCTTGTGAAGGTTGAGTCAAGTTAGAGTTACTCACCTCGATTATCACCCCTAGCAGTAAGTGACAAACAAAATGAAACGAATCCATAGTTAATTGTTTTGTATTTGCTAGCAAAAAATAAAGTCAAATCGAGTATTAGAAGATTAGAAATAAAAATATACTACTTTTATCAAGTGATAGAGTTTAATTTACAGGAAATCATTTAGACTTGGATTTATTTTCTGAATGATAGGATTTTGTTAGGCTTTGAATCATTTCCATTTTCTCTTAAAAATTTTGTGTGACCATGAGGTGAACTTCTTAGACTTGATCTATCTTTTTCTTAGCTTATTTTCTAGAGGTGATCATGGGTTGGGCCGAGTCTTAAAAACATTGTCCACTGGTTGGATCCGGCCAAAATTCGAGCCAAAATTTTGTGCCCAAAGCTCGTCAATTCAGCCAAAAAAGAGCGGGCTTTTCGTGCCAAAATCGGGTTGGGTCAAAAAATTAGACTAAAAAGTCATTTTTGGCTTTTTCGGAACCCGTACCAAAGCAAAAAAAAAAAACGGCCGGGCCCGGCTCGACCATGGACCAAAAAAATCTACCCAAACCAGTCCAAAATTCAGCCCGTGCTTTTTTGATCAACTTTATTATTTTCTAGTAATATTTTTATAATAAATTTAAAAAATCATCTAGAAGAAAATATTAAGAAGCAAAAGTTAGTGAATTGTTCACGAGCTTTTAGTCGGGTCGAGTCTTGCTTCTCGTACTCGTTAAACTTTAAGTTGAGTTCAGCCAATGTGAGTCGAGTTTAATCCGACCAGTGTTAGAATCAAGCTCGAGTTTCTCAACCAATTAGCAACCCTAATTGCACTAATTGATGCATCCAGTACTCTAAATGAAAATCATTGAAGTCTTTCATTAAAAGTTAATTAAAGGAATGTGTACTCCTTAGTTGCTCCCTTTCCCTTCTTTAATAATTTACCCTAGTTTGTCTATGTTAGAACTTCGAATGCCCAAGAGAAATAGTAAAAAAAAATTCGTTAATTTAGAAAAGCGCAATTATATTTCGTTTGTGTTTTCTCCAAAAATATATTATACTTATGTAAGATCTTAACTATTATTCTTGATAATGCATTATTATTTAAAAAATGAATAGTCTAAGAATTGTTATTTTGAGGGTAATTTTGTGTTACTTGAATGATTTTGATTGTATTGATTGTCCTTAGACAAAATCATATCATCAATTCGTTTTTTATATTTAAGTAACTTTTGTACTTCGTTTTTGTTCTTAATAAGCTTTTCATATTTATCTTAAGTATTGTTATTCATATTTGATTTGCAGTCTCTGTTGAACGAACGTGAATTTGTTTCTTTGCAAGAGAACAAAGATATGGAATGCAAATTTTAGGTCTTGTACTCTTAAATTTAGCTATTTAAACAATTATTTTAAGTCTATGCATAATTCTAAAAGTTCATAGCTATCATCACAATGTTAAAAGAAAACAAGGCATTATATCTTATTTCGTCCGATGTCCATAAAATGTCAAGAACGATCCTGAGTAGGCGGTTCTCGTCATACCTTAAATCATAGTATGACGATCTTATGTAAGAGTTATCGCTCTATCTTATAAGGTGTTTCTATACATCTATCTCAACGTACTCATCTCTATTTTTTCCATCATCTTAATATGATTTTTCCTAAATATCCAACACCATATAACTTTGAGGTACACTATGGTGCAAAAAAATCCCACTAGCCACTCTCCATTTAAGCCATCCTAATTAACTAAATTAGTAATGATCTCATTCCTCTATAAGATTGACTTAAGGTGCTTAAAAATACTCACTTATGGACAAGCTCCTTTTCAGCTAATGTTATCGTCACGTCCTCACTTGACTTCTTTTCATTACTAAAATTGTACTCCATGTACTTCATCTTGTTTTGACTTGTAATGTTCTTCTTTCTTTTTTGATTATTTTCATCGTGTATTTATAAAATTGAATCCGTTCAATCTCTATAAAAAGCTACTAATCCTTAATTTGTCAAGGAATTCTTCATTAGTGGTTGCGAATGACAGATTTTTTCAATCTTTTCGATCTATCTGCTTCATCACTTTAATTTAGCATTAATCCCATCCTTAGTCTCATCCACAAATACAATATCATTTGTAAACAATACACCACACTATTGCATCCTAATAAGTAGGTCGTGATTTTTCATTTTTCATTGTTGTGAATCAGGATGGACTCAACATAGATCTTTGAAGGAGTCCTGACATAATAATGAAATATTTTTTGAATCTACCGTATGTCTTGACGTTTGTTTTTCGAGTCCCAATACATGTCCTTAACTAAGACGATATATTGATAAGGTATACCCTTGTTCGATATTACTCACTGTAGGTGTGATTTATTTCCGCCTACTGCAGTGTGAGCGCATATTTGACTACCCCATTGTTAAGATTTTATTGAAATTCATTTTGAAGTTGCTAACAAGTCTTTTAGAGGAAAAATTATAAACCTGATTAGATAATGAAAACGGTAAGGACATCTTAGGGACTTATCCAATGTAGATTTCCCTGTCCTGACTCCATAGATGGTCAATTAACCAAAAGTCGGGTTCGAGGGTGAGGGTACAACACAGTCAGGAACTATGTTGCTCATTGCTAGCCTCTACTAAATATCGATTCATATCATGGTTTTATACAAAAGAACAATCACATAGTATTTTTATGCACCCTAAAAATATTAATCTAGATTGGTTCAGTAAACACATAAAAGACTATTTTTAGCGACAACTTATTAGGCAATATATTACAAGATACCTAATAGGCTGTCCAAATTATCTGAATTAGTTAGAACAATTCATTAGGTCTTGTTGAGCAATAATAACATGTAGGTGATAAACATCATAGGACAATTAAAACAACTTGAATATTATATACAAAAATAAGAGTAAAAGAGATTAGTTAGTACAATAAATACAATTATTAATTACATATCTACATCATGACAAGAAATCGTTAGTAACTTCTAGGCAATAAGAGCAATACAATTATTCAAGAGTACTCAGGAATTATACCCAAGCGGTTTAGGTCGAAGAGCGTAACGACCGTCAGACGGAGCAATCGTGGAACCAAAAGCACAGTATGATTAAGAACTCGAAAAGGATTGAAATATTTGATGTGTTTGCGTATTTGGGGGTTCGAAATATAGCTCGTAAGTATTCCTAATTTAAGTGCCCGAGAAAATAATAATTGAAAAGTCGTTCTAGATTGGGGAAGTCATAGGTATTTATAGAAAACAAGAAACTGCGCTTCATGCCCCCTCTGGGCCAGGCGGAGGCTGACGTGTGAGGCACAAATCCACGTGTCGGGCTCACATTGGTGTGCCTAACACGGCAAGCCCAATATGAATCGTATACGTGGTACGCATATTTTTAAAAAAGATAGGAAGAAAAAGATGCGACTCACATAGAAAAGTGTGCTAGGCGTAAGACTCTGTGTGAGTCACAAATCCACGTCTGAGGTGCAGATTAGCGCACCTAACACAGCTCGGCCAATGCGTTGGGTACACGTGGATTTAAAATATTTTAAGAGTTTAAAATACAATTAATTATCATGAATAATTAATTGGGCTTTGGAATAAGATTTCAAAACACAATTTAAATTGATTTTAGGCTGGTTCTTCGGATTGCTCTTCCGTTGGGTTGCGTCAACTAATATCTCGGTATGTTTGGTCATTGGACCCTTAAATGGGAAGACACGATTAGGTGTATACAGAAGCCCCCCCACTTTGACTGAGGTTTGTAAAATAGAAAGTCAAAGTATACGTGTCGGGACGGAGAATGGTTCCAGATACGCTGCAATCTAAAATCACCCTTTTGCTCTGATACTTGCCAAAATAAGGAAAAGCTTCAAGAACAGACTTGCGTGGAACATATTTGTAAATATGTAAAATGAGATGGTGTGTGAAAGAAGGTGTCATGAGCTGTTTCCGACCCGCTCATGTCGGAGTCATGATGTCTCAATTGGTAATGGTCCATAGACGGTCTATGATAGACCTAACGATTTTCTGTCACTTTTTTTTAGTGATGATGGTCCGCAGACCCGACGGTTGTCTGTCACCTTTTCTTATTGATGATGGTCCGCATACCTGACGGTTGTCTGTTACCTTTTTTTATTGATGATGGTCCTCAGACCTGGCGATTGTTTGTCGCCTTTCAGTTGATGATGTTCCGCAGACCTAACAGTTGTTTGTCGTCTTTCTAGGTTATGATGCTCCGCAGACCTGACGACTGTTTATTGTCTCTCTGTTGGTGATGGTCCACAAACCTGGCGGTTGTCTGTCATCTTCCTAGTTTATGATAGTCCACAGACCTGACAGTTGTATGTCCCCTTTCAGTTGGTCCACAGACTGTTGTTTGTCGTCTTTCTGGTTGATGATGGTTCGCAGACCTGACGGTTGTCAATTGCCTTTTTTATTATGATGGGCTGCATACCTAACTGTTGAGTTCCGCTGTTAATTTTTGAAAATATTTGTTGTACGTTTAGAAATTTTGTATTAAATGTCATATGTTACAAGAATGGAAAAATCGTATTTTTGCGAATTTTTTGAAAGTTCGTTGGTTTGTTGCGCGCGACATTGAAGCGAACATTTGAAATCATTTAGAATTAAAGAAGTGGGTCCCACCTTGGCTATGAAGCCCCTAAGCACATTGTACAAGATTTTGCGCAGGACACACAAGTTTGCGCTTGGTGCACCCCGATGCGCTAGACGTATGATGTTGCGCATGGTGTGTTGTTGTTGCTGCGCCAGACGCACGTTTTGCGCGCGTGGCGCAGCTCTTTTCCGGAAATCCTCTTTTCATTTCTCTTCTTCTTCAATTCCTTGCGCCGTTTCCATTTCCTTCTCTCTCGCTTTAACCTCCATTTTTGCACATTTTAAGCTTTGATTTTGGCTTGAAACTTGAAGATTCTTTCACATCTGGGTTAGGGGAGTCTTTATTTACACTTGGTTGCATGTTTTTTTTATTGTTTTTTCAAACTTTTGAGTAGTTTTATGAGGGATAATTTGAAGGTTCAAAATTTTTCGGTGCTTCCCCTTTTTTCGGGGTTTTTTTTTTCATTTTTGTGCATTTTTTTTCCTGCGAATTTTTTTGTTTTGTGCGATTTTTGAATGGACTGGACGTGTGTGTTTGACCAGATTTTCCGATGACTTTTCGACGACTTTTCGGCGGTTTTTTGATTTTGTTCTTCACAAATTTAAAGTTGTTCCATATGAGTTTGCATCAATTTTCGCACTTTGACAATTCTTAGATCGTGAATCTTACAATTAAGTTAGGATTAGCATAATTTCTAGGTTTGGAACCCAGAAACATGTTTACGGAACTTTGGATGGTTAATAATTCCTGGATCATGAATCTTAGAAATAAATTAGTTTTTAGCATAATTTCGAAGTTTGGAACCTAGAAACATGTTTAGGGAACTTTTAATGTGTGGATTGCTTGTAGAAATCATGTTTAGGTAATGATGTATAGTTTTCTGTTGTAGCTTGCATGTTGTAGCTTGAATATTTCTAACTTGGCTTTTCTAGTGGATTCATGAAATCCTATTAATGTGATGATCGTGGAGGAAGCTACTTTAAAATTAGTCATTCATGAAATCTAGTAAACTTGTTTGTTAAAGTCATACTTTCTGTTTTCAATCTAATTAGTATGTCGCCGAACAATTCCGGTAGAGAGGAGCTCGATATGACAGTTACGCATGATAAGCGGGTTTGGAAGGCCCCAGGGTGGAATCCTGACCAACTGCCCTACTACCCGTAGAATCACGTCTCCCATTGATCACTTACGGGTGGTGTGAGTTTCTGCAACACGACATTTTATTTTCTTTTAGATTAGTACATATGAACCTCTGTTGATCGTAATCGTATTATTAAGAGGACGGTAAATGCCGTCACTTTGGTGCTTTTGAATTGAACTGGCTCAAGAAGGTTTGAAGAACCGCGATCGGGTAGTTTTGCTCGACCAGAGCGGGCTGTCCAGCTTTATTGACGTCTACGAGAGCATGGGGGATGTTCATTAATCCCAGATCTTGTTCCGTAGCTTGTTGGAGTGATGGAGGGATACCACCAACTCCTTCCATATGCCTTAGGGGGACATGACCATCACTCCTCCGGATTTCTCGTTGATATCTGGTTTTTCTTTTCCTCGCACCCGAGTGCCATTAGTTGACAAGCTGGTGTTCAAAATACAGTATGTCAGAAAACTGATCAACCCGTTCGTTGATACTCTTCCCTCGGCTCTGACATATGTCGCCCGTAAGGAGGTGGTCAGGGGGCTTTCTATGCCCAGGACGACTGACGATTACAAGGTGCACATTCAGCTATGGTTAGTTATTTGCGGCATGTTACGTACATACAAGTGATCGCGAGTTTCGACGCGATACCTGGGGGCCTTGGAGCATTTGTCCCTAGTACACACTTATGACTGGTTGAGTTTGGCTACTTCACCTTTCTTTCCTGCCTTGTACTGTTTGCCTACAGGAAGACGAGTGATGACACATGTTATGGCCATATTTTCTATCACGCCGACGTCCACTATCCAATGCTAACAAGCAACACCCAACGTCACTGAACTGGTTTGATGACGCGAGGGGCAACGAACCAAGTCAACGTTGTTGTAACAACCCCTATAATTAAGCAAGATGTTACTAGTGCCTCTTGAAATGGAGCAGAACGTGTCCAACAATACAGAGAAGTAGTGTGAATGTATCTACATATTAAATGAGTCCACATTAATTGGAAGACTAAATCGTGGGAGTTGCAACCGCTTTCTATTTTTTAGGGAAGACTCTTAGTAGTGAGTTACTTGAAACTCTATAAAAGGAGAATCGTACAACGAAGAAAAGGAGAACCAGAGAGATGTTTACTATGATTCATGGCTTCCATACAATATATAATGATGTCAACTAACTCCTCCATTATCACACTACTATATAATATCATCTTGTGATTACCATTGGAGTACCATGGGAGATACTCAACATAACCTTCTCCAAAACTATAATATTCAACCATACTTATTCTTATAACATACTCATACAACAATGGATATCACACCGCATGATTCAAGTACCAACTCATTTAATTTTACCAAAAGAAACTACTATATCTTGAGCCTGCAACATATTCAAGAAGCAACCATGTTGCTACATGGGAATCAATCGACCATCCAAGTATCTTGGTACTACAAGCGTCTCTTTATATATCATTATTTATATTCTCTTATGTCAAATCTTTTATATTAGTAGCAATCAAGCATACGTGGTTCAACAATGTATTTGTAATTACGATGGCTTTTACGCCCGAACTGTAGTGGATTGGTGGTCTCATATCCACACGCGGCTTTACCCATCTTCATCACGGTTTTCCGCGCCACCATATTTTTGTGTATCCTCTCTTTTTATCTCCATCCTTTTATTTTTGTTGTTTTAGTCTAATTATCGATGTCCAACAAGATTTTGTCCCTTGTGAATTATGTAATCAAAAAAATGCTTGTGGTGGCAATTAACGTCGTGCTATACATTAAAGTACACGTGAACGTCACAACATAGGATGCTGTCTGAAAATATATGCCATCACCATAGCTCAATGTCAAAGTGAGATTCAACACCTTGCTGACAAGAGTGGTTGGAGACGTGAATCATTATAACAAGGACATCACTCCTTGATTACATCATAAACAGAGTAACAATTTTCTTCCTAAATAATTTCAACTAACTAATTTTCTGGCATTATTATGTTGTGACAGGAATTAGTTGCGAAATGAAGTGAAGAAACCCATAAGAATATTACATTATTCTCACATTTTTCATTAGTTAACATTGTTTGTGGACTTTTTCGTTAGTAAGACAGATACCGAGATGGTGACAACAACCGTCAATGTTCAACGCCAAAGGGATGTACTATGTCGAAATCCATACACTTTCACTTGATGCCAAATTCATGTTATTGCAACATAAAATCCAAAATCTTCTTATCTCAAGGTTAGTATTGCTTTTTCTATTTCTTTGCCAACGTGGATGCAACCTTCCATAATTACTGAGTTAGACTATGACAAATGAAGGATATCAAACTTTGACTTTGTTAATTAAGCTCTGTTATTTTGGCTACTACTAAGTATTCTTGTACTTTAATTACAATTCACTCTTTTCTAGGAGTAGAGCAAAGAAAAAAAAGTTAAGTTTTGTGTGTATTATCGTATGTGTGTGAAGTGCAACTAACTAAGTATTTCATATACATAGTAAATGAATGCTTATATGTGTTAAGTTTATGATGTAGAGTTTACGACCATTCAATTTTATATCAAAGGTTATAAATAACCCAATTTTGGTGATGACTAACCTCCATTCTGAGTGATTTTTTCAAGATTAGCTAAGGTGACAGATGGAGTTCCTAATGATAGATAGTTGTGATCCGCTAGAGAAAGACAAAAGGTTAATTATAGGTGATATCGCATTTTGTGGCCGACTTCAGTCCAAGTATCACGTAGTAGACTTTGAATTGTCCTGAAGTCGCCACAGGGGGACAAGTGAAAGTGGTCTTCACAAGAAGTTTGACACCGACCCAACAGTAATATCATCTTAATACCAAATTTAAACTAAAGACGTCTCCTTTATAACGAACAGTTACTTGTACGATACATTAATAAGTTCTTTTTACTAGGCGTGACAATAAGGTAAGTCACTCTAAGGTTATATATATCAGCTTTCATTAACTGCAATTTAACATCATGGTATCAATTTGATATGTCCGGATTCGGGCATGACTAACAACACTAATCCGTTTGTTTTGAGATAACACAAGTTTTTCAGGACCAATTAGAAAAATATCTTATAGCATCAAGCTTTTGCACTATTGGTTACGGCCAAAAGACAATCCTTAAGTCAAAAGCGTCATCTAATTTTGTAGCTAACTTAAGTCCAAAACTAAGTTCCATATATGCAGACCTCTGTTTTGTAATAAAGTCGTCACAGAAGGACATGATAGTATGTTTTGATTGTTGTGACTTTTAGATTGTAACTTGTGATATTTTTTATCATGACTTTGAAAGCGATTGACCATTATGCTTATAGAATTTGAGCACATGTACAACATTAGTCAAAGACTTAAGTGTCATGGGGGTTCGACATCAACAATGATTACACACTATCACCCATAAAAAGGCTAAGATCTCAAGTAGATAAAGACACCAAAAACTTCTGGTGTCATCATGACATGAAAGACATCTAAAAAGGAGCAGATAGAGAACACATTGGGGGCTGACACCAACTTGACAAAGTTTGACATTGAAATGTCTATGGCCATTAACGTCGTCAAGTAAGTTGCAAATTGTGATCATTGTTAATGCTACATAGGTATGCTACAAAACTCTTTCAAAACTTTGTTTTCTATGCCATGGTTCAGATGAATGGGATGAAGACTTATTACATAAATTATCCGTCACACTTGACTATAACATAATTATACACTGGCATTTACTCTTGTTTTATTTATTAGCTCAATAACAACTCTTGTGTGTCAAGAAGTGACAAAGAGGTTACTATTATTTGCTTAAACTAATGTCAACCGTATGACTTAATCCCTTCACCAAGATTGCTTGAAACGTTTATAATTTTGTAAACAATAAGGTAGTCAAATCTAAAGTCAAAATGTATATTGAAAGTCGTTTGACGCAATGATAGCGACACTTACGACCACCGTCACGACAATGATGACAACTTCAATGACAGCGACGCTACACTCACGACAGTGATGACAAAAATCAATTGACGAATGGACTTGAAAACCACACTTAGCACTGTGACGATCCATACAGATATCAAAACATCATCATTTAATGAGTACTCGATCCTAAAGTCACTCAATCTCCAAGTAATTTTGTTCCTTCTTCATTGTTGATTTCATTTGTTTCACTTTATCATGCTTTTGAAAATACAGCTTACTTACACCTCCAAAGAGTGGCCATTGCGTTTAGAATTCGTTTTGTAGACCAATCACATAGTAATGACATTGTCGAAATTTGAGAAGAACATGTATCCTTGACCCCCTATGAATTATCTGTCGCTAACATTAAAACGATTTGTTGGGTTTCTTATCTATTACACTTGTTTCTTTGTTGGTCCTTCCAAGTACTACTAACTTGGTTATTATAAGAGCAATCATTATTGTATCCTTTCTTTCGTAGATGACAGTTTCATGACATCAAATGTCGAGTGAAGCGACGCCGATCAAAAGAGGACACAACGCTTGTCTCAAGACGATACAATGCCTGTCACTAGACATGAGTACACCTGTTTTACAGACGGCATGATGCCAGTCAGAAGACGACACGATGCATATCTCTAGAAATACAATGTATGTCACCAGAGGACGCGAGATAGTCATTAAACACCATAATGACATAGGGACCAACGGTGATCACACAAACGTGGATTACACAAAGTTTACAAAACCATGGAAAATGCATCGAGTCAATAGCATCACATGACATTCAATTCACATGATCTATTAGCTACGATGACATACCAACATTCTTAAGGTACTCATTTTTATTTCTCACCTACATCTACTAAGCACATATAGTTTAACGCCAATTGTTGGCAGTCACACTAACAATCACTTCATTTATTATGTTTAAACATCACATCATGAGTAAAAAATATACATATTTTCACACCACATAGTGTTTACACATGACGCCTAAATGACACACGTGCATAGACTTTCCTAGACACATATTATACATTTCGATGGCAGAATTTTATATGTTCGGATATCTGTGTTTTAATATAAACGAAGTTTCGCAATAATGGATAATGCATTGGCTAAGTGACATTAGATGACATGGTTTGCTATGATGGCATATCGACATGGAACTGTATTAATGTCTAAATTCACTAAAGCACCTAGTAAGACCTTTGAGTTTAACATTGTGTATCAACGGATGCACTTATGATTATTTCATTTGTTGACTTAAGCTATTGCATCCCGAGCTAATGCATGCATATGTTCAAACGCACAATGCATCCACACGTACGAGGACATGCATATATGTTTTTTTAATGATGTGTAACCTATGACATAACATCTGCATCATGACACAACAAGGCGACGTCGTATATAAGGTAGCCTGAATAAGAACCTTAATGATTATAACATAAAGACTAACGTTATACTAAGACACTCTAATGGCTTTGACGCCAAAATCTCATGTTTTGACACCTTTACACTTTAGACAACTGTTGAACCCTAGTTTAGATGATGACAAAAGAACAAAGATGCAAACTAAGTAGTGAACTAATGAGTTATTTAAGTGTATGATTTTTAAGGTATCATTGAAAGGAACAAAGAGAATACTAAGTCAAGAAAGAAATAAAGTGAGGATTTTGAAGAGTAAGTGAAGATGTTTCTTTAACTGATATTGGAGCAACATTGGAGCAAGAAGAATAAAGCAAGGCGTTTTTATTTTCTAGTTCCATTGTAAAGGAACAAGTAATGTTGGTAAGGAACATTGGCAGTTTTATTTGAGAATGCTAGTTTGTTCCTTTGTAAGGAACAGACGAATTGGCACTAAACAAATCAGTTAAAGGAACTTATAAATTAAAAGGAACTAGACTTAGGCTTGAAGCATTATAACGGTTCACTAATGAAAGTTGAGTAAATCATGCCTAAATAATAGGTAACCGTTTTTTAATCTAAGAGAAAATCCGTTTTTATGGAAAATCTTTTTAAGAAAAAATATTTTGTTTTTCGAAAAAGATAAGAAAAATATTATTCGGTTTTTAAAGGATTTTATTTAAAAGATAATATTTTCTTAAGGATTTTTAATATTAAATCTGTTTTAAATTAAAACTGATTTTCGGATAATGCTAAAGTAATTCTTATATTCTAGGAGCAGCAACTACAAATCTGTCCACGTCCAAGCAGAGATCATGGGATCATGGGATGTGTTATGGAACGTGTTCCTTGAGGGAAGGAACATCATGGGATGATGGTTTTTAACATGTACACGATTTTAATTCCCACATTCTATATTACTGTCACTATAAATATTGAAGTCTAAGTAAGTTCCAAATTGTGTTTGACAAAGTAATATAGTGAGTTTAACTAATTAAGTGTCAGTGCCTTCATTCTCTCATAATAGTCATTTGTTCTTTGCTTACTTACTCTAATTCGACTAAGCTTATTTCGATCAATTGTATTTTGGGTTTTGGGGTAAGGGGACTTTGAGTGAAGTTCTGTAAGAGGGAAGCTTTGAGTAAAGCTAGTAAGAGTGAGAAAGCTTCGAGTGAAGTTGAGAGGAAATGTCGTTAAGGGAACAGTGGCTCAGGAACTTGAGTTTAGGAACTCAAGATGTGGCTCGAGAAGAGAATTAGGTTGTAACAAAGGTGTATGACCTAATTAGTGAAAGAGTTGAGTTTAAAATCCCTAGTGGTCGAGGTTGTTTCTTCTTGTTGGGCCCAAGAAGTTTTTCCACGTAAAAATCCCTTGTGTTCCTCTAGATTGTTTATTTGTTTAAGTTTAAATTTTCGCAAAAAGTTACGTTTATTTCTACACATATAATTCACCCCCCTCTTGTAGTGTTTCTAGGGAAACAACAATTGGTATCAGAGCCAGAACTCACGAGAGATAGGAAACCCTATTGAGAAAAAGATCCAAGGAATAATGAATACCGCCGAGAAACTTGAGGAAGGTTACAATAATAGCCCTGTTTTTAAGAACGTTTATTTAATGATAATTATATTCATTAAGTTAAATATGTTTCGAAAATCTTATTTTATTTGAGATATGGAATGTGAATTATATTATCGTGTTTGTAATATATTTATTTGTTTAATTTTATGAAGTTATTATTATTAATTTATATTTTGGGTTTGTGCAATTAGTTGAGCGGTGTTTCACAAATTAGAAAACCAAAGTCATTTCTTTTTCTTTTTGTTGTCGGTTAGATATGCTAGCCCAAATATTTTCTTTTTGTCGGTTTAAACAAAACACAAAACCCATCTCATTTCATTTCTCCTTCCCCGTAAAACCAATTTCACCCAAAACCCCAACCCCAATATTTTTCTCTCTATCTCTCTCGTCCTGCTCGAGCTCCACCGACGAACGACCGCCGAGCTTACGCTGCTGTTGACGCGCTGCTGCTGCTCGTCGGTGTTCGCCTGTTGTCGCGTCTTCCCTTCACCGGAGTTTCATCTGCCGTTTTGTAGCCCTGTTCCTCTCTCTGTCGTCGTTGTGTTGTTGTTGATCGTGTTCGGTGCTGCTTTGCGTCGCACTACGAACCACCGTGAATCGCCGGAGCTCTCTGCTCCCTTGTTTGTCCCTGCTCTGTTGAGCAGAGGTATAATATTACCTCTTCCTCTTGTTTCTGGTTTTCTATTTGTAAATTGAAGCCCAAGTTGATGTTGTTATTGTTGTTGTTCTTGTTGTGGCTGTGTTGTTGCTGTTGCTGTTGTTTGTTGATGTTTGTTGTTGCTGCTATTATTTTGTTGTTATGTTGCTGTAGTATTGTTGCTGTTGGGTTGCCGTTGTTTAGTTGTTGTTGGGATTGTTGGTGTTGGTGTTGTAGTTGTGTTGGTTTATAAAAGAAGAGATGTTGTTGAGTTAATTTGGCAAGAGTTATGTTTAGTTAGTTCAGTTTTACAATTTAGAATTATGATTTGAAGATTATGGAATTGAGATGGTTAGTGTAGATAATTTCTATATTGAGAAATTGTGAGAATGATTAGTAATTAGTCTTGTTATTATTTTGAGGTTAATGTTGGAGGATTGTTATGAATTTCAAGAGAATTGATGGAGTTATGAAGCTCTCAAAGTTCTATTATGTCGGAGCTAGGGAATGGTTCTGCGTATGAGGTAACTTTTATGTTCAGTAAAATAATTTACTCATGCCCTTGTGTGTGTGGATCTTTCTGTTCTGTTTTTGATAAATAAGTTCGTACTATGGCCATAGATATGAATGTGATGATGAAATGTTATTGATTGATTATGAATATGCAACTGTTTTGCTGGCTTAGTTTATGAACTGAAAATAGAAAATGGGCAAGGTATGCGTGGAGGATGGTTACTCTTTTCACCTGATATGGTCGGCTACGCTCCATAACGAACCTTGGGGTAGTATTGCTGGGCTCCATAACGAACCTTGGAGGCAGCGGATGTCCTTTGTCCAATTCCCGTACTTGCCACTGATTGTTTAAGAGAATAGCTATGCCAGCGTTGTAATGAAAAGGAAATGATTTGAGAAATAAAATGTTTATAACGGGCTGAAGTAAAGGTTACGAGTTTTTCCACTCATTTTGGAATTTGTTTGTTTTGTATTTCTTCTCTGAATTCGCAGGTTTGGTATCAAGAGCTCGAGAATGGAAGTGAAGCAAGATTAAGATGTCGTCGTGGCTTAAGGATTAAGTTTGTATTCTAGAGAGTTGTTTATACTTCGTTGTATATAATATTTGGGAATATTAGTCGAGATATGGGTGTAATTAAGGATATTTTTCCGCTGCGATTTTATTAATTAAGATTTGGATTCTAGTTTATGGTTGTTAAGTGTGTTTCGCTAGCAGCTCGGAAGAGCAGGCTATCACAATTACTCTATGCAAAGGCCTCCCATGTTCAATGGGAAGTTCTACAACTACTGGAAGAACCGCGTGGAGATATTTATCAAAGCTGAAAACTACCAGGTATGGAGAGTCATTGAAGTTGGTGATTTCGAGGTCACAACTACAAATGACAAAAATGAGGTAACTCTAAAACCCTCTGATATGACAAAGCTGATTTTGAAAAATGGAAGTAAATGCCATGGCTATTAAAATGTTGCATTGTGGACTTGGACCCCATGAACATAATAGGATCATGGGATGCAAATCCGCAAAGCAAATATGGGATTTACTAGAAGTAACCCATGAAGGAACTAATGAAGTCAAAAGATCAAAAATTGATTTACTTATGAATCAGTATGAACTGTCCTCCATGAAAACTAAGGAAAGCATCGAGATATGTTTACTCGTTTTACTAACATTATTAATGAGTTAGCTTCTCTTGGAAAGTTTATTTCATCTGAGGAACAGGTTCGAAAGGTTCTTAGGAGTCTTCCTAAGGACAGATGGATGGCTAAAGTCACTGCTCTTCAAGAAACAAAAGACTTCACTAAGTTCAACTTAGAACAGCTGGCAGGGTCACTTATGACTCATGAGCTTCACCTTGATACTGAATAGGTGAAAGCTCCAAATCAAAATCAATTGCTCTCAAAGCAGATGATGAAGATGATTCGCGAGAAGAAGAAGAAGACAGCCTCATGGTTCGAAAATTTCGAAAGATGTATAGGAACATGAAGAATGGAACTTCAAAGGTAAAACTAAGAAATTTTCTAACAAAGCTGCTTGTCATAAATGTGGTAGTACAGATCACTTCATCAAGGAATGTCCCCTTTGGGAAAATGACAAAACCAAAGAAAGGAACAAGGAACGCTTTGCTGAAAGGAACAAAGAATCAAGGCACCTTTCTCTAAGGCAAATGTGTGCAAAGCAATGATAGCTGCTTGGGGAGATTCAGAGACGGAAGAAGAAGAGGAACAACAAACTGAAGAAACAGCAAACCTTTGCCTCATGGCAATACGATAAAAAGAAGATGAAGAAAAGTTGAGGTAAGTCAACATGGTCTTGAGTCAGACTTAGATTGTAAAACTAGGCCTAAAATATATGATCTTCTTTGTGATGCAATTCTTGAATGTAGAGATGAACGTGAAAAACGTGAACAAACTAAAGCCTTAAAGGTTGCAAAGAACACATAGAATGGCTTAAGAAAATGAGAACAGATGTTGAAACAAGATTCTTTGATTTTTGATAAAAACTTAAAAATCAAAGAATATTATGAAAGTTTGAAAAATGAAAATTATCTAATTAATTTAGAGATTTCACACTTGAAGGAGTTTGTCCCTGTTCTGAGTTCCTTTGACATAAGATCAACTCCGTTGAAAGGATACAGATCTGAGATTGAAAATTTGAATAAAGAAAAAATTATTTTAAAGGAACAGATCTGTAATCTTAAAAAGGAACTGGTTGTCGCAAGGAACAGAGGCAAAACATGAAAGTTCCTAAGTGGATTGAGAAACCACAGACCAAAAGAAAGAAGGTCTTGGTTTTGAAAACTACAAGAAAAGGAACAAGACAAGAAATATGTTGATCTACCTAGTGCATAATTTTGTATGTATTGTGGAAAGGTAGGTCATTACATAAATCAATGTCAACTAAAACTGAGATGATTGGCAAAATGTGAAAAAGTAAAAAAAATGGGTTGTCAAATCAATCCTAGTCAAGAACAGGAACCCACGAAAGAAGGGGTTCCTACAACTAACAACTAGTTGATTTTTGCAGGTTGGAGTGAGGGGGAACAACACATGGTATCTGATAGTGGTTGTTCCAAGCACATGACAGGAGACAAAACTAAGTTTCTCTCACTCACAACCTATGAAGGTGGAAGTGTAACATTTGGTGACAATAAGAAAGGTAACATAGTTGCCATGAGTAAGGTTGGTAAGTCACCATTACACTCCATTGAAAATGTATTTTTAGTTGAAGGTCTAAAACATAATCTTTAGTATTTCCAATTCTGTGACAAGGAAATACTGTAAAATTTATAAGAAAAATGCTTGATCATAACATTAAAACTAAGAAGGTTATCTTGGAAGGAACAAGGAAAGGGAACACATATATTGTGGATCTTGACCTTGTTCCTAAATCAATTTAACTTGTCTTAGTGTTATTGAAGATGATTCACTTCTTTGGCACAAGCGTCTAGGACATGCTAGCTTTTCATTACTTGAGAAACTTAGATCAAAAGATCTTGTTTTGGATTACCATCCATAAAATTTCATATTGATCAAGTTTGTGATGCATGTGCACGAGGTAAGCAAGTAAGATCCTCTTTCAAATCTAAAACGATGTAAGTACCACTAAACCATTAGAATTAATTCATATGGACTTATGTGGACCTTGAGAATTCAAAGTAGAAGTGGAAAGAGGTATGTATTAGTTATTGTGATGACTACTCTAGGTATACTTGGGTTATTTTTCTCTCTAGTAAAGATGAGACTTATGATGAGTTCCTTGTCTTTGCTAAAAGAGTTCAACATTGAGTGGTCATAAAATAATGCATATTAGATCATCATGGCAAAGAATTGAAAATTATAAATTTGATGACTTAAGCAGAGATAATGGCCTAGATCATAATTTTTTGCCCCTAGAACCACAACAAATGGTGTTGTAGAAAGGAAAAATAGAACTTTGGAGGAAATGTCTAGAACCATGTTAATTGCTAGTGAGCTTCCAAGGAACTTTTGGGCTGAAGCTGTTAATACTGCTTGTCACATAATTAACTGTGTCATGATGAGACCTATCATTAAAAAACTCCTTATGAACTTTATTTGGAAAGAAACCAATATCACTTATTTTAGAACATTTGGTTGCAAATGTATAATAATGGAAAAGATAATCTTGGAAATTTGATGCAAGGAGTGATGAAGCAATATTTTTAGGATACTCACACATAGTAAAGCTTATAGAGTATATAAAAAGAACTATGTGTGTTGAAGAAAGTATTCATGTAATCTTTGATGAATCTGACAAATACAATCCAAGCATACAGGTTGATGACTATGAATTGGGTTGGTACAACCAATGAGAAAAATGCAGATTCAAAGAAGAAGAAGAAGTAAAAGAGGAAAGGAACGAGAAATGAAAATCACAACAATGATGTTCCTGTTCCTCAAGGGAGGAAGTGTTCCTGTTCCTCAAATGAAGGAACAGAGTCACAGGCTAACAGAGGAACAACTGATCAAGTTCCTCATCTACTCAAGGAACTCAGAGGAACAACATGTTCCTATAAGAGAGTTTCAACCAAAACCTTGGAGACAACAAAGTCACATCCAATGGAACTCATAATCAGGACATATCCAAAGGTACGCAAACTAGATCTCAGTTAAGGAATTTTGTGCATTTCATGCGTTCCTATCAATGATGGAACCAAGAAATCATGAAGAAGCCTAACTGACTCTGATTGGATATCTGCATGCAAGCTGAATTAAATGAGTTTAAAGAAACAAGGTATGGATCTAGTTCCCTCATCTAAACAACAAAAAGTAATTGGCTTAAAATGGGTGTTTAGAAAAAACTAGATGAATATGGAACCATTGTCAGGAACAAAGCTAGACTTGTAGTAAAAGGTTACAATCAACAAGAAGGAATAGACTATGAAGAAGCCATTAGAATTCTAATTGCATTTGCTGCTTACATGGGATTCAAATTATATCAAATGGATGTTAAGTGTGCATTTTCTAAATGGCTATTAAATGAAGATGTATATGTTGAACAACCCCTAGGCTTTGAAAAATAATCTCCCAAACATGTCTACAAGCTTGATAAAGCTCTTTATGGGTTAAAATAAGCACCTAGATCATGGTATGAGAGATTATCTAAGTTCCTTTTAGAAAATAATTTTAAAAGAGGAAAGGTTGACAAAACCTTGTTCCTAATATCTAAAGGAACTGACATTTTACTTGTTCAAATATATGTTGATGACATCATATTCGGAGCACAATGAAACATTTGCAAAGAATTCTCAATCTCATGAGTAATGAATTTGAAATGAGTATGATGGGTGAGTTAAATTTCTTTCTTGGTTACAAATCAAACAAACTGAAAAGGAATAATTGTTCACCAACAAAAATACATAAAGGAACTATTAAGAAATATGGCCTCGAAAATCAAAGATAAATCACACTCCTATGGGAACTTCAACTAGATTAGATGAAGACTCCATAGGAACAAGTGTTGATCAAACAAAATATAGAGGAATGATTGGTTCACTTTTGTATCTAACTGCTAGTCGTCCAGACATAGCTTTCAGTGTTGGTTTGTGTGCTAGATTTCAAGCAAATCCAAAGAGTCTCATCTAACTGCGTGAAGAGAATTCTTAGATATCTTAAAGGAACAGATGATCTTGGACTCTACTATCCAAGAAGTGATACATTTGAGCTAAAGGATATGCAGATGCAGATTATGCAGGAGATCTTGTAAATAGGAAAAGCACCTCAGGTATGGTTCAATTTCTTAGTCATAGTTTAGTTTCTTGGAGTACCAAGAAACAAAACACAGTCGCTTTATCCACTGCTGAAGAGAATATGTAGCAGCTGCTGCATGTTGCTCTCAAATGCTTTGGATAAAGCAACAGCTTTGTGACTATGGAATAAACTTTAATTGTGTTCCTATTTATTGTGATAATACTAGTGCCATTAGTATTTCAAAGGATCCAGTGCATCATTCAAGAGTTAAGCATATACACATCAGACATCACTTTCTAAAAGAAAATGTGGAAAAAGGTTTGATTAAACTTGAGTTTTGTCAAACTGAAAATCAGATTGCTGATATACTAACTAAGCCTCTACAAAGAGATAGATATGAAAAGTTAAGGCTTGAGTTAGGTTTAATAAAACTTAAGTAATTGTTCCTATTCCAATCCCCCTGTTTGAATTAATTTGACTTACTCTATGTGATATGAAGTGATTGTGTTTGATTGCCTAAGACCATTGCAAAATAAATGTTGAAAACATAAACATGAATTCAAAGGAATAAAACAACTCACAAATGTCACATAATACTCCCCTTACTGTTCCTAAGGTAAAGAAACATGCGAAATATGAAGAACGTTGATGTGTAGCATAAGTTGTTCCTATAGCACAAGTTCCTTAGCTTTTATTTTCTTTCAAAATTTAAAATTCCATAAAAATCCAAAAATATCCAAAAATCAAAAAAATATAGGAATCAGATTTAATTAAATCTTGATTCTCATTTATCTGTTTTTTCTTTTTTTTATTTTTTTTTTTTTACGCGTGTAACACTTCACCTACTGTTACATGCATTTCATCTTCCTCTTTATTTCATCTCATAAACCGTGTTCCTTAGACTCTTCAACTTCGCCATTAAATCCTCCACACACCTATTCACAAACCATAAAAACCCAACCTAACTTCACAAAATGGCAAAAACATCATGCAATTCACCTTTTCCAAACACAAAATCTCCCAAAACCTTAAAAGGAAAACTCTTCTCCTACCAAAACCCTAGAAACCGAACAAATTCAAGAAACACCCATAGAATAACAAAAATTAGAATCTCCAAGAAGGAGTGTGAGAAGAAGGAAATAGGGGAGGATAATGAGGAAGAATCCCCGGAACAAACTCGGGGGGAAGAAGAAGTAACTCATGTTCCTTCCAAAGGAACTGCTCTTCTTCATCCAAGAAACGAGTTGAACGAAGTGAGTCAAGGTATGTGTTAGGTTTTTTGTGATTTAGAATGGGCAAAAGAAGTGCAATTTAATGAATTGACGATATCTAAAGGAACAGGGTATGGAATACCTTTTGAATATGCATTTAACAATGCTCTAGTTCCTTTAGTCATGGATGAATTTTGTGCAAATTTTACTAACACTGATGGTATTTGCACAACTGAAGTAAGGGGAAGAAAATAAAATTTACTAAAGAAACTTTGGCCAAGATTTGGGAAGTTCCTTGCAAAGGAACAAATTTGTATTTTAAAAGGAAAGGAACTGTTTCCTTTCCTAATTTTCCCCAAGACAAAATTGTTGAATCATTTGGGGGAATTGCTGGTCAGAACAAGATAAACCACAACCTACTCTCTCCTGTCCACAAAGTCTTGTTTAATTTAGTTTGGAGAGCACTCATTCCTCGAACTAAAAAGAGGAATGAAGTGGGTCTCTTGGACATGTGCTATATGTTCTGCCTAGATCACCACATACAAATCAACTTTCCTTCTCTTTTCATCCAACATCTTACCCATTGTATAGAAAATAATTGTGTCTTTGGTTATGACGCTTTGATTACATCTCTCCTTCATCACTTTAAGGTCAAGATAACTGGTTGGCCCACTTTAGGAATTAAGCAGGGAAATATTTTAAATGAGAAAACTCTAATGGTTTGGATCTCTCTGTGCAAGAGGGAGTACTAACTCAAGGGAGAACACTCCCAGTTCCTCTAACAAGAGGAAACTGCTAGGCAGTTGAAGAGGAACTGCAGATGTATTTTGGAGGAACAGTTCCTGCACCCATGAACCAAGGACCTAAACCTAAGAGTTAGAAGCCTACAAGAGTTAGCAGAGCTCTAGACTGAAAATTGCTCTTCTGCCCCTGTTCCTTCCAACAAGGACTCTCCATTGTTCTTTCTGATGTGGAGAATAGGAACAAAAACTCTACAAGGAACCACTCCTCCATCATCACCTAAAACTCTCTATTCCCTCATAACCTGCTTTCCATCTCTCCCTCATCTTTTTTGTTCCTTCCAGCTTTGAACAGATAAAGGATGAGTTGACTGTCCTAATCCCTTCTCCACCACCTCTACAACATATCTTCCACACCACCACCTTTTCTTCCTCACATATAACACCACCTCCCATCTGTTTCTCTCCAGGAACTGATGGTCCTTCAAACAACCTACCCAGTTCCTCCACCAAAACCTCCTACTGCCTCTGGTTCTAAGGGTGAGGAACAAGTTCCTTCGGATGATTGTGGCTGGGAAATGAAGTTTGTCTTCCTGCACAACATATGATAAAATTTATAATCATCTTCACTGGACCTTAGATGATAAAACTGACAAAATGCTGGGTCTATGAAAGTTCAAGTGATACGGTGATTGAGCAACAGAAGAAGATGAGACAATGGCCCAGCCCTTGAGAGTTTGAAGCAGAAGGTTGGTGAAAATCATGGTGAAGTGATGAAGAAACTGGAGGATGTGGTAGAAGAAGAAGTTGTTGAGGAACACCATTCCCCTTCCCTTTCCTAGTTCTTTGTTCCTGTTTGTCTTTCGAGGAACAAGACTGTTAGCTTTATTTTTTTTTTTCTTTCTTTGTCTCTTTTTTTTTTGTAGTTCAAGGAACAAGTGCTATATAATTATGACTTTGTTACTTTGTCTTGTTTGTGATTTTGTGCATAATTTCTTCCTTGGAATGGCTAGTATTCTGTGATTGATGTTTGAGCAGTTTACCTTTGTATTCTAACTTAACCATGATTGGTGCTTGCTTATGGTCTAAGGTCTTGAAACAAATTCATGAAATCACGCAGAGTTTGCTTTTTGAAGATGACAAAGGGGGAAAATATTTAAGGAACAAACTGTACATAATGAATAAATTGAAGAGGTAAATGGAAAATCAAAAATAGGTTAAGGTAAATGAAAAATCAAAAATAGGTTAAGGTAAATGAAAAATCAAAATCAAACATTAACTGGGTTACTTAATTTTGTTGTATTTTTCATTTTCTGCTTTATTGTTTTATCTTTTTCATTCACTTATATTATTTGTTATTTCCTTAGTTTGTACCTTTGTTGTCATCATCAAAAAGGGGGAAATTGTTGAACCCTAGTTTTGATGATGACAAAGAACAAAGATGCAAACTAAGTAGTAACTAATGAGTTATTTAAGTGTATGATTTTTAAGGTATCATTGAAAGGAACAAAGAGAATACTAAGTCAAGGAAGAAATCAAGTAGGATTTTGAAGACTAAGTGAAGATGTTTCTTAATTGATACTGGAGCAGCATTGGACAAGAAGAATAAAGCAAGGCGTTTTATTTTCTAGTTCCATTGTAAAGGAACAAGTAATGTTGTAAGGAACATTGGCAGTTTTATTTGAGAATGTAGTTTGTTCCTTTGAAGGAACAACGAATTGGCACTAAACAAATCAGTTAAAGGAACTTATAAATAAAAGGAACTAGACTTAGGCTCGAAGCATATATAACGGTTCACTAATGGAAGTTGAGTAATCATGCCTAAATAATAGGTAACCGTTTTTATCTAAGAGAATCTTTTTATGGAAAATCTTTTTAAGGAAAAGATTTTTTTTTCGAAAAAGATAAGAAAATATTATTCGGTTTTTAAAGGATTTTATTTAAAAGATAATATTTTCTTAAAGATTTAATTTCAGTTTTAATATTAAATACTGTTTTAAATTAAAACTGATTTTCGGATAATGCTCAATAATCCTATATTCTAGGAGCAGAACTAAAACATGTCCACGTCCAAACAGAGATCATGGGATCATGGGATGTGTTAGGAACGTGTTCCTTAGGGAAGGAACATCATGGGATAATGGTTTTAACATGTACACGATTTTAATTCCCACGTTCTATATTATGTCACTATAAATATTGAAGTCTAATAAGTTCCAAAGTGTTCTGACTAAGTAATTATAGTGAGTTTAACTAATTAAGTGTCAGTGCCTTCATTCTCTCATAATAGCCATTTGTTCTTTGCTTACTTACTCTAATTCCACTAAGCTTATTTCGATCAATTGTATTTTGGTTTTTGGGGTAAGGGGACTTTGAGTGAAGTTCTGTAAGAGAGAAGCTTTGAGTAAAGCTAGTAAGAGTGAGAAAACTTCGAGTGAAGTTAAGAAATGCCTGTTAAGGGAACAGTGGCTCAGGAACTTGAGTTTAGGAACTCAAGGTGTGGCTCGAGAGATAGAATTAGGTTGTAACAAAGTTGTTTGGCCTAATTAGTGAAAGAGTTGAGTTTAAAATCCCTAGTGGTCGGTTGTTTCTTCTTGTTGGGCCCAAGAAGTTTTTCCTCGTAAAAATCCCTTGTGTTCCTCTAGCTTGTTTATTTGTTTAAGTTTAAATTTCCGCAAAAAGTTACGTTTATTTCTACATATACAATTCACCCCCCTCTTGTAGTGTTCCAAGGGAAATAACAACGACTTTATTGTCGGACTTCGTCCCACAACAATTTAGATGGTCATTTCACCAGATCTCCCTCGATGATGCTTCAAGTGGCCATGTCACCTGAATTTTTTCTACGACATCCTAAATGGCCATGTCGCCATATTTCACCCTGCGATATGTTATATGACACACGATTTGACTTAGCTTTTATGTATTCATTCCGAGACTCTTTATTGGTCATGCTGCCAACAAACATATGATGACAAAAGAACCAAGGCACCTTGAAGCACTATGCCAACAGTGTACGACGCCTATAAATTGATCCCTTACTAATGTCAGCATTAGTTGTGACACTAGCTCATCTTCGATGACAAATATCACTCATTTACAAGGCGACAAAGTTTCATGAACGACGTTTATATAGTTTCTCTTGTAAGCCAATGACTATGAGATGACAATTAACAACGTCAGCAGGCATGACGATGAACGAAAGTCATCGAGCAAAAGACACACGTCGCTAGCAAAGGATGCGAGAAGAACTGTAGACATGAAGTCAAACATGAAGCTTATTTCCCTAATCTCCGAAATGCTTCAATTAGGAAAATGGGGGTTATTGTTATAGCCATATTTTATATGATGCCGATGTCTGATGCTGACAGGAGACACCCAAAGTCACTGAACTAGTCTGATGACGCCAGGGACAACGGATCAAGTCAAGGTTGTTGTAACAATCCCTATAATCAAGCAAGATGTTACTAGAGAAGTAGTGTTAATGTATCTACATATTAAATCAGTCCACATTCATTGGAAGACCAAATCGTGGGAGTTGCAACTACTTCCTATTTTTTTCGAGGAGACTCTTAGTAGTGAGTTACTTAAAGCTCTATAAAAGGATAATCATACAACGAAGAAAAGGAGAACCCGAGAGATGTTTACTATGATTCATGGCTTCCATATAATGATGCCAATTAGCTAACTCGTCCACTATCACACTACTATATAATATCATCTTGTGATTACCATTGGAGGACCATGGGAGATACCTGTATAACCTTATCCAAACTACAATATTCTACCATATTTATTCTTACAACATACTCATACTACAGTGAACATCACACCGGATGATCCAAGTACCTACTGATATAATTCTACCAAAAGCAACTACTATATCTGATCTTGAGCCTGCAATATATATAAGAAGCAACCATGCGGCTACATGGGAACCAATCGACCATCCAAGTATCTTGGTATTATAAGCATCCCTTCATATATCATTATCTGTATTCCCTTATGTCAGATATTTTATATTAGTAGAAATCAAGCATACGTGGCTCAACAATGTATTTGTAATTACTATGGCTTTAACGCCCGAACAGTAGTGAATTGGTGGTCTCATATCCACCCGCAATTTTTACCCATCTTCGTCGGGGTTTTTTGCGTCACCATCTTTTGTGTATCCTCTCTGTTTATTTTCATCTTTTTTATTTCTCTTGTCTTAGTCTAGTTAATGATGTCCCAACCACAGATTGTCCCTTGTGCGATTTTTGGCATAACAACGCACATGTCTCCCTTTCTGATCCTTGGAGACTTCTCGAGGTATGAACATGCAAATTGTCTGCTTTATGTTGTTATTGTGATTGAAGCTGACGTTCTATTGTTACTGCAGCTCTGGTTTTTTTTAGTACTTAACGGGCCTGCCTCCGGAAAGGGTTTTGGACCGCTCCTTCCCTATCAGCTATTGCTGGATGCATTAGAGGGGGGAGGGGGGAGCGATATAACATAGTGAATGATGCTCGGAGGGCGATCCGGCTTTCTCGGGAGGACCAGTTAGTTAAAGTGAACCAATCTCGATCCTTTTTTAGATGTGGCGTTATCTGTTTTGCAGATTTCATTCCATCCATAGGCTTTATACCCGGAGAGGGTCATTTTCTACTAAGAGGATGGCCCTGTGTGGTATATTGGAAAGCGTATTACGCACCATTTTCAATACCTTGCTCCCACTAGTTCCTCATGAACCTCCTGCGTCTATGATGGACATGGGCGCACTTGAGCGGGCGGTCCCAGATGGGGCATATCTTCGGGTGGACTACCTCGAGTTTGTTCATCGCGGACTTGATTACACCATCGGCTCTTATCTCGGTTTGCCCCTCTTGTACGTTTTGATAAGGTATGAGTCTTGAATTTGTTTACTCTCATTTGTTTTGACTTGATCAAAATATTAACTTTTGTTTTTCTTTAGTCGGAGGCGTCCTAGACTCACATTTTGTTCGTTCTGGATCTGAGAGTCCGATACGTTGGCGAAATCAGGCCTGTTGAAGAGACTATTGAGGTTGCCCTGGTGGAGCAGCATGTTGTTCGTGCTATGTCGGCCCATGTGAGATCGGTAAGTATTGGAAGTCAGGAACTTTCGTATACTTGTTATTTATTGCTTTGACTTATGTATTGTGCTTGTTTTCAGGTTACTCCGGATACTGTTGTTCAGATTCTCTAAATGGTCGATTCCCTAAACCATGGGATGGCGAAGATGAAGAAAAGCATGTCTTGTCGAGGATCCGATGTGCGTAACCAGGTAATCTTTTGTTGATTTCTAATGCTTTGTGACATTTTATGCAGCCTCGTCCCCAGGAGGGTGGACCTCGCCTTGAGGCTAAAGTGTCGACCTAGTCTAGGCTATCGACCCAGACTTCATGGGATTCAACTTTCGAGAGGCCTCGGATGGATCCTTTTGCTGGACAGTTCGACATGGGAGGTATAGGATTCATGGGTGACCCTAGGTCCAACCCTTACTATTGGACTACCCCATGAATGCAACAGATGCAACAGATGCAACATATGCAACAGATGCAGCAGATGTAGCATATGTCGCTGATGTGGTCGATGTATCGCATGCAGCAGCTAGGGATAGGCTACGGCTGGCGAGGATCTCATACAGGCGAGTCAAGCAGCGTGCGGATTGAGGAGCCGGATGACTCCTCCTCAAGAGATTAGGACCTTCCTTCTTAGCTTTCTGCTTTTTGCTCTTGCATACTAGTGACCTGCATTTCTATTATGACATGTACACTTTGCATATTGATATGTATTGCGCCTTTATTTTGTCTGTTGTTTGATTAGTGCTATTACTTATGTCGTTGATTGACTCTTGCTACAAATGCAATTTTTGCACGAGTCAATTCCTAAAATACAATGTATGGATGCAAAATGAAATATTGGATGCGACTCAACATTATAATGTAATGCAACTGACTCAAAATATAATATGCTCTATTTCAAAAAAGTTTAAATGGAGCATAGTCGACCTTCTCCCAACAAAAAAAGAAAATCAGGAAAAAGATGAAGAGGGATGGAAGGTGGTTTTGAATAAATAACATAAAAATTTTTTATATTAGCGAATCAAAATAGGTGAAAGTATGCAATAGCATGTCATGCGAAATGCACAAGAGTCCGAAACATGTGTGCACAAGATATGACGTGCACCTGGCGCGTGTGAGCTGTGTGCGGTGCAAGACGCTGCGTCTGGCTCTTTAAGCTGTGTCGAGCACAGTTTGACGTGTATGACGCGGTTTTTTTCACGAGCATAGAATCCGAGTCCGTACAAATTAGGACGCGGATTATTATAAATTCTCTCTGCAACTTTTTCTCTCTATAACACTTCCCTGCAAATTTTTACTGTTCCCTATGTCTTTTGAACCAATATTGAGCGGGTGGTTTACGCTAAAAAACAAGAATTGGAAATGCAACATCTGCATGTGCTGGCATCCCTAAAGTTTGTGCAACTGGACTACAATTCCTTTTTGCATCTATTAATTTTTGGAGTGTTACCAATCATTGTTTTTACTTTATGAATCAGGAGTTAACTTTATTGCCTGGAGAATTTGGTGTTATAATTGACTAGCCTCGTAGTCAATTACCATGTGTCCCTAGTTTGGAGGACTATTTTTTCAGGACTTTGAGCGGTATATGGATTTGAAAGATGAGTTGTTGTCTGAAATTGTGTACGGGAGGCAGGTAAATTTGCCAAACTGGCAGCAGTTTTTCGTCCTGCTACTAACAGATCTAGGCAAACATATCGCATACATGCGAACATTAGTTTTTACATTGCTTCTTTAGTCGTTTTTTGTTTGTGAACGGGGACAACGATTCTGTATTTTCTTCCCTGATTACTGTGGCAGGGCAACTTGAGGTAGGATGAACAACGATGCCACTATGTGTAGAGGAGATGATAACCTATTTGGATGGTGAAGAAGGATCCGAAAGGCAATTTTTAGGAAGCCCTCCCTACTATTGCAGATAAAAATATATATCTAGTCATGAACTTAATGAATTTATATATTTTTCCTTGTGTGTGTGTGTGTCTATATATTATATTATATATATATATATATATATATATATATATATATATATATATATATATATATATATGGGAAGCAATAATAATTTTTTTTTTATTTTTTATGGTTTTTTGTGGGAAAGGATCAATTAAAGAATTTACGTTGACAACTTAACGCCGCATTTTTAGGCCAAATTGTCAACTTTCCGACATTGATAATTTCTTTCCCTCCAAAACCTCGTTTTTTTGTCTTATTTCCCTCTTCTTGCTATTTAGAAGTGCTGATTTCTCCAATTTTCCCAAAATTTTCTCATTTTATTGAGGCTAAAGTTGTCATCCTCAACCTCGAAACGGGTAGTAGTACTAGTTAGAGAACTTTGATTAAGTGCACTCGTCCGAGTTAGTAGAGGATAAATGGGTGAACCCATATTGGAAATCGGGCTTCTTGTTGTTGTTGGTAAACGAAAATCTGGAAGAATGTGAGTGAGTGAGTATGGAGATAGTAAGAGAGAGAATGTGTTAATTAGTGACAAAATGGAGAAGTGGGTAAGAACGAGAAGAAGAAGATGACATGAAGATTTTAGAGAGAGAGAGAATAAAAAAGATGTGGATCTTGTGAAATAAAGAGGAGAAAATAAAGAACTTGAGTTGACAAAACAAAAAAAAAATCGAGGTTTTGGGGGAAACCAATTGTCAACCCCCAGAAAGTTGACAATTTGACCTGAAAATGGTAATGTGATGTTTAGTTGCCAACGGAAGTATTTTATTTGCTCCTTCCCTCTAAAAAAAATTTAAGTGGTGTTTTCACCACAAAAATCCTCTTTTTCTTGGTAATTTTCAACAAAAAAATCCTATTTATTATTACTCTATGGGAAGCAATAATAAATTTTCATTATCTGTTGATGTAGATATGGCTGATGGAATACTTGGGTCTGATCGATCCTCCATAGAATATGGAGGAGTATAATAAAAAAGGCTTCATCGAAGACTTGACTCTTTTCTTCGACGATGACGAGGTCAGTGTTCGGTGGGTGGTACTGTTTATGCTAAAATTTGTCTACTACGACAGAATTAAAGTTCCGGACGATTTTAACCAGATTTTGTATACGACAATGCGAAGAATGCAAAGGATGAATGCAATGGGGATCAAAGGGGGTGAACACAAAAGATGGTGACGCGAAAAACCCTAATGAAGATGGGTAAAAACCGCGGGTGGATGGAGATCCACCAATCTACTATGGTTGGCTGTCGCTATAGTCTAGTGACAATCGTTACAGAGTATGTTTTTCTTTTTGTTTAGTACAAAAAATGTTTCGTAGTCCTCTCCTAATGATCCTTCTTTTTTTTTCTATGCCTTTTTCTTCCCCTCACTTTTCCCAACGAATACACTCATAAATTCTATGATTATTACATTAATAACATTTCCTTGATCATAGGAGATCTTTCTCATTATACTTCAACGTCACAATCATTTTTACTCCTTTGTACAATTCATTCTCTCCAGCGGCTTTCACGGCTGATTTAATGCCTTATTGAGCTCCTTCCTTTTTCATCAAATCCGTTACTGTATCTCAGCTAGTTTTGTGTCTCTCCGTCGTGTCTTCACGCCATGGATGTTATGTCATCATGTTGCCATGTCAATGTGATCATATCATTATGTCAACGTCATCCTGCAAAAACTCAGCCATAACAGGTACCACGGTAGAAAATTGGCTCTATGATAGGTATCCGTGACGATTCTCCCTATGTGTGGTTGTGTAGTCTTTATATCATGAACTTTTACTTTCCTTCGAGGGCATTGAAAAAAATTTGGGTACCGTGAATTAATTCTTGCAGATAATACTATTGCACCCAAACTATATGGCCTGACATGGAGTGGAATTAGTAAGTGGGAAAGGTATTGTGGAGAGCACCCAATTTCGTACACCCACGAAAAATTAGAATCCGACAAGTTTTCTAACAACTATGTAGTGGAATGTTGACTAAAGACCCTTCTATGAGAAAACAGATGAATGAGAAGGAATTCTCTAAAATGGCTAAAAAGTTGAAGTTTACTCTATGCACTGTGGTGAAAACTTTAGAGAGTTTGAATAATATGTGTAGGAAACCAGCTATAAACCCTTTTGCATGGAATAGTGATCGAAAACCTGTATCCAAAACTTCCTCTGTGAAGGAACGTTTAGGGCCTAAGGTAGTGCCAGTGCGGGAAAGACTTGGACCACAGGTGGCACCAACGAAAAGAAGACTACGCCTTAGGGGGTGTACTCAACAGACAGACGCTCTTATAGGCAAAGGGAATGAAAATATGGTGTATTAGGAGAAAAGAAAAACTCCTAGACCAAAGATATAGATGGAAAATGGAGAAACTTCTACCACAGAAAACGAGGCAAAATAGACTAAAAGGGGAAGGAAAAGAAGGACCGATTGCAACAATGCCTCTTATTATTTGAATCATTGTTTTTATGTTGAATTATTGCTTTCAATAAGGCTTGCATGTCACAAAGTTATTTTATAGAATAGTCAAAAATTATTTTTTATGTATTATTTTATTTTTAGTCAGTAATATTAATAAAAACAAAGTTTATTTTTATTTAGATCGAAGTAGCCTAAATATGGCACAAAAATATGTTGTCGTATTTGTAACTCCCCGAAAATTCGTTATTTTCAAAATACCTTTTTAATAAAAAAATTTAGAGAATCATCGAATCATTGTTGCCCGTGTAATAATGAATCAACTTATTCAGAATTTTACAACGGAAATAATAATAATAATAATAATAATAATAATAATAATAATAATAATAATAATAATAATAATAATAATAATAATAATAATAATAAAAAGATTTTTTAATTTTAACAATGCAACATTTTAGCCATTTGCAATGAATAAGCAAACCTTTTAGTTATTCCTAAATAATGCAACCTTTATATTAAAGTTCCTTTAACAAGTCAAATTGACTGGTAACCTGTGAAATAGGTTAAAATTTTATTTTTGAAAAATAAATGACCTAATTCTCTCACTCCCTCCTCCCTCACTCTGCTGCCCAACCCGTCTTCTTCCCCTACCCCTTGCCCCCATCTCCTTCCCCTCCCCCTTCCCTGAAATCAGCCAAACCCACCCACCCATCTCTGAAACCACCAAAATCCACCAACCCCATCCCTTAAACCACCAAAACCCCCTTCTATCCACTCTTTCTCTCCTTTCGTGTTCCAAAGTTCTCCCCTGCTGCGTGTTGCCAGCTGCCAGCACCACCGCGACACCACCTCCGTCCACCAGCGCTTATCCTGTGCGCCACCAACCGCCAACCCAGTACGCGTCCCCTTCTCCCTCACTCACATTCTCTCTCGCCCAAACTCTTGCTTTCTCTCTCCTCCACCATAGCACCACCACACGCCTGCTCAACCACACCACCACCATCTGCCACCAAAATCCGGGAGCACACGAGCCAACCCCATCCCTGATCGCCGCAGCACAACCGTTGCCCAATCTTTTCTCTCCTTTTTCTCTCGCGTGGTTTGGGGGTGGGTGAGGGAAGAGGTGATGATTTTGGGGTAGGGGACTAGGGCAAGGGTTTTCCGGTGGGTTTTGGTGGTGTGGTGGGGTGGGGTGGGGTGGGGGGGTTTTTTGGTGGGTTTTGGTGGTGGGGTGGGGAGGGAGATAAGGAAGAGAAAAAAATAATTTTGTTTTTTTAATTCAACAAAAATTAAAAACTAACCAATCAAATTGTGAAAAGTGTCTCGGACAACCTGTTTATCAGGTTGCATCCGGTTTTTACCTATTCAGAGAATTTTTAGATAAAGGTTGCATTATTTAGGAATAACTAAAAGGTTTGCTTATTCATTGCGAATGGCTAAAAGGTTACATTATTAAAATAAAAAAATCCTAATAATAATAATAATAATAATAATAATAATAATAATAATAATAATAATAATAATAATAATAATAATAATAATAATAATAATAAGTAACATTGAAATTAAAACTTAGTCAACCAATAGTCAAACCAACACAAAGTCAAAAGTCAATCACAAATGTAAAAGTCAACTATAAAATAATAAAGTCAACACAAGCTCTCCATCACTTCCCGAACCCATGATGCATCATCTTCAAACCTGTAATAGATGATGCTCTATTGATCCCGAAAGACTAATCACCAAATGGGTCATCACATGATCAATAAGGCATAGTCATGTTCAATATGTACACACAAAACATATAATCAACAAAGCTGAGTAATATATATTAAATAAATATAAAACCTAACATGATACTAATAAACACTAAGCAGAGATAAATAATACTCCCTCCGTTTCAAAATATAAGGCACCCACAATGTTTGAGGCCGAACTTTGACCGTTAATTACTCTCAATTTCCGTGGATAAAAAATTTAAAAAATTAATGTTATTATAGTATTTTTCATGAAGAATCCAACAATATAACTTTCATAATTTTTATTTATCATATTATGAGAGATATTTATGGTCAAAGCAAATTTTCTAAAGCGTGAATGTCTTATATTTTGAGATAGAGGGGGTAATATAATAACATAGCACACTACTTTTACTGAACTTGACTCCACAACTAATACGTTAATTTATTTAGATGGAATAGGCAATGAAAAGAGTTGTCGAAACCAAACCATGTCTTTAATTTAGAATATGAAGTACGAGCGCGACCTCGTACTCCCTTGACTTACGATATCGAGGAACCTTTGAAATAAAATAGGACACGGTGATCAATCTGGTCCCAAGAAAATTCTAGGGCTACCACCATGTACTCCAACTCATACCAGTCCAACACTTCAGACGTGAACAAGTCTAAATCTATTGCATATCACTTTCCACTTTAAGTGATTACTAAATTATTTACTTATTATGACTCACAATATAAAGTAAACAATATAATCATCAAAGATACATCAACTTCCATTTTTTTCTTATGAACAAGGCGATCATCAACTTAACAATCTAAGAATGATTCTAATGTTAAATTCTAATACCATTATTTATTTGTTGATCCAAGTAAACAACCAAGCAACCTTTCATAGGTGAATAACCAACTTACCAAACAAGACCCTCGGTCCTTATGACATGATACTAATCCAACCCACACATAGGTATGTACGTACATTGTGTAGACAAAATTCGAGGCCACCTTAACAAGCTTAAAAGTCGCGTAAAGAGAAATCTCCTCCTACCAATAATCAACATATACAAATCAATACTCTATAAATTTCAAGCAATATTAAAATACTTTAAATCCTCTTTAAGAATGTTAAAAAACCTTTCTCATAATTAAAACTTCAATTGTTAATACTCCCTAGTATAGTTGTCATACTTTGATCAAATAAACTCCATCATAAGCATACTAATAAAAATTTCAACAACCTATAATATATTTAAAACCTTTAAAATATACTTAAACATAACCAAAATCATAAGAGTACACAATTTTAGAAATTATAATATACAACTATGATTTTCCAACATATAAAATCCTAAAAGTTTATGCTTTGATACTTAAAACCTTAATTTTTTTTTTGGAAGATAAGTGAAAATTCATAGCTCACAACCAAACCCAACAGCCTGAGGCAAGTTAGAAACACCTAACTGCCACAACTAATATTGGCCAACATCAAATCTATTTATCCATCTCTACATCTTTACTTAACTAACAATCTGTAAAATTCTATGCTTGACTATAGCTTTCATTTCCTGTACAGTTTTATCTACAGTCATTATGACTTAGTCCTAGTAGGCAGTGTTCCTATTCCTCCAAATCAGGTACATAGTAGCAGCCACAACAGCCATTAGCACCATCTTCCCAGTCTTGTTACTTTTGTATCTATTCTTTGCCCACCTGCACAACTGGAGAAGGTTTCTCTGCATCTATCTTATGCCTAGCCATTGAATAATAGAGGAAATACATTGTTCACTGAACTTACACTCAAATATCAAATGCTTGATTGTCTCCGGGTGCTGCTGACAGAGGAGGCACTGGTCATCAACACACATTAATTTGTTTCAATCTCTGCCTTGTCTTAAGACGATCTTGCACAGCTAGCCACATAATGAGTTTGTGCTTAGGTAAGGTGTACCTATTCCACACATATTTACTCCATGTAACTTGCCTTCTATCATTCAGTATAGCCTTATAGTGTTGTTTAAAACTGAATTGACCAATCATAAGCCACTACTCCCCATTTGTTTTCTCATTCATTATATTCTTAGCTTGGCATACATACTTCCAAGCCCACCTTGCATGATCTGGGGCATTATAAGAACCCCAGTTGGCTTCTCTGATGTATATTCCATTCACCCACTTCACCCATAAGTTGTCTTTTTTCTGAGCCACCCCCCAAGCTAGCTTACTTATAGCAACAATATTCCATTTCCATGTATCTCTGAACCCAAGACCTCCTGCCTTCTTAGAATTACATAACTGCATCCTGGCAACAACCCCTGCTCTTGTATCATTGTGGGTGCCAGACCATAAGAAACATCTACAAATGGAGTCCACCTCTTTTAGGACACTCTTTGGGATAATAACAATTTCCCCCAGTAAGTGTGAATACTCATTAACACACTATTAACAAGCTGACAACGAGCTGCAAAAGACAAGTGACGAGTACTCTAAATTCTTATTCTATTCACCATCTTCTCAATTAAAACTTAGCAGTCCCTAGCCTTTAGTTTAGATGTGTAAATAGGGACCCCAAGGTATTTGAAAGGCAGCTTCCCAATTTTAAACCCACTGACATATGTAATTCTCTGGGTTTCCATCTGATTTATCCCAGTAAATTAAACATCTGATTTATGCTTGTTAACCTCCAGTCCCGAGGTGTGAGAGAACAATTGAAAGCCTTGTACGAGCATGTAAATTGATTTGAAGTCACCATGACTAAACAATAATAAGTCGTCAACAAAATAAAGGTGTTTTAGCTGCAAACTTCTGCATTGTGAATGATATTTAAATCCCTCCAGCTCTCCTACATAGGTCAATTCTATCCAGATAATCCATACATAGAGCAAAGAGCAAGGGGGACATCAGATCCCCTTGCCTTATTCCTCTCTGAGCAGCAAAAAATCCAGTAGGAGCTCCATTCAGCATTAGTGAGAACATAGGAGTTCTAACACACACCATAATCAGCACTATGAACTTCCTAGGGAACCCAACACCTTCTAGCATTTGCTGGATAAAGTCCCAGTTGACTATATCATATGCTTTTTTCAGATCTAGCTTCATCATACAGCCAGCCCTATTGTTTCTCCTCTTGTAATGTTTGACAAGATCTTGGCAAATCAGTACATTGTGAAGAATACTCCTACCAGCAATAAAGGCCCCCTGGCTACCAAACACAATATCAGGAAGTATTCTATTCAGCCTTTCACTAATCAACTTTGTTATACACTTGTATAACATTGAACAGCATGCAATGGGACGGAGTTCACTAACATTTTCAGGTACTTTAACCTTTGGAATAAAGGTTAAAGTGGTCACATTAATTACTTTCAGGAGTTTACCAGTTCTAAAAAAATCCAGAACAGCTTCACTTACTTCATCACCAATTACTTCCCAGCAGTGCTTGAAGAAGCAGCTATTAAACCCATCAATTCTCGGAGCTTTGTCATTGGGGATACTAAACATCACCCTCTTAACATCCTCCTTGGTGAATTCAGCCTGGAGAATTCTTGTGTGCACCTCTGTAAGCCTGTTTCCTTTTTTCACAATTGCTTCAAGGACATCCTGCTTTTGTTCAGCACCAGCAAACATGTTCTTATAGAATTTTATAAACACTTCCTCCACTAATTCTTGTTTATTCTGCCATACTCCATCCATATCATGAATAGCATGCACTTTGTTGTGTCTTCTTCTAGAACTGATAGCTTGATAAAAAACCTTCGAGTTCTCATCACCACATTTTAACCATGTCAACTTTGCTTGTTGTTGCAGCATAGAGTAGACCATTTTCTAAGCTTAAAAACCTTAATTTAAACATAATAAATAAATTTAAAATTAAATTACTTCATTATATAAATTACACAATCTGAAATTTATATTTAAATATCAAACTATAAACTTTAATCATGAAAACATTAAAACAATCCTTAAAAATATAAATTTTAACATTGAATAAAAACAGATCGAGGAAGAAGAAATAACCAAAAGAAGAAGAGACGAACAAGCGATCAAAAGGGAGGAGCGTTGGTTGCAACAGCTGGCGGCCGTGGTCGGCGGCGGCGGCAGTCCGGTGGGGTTGCGCGGTAGCAGCTACGAGAAGGAGAGAGAAAGAAAATTGGTGGGGAGGAGAGAGAAGAAAAAGAGAGGAGGGAGGCCGAAAGAAGAGGAGAAGAAAGAGAGAAAATAAGTGGGGAAAAGTTTGGGATTTTGGGTTTATATAATTATCCCTTTTGGGCTTAAGAAATTGTATTTGGGTTTTATTATATTTAATGGTTGGGTGTTTTGCATAGCTGGCTTCCTCTAATCCAATTTGAAATCCTTTTTACTAAACCCAAAGATGTCTAAGGTATTTAAGTAATTTTTAAAGTATGACTAAATAAAATATTTAACTACATAAAGTCATTAAATAATTATTTTGACTTTCAAATAGCCAACCTTTTAAGAAATAAATCATTTAAACATTAAAATATATATAATATACATTAGAATGCATTTATAAAATTCATAAAATTACGGGGAATTATAGACATTATGTGGATTGCGTGAATAAGCATATAATGCCTAAGCTTCTTAGTGGCCCAGACTAGTGCATAACAAGACAGTTTTTCTAAGGGAGTGTAATGGGATTCGTAGTCTAAGAGCTTTTCAGGAAAGTAGTAACTGGCGCACTCTTTCCCATTAATCTCTTGTGCGAATATGGCCCCAATTGCGGTCTTAGTCACGGTCAAGTAGAGTCTTAACAGTATGCCAGGCAAGGCAAGTGCTAAGATAGGTGGATTGGATAAGTATTTTTGATTCTGTCAAAGGCTTTTTGGTAATCCTCATCCCATTAGGCAACGACACTCTTTTAAAACTTTTTAAAGATGGGCTCAACACTGGTCAGTTTCTCAGAAGGGTAGTCATTTCTCAGAAGGGTAGTCACAGTCAAATAAATTAGAGTCCCAATGCCTTGTAGGCTTTTTGGCTTTGGGTGGGCTTTGGGCAGGCCAAAAACGACTTTTTAGTCTATTTTTTGGCCCTCCCCGTTTTTGGCCCGCAAAATCCCGCAAATTTAGGCCCGAAATAGTGGGATTTGGGCCCAAAAATTCGGCCCGAATTCAGGCCCGGCCAATGGGCAAATTTTTTTTACCGCGATCCGGCTCGAACCATGATCACCTCTAGAGAAGGGTAGTCGCAATTCTTTGGTAGGTGGTCCCAACATTGTTTAACCCAAAAGGCATAACAGTATAGCTAAAGTTCCCCCATGGTGTGATGAAGATGGTACTTTCCATATCTTCCTTGGCTATTTTTACCTGATTATACCGGCGTACCCATCCATAAAGGAGAGAATGGCATGATTGCAGTATTGTCCACTAGGATATGTATGTGAGGTAGGGAGAAGCCGTCTGTAGGATTTTCTTTTGAGGTCTCTATAGTCAACACACATTGTAACTCGTCCATCGTTTTTAGGCACATGCACGACATTAGCTATCCAGTCATGATAGCTACCTTAATAAAACTTGTATTAAGTTGTTTAGTAACTTCTTCCTTGATTTTCAAAGCTACATCGGGTTTCATTCTGCGCAACTTTTGTTCGAGAAGTTGTATCCCTTCGATTAGGGGAATCTTGTGCTAAGCGATTTCAGGATCAATCATGGCATATCCAGAAAGGACCATATGAATACGTCGATATATTCAATTAACGTTTGATTAATTGAGCAGGTTCGAATTCGTTTAAAGTTAATCCAATTCTTACCTCCTTTAGTTCATTATCATCTGAAAGATTGATTTTTTTTATTTTTCTTCCATGATTGGAGTCTTATTTTCATGTTCTTCCAATACTTTAATTTTTTTTCTAGATCCATTGTTGCAAACGGAAGGAGAAGGAGAAAAAGAAGTAGAGATAGTGCACAAGTCATAAGCAAATGAAAAAATCATAGTGTTGAACATTGGCTTGTTAGAAAGTAAAGATTCTACTTGGATAATAGGATTAACAGACTCAAACATAGTCCTAACTGGGACGCTAGACTCAATAAACTCGAACTCAAACTCAGACTCAGACTCTTCGAACATTGGGCGTTCCCCAGTGGTGAAGATCATCTTCTTTCCATTCTGCGTAGTCAGCTTGATAGTCTTCCTCCATTCTTGCATGGTGCCACTTGCAGGAGTAATTAGCAAGCAAGGTGAAGGCCTCATGTTGCAGCATGACCTGAATATGAGCAGTGTTGTCTAGGTATTGGACTCTTTCTTGATCGAATTGGAGTCCCAATGCCTTGTAGTCTAAAGAATATTCAAAATTATTTAATTGTGGGATTTGGAATTCCTTCTTCCAAAAAGTGACAGTCCAAAAATATTTCAAATTCAGGGTAGACCACTCCATCATGAGCCTATATAATGGTTTAGGGAATTCATAACAAGGATAATCTTCTCCTTCCCTTAGTAATTGCCCATTTAGAGTAGGTTGATAGGGAGGAAAAGGGATATTGTCCTTATCCTTAGTATTGCGATACGTCATTCGTTGCGCGATACGCTTTTAAGCTCCTTTCTAGTAGGCTTGTATCCTAAGCCAAATAGATTTTCCATTGATTTAGAATTAGTGACTGAAGATGCTCTGAATTCTTATTACCTAGTGACATTCTTGGGAGGTGTCCTTTCTTGATCATGATATAATTGGTTGATAAATTCGAGAAGCAATTGAAATCAAATTGCACTAAGTCCTCTTCTATAAGGACTACTTCAATTCGGGAATGAATCGTCGAAGATATTCATCCTCTTCCTCATGATTTATGTGAATGAGAGGCTTGTCTACTGCTTGTACTTTCATTGTAGAGGCATTTAGTGTTATGAGAGTGTCGTCTACTATCATCTTGACCTTTTGATGCAAGGAAGATGAGACTGCACCAAGCTCATGAAGCCCATTGTCGTCCTAGTAGTAGATTGAATGAGGCCTTGATATCAATGACCTGGAAAATTGTGCGCTTTTCTATAACCCCTGCAGAGATATTCAGGGGTATAGTACCCAAGGATTGGCGACGAGAATTATCGTATGCTCAAATGCCTTGGTGGGAAGGACTTAAATCTGCCTTGAACCCTAGACGGCGCGCAATTCGTAATGGAAACACATTAATCATAGATCCATTTACATACCAATGTCATTGGAACATTCATCCCCATGCATGCTACAGTAAGATGCAGAGTCTTCTTGTGTTTATTGGCTTCGAAAGGAAGGTCATCGTCAGTAAAGGAAGTCACCTTTCCTTGAATTGGCTTATTAGTAGTCAGGAAGTTGGCCAATCCTTCAGGGGATGTGTCGGATGACACACTCATTTTCGTAAGGGAATTCAATAATGCCATAGAGTCCTTATGAGAAGAAGCTATCAATTGCCAAATGTTAATTTTGGCTTTTGTTTTCATGATTTGTTCAATAAGAGCATTCTCTTTGTGAAGAAGCTCTTCAAGAGATGCGGATAATTGTGGAGGATTGTTATGAACTGGCTGATTTAGTCTTCCAGTTCGAATGAGCACTTATACTGCTTCCTCTTCGTCACTTTGATACCAATCCATCCCTAGGGTGATGTGATCATTCTGAATATCAACAATCTCATTATCATGATATAATCCTAGGGGTGGAGGGATACATGCTCCTGAACATAGTCACTTTGTTCAGTGACATATTCATCTTCCTCATCGATGTCCCATATACCATTCATATATGACGATGTGTCAGCAATGAAGATAGTGGGGACAGGATCCCCTATTGCGCAATCAAGAGGGAGGGATCATAACAGTATTAATCCTCAGAGATAGCCAAAACTTTGTTTAATGGCCTATTTTAATTGTCAGTTTTTTCCCTACAGGAGGAATGGAAAGCCTACCTTCATCAGTCATATCTTGAATGGCATGTTTCAGCCTGAAACAGTCCTTTGTTTTATGATCATTCCCTCTATGGTATTTGAAGTAAGAATTCTTGTCCGAATTTGAATTCCTTTTAGTTTCTTCTAGATCAGGAGTTGGTCTAATGTGGAATAGTGCGCGTTTTGAGTGAAGGCGATCAGAAGTAGTGGCATATGACATGCTGATTGGAGTGAATGTTCTCCTTTGATTCATCGAGAAGGATTTGTTTGGTGCCTTAAGAAGGTTCACCTCTCCACCTTTAGAAGTGGATCCATATTTTCATTTTTCTTGTTGTTATTATTGTTGCCCTTGTAACGATTGTCATTTTGGGCATTCTTCAACAAGTCATCTTCAATTTGCACACCTATATCGTATAGCTTTGTAAAACTTTTGATAACTAAATACTTGAGATGATTTTTGTATTTAGGCAATAAGTTGGCGATGAAGATAAGAAATATGTCTTTTTTTCAAAAGGCCTGAGGACCATGGGAAAAGACTTTTCTCTCCACCTATTAAGGAAGGTGGTAAAGCCTTCATTGTTTTCCTGTTTCAGCACTTCTAATTCCCTTAGTGAGGTTTGGATTACAGTATCGACATGCTTGTTTCATGAACTCCATAGTAATATAGCCCCAAGTTTCAACATGCTTAAGATCCATTGAATAGAACCAATTTTGACAGATAGGTTCCAACGACATCGGGAATATCGTTGGATACAATTCAGGGTCCACATACTTAATGATCATACCCTTAAACTTGTTATTCTCATTCAAATCGAAGTAAGACTCCTTATTGGGGACCTTGTGAACCACATTTTCCATTTGTTTAGTGAGCCCAGCAGATTCACCACTTTCAACTTGGTGCAGACGAAGAGTTCGCTCCTAATCATGTTCTTAGGCAGTCGCTCGATGATGCATGTTAGTCAACCCAGTAATTTTTTTGTTATCGATACTTATTTCAGAAAGTGCCCTTGCTTCAGCTATCACAACAGACCGAGCTTTGCTTGCACGTGTACAAGCTTTCGGATATGTTTTCTCAATTCTCATGTTTGACAATGACACATTGACTTTGGACTCCTCTTAAGAAAAAAAAAATGGACAGGACACACATCTATGCGGCCAAAATCAGCCTTACTTATTCGGTTTTGGTCCGCATCGAATATACTCGCAGCAGATACAATATATTTACTAATGCGGTCCAAAATCGCATCAATAATAATTTACTGATGCGGTTCTAAGGTAAATCCGGATCAGTTAATCACATTAACTGATCTAGTTTTTACCTCAAAACCACATCAGATTATCAAATTTCATATCAAAAGAAAAGGTGCAGACCCACAGGCTGCAGGTCTACACATTTAACATCTCCCTCTCACCGTGTATTTGGAACACTCATAAAGTATAAAAATATACCAAACATATATATACGAAAAATAATACATTATACATATAAACAAAAATTATACGAAATACATATATATGAAACTAAACATAAATACATAGAAACAACATTTTAATATAAAAAAGAAAATTACACAAATACACAAAAATAAAAATTTAACATATATATACAGAAAATTACAATATATGAAATTTACCACTTATATAATAATGTTGCAAACCACATCTCAGAAGCAACATATACGAAAATTGCAAACCTAAAAATTAAGACTAACGCAAACAAAAATTGTGAATAAATCCACATCTCAGTCAACACCCGCAACATACAACATTTATGTTGCGAAACTAAAAAAACAAAACAAAATTGGAACATATATGAAAAATAAGAATCCAATCACTAAGTATACGAAAATTGCAACATATACGGAAAAAATCGAAAATTAGAAAACGAAGAAACTAAAAAACACTACCCAGATAAAACGAAAATTAAGAGTTCGAACAAATATTCAAACAAAAATGGAAGCATAAAAAAACGAAACGAAAATTGAACCCCAAAAAAACGAAATAAAAACGTACACCCAAAACCAGATCTAAAAACTAAATCCCAAAAAAAACGGAAAAAAACACCTAAAACCAGATCCAAAACTTAACTACATAAAAACTCAAACAAACCAATTTCTTGTGTACATATCTTCGATTATTCGTTCTTCGTTTCGCTATTCATTTTGTTCTTCATTTTATTTCAATCTTCATTTTCGATCTTCATTTTCTCTCTTCACTTTTGTTCTTCGTTCTTCATTTTGTGAGGGACGAGTAGAGATGAGAGAGAGAGGTGGGTTCGAATTTGGGCTTAAGGATCTACGGGGTGTGGGGGAGGAGTAGAGAGGAGGGAGTTAGGGTTTCATATTTTTGAGGGAGAGAGAGTGGGCGTTTGAGAAAGGGGTTGTGGCTGGGACGAAGAGAGGAGAGAGGGAAGAGAATGTGGATCGTAGGGTTTCGTGGGTGTGAGGCTGGGACGAAGAGAGGAGAAAGCGAAGAGGGTGGGAGATATTAGGGTTAACAAAGAAAATGGATCACAAACAAATGGGTCATACTAAACTAGGCCACGTGATTTTTTTTATAAAATAACGAAAATCTGAACCGGTTTTGTGAACCGGATCAGATTAAAAAAAATCGCATCAGTTTCTAAAATCTGATCTGGTCCACAAAAGACCGCATCAGATTGTCTAGGTTTCCCTCCCATTTTTATGTTGATTTTCGGATACGATTTTACAAAAATCGAATGTGTTACTAAGTGACAGATAAGGTTTTTTCACTAGTGACAAGAAATGAAGTGTGAAAGAAGGAAGGAATATTTTCGAAATAGCAGTTTTTTTTGGAAAATGTTTTTTGATTCGCTCAAAACTCTTGCCAAGAGAAAGAAATGTTCATGGAGGGAAGTTTATTTTGTGGAGGAAAGTGTAGGATGATATTTTTGGTTATGGATTTTGTGGATATGTTACGTGGCGATAGTATGTGAGGACATATATGATAAGGTATGATGATTTGGACATTTATGTAAGTGATTTGTGGAGGTATGGAATGGTGACTTGGGAAGAGTCTTTCACCAATTGAAGCGAATTTGTTTTGGAAAAAAAGAAGCTTTTTATTTGAGAAAATAAATGGGGTAAGTTGTTGGGAGGATAGGAATATCCGACTTTCTCCAAAAAGAAAATAAAATATAAATATGATCGTTCATCTAAATGAGACCTAGTAATAGTGGGACTTCAAATAAAGAAAAAGAATATTTTGTTATTTCTAAAAGTAGGTGAAATTAGACTCACGACGTGCTGAACATTCAGTAACTCTAATGCATTCAGACAGGAGAAATATTTTACCCACACAAAAACTTTCTCTCTCTCCTCCCTCACAAGAGAATCGGCCCCCTAGTTTCCTTATCTCTCTTCACAATTTTTCCTCTATCGATCTCTTCTTTTCTTTTCTTCCAAGAAACACTTTCTTCCTTAACAAGAAATCCCCCGACTTCACACCACCATCGCCGCCGACCACGTGCTGTCACCGTTGCTGCTGTCCTTCGGTTGACGCTCCTTCCTTGTTCTTCCTTCTTGTGTTGATTTGATTACTTTTCTTCCTCCTCAAGTTTTAATTAAAGATTATGTTTTTATGATTTGTTTTAGTACTAATTATGTTTAGAAGCTTTAATTTACTGATTTAATGATGAATCTATGATTATATAAATTATGTATTGAAAGAATAAAAATTAAGATTTGATTCTTATGTTTAAATTGGTTTTTTAATTATCAAAGCATGGATTTTTAGGGTGTTAAAGATTGAAAAATTATAGTAGTATGCTATAAACTATGAAATTGATTAAACTTATCAATTTAAGCAAGTTTAAGTACATTTAGAGGAAGTTTTAATAAATTATATGTTGCCGGAATTTTAGAAAGGTTGTTATTAATGGAGTTTTATGGATTATAATGACTAGTATAGTAGTACTATGCTAGGGGATATAAGTAATTGAAGTTTTAATGATAAAAACAACTTTTAAATATTTTTAAACGAGATTTAAAGTATTTTAAAGTTGCTGGAATTTATTTGGAATTATAAATTCTATTGGTTGTTTTAGGCGGAGAATTCTCTCTAGGCGACTTCTAAAGTTGTTAAAGTGGACTGTCAATTTGCCTACACAAGGTACGTACATACCTATGTTTTGTTTGATGTAGTATCATGTATTTAAGAAGAAAAGTTATGTAGTATCATGTATAGGAATTTTTTGAGTTCATATATGATTGCTATTATGATTGAATTTTACATGTTTTACGCATGTGTGCGAACATGTTAAGTATGAGATTTAATTAGAGTCCTTTTTGGAGAGACGGTGACCGCTGATGTCTTGCTGACATCACGCGCGTGCATCAAACCAGCAGTAGAATTAGTTAAGCGCTTGCACCTATTAGTTATGCTAGCCTTAAATTGATTCTGGATGAATTAGTTAAGCGTTTAAATATATTAGTTAGTCGTTGGAGTATATTAGTTAGTCGCTGGAGTATATTAGTTAATCGTTGGGTATATTAGTTAAACGCTGAAGTATATATTAGTTAAGCGCTGAAGTATATTAGTTATATCATAAAAATCAAATTATAATGCATTTTATTGGCCATAAGTTCAATATCACGAATAAATAATTATGTCTTTCTTAAAAAAAAGCTAATGCACTAATTCTATCATAAACCCTCCAAAACAAACCCATGATGCTCTTCTTCAATAAGTCAGACAACAAAGAATTACAACAAACCAAACTAGGGCAAAAATCACCATCTTTAACACACAAAAACACATTAGCAGCTTCAATCAAGAAACCCTTTTTCTTACAAACATTGATCACTATATCAAAGAAGAACAACCAAAATTGAGAAAGAAAACAAATATTGATGAATACCCAATTGTGAATGTGACCAGTTGAAGAAGCCCAGAAGTTTAGTTGGATCAAAAAACTGATTATGATGAAGAATAGATTGAATAATATATGGGTTTAGCTATTTAGTGATGTTTGAAGAACCCATTAAAATGTCCCAGTTGTTGTGTTTGAGAAGTGTTAACATTTCTTCAACATTTTCGCCATTGGAGAGATTCAAGGTGGTGAAATTTTAGGAGATAATCTAAGTTTGTGCATTTTCTGTGTATAAAACAATAATAACTAAATACCTAAATATCATAACTATTTATCAGAAAACAGTAACTAATAGCGAGAATCACAATTATCAACCATAAAACCATAAATGAAGGTCGAGGCTAAGACTTGGAGGAAAAACAGACTCGTCTCACGTTAGTGTTAACGTGAGACGGTCTTTTATAAAACTTTGCGATTTACTTATGAGATTTATATCATGTTTGTATGAAAGATTGATGCAAGCATGTTGGTTGGGAACTTTACTTATTAATTCACATGGGGGAATTAATATATTTCTTGGCATGGATCATGATTGAATCATGTGTTCTATATTATTACTAGCATTATATGCACGCGATGCGTGCGACAGTATATTAATATTAATAGTAACATCAAAAAATATTAAAAACTAACTTAACAATGTAATATTTATGGTGAATATTGATGAGCGTTATGATTTTTTAAACCCATTGCTTTAGAGTAGAGTAATGTTTTCGATAAAGGACTATGTTGGAGTGGGATATGTTATCTTGTATTTGGTAGATAATTCAACAACTCTCCTTTTAAAGCGATGATTTAGGCAATGTTATTTATTTATTTATTGAAAAATACATACATATACTTTATAGGCGTATTTCATGAGTAGTAGTTTAATTTTATTTCATTGGGTAATTGAGGTTTTTACTTTTTAGGCATACTATAGTGAGTAGTACTTCAATACAAAAATTATAAATTGATATTATCTTATGATGTATGTTTATCTCTTTAATTATTTATTATCCCAACTAATTGTGAGCCCCCAAAAAAATGAATATTCTGTAAGTTTTTCTAATTCTTTTATGGTTTGTTAATGCATGTTATTTGAAATTATAAATTGATACTAAGAATATCTGTCAATCTTTGCTTTTATAAATATTTGAAAATTGATCTAGTCATTAGTTTATATTTTCAATTGTGAGTTTCTTTTCACATATTTTTATGTATTTCTTTTGGTAATGTAGAACTTTCCTTATTATCCATGTTTGTAAATGAGTAAAGAATTAAGAAAATCATTTTCTTATTAATTTTTTGTGAGATTAAGGGTATAAAAGTCTTTTCAAGAGAGGACACCATAGTAATAATCCGTATTTTTGAATTTATTCTTTATAAATAAGAAAACGTAAAGAATAGAATCGAAAAGTATCATAGTTTTATTTACAAACAAAAAAAATAGTTTGGGTAAGCTCGTAATTAGTACACCTAATCATATCATAGTTCGGTTTATTTTAATTTCGAAATAGATAAAATAAACCAAATCCTATTATACTTAGAAAGGCCACACTATAAATAGGAAAGAAGAGAAATAAAAAGAAAAGATTAAAAGAATAAAAAAATATCAAAAACCCTAATCTCTCTCTCTCAGCCGTTTTCCTCCTCTCTCTCAAAATTTCTCCCTCTTCTCTCATTCTCCTTCGCCGTTTTCGTTCTCTTTGAGTCTCATCCCCTTCGACGGTGAGGTTTGGCTTGTGTCCGTGTCGTGTGTGTGTTGTTTATTGTGCGAGGGAGTTGTTCGTGGTCGAGCGAGAGGATGCCAGGTTTTTCTTCGCCTTCGACGAAGTTGGATTGTGTGCGGGTTGTGTGTGGTGCGCGACACAAATAACGCTAGTGAACTCGAGCGTGGAGTTATGCAAGGTCGAGCGAGAGAGTGCGATTTGTTCGAGGGTTGTGCGAGCGAACGAAGTTGTGCGAACGCTGTGACGAGCGATGAATCGCCGCAGCTATTGTGCGAGTCGTCGATGGGTCGAGGCGAGCGAGGGTGCTGTGTGTGCGAGTCGAGCGTGGTTTGTGGCTCGAGTGTGTTGTGCGAAGCAACGCGACGGGTTGTGGGTGTGAGGCGGGCGAGGGCTGCCGGAATTCTGTTGCCGGTGTTTGACGCCGGCGAGACTAAGTGGTATAAAAGAATAATAATATGTATATAATATGATTTTTCTTTTAGTACTTAATATTGTATAATTTAATTTCTATACTATTAAGTTGTAATTTAATTAAGTTATAATTAGCGTAAATTATTAGTTTATTTAAGTTTATAAATTTGATTTAAGTTATAAATCTGATTTAAGTTTTGCAAGTAAGGTGTAAAGTTAAGAAATCATATTATTAGTTATAGTTAGAATGTTATAATAGCCTTGTTATTCAAATCTGATTTTCTGTAATATTGGATATAACGATTTAAATAGAGTTGGTAAAGGTATGGTCTTTTTAAACTAACTAAAATCAGCTTTGCTCACTGTTATTGGTTCTTAAAAGACCTTAAGTTCAATAGAGTTACGAAAGAAAATAAAGTTAATAAACAAGATTAGTTATTTTTGTACTCCGAGATACTAAGTTTATATAGTTAGTCACGTGTTATATGTTAATAACATCGAAGACGTAGCAATGAAGTATTTCCTTATTCGTTTCGGTCCCAATTTCATAAGCAGGACGTTTATTTAGTCAGCGAAAATTCTTAGTTACAAGGTACGTACGCGTACCAGTTCAGTTGCAATTCCTAGTATCATGTTAGGTTGTGAATTATTCTATTGGAACCCAAAATCATGATAGGGAACGATTGTATGAATGTGATTGCTGGGATTGTTTGGTAGCATGATTGTGATTGGAAATCGATATGTAGCATTGTTATGCGTAATTCTATCGTATCATAAGCATGAAAGTATTGGATTTGTATTCTTTGATCTATGGTCTAACAAGGATGTTACAAGAAGTTAAGAATTGAGTATTGTATATAAGAATAACATTAAATGATTATATGTTTAATGTAGTGTGAATGGACAATATTAAGAAAGGATTTTTAGCAATAAACTTGTGGTTAGATTCCCTACAAGTGATGAACAATGGGGGGAGTGTGGAACTTGTTCTACACTCCTACACAGGCCTACTGTGACAACAGTAGTGTCCTTATGAATTTGATAACTCAGTAGGCAGAAGATTCCGTACGATCTTGGGGATATGTATACTAAGGTGATGGATGTGGGACGGAACAAAATCGTATTTGCATTTCATCTAATAGACCAACTTGTCTATTAAGGATTAAGTAGCCCGTATGATTCTAGTAAGATGACGGTGCTCGTTCGCTACCAAATGCTTTACTATGTACTCAGCATAGCTGATTGTGTGTTATTGTGTTGTGCGTTGACCTGTGATGAACCATTGATGCTACAATGGGGAGCAGACTAGGTGTGCTGGTGTTGCTGCATGAGATTAAGCATACGAGGGATACTTCCTAGTCTCGAAACTTTAAAGCATTTTGATTAAACATTATAGAACTATTATGACTTATTTAATTGTGGTTTAAATCAAAAGAAGTCGTTGATGATTCCCGAGTTGTAATTACATCTTTATCTCCACTACAGTTTAGTTTTCGTGACAATGGTTTAAATCACAAGTCTTGCGTTTCAGCGTGGCGGTAACACTCCCAAAGTCGATGCGACGAAGTCATAGACGTGTATGGATTTTGGGGGTGTTACAAGTTCCCCTCTTGGCTTATATAATAGAGATTTTCACTACTCTATGAGGACTGTGGGTCTTATTTGGTAAGTTGATAATTTATACCTTTGAAAGGTAAGTTGGTTGTTGGCTAGGTTTAGCAAATAAGAAGGATTAGATTAAGGAAATAATTAATCTTGGGTTGTAAGTTATATGATCATTTATTTAATCCTAGGATAAAAGAAATAAAGTTGTAGATGTTTGATTATATATTATTTGTGTTGCTTGTGTGTCATAACAAGTAATAATTGGTAAATCATGTAAAGTGAAACTTGGATAGTAATAAACTTTAGACTGGTGCACGTATGAAGTTGGACAATCAGGAGTTGGGGTACATGGTGAGCAGGCCATATCCTATTTTTTATTTAAAAGGTTCATCGATATCGTAGGTCATTTGGATACAGAGTCGCGCCCGTATTTCATCTTTCTAAGATAAGGCTAGTTTTTACTTATATATTATATTTCAATTCTAAAGTTAATTATATGCTTTCCACTGCAAAATTCTGAATAAGCCGATACGTTATCACACGGGCGATAATGCTTTGATGATTCTCTAAGTTTTATAATTGAAATTTTTTTTTAAAAAAGAGAGAATTATCGGGTGTTACAAAGTGGTATCTGATAGCTTTAGGTTTATTTTAAAATTTTAGGCGCCTAACTAGCTAATTATTTGAATGAATTTCTTATAATTGAGCTCCTACTTATTCGTTGTGTTTAAATTAATTTTTGAAACACGTTATTATTTTTAAATTAACATTCGAAAAATTTATTCAAAATTTATATATAAGGTTCGAATTTTATGGTTCAAAATTTTTTTTGGGAATTTTATTTTGTTGAGTTCAGTGTCTTTTTCTTATTTTTATTTATTATTTAGTAGAAAATTATAATTATTATTATTCATTATTTTAATACTTTTAAGTTTATTTTGTTGTGTTATGAGAATGGGTAGTATAGGAAGGACATATAGGATAGAAATATTATATATCTGCATTAAATAGTTAGTTCAACATGATTATATTTTTCTTCCCTGCTAACTGTTTATATTATTGTGCCTGTGTTGTTGGTGATAGCTACTTATTGTTTATTGTTGGGAATTGTGTTCAGGGAGGGTACTAAATATATCTATTGGAATATATGTTTATTTGTTATAGATCTCTAACCAATGTCTGCCAGTCGATATAATAAAGTAGGAAGCTACAATAGTCCTATTATTATAAGTGATGATGAAGGTGATGGGAATAACTACACACTTTATGAATATGTTATGCATAATATATTAAGAGCAGGTATGGAAAGTGATGATGAGCTCATTGCGGAGTTTGACTATGCTAGAGGCCAAACCAAATCCGATATTTACCATGTTGCCTTCAGGTTTAAGAGTGATCCAAAATCAGAGGAGGATGAGCCTCACCCTAAAATAAGATCCACCAGACCTAAGAAATATGTCTACTATAACACTAAGGACATAAATGAGTTCTAAAATGAGATCTTCACGCGTGAACGGTACAAGGAATCTAAGGACAAGAATGATAATGTTGGGTAGTTGGCCAACAGTGGTATATTTATTTTATGGTATTTTTGTTTTTTTAGGAAAATATAATGTTATAGTTACAACAATTATTTACTACCCTTTTGAAGGAATAAAAGTTAAAACATTTATTTATTCGAGTGAGCAAGATTTTAATTTGGGCACGTGTGGGGAATCTTTTTATTATTTAATTTTTATTGTGTGATTCAATTCTTATTTGTTGTCTTCCACGTGTGTATCTTGATGTGATATGTTGTAATCCCCCACAATTTTAAAGAATTTTTATAAATATGTTCAGGTATTTATATAGTTATATTTAAATCCAAATGAGTTTGGAAAATGATTTGACTATTTATAAAGGGTTGACTATTTTTAAAATCAACTGAAATTTATTTTTCATAGCTTAATAAAATTAGAAATATTTTAATTAAGCATGTTTTAATAAAGGTTTTAAATACTAAAGTATATTGAAAAACAAGTTTAATGGAATCGGAAATCCTAAAAGGATATAAAGGGAAAGAGTCATGTTGATGACTAAAGTCTTAAATTGTCCATCTTATTAGTCATCAAATTTCATTAAACATTATCTCTTTTCCTAAGCCCATAAAGGGAAGCGGCCTTTATATAAATATTCTAAAACCCAATTATTTCACCCTACACAATTATTTTTTCTCAAAATCACGTCATTCACCTTTTCTTCCTTCCTTCGACTTTTTCTCTCTCCTCTTCGTGCGCAATTCTCATCTCTCTCTCAAATTTTGTTTCTTCTTCTACAAGTAACGTTTCTTGTTCAACAAGAAATGTCACAAACCCTTCTCGAAAATCCGAAACTGCTGCTGTTGTGTTGCTGCCGTGTGCTGTGCTGGCCGGCGCTACCTTTCCTCCATTGTTGTCGGTTGTTTTCTTTCTTCCTTTCTAAGATTCCATTTAAAGACTAGGTTTTTATGTTATTTTATTATTATTAATCATGGTTACTAGTTAAATTACTGTTTTTTTATATATATATTTTCGGTTATCATAGTAATGTATTATAAAAAAATTTCAGATTTATTATATTGAGTTTATTGTTAGTTTTAATCATGGAAATAAGAGTTTTTTAGGGTTTTTATTTGCTAGAAACTAAAGAAATATATTATGAACTATGAAATTTGTTTAGTACGTAATTTTAAATATATTGTATATGTTTTAGGGATGGTTATTAGATTTTAAAAGTGTTGTACTTTCAAAAAAGAAGTATTTATGGAGTTTTTAAGGATTTTTAATTGCTAGAATAGTAGTATTATACTAGCAATTAAAAATAACTTAAGTTTGACACTTAAAAACGATTATAAAACGTGTTTTTAAGGGGTTTTAATCTATTTAAAGATGCTGTAATTTTTGGTTCAAGTTATTAATTTTAGTTACTTTACTTTCTAGGCGGAGAATACGTTGTAGGAGACTTTTAACGATTTAAAAGTGGCCTACAGGCTAGTATATACAAGGTACGTACATTATTTACGTGCTATGTGGCTTAGTACCATGTTTAAGGAAGGTTTAAATTTTTAGTATCATGTATAGGAACCTGATTGTTCATATATGTGATTTCTGAAAGTTGTTTTACATGTTATATGCCGGTGTGCAACATGTGATCTAGAATTGATTATGATTATCAAATTATAATGTTTGTATGGAATAATTGATGCAAGCATGTTAAGTTAGTTTATTTATTAATTCATATAAGAATTAGTATATGTTAAAGTGAATCATGCAATGCATGGATTCTTTGAGAAGTAGTATTTTATTATCTTATGAGGACTGTGGACCTTATTTGGTAAGTTACAAGTTATGCCTATATAAAGGTATGTTTATTGTTGGCTAGGTTCAACAAGTAAGTGAGTAAAGAATAAAAAGGAATTAAGTAGTATTGGATTGTAAGTTGTGATCACTTGTTAATCCAAAGATAAAAGAAGTTATGTTATGAATGTTTGATTATAAATTATGTGTTACTTGTCTGTAAGTGTCAACACAAGTAATAACATGTAAATAACGTAAAGTGTAACGAGAATAAGTTATAGACTTTAGACTGGTGCACGTCTAGAGTTGGACACTAAGGGTGGAGTACATGGTGGTAGCCCATGGCTTTTCTAGGAATGGATTGATCACCATCCCTCTTTTATTTCAAAGGTTCCTCGATATCGCAGGTCACTCTGAAATGCGGAGTCGTGCCCGCATTTCACATTAGTAGGCAAGACAACTCGTCCCAATAACTATTCCATTTAAGTATTAAAAAGATGTTTTGAGTTTATATATGATTATTTATTATTTATTCCTATACGTTATTGTTTAGTATCATGTTTAGGAATATTTATATTTGATATGTAGTACTCAGCTTTGCTGATTACGTGTTTTACTTGTGTGTGTGATCATGGCTTTGCTTATTGATCCTATGATGATCCTTCTGGTGAGCAGAGTCGATATAGCATTGACATTACAAGTTCGCAGATGTGCATCACATTGGGAATCTGGAGTGGAGAGACTATATATATCTAGCGTAGTTTAAGTTCTGTTTTCGTAAGAACATATTTATTCCAGATTGTTGTTTATTTAAGTTGGTGTGTTTAAGTTTCAAACACTTGTCATTTATTTAGTAAGTTTTAATAAAGTCGATTTTTAGTAAATTGTTTTCCGCTGCAAAATTCTGAATAAGCCGATACGTTATCACACGGGCGATAATGCCTGGGTAATTCTCTAAGTTTTATATTATAAAGTTATTTTTGAAAAGAGAGAATCATCGGGGTGTTACATATGTGGTTGCTAAAGAAAATTTTGTGTTGTACTTGGAACTGTTTGAGAAATTATTTGTTGATGTGATCTCGTTTGAGCAAACCAAATATTGCCTTCTTAGTTTGGCATATAAGTATATTGAAACCTAAAGTAGAGTTACATTAATTTCAGGTCACACGGTAGGATGGCTAACAACAACAACGACCTAGCTGCTGTTATTCGCCTCTTGGTGGAAAAACTAACTCAGGAGAGAGTTGAGCGTTCTGATTCTATTGGGGACATGTTTGAGAGGTTAGCTAAGGTTAAGCTACCATACTATAAAGGGAAAGCTTACCTTCTTAGAAAACCAGATTAGGGATTTTGAGAAAATCTTTGGTGCTATGAACTGTCCTAAGGGAATGAGAGTGGGTCAGGCTGTATAGTACCTTAAGGATGAGGCTGACTTGTGGTGGAGAGAAAATGGAGCTAGGTTGAGTGATGTGGAAGGATTCACTTGGGATGCTTTTGAACTGCCTTAAGGGAGAAGTTTTACCCTGCGTTAGTTTATGAGGAAACAGAATGCCTATGAGTTCATTAACCTTAGGTAGGGTATTATTATGACCATCTCTGAGTATTACAGCAAGTTTGCAGCACAATCGAGGTTTGCACCTGAGGTTGTAGCTACTGAGGAGTTGAAGGCTCGGAGGTTTAAGCAAGGGTTTACTGATGAGATACAACTGGGGTTAGGGGATGAGACATTTACATCCCTAGACATTGTGTATGATAAGGCCGCCCACAATTATGGACTCCAGTTGAGGCGGGACAAAAAGAATGTTGTGGTAGATGAGAAAAGGAAATATTTCAATTTTGGGGGAAATGACGGTAACTTCAATAGAAACATGAATGAAAATGGGAATTTCCAAGGGAGGAATAACCAGGACAAAAGCAATAAGGATCGAACTAAGAGAGTGTAGCACTACAAGAAGTGTAGCAACCACCACCCTGGTAGAGATTGTAAGGGAGACTCGTTGACTTGTAACTACTGCTATAAGAAGGGCCATAGGGAGTATGAGTGCTTTATTAAGCAAAAAAAGAAACAAAATGACAATGGGAGTGAAAACCAGGTCAGGTTGGGGTTCTACCAGTCAGGAAACCAAGGTTCTAAGCCTGTAGGGTCGTAGAAAAACCAAGGGAACTCTCATAAGCCTGCTAGTGAGAACCTCAACCAGGATAAGGCTCCAGGTAAATTAAACGTGATGAGTCGCACTGAAGCTAAAAGATTTGCCGACGTAGTTTCTGGAACTTTTTCTATTAACTCCGTCCTTGTAAAAATATTGTTTGATTCGAGGACGACTTATTCTTTTGTGTCGTTATCTGCCTTAAGAGTGTGGGGTTAGTAGACTATGAAGAAATTGACTTGCCTATTAGTATACCTACTGAGGAGATCATAAGGTGTACCAAATTATTTGAAAATTTTCCTCTGAAGATAGGAGATTGCATATTTTCGTCTGATTTAATGGAGTTCAATTTGGGAGATCTAGATGCTATTCTTGGGATGAAGTGGTTAAGTTTCTATAAGGCTAATATAGACTGTGAGGTTTTGAAGGTAGTGTTGAGAAACCCTTTCGGAAAATTGACCTCCTATAGACGTTTTGGGAAGCCTAAGAACTTTGGGGTTATCTCTGCGATGCAAGTAAGGAGTTAATGAAGAAGGGGTGTGAGTTGTTCTTCTGTAGTGTGCAGGATGTGAGTAAGGAAGTTGGGGGTGAATATTGAGGATGTCCCAATTGTGACGAGTTCATGGATGTATTTTCGAGCGAGATTTCTAGTATGCCACCTACGAGAGCCGTTGAGTTCACCATATACTTAGTTCTTGGAACTGCACCTATATCAAGGCACCCTATAGAATGGCACCATTTGAGACGAGTGAGTTGAAGATGCAATTGCAGGAGTTGCTAGATAAGGGTTATATTAGGCCTAGTGTATCACCTTGGGGAGCACCTGTATTGTTTGTGAAGAATAAGGATGAAAGAATGAGGTTGTGTATTGACTATAGGGAACTGAACAATGGAACCATCAAGAACAAGTATCCTTTGCCTATGATAAATGACCTATTTGGTTAGTTAAATGGAGTGAGTGTGTTCTCGAAGATTGATTTGCGTTCGGGGTATCACCAGTTGAGGGTAGTTGATAAGGATGTACCTAACACTACCTTTAGAACGCGTTATGATCTCTATGAGTTCATATGTAATGCCATTTGGGTTGACCAATGCTCCAGCCATATTTATGGATTTGATGAATAGGATTTTCCATGAGTTTCTAGATAAGTTCGTGGTGGTTTTATTGATGATATACTGATATATTCGAGGAATGAAGTAGATCATGATGAGCACTTGAGAATTATTTTGGAGACGCTTAGGAAGAATCAACTATATGTCAAGTTCTCTAAGTGTGAGTTCCGTTTGGAGAAAGTAGCATTTTTAGGTCACTATGTGTTTAAGGAAGAAGTCTCTATAGATCCTGTTAAGATTCAAAGCTGTGAATGAGTGGCCAACTCCAAAGAATGTGTCAGATATTAGAAGTTTCCTAGATCTAGCTGGCTATTATAGGAGATTTGTGAGAGATTTCTCGAAGATAGCGAGATCCATGACCAATTTGATGAAAAAGGAGTCAAAATTTGAGTGGGGTGAAAAGTGTGAAGAACCCTTTTGGATTTTGAAGGAATGTTTAACCTCCGCACCTGTGTTTGACCCTGTCTGATGGGAATAAGGGATTTAAGGTGTATAGTGATGCTTCGAAGAATGGTTTGGGATGTGTATTACAGCAGACTAGGGGAGGTAATTGTGTATGTGTCGCGTCAGTTAAAACCTTATGAGGCTAATTACCCTACCAACGATCTAGAGTTAGTCGCCATAGTGTTTGCATTGAAGATCTATGACATTACCTTTATGGAGCAACTTGTAAAATATTTACCGACCATAAGAGCTTGAAGTACATTTTCACCCAAAAAGACCTGAATATGAGGCAGAGGAGATGGTTGGAGTTGATTAAGGACTATGACCTAGACATCCAGTATCATGAGGGGAAAGCAAATGTAGTTGCCGATGCCTTGAGGTAGAAAGTCGAGCCATAGCGTGAGTGCCTTGGTAGTTCCTAAGGAGTTGTGTCGAGATATGCAAAGGTTGATCCTATAAATTCTAAATCATGGGGAAAGTGAGGCAAGACTGAGTACTTTATCTTTAGGGTTGTCAGTTTTCGACGAGATTAAAGAGGGTCAAGTTGGGGATGAGCAACTAGATAAGATTAAGGAGAAGATGAAGCAAGGTAAGGAGGTCGACTTTAAGATCCATGATGATGGAAGTTTGAGGTTTAAGGGAAGGTGGTGTGTACCACAAAAATGTGATGAGCTTAAGAGACGTCTTATGGATAAGGGGCATAACACTCCATATTCTGTGCACCCTGGAGGTGACAAGTTGTACAAAGACCTTAATGGTATCTATTGGTGACCAAACATGAAGCGTTACATAGCCGAATATGTGTCTCAGTGCCTAACCTATCGGAAAGTGAAGATAGATCGTAAGAGATCCATGGGGAAGGTTCAATACTTAGAGGTTCCTGGATGGAAGTGTGATTCTGTTCTTATGGATCTTGTGACTGCTTTGCCTAGGACGAGGAGTGGCAATGATACTATTGACGAAGTCCGCCGTATTCATACCTATTAAGGAAACATGAAGAAAGAAGCAACTTGTAAAGACGTACATTAGGCATGTAGTGAGATTGCATGGGGTTCCAAGGGATATTATTTCTGATTGTGATTCAAGATCCCTTTCGAAATTTTGGAAAAAGGTCCAATTAAATCTTGGGACAACATTAAAATGGGTACAACCTTTCACCCTGTGACTGATGGTCATACTAAGAGGACTAACCAAACCATGGAGGATATGTTGAGAGCGTGCGCTATTGATATCCAAGGTAGTTGGGAGGACCAATTAGACCTGATCGAATTTTCATATAACAATAGCTATCATACGAGCATTAAGATGGCATCTTTTGAGGCATTATATGGACGGAAGTGTAGAAGTCTCATTTTTTTTGGAATGATTTTAGTGAGAATATCGTCTTGGGGACAGAGTTTATTGAGGAAACTGTCAAGAATGTCAAACTGATTCAGGCTAGAATTCAAGCTACTCGAGATAGGCAAAACAGTTATGCTGACTTAAAACGACGAGAAGATGAGTTTGCAGTAGGTGATAAAGTGTTTTTTAAAGTATCACCAACTAAGGGAGTCATGAGATTTGGGAAAAAGGGTAAGTTAAGTGCCAAATATGTAGGCCCATATGACATTTTGGAGAGAATTGGGAAAGTAGTCTATAAGTTGGCATTGCCAATAGAGTTTGAGAAGATGCACGATGTTTTCCACATTTCCCAACTCAAGCGTTATATCCCTGATGAGCGTCATGTTTTGGAGCCTGAGAGGATGCAGATTGATAGTAGCCTCACCTATGAGTAAAGGCCTGTGAAGATTCTTGACAGAAAGGTGCGTAGTACACACAATAAGGATGTCCATATCATGAAAGTACTTTGGTTTAACCACGAGTCTGAAGAGGCAACGTGGGAAGCCAAAGATGGCATGAAGAATACATATCCAGAATTGTTCCTTGAAGTAAGTTACGAGGGCATAAATCGTTTTCTTTAAGGGGGGTAGAATGCGATAAAATTTTACGTTTTTTACCTATTTTGATGAGATTTTTATGTATTTTTATGCTTATTTTGCGATTTGCACATGTTGGTGCAAAATAAATAGATTCTCCGCATAAAAAAAGTGTTCAAGAGTAATGCAAGTGATTGTGAGTTTTAAAGTTGTTAAAATATGCACATGAGTAGCACAATTTTTTCAAATGAAAATTTAGATTGAATTTTTTGAAATATAGGAGTTTTTGTTTCAAGTTTCGGGACGAAACTTCTTTTAAGAGGGTTAGACTGTAATCCCCCGTAAATTTATGAATTATATATATATTTTAGTATATATATTTATATTAAGTATAATTTAATTTAAAAATAATTTATTTCTTTAAAAGGTTGACTATTTTGAAAGTCAAAGAAATATTTTAAGGATTTAAGAAAATTAAAATATTTTGTTAAGACATGCTTTGAAAAATATTCAAAACATTATTTGGATTTGAAAAAGGAGTTTAAATGGGCTTCAGGAATCCAAATACTCATTGAGCTAGGAAAAGGGACTTCTAGTGATGTTAGGAGTTTTATTCATCAATCCTATTCATTATTCAACTCTACTTAAAACCCAATTGACTTTTCCTAAGCCCATAGAACATGATACTACATCAAACAACACATAGGTATGTACATACCTTGTATAGAGAAATTGATAAGACACTTTAACAACTTTAGAATTCGTTTAAATCTCGTTTAAAAATATTTAAAAGTTGTTTTTAACATTAAAACTTCAATTATGTTTAAATATAAATATATGAATACCAAAATATATTTATAAAATCCTTTAAAATTATGGGGGATTACAGTCTACTCCCCTTAAAAGAAGTTTTGTCCCGAAACATGACACGAAAACTCACATGCTTTCAAAAGTTTGAACTCATCGTTTCCAAAAGTTTAAACGAATTGTGCCACTTGTGCACACTTTTGCTAACTTAAAACATTTGTGTTACTTATGAACACTTTTTCTTATGCGGAGAATCTACTTCTTTAGCACTAACATGTGTAAGTTGCCCAACATAGGCATACATATGCATAAAAATCTCATAAAAATAGACAAAAAGCGCGAAATTTGTCGCATTCTATCCCCCTTAAATAAAACGAGTTACGCCCTCGTAACTCACCTCAAGGTATAAGTCTGGATACTTCTTTCTTATATCATCTTCGGCTTCCCACGTTGCCTCTGCAGACTCATGGTTAGACCAAAGGACTTTCACGATGTGGACATCCTTATTGCGTGTACTACGCACTTTCATGTCGAGAATCTTAACAGGTTTTCCTCATATGTGAGGCTACTATCGATCTGAACTCGTCAGGCTCTAGGACATGACGCTCATCAGGGATGTAACGTTTAAGTTAGGAAATATGGAATACATCGTGCATCTTTTCATACTCCATTGTCAATGCCAATCTATAGGCTACTTTCCCACTTCGCTCTAAAATCTCATATGGACCTACATACTTAGCACTTAACTTGCCCTTTTCCCCAAATCTCATGACGCCTTTAGTGGGTGATACTTTCAACAATACCTTATCACCTATATTAAACTCATCCTCGCGACGTTTCAAGTCAGCATAACTTTTCTGCCTATCTTGCGCAGCTTAAATTCTAGCCTGAATTAGTCTGATGTTCTTGACGGTTTCCTCAATGAACTCCGCTCCCAAGACTATATTTTCACTAAAGTCATTCCAACAAATGGGACTTCTACATTCGGTCCATATAATGCCTCAAAAAGGTGCCATCTTAATGCTCGCATGATAACTATTGTTGTAGCAAAACTCAATCAGATCTAATTGATCCTCCCAACTACCTTGAAAGTAGTCAATCGCACATGCTCTCAACATGTCCTCCATAGTTTGGTTAGTCCTCTCAGTCTAACCATCAGTCGCAGGGTGAAAGGCTGTACTCATTTTCCATGTTGTCCCAAGATTTAATTGGACTTTTTCCGAAATTTCGAAAGAAACCTAGAGTCACGGTCAGAAATGATATCTTTTGGAACTCCATGTAGTCTCACCACATGCCTAATGTAAGTCTTAGTCAATTGCTTCTTCTTTCATGTCTCCTTAATGGGTATAAATATAGCGGACTTGGTCAATATATCCACAATAACCCAAGTAGTGTCATTTCCACTCCTCATTTTAGGTAAGGTAGTCACAAAGTCCATAGAAATAGAATCCCACTTCCATCCAGGAACCTCTAAGGATTGAACCTTCCCCATGGGTCTCTTATGATCTATCTTCATCTTCTGACAGGTTAGGCACTTAGACACATACTCAACTACCTCTCGCTTCATATTTGGCCACCAATAGATAACCTTAAGGTCTTTATACAATTTATCACCCCCAGGGTGCACAAAATATGGGGTGTTATTCCCCTCATCCATAAGGCGTCTCTTAAGGTCATTACACTTCTGTGGTACACACCACCTCCCTTTAAACCTTAGACTCCCATCATCATGAATCATAAAATCAGCTTCCTTACCTTGCTTCATTTTCTCCTTATCTTATCTGATGCTCATCTCCAACTTGACCCTCTATGATCTCACCGAAAACTGACAAACCCAAAGAAAGAGCACTAAGTCTTGCCTCACTCTCCCCGGGATTTAAAACTTCTAAGCTCAGCCTTTGCATGTCTCGACACAACTCTTCCTGGACTATCAAGGCAATCAAACTATGACTCGATTTTCTACTTAAGGCATCAGCAACCACATTTGCTTTCCCTCCAGATACTGGATATCTAGATCATAATCTTTAATTAACTCTAGCCATCTTCTTTGCCTCATATTTAGATCTTTTTGGGTGAAGATGTACTTCAAGCTCTTATGGTTTGTGAATATCTTACAAGTTGCTCCATAAGAGTAATGCCTCCAAATTTTCAATACAAACACTATGGCAGCTAACTCTAGGTCATGGGTAGGGTAGTTAGCCTCATAAGGTTTCAATTGAACCGACGCATATGCTATTACCTTCCCATTCTGCTGTAGCACACATCCTAAACCATTTTTCGAAACATCACTATATACCTCAAATCCCTCGCTCATTCCCATCAGGCAGGGTTAAAATAGGTGCCGAGGTTAAACGATCCTTCAAATCTGAAAGGCTTCTCACACTTTTCATCCACTCAAATTGGACTCCTTTTTCATCAAGTTGTCATAGGTCTTGCTATCTTGAGAAATCTCTCACAAATCTCCTATAATAGCCAGCTAGACCAAGAAACTTCTAATATCTGATACGCCTCTTTGGAGTTGGCCACTCACTCACAGCTTGAATCTTAGCAGGATCTACTAAGACTCCTTCTTAGACACAATGACCCAAAAAGCTACTTTCTCCAAACGAAACTCACACTTAGAGAACTTGGCATATAATTGGTTTTTCCTCAAGTCTCAAAATATCCTAAATGCTCATCATGCTTAGCTTCATTCCTCGAATATATAAATGTCATCAATGAAAACCACCGCAAACTTATCTAAAAAACTCATGGAAAGATCCTATTCATAAGTCCATAAATATAGCAGGAGCATTGGTTAACCCAAATGGCATTACAGTGAACTCATAGTGACCATAACGCGTTCTAAAAGCGGTCTTAGGTACATCCTTATCGGCTACCCTCAATTGGTGATATCCTGAACGTAAGTCAATATTTGAGAACACACTCGCTCCATTCAACTGGTCGAATATGTCATCTATTCTAGGCAAAGGACATTTGCTTTTTATGGTTACATTATTCAACTCCCTATAATCGATACATAGCCTCGTGCTACCATCCTTTTTCTTCACAAATAACATAGGAGCTCCCCAAGGTGATGCACTAGGCCTAGTATAACCTTTATCCAGTAGCTCTTGCAATTGCATTTTCAGCTCACTCATCTCAGAAGGTGCCATTCTATAGGGTGCCTTAGATATAGGTGCAGTTCCAGGAACTAAGTCTATGGTGAACTCAACAGCTCTAGCAGGTGGCATACCTGAAATCTCACTTGGGAACACATCCATAAACTCGTCCACTATTGGGACATCCTCAAGTTTTACTTCAACTCCCTTACTCACATCCTGCATACTACAGAAAAATAATTCACACCCTTTTCTCATCAATTTCCTCATAGATCACTTGCATAGCAGAGATAACTCCAAACTTCTTCGGTTTCTCAAAACGTCTATAGGAGGTCAATTTTCCCAAAGGGTTCCTCAACACTACTTTCTGAATCTCACAGTCGATATTAGCCTTGTAAAGACTTAACCAGTTCATTCTTAGAATCACATATAGGTCTCCCAAATTAAATTCTATTAAGTCGGACAAAAAGACACGACCTCCTATCTTCAAAGGCAGATTTCTAAACAACTTGGTACACCTTATGATTTCTCCGGTAGGAATACTAATAGACAAATCAATCACTTCGAAATCTACTAACCCCAATTGAATTTCCTTATTCAAACCTTGCTCAAATCACTGAGCCTTCAACTCCTCAGTGGCTACTACCTCAAGTGAAAATCTAGACAATGCTATGAACTTGCTATAATACTTAGAGATGATCATGCTCCCCATCCTAAGGTTGATAAACTTTAGGACATTCAACTTTCTCATAAAAGTAGGGTAAAATTTTCCTCTAAAGCAGCAATAAAGGATTCCCAATTAAACTCTTTCACAATACTAAGTATAATCTCATTCTCTTTCCACCATAAGTTAGTCTCATCTTTCAAATACAGTACAACTTGACCTACTTTTATAGCTTCAGGATAATTCACAGCCCCTAAAATCTTTTTACACTTCCTTATCCTACTCTCTAAGAATGTAGGGTCCGCTTGCCCCTTAAGGTACGATGGTTTAATCTTAGTTAGTCTCTCAAACATGTCCCCATCGAAATCGGGACCCTTAGTTCTTTCTTGAGTCAAATTCTCTGCCAATAGGCGAATAACATAATCTAAGGCATCATTGTTGTTTGACACTCTATTTCGCGACTGAAACTTAACGTAACTCTACTTTAGGTTCCAACATAACTTACATGCCCATCTAAGAATGCAATATTTGGTTTGATCATTAAAGATCGCATCAACAAACAATTTCTCAACTAGTTTCAAGTTCAACACAAAATGTTCTCTAATAGTCACATAATCATCCATGTAAAATATGTTCACATCAACATGCAAGTAGAAACAAGCAAGCAAGAATATAATCACATAATGAAAATGTAAATAATAAAAATATTCCCATCACGTGCCCAGAATAAATTCTTACTCGCTCATATAAATAAATAATGGCTTTTATTCCTCAATCGATAATAAGAATATTTTTCCAATCCAAAATAACCAACTTATTCCTCAGTAATATAAAGATACTAAATGAGGAAATTTAAACCATTGTAGCTCAGCTACTTAATCAATTACTAATCTTAAAGCATAAATGAATACTCTATGGAATTACAATGTCTTTCCTATCCTTATTTCCTTTATACCTTTAAGGAGTAAACATTTCATCTTCAAAGTCTCCAGAGTCTTCACTATTATAATAATAATAATAATAATAATAATAATAATAATAATAATAATAATAATAATAATAATAATAATAATAATAATAACAACAACAACAACAACAACAACAACAACAACAACAACAACTTGAATTCCTAGATCTAGTATATCTTCAAATCCTTTTGGGTTGATGAATTTTCATCCACTCCTAAATCACTCACATCGCTCAGATAAGGTCTGCAAATAATATTGTAGATGTCCTTTCAGGTTTGCGCTCTACTACGATCAGACTCTTGAATTACTTCATATATAGCTAACATGGATGCCAACTTTTAACACATAATGCATAATGATCTTTAGGCTAGTGCAACTATAACTTCCAGGCTCATGACATCGAACATTCTCATCATCACTCAATACAATTGGGTTATGATGGCTTCCTACTCTATTAACTTGTCTAACAGACATGATCAGGAATCTACAAAACATAAACATATTCAATAAATATACTTAGTACTCTTCCTGTACGCATTCCCAACAACAACAATAAAAAGTTGTCATCAACATCATAGGTATAAGAACATAACACTTAGCAGGCAAGAAAATATAAACAGCTAACAAGGAAAATAATCATGCATCATTTGTAGGAAAGAAAAGTAATAATGCATCATTAGCAGGGAAGAAAAAAAATATAATGCATCATTAGCAGGGAAGAAAAATAATAATGCATCATTAGCAGGGAAGAAAAATAATAATGCATCATTAGCAGGGAAGAAAAATATAATAATGCTGAAGTAACTATTCAATGCAGGCATATAATATTTATATCCTATATGCCCTTCCTATACTACCCATTCACACAATGCAACAATATAAACTTTAAAAGAATGAAAAATATAATACAAACACTTTTTATAAACTAATAATAATTAAGTGTCTAAAAAAAATTTCAACTAAAAAAAAATATTTGAACCTATAGAGGTCGAAAGAAAAAAAAAATCGATTCTATGAAAAAAAATTGAATTCGAACTAAAAAAAAATTCGAAAAGAAAAAATTACCGAACCATGAAATTTCTGGAAAAAAAAATTTATTCGAACATACAAAAAAAAATCGGTCTAAAAAAAATAATAATATGACATATTCCTATAAGTTTTCAAAATGAATAACTACTAAACTCTAAAAATCTTTTTATTACTTTAATGGAATAGTTATTGGAACTGAGTCATCTTATCTACTAATGCCTTCACATAGGAAGACGAAACACGGGTTCTACTAGGCACTACACGCATTTCAGATTGACTTGCGATATCGAGGAACTTTTGCTAACTGAAAAGGAATGGTAATCAATCTATCTCCTGTAAAAAGCCATGGACTACTACCATGTACTCCAACTCTTAATGTCCAACTCTAGACATGCACCAGTGTAAAGTCTATAACTATCCTTGTTACACTTTTACTGTTATGACACATACAAACAATCATAGACATATAAATCAATCATTCACACTGAACTTCTTTTATCTGAGGATTATATAAGTGATCACAACTTACAATCCAAGACTTACTTTCTTATAATCTCAACTTTCTTATTTGTTGAACCTAACCAACAATAATCTTACCTTTAAAAAGGCATAACTCATCAACTTACCAAATAAGGCCCACAGTCCTCATAAGATAGTGAAAATAATACTTGTCAGGGAATACATGAATAACATGATTCAATCTCTATAACATATATTAATTCCTCATGCGAATTAATAAATAAAATTCCCTTTTTCCATACTTGCATTAAATATTCCATACAAACATACAATCCAGTACTCATAATGAATCTCAAATTACATGCTTGCACACAGGCATAAAACATGTAACAATCGAATACTAGAAATCATATATGAACTTAATAAGTTCCTATACATGATATTAAAATTTCTTTTTCCTTAAATCATGATACAAATCACGTAGCACGCAATTATATACATACCTTGTGTAAACTAATCGGCAGGCCACTTTTAACTCCTTAAAAGTCTCCTACAGAATATTCTCCGCCTAGAAATCAATATAACTAAAATCAATACTCTTAAATAGAAAATACAACAAAAAATTCCCTCTAAATATATTCAAAAGTTGATTTTAATATCAAAACTTCAATTACTTTTAATTCCTAACATAGTAATCCCATACTAGTAATTTAAACTCTTAAAACTCCATAAATAAAATCCTTTCGGAAATTTCAGCAACTTTAAAAATCATAAAATCTTCTTTAAACATATATAAACATGTTTAAAATCATAATCTAAATCAATCTCATAGTATCTAACATGCTACTATGATTTTCTAGTAATTAAAACCCTAAAAATCCATGCTTTAATGATTAAAACTTCAATCTAACCATAATAAACAAATCTGAATTTTTATTCTCATAATATAATGTATATATGAATCAAGATTATTTATTAAAACAGTAAATTAAACCCAATAATCATTATTAGCATTAAAAGAAAGCATAAAAACATAGTCTTTAATGGAATCTTGAGGAAGAAGAAAAGAAAACAACTAACAAGATGAAGAACCAAGAACGCGCCGGAAAAGGAGGAGCACGGCAGCAGCACAACGACACCAATCTCGGCGATTTTGGAAGGCTTGTGACGTTTCTTGTTGAAGAAGAAACGTGACTTGATGAAGAAGAAAAGATTTGGGAGAGAGAGAAATCGAAAATCGGTGAAGAGAGGGAGAAAGAATTTGCTGTCCGAAAACTTAGAGAGAGAGAAGAGAGAAAATATTCTTTGTGTGGGTAAAATAATTGAGTGTTAGGATATTTATAAAGGGCTTCCTTTTGGGGCTTAGGAAAAGGAGATAAGGCTTAATGAAAATTGATGATGAATAAGATAAACAAATTAGAACTTTTATCATCAATATGACTCTTTTTCCTTATTGGGTTCTTCAAGTCCATTAGACTTCTTTTCCAATAGAAATTAATATTTTAAACTTTTATCAAAGCATGCTTAATTAAAATATTTTCACCTTTTCAAATCCTTAAAATAATTTCACTTGACTTTTAAAATAGTCAACCTTTTAAATAGTCAAATCATTTTAAAACTAGATTATGTTAAAATATAAATATATGAATACCAAAATATATTTATAAAAACCCTTTAAAATTATGGGAGATTACATGGCCACGTGTAAGACATACTCCAATCCTCAAGTCAGGAACGTAACAAGAGAAAAATGCCATGGTTAGAGGATTTGCTTATAACTAAGATCCAACACTATATATCAGGAATCTTTTTGCAAGGACAAAGCGCAAACCCTCAGGGTTACCTCACACATAGAACATGTGCTCATGAGGCAAGGTAAATTTTCCTTATGGTGGCTGAAAATTAGTCATGCAGATGCAAAACAGTATATATTATTCAAATGCATAAAAATAGAATTAATCATATTTTCAAGTTTCACCCACTCATTAATTTTTTTTTTAAAATCCTCCCAAATGGAGTCGCCAAATCATAGGCGTGATTTTATTTTCACCTACCGCAGTGTGAGCGCGTATTTGACTACTCCATTGTTACAATTTTATTGAAATTCGTTTTGAAGTCGCCAACAAGTCTTTTAGAGGAAAACTTATAAACCTAATTGGATATTGAAAACGGTAGGAACATCTTAGGGACTTATCCAATGTAGATTTCCCCGTCCTGACTCCATAGTTGGTCACTGAACATAAAGTTGAGTTCAGGGTGAGGGTACAACACAATCAGGAACCATGTTGCCCATTATTGGCCTTTATTAAATATCGATTCATATCATAGTTTTATACAAAAGAACAATCACAAAATATTTTTATGCACCCTAAAAATATTAATCTAAATTGGTTCAGGAATCACAAAAAAGACTATTTTTAGCGACAACTTATTAAGCAATAATATTAAAAGGTACCCAATAGATTGTCCAAATTATTTGAATTAGTTAGAACATTCTTTAGGTCTTGTTGAACAATAATAACATGTAGGTGATAAAAATCATGCATAGGACAATTAAAACAACATGAATATTATACACAAAAATAAGAGTAAAAGAGATTAGAATGTACAATAAACACAATTATTAATTAAATATCTACATCATGACAAGAAATCGTTAGTAACTTACAGGCAATAAAACAATACAATTATTCAAGAGTCCTCAAGAATTATACCTATGCGGTTTAGGTCGAAGAGTGTAGCGACCTTCATGCTGAGCAATCGTGGAACCAAAAGCACGTATGATTAAGAACTCGAAAATGATTGATGTATTTGACGTGTTTGGGTATTTGGAGTTTCCAAATATGGTTCTAAGTATTCGGAATTTTAAGTATTTATAGAAAACAGGAAACTGCGCTTCACACGCCCCCCTGCGCCAACCACAGGCTGACGTGTGAGGCACAAATGCATGTGCCATGTGCACATTGGTGTGCCTGACGCGACAAGCCCAATAGGAATCGTACGCGTGGTACGCGTATTTTAAAAAAAGATAGGAAGAAAAAGATGCGTCTAACACAGAGAAGTGCACTAGGCGCAGGACTCTGTGTGAGTCACAAATCCACGTGTTAGACGCAAATTGGCGCGCCTGACACCACTCGGCTAAGGCACTGAGCGCACGATAGCGCGCTAGGAGCACCGCCTGTGTTCAGCTCATTTGCTACCCTTTTTTTCTTAAACGCACTTTAGAAGATATTATTTATCCCTTAAGATCTGGAGATTGAGTTTTGTGGAATAAAAATCTGATTTGCATTTATTAGAATATTTATTAAAAATAATAAACAATTGGGCTTTGAAAATATTTTAAATGGACTCAAAATATTTTGTGGGTTTAAAATACAATTAATTAACATGAATAACTAATCGAGCTTTAAAATAAGATTTCAAAACACATTTTAAATTAATTTTGGGTTGGCTTTTCAAATTGTTCTTTTGTTGGGTGTTCGCCAACTAATACCACAGTATGTTTCATCTTTGGACCCTTAAATGGGGAGATACGATTAGATGTCTACACTCACCATAGCACATATCTCTCATGAGCTTATCATAAGCTTTCTTTTGTACAATAAAGATTATAGGTAGAGGATCAATTAAAATTTTCATGTATAAAGAAAGAAAAAAAAGTCGAATTTTTGTTTACACATACGACGTTCTTAAAAGAAATTGCTGAAATAGAATTCAAATCTCCTTTTTTGTCGATCGGACTTGTAACCATTGTCAACCTTACGGGCATTAACGACCCGAATCAAGATCGAACCTGACTAGGCTTGGCTTGGCTCAGCTCGAAAAGCTCGAAATTTACATTCAACTAAAGCAAGTCCAAATATTATAAGCCCAAATATTTTAGGAGGCCCAAATATTTATTTGTATAATAGCCCTATATTCAAGCTTGGGTAGCTAAAAATAAATTATAAGCCACTTGTAAGAAAAACCAAACTCAAGTATCTCTTTTTATTGAACATTACCACACACCCTCATCGTATTATAACGATGTGGGATAGCTGAAACTTAAGCTTGATGTTCAGTATCTCAAAGTTGTCTTTTATACAACAATACACATACACCCTTCTCAATTTTTTTCCCGATATGGGATAGCTGTAACTCACACTATAGTATTACACGTCGATTTCAGTCATTTCACTGACTTAGATTTTTTGTTCCCCAGCATTGCATGATGTGGGAACTAGGAAGGCATCAAGAAATGATCATCCTCATCATCTTTATTATTGCCTTGTTTTTCTGTTTTTTTTTTTTTTTGGAAAGGTTTTGTTTTTGCTTTTTTTAGGTGTTTTTTAGTTTATCAAGCATGTAAATTTCGGATTACTAGTGTAGTCTTAGAGACAACTACCATTTTTTCCATAATTATTAATTATTTTAATCTATGTTAAACATTAATGAAATAATTTTAGTGATTTAAAAATTATCGAGCCTGTTCGCGAACTTTCGAGGCGAGCTTAAGGTAGCTCAAGCTCGGCTTGTTAAGATCTCAAGCCGATCCCGAACTCGAGTTGAGCCTTCTCGAGACGAGCTTTGATCGAGTCGAGTTCGAACATTTTGTGAGCCATCCTGGCTCATTAGCACTAGGGCTGTGAAAAACTTACCCAACCCATTTACGGAACCCTAACCCAACCTGAAATAAGTGGGTTTGGATTACCCATTTAATTAAATGGGTTAGGTTAAGGTTGACATATTCAACCCAAAATTAACATGCTTTGACTGTTTAACTCATTAATATATAAATTTCCTAAAAAATGTGTTAAAGTTGGTGAAAATTTTAAAAATACTAATTGTAGAACACAAAAAATAAAAAGAAAATCTAATCATGCATACTTTTAAGTGAATTTATTGTTGAAAACTAAAAAATTTCAATAAAAATTTAATTGTAATAAATATGTAAATGGGTTATATGGGTAAGTTCTTTAATAAACAGGTTGGGTCAAGGTCGAGTTTTGTAACCTGTTTAATAAACGAGTTAGGTTTGGATTGGAACATGTTCAACTAGTTTATTATTAACCTGAACCCGAACACGATCCTACCTGATATGTTAACTAGTCCTAATTAGACCCTAGTCAATCTATTGTGTATTTGTGTGGATGACTTGCTATCATTGTAATAATTTCTACATGAATATTTCTTACATAGATCTTATAGTTTCACTATTGACCCACAGCCCACACAAATATGTATCAGGCATGCTTCTTCCAACAAATTATGACATTTTTTTCTTCCTTTAAAATACAACCCATTAATATCCTTTCTTAAGACCCCCAAAAAGAATAACAAATTATATTCCAAATTTTCAATCTTTATTTGTTTTCCAGTGAAGATTGGGGAAGGAGGCTTCACCATTTTCACACGCCCCCCTGCGCCAACCACAGGCTGACGTGTGAGGCACAAATGCATGTGTCATGCACACATTGGTGTGCCTGACGCGACAAGCCCAATAGAAATCGTACACATGGTACGCGATTTTAAAAAAAGATAGGAAGAAAAAGATGCATCTAACACAAGTGCACTAGGCGCAGGACTCTGTGTGAGTCACAAATCCACGTGTCAGACGCAAATTGGCGCGCCTGACACCACTCGACCAAGGCACTGAGCGCACGATAGCGTGCTAGGCGCACCGCCTGTGTTCAGCTCATTTGCCACCCTTTTTTCCTTAAACGCACTTTAGAAGATATTATTTATCTCTTAAGATCTGGAGATTGAGTTTTGTGGAATAAAAATCTGATTTGCATTTATTGGAATATTTATTAAAAATAATAAATAAATAATTGGGCTTTAAAAATATTTTAAATGGACTAAAAATATTTTATGGGTTTAAAATACAATTAATTAACATGAATAACTAATTGAGCTTTAAAATAAGATGTCAAAACACAGATTAAATTGATTTTGGGTTGGCTTTTCAAATTGTTCTTTGTTGGGTGTTCGCCAACTAATACCGGTATGTTTCATCTTTGGACCCTTAAATGTGAGATACGATTAGATGTCTACACTCACCATAGCACATATCTCTCATGAGCTTATCATAAGCTTTCTTTTGTACAATAAAGATTATAGGTAGAAGATCAATAAAAAATTTCATGTATAAAGAAAGAAAAAAGTCGAATTTTTGTTTACACATACGACGTTCTTAAAAGAAAATGCTGAAATAGAATTCACATCTCCTTTTTTGTCGATCGGACTTGTAACCATTGTCAACCTTACGGGCATTAACGAGCCGAATCGAGATCAAACCTGACTAGGCTTGGCTTGGCTTGGCTTGGCTCGAAAAGCTCGAAATTTACATTCAACTAAAGCAAGTCCAAATATTATAAGCCCAAATATTTTAGGAGGCCCAAATATTTATTTGTATAATAGCCCTATATCCAAGCTTGGGTAGCTAAAATAAATTATAAGCCACTTGTAAGAAAAACCAAACTCAAGTATCTCTTTTTATTGAACATTACCACACACCCTCATTATATTATTACGACGTGGGATAGCTGAAACTTAAGCTTGATGTTCAGTATCTCAAAGCTGTCTTTTATACAACAATACACATACACCCTCCTCAATTTTTTTTTCCGATATGGGATAGCTCTAATTCATACTATAGTATTACACGTCGATTTCAGTCATTTCATTGACTTAGGTTTTTTGTTCCCCAACATTGCACAATGTGGGAACTAGGAAGGCATGAAGAAACGATTATCCTCATCATCTTTATTATTGCCTTGTTTTTCTTTTTCTTTTTTTTTTGGAAAGGTTTTGTTTTTGCTTTTTTTTAGGTTTTTTTTAGTTTACAAGCAATTAAATTTTGGATTACTAGTGTAGTCTTAGAGACAAGACTACCATTTTTTTCCATAATTATTAATTATTTTAATCTATGTTAAACATTAATGAAATAATTTTAGTGATTTAAAAATTATCGAGCCTGTTCGCGAACTTTTGAAGCGAGCTTAAGGTAGCTCAAGCTCGGCTTGTTAAGGTCTCAAGCCAATCCCGAACTCGAGTCGAGCCTTCTCGAGACGAGCTTTGATCGAGTCGAGTTCGAACATTTTGTGAGCCATCCTGGCTCATTAGCACTAGGGCTGTGAAAAACTTACCCAACCCATTTACGGAACCCGAACCCGACCTGAAATAAGTGGGTTTGGGTGGAAATTTTTGACCCATTTGAGTAAATTAACATTACCCATTTAATTAAATGGGTTAGGTTAAGGTTGACATATTCAACCCAAAATTAACATGCTTTGACTGTTTAACTCATTAATATATAAATTTCCTAAAAAGATGTGTTAAAGTTGGTGAAAATTTTTAAAAATACTTATTGTTGAACACAAAAATTGAAAAGAAAATCTAATCATGCATACTTTTAAGTGAATTTATTTTTGAAAACTAAAAAATTTTAATAAAAATTTAATAGTAATAAATATGTAAATGGTTATATGGGTAAGTTCTTCAATAAATAGGTTGGGTCAAGGTCGAGTTTTGTAACCTGTTTAATAAACGAGTTAGGTTTGGATTGGAACATGTTCAACTCGTTTATTATTAACCTGAACCCGAACACGATCCTACCTAATCTGTTAACTAGTCCTAATTAGCACCCCTAGTCAATCTATTGTGTATTTGTGTGGCATGACTTGCTATCATTGTAATAATTTCTACATGAATATTTCTTACATAGATCTTATAGTTTCACTATTGACCCACAACCCACACAAATATGTATCAGGCATGCTTCTTCCAACAAATTATGACATTTTTTTCTTCCTTTAAAATACAACCCATTAATATCCTTCTTAAAACCCCCAAAAACAATAACAAATTATATTCCAAATTTTCAATCTTTATTTTTTTTTCCAGTGAAATCTTCACCATTTTTTCACATCTCCCCTCAATTACATCTTCCTAATTGGACCCAAAAAAAAATTACCGTTACACAAAACTAATAAAAATAAAATAAATTTAAATTGAATTACCCAAAAACATTGTTCTAACATAATCCCAAAATATTTTCCTTTTTTATCTCTCTTTCTACATTACATCATCCTGTCTTCTTTATCCAGCCGAAAAACTTCGTCATCTCCATTTTTTTCCACCCCAATTCTCTGTAAAAAACACACATATTTTCTTACCACGTGTACAATACCAACTTTTCCACCAGTTTCTCTTATTTTTCCAGAAGAGAAAAGAAAAATAGAGGGAGAAGAGAGAGAAAGGGGGGAGAGAGTGTATCCTCTTTTTCAGTCCACACTAAAATACCTTTTTTCCTTCTCCCTCCCATCATCTCATAGCTTCATCTAATGCAACAATCATTCTTATTTAATTATTCAAATCCCTAAATTTTCCCCCAATTTCGATCCGTATACATTGTCAATACATACTTCCCCAACTTCTTTTTTTTTTTTGGGTTGAATGTTTCTTGATTTGATCAATTCATCTGATTGAATTGAGGGTGTGTGTTAATTTTGGGAATTTCCTTAATTTTGAGATCGTAATTGATTGGATCTGATTAGGGTTTGAAATTTATCGGAAATCAACAAAAACAACCGTTTTGGGTTCGATTTCAGGGAAATAGCGCCATCCAATGGCGCTGTTTCGCCGCTTTTTCTACCGTAAGCCACCTGATCGGCTTCTCGAAATATCTGAGCGTGTTTTTGGTAAGTTGTTCATTTTCTTTTGTTTAATTGATCGTGTTTTTCTGGGTTTGTTTGGCTGAATTTTGGTAGTTTTTAAAGGGTTGGTTTGGAATTCGGCTAAAATGTTGGAGAATTTTAGATTTTATCGATTATGGAGCTGAAAAGCTTCCATATATGCTAAATTCTATGCAAAATCTGGGGGTCAGATATGTTTTCCATATCGGGTCTTCTATGTCATTGTCATTTTTGGTTGTTGGTGATTTTCGTTGTGATTGAATCTTGCATAATTGAGCTGATTTTTTTGCTTTCGTGTGATTTCTTGCTGTAAATGCTCGTTGTTTTAGCTAACAAAGAGCTTGTTATTGAAGTAGGGAGATTAAAAGGGTTAAAATATGCAGATTATGAGGTTTTTCAGTTGTTAGAGCTTGGGTCTTTTTATGTAGCTTTCATTTAAATGACCTTGAGTTAGTCTGGTATACTTAATTCTACTTAGATGAGGTAGACCCAGTGGGGGATCGAGGAATTTTTTAGACTGGGTTCAGAGACCTCAAATGCGCAAGACAAATTTATTAATACCTACAATGAAATCAGAAACCATAATTTGAATTTCAACTAATAAATCGAGGGTGCATAAGTGCAATAACAAGTTTTTTTGTTTTAAATATTACAATAGTGGCAATTAATTAATTTGAGTTTTTATAGCTCAAATTACATTACCACAATAAAATATTAGAACTTCACTCAAAATATAGCAATGTACTATTAGCTTTCTTATGCCAATCTAAATCCATCAAAAGTTATGAGGTATAGAGTTAGAGAGTTCGGGAAAAGAAATTGAGATAGAACAGAAAAGTCAGAAAGCTGTGAAGTCCAAAAAAGTGGGACAAAAAAAGAAAAAGAAAAAAAAGGAGTTCGTATAGGTTATTTGAACCCGTGATCTTCAGGGATGTATGTAAGCTTAGCACATAGAATAAATAATTAATCTCTTTTTTTGTTTCTCTTTCCTAATAAAAAAGCTGCAGTTTTCTTTTTCAAAAATTCACTGGGTTCAATGAATCCATCGATCCACCACTGTGTAGATACTAGATAGTAGATGGCAAGTTTTAGGAATTGAGGATGTTCAGCTAGCTTTCTATGCTGTTGAGCATGTTCAGTTATGTTTTGTTTCTGCTCCTGCAAAAAGTTTCTATTTAGTTGGGTTCTTTTGCTTTAATACAATTTTTAATTGCTTTACAGTGTTTGATTGTTGCTTCTCCACGGATGTACTGGATGAAGATGAGTACACGGAATACCTCGGTGGTATCGTAGCACAGCTACAGGACCACTATCCAGATGCTTCATTCATGGTGTTCAACTTTAGAGAAGGAGATCGAAGGAGCCATATTGCAGACATTTTGTCTGAGTATGATATGACAGTTATGGAATATCCTCGGCAATATGAAAAATGTCCTTTGCTTCCCTTAGAAATGGTTTACCACTTCCTACGTTCCAGTGAGAGCTGGTTGTCATTGGAGGGACAGCAAAATGTATTGCTGATGCACTGTGAAAGAGGAGGTTGGCCTGTTCTTGCTTTTATGCTTGCTGGTCTCCTTTTGTACAGAAGGCAGTATAACGGTGAGCAAAAAACACTTGAAATGGTGTACAGGCAGGCCTCAAAGGAGCTTCTTCAGCTTTTGTCTCCTTTAAACCCACAGCCTTCGCAGATGAGATATCTTCAGTATGTATCTCGAAGAAATTTAGGCCCTGACTGGCCTCCTTCTGACACACTGCTCATTCTTGACTGCTTAATACTTCGAGTCCTTCCTTTGTTTGATGGCGGCAAAGGTTGCAGACCAGTGGTTCGTGTTTATGGGCAGGACCCTTTAACAAAATCTAGTAGAAGTACTAAGCTGTTATTTTCATCCTTAAACACCACTAAACAGGTTCCGCACTATTCAGAGGTAAAATTTTGGCCCCCCCCTAATTTCAGATAGTGATTTAATAGGTTCAAAGAGCTAACCTTTGCTTATGATTGCAGACAGAATGTCTTTTGGTAAAATTAGATATTCGTTGTCGTGTTCAAGGTGATATTGTATTGGAATGCGTCCATCTATGTGAGGATTTTGTACGGGAAGAAATTATGTTCAGAATTATGTTTCATTCATCCTTTGTCCGGTCAAACATTTTGTCTCTTAGCCGTGAAGAAGTTGATGTTTTATGGGATGCAAAGGATCAGTTCTCTAAGGACTTTAAAGCAGAGGTAAGTCGTAAATGCTCTTTGATGTGACTTTTTACCAAAGTGAAGCGACGGGGGTTGAATGCATACTTATTATCTGTATCAGGTACTCTTTTCGGACGTTGGTGCAGTTCCAGTTGTATCCACAGAAGTAGAAAGTGATAATGACAATGAAACAGATAGTGCTTCACCAGAGGAATTTTTTGAAGCCGAAGAGATCTTCAGTAATGCTGTTGATGCCCAAGATGGGAAGACTGATATGGATCCCCCTTTGATTCATGATAGTTTTATTAGAGGAGGAGGAGGTGGCGGAGGGCGGAAGGAGGATAGAGAGCCTCCTGCATTTGTAGATTGTGCACCGGAAACAGGAGCTCACATACCAGATTCAAAAGTATTAGTGGAGCTTGAAGCAGTAAAGGATATAGGCCTGGATGATTGGAGCAAAATATTGCACCGGGATGTTGTTTCTGATCTTAATGCAGTCAAAGACATTCTTATGGATGACACGAATCAGAAAGAAGATGTTAAATTGGCCTTGGATGATATTCTTTTGGATGAAGGAAAACACAAACATTATGAGGTTTGCTATGATCAGAATGAAGACATAATTTTGGATGGTCAGGATATAGAGGCAGACACCATGACTTTGATTTCAGATACACTCATCAAGCAGAATATCGAGGTCGATCTTTTCGATAGCAGCATGGTGGAGCGGTTGGATACAAAGCAAATTGTTGAAGATGGGGAAGTGGAGAAGAGGTCAGATTGCAAAAGTCCGCAGTGTAAGTTGAATGGTGATGTTACTAAGCAAAAACAAGAGAGAGTCCTGCAACCTTCACCCAAAAGGCCACCCACATTCAACCAGAAGTCAGTTTCTGATTCAGCTTTGGTCAAGCTTAGAGGGAAACTGCAAGAGACAGCAGGGGATAAATCCGGCAAGCAAAAACTAACTGAGCATCGGTGGATACCTTCAAACAAAGGCTCTTACACCAATTCCATGCATGTGGCTTATCCACCTAACCGGGTCAACAGTGCACCACCTTCTCTAGGATGTACAAAAAATCAAGTGAAAGACCCTGGTGCTGTTGGCAAAGTGAGAGATCGTGTTGGCAGCTCTGATCTTGGATTTGCTGCTTCTGGTATTGATAGACGCCTGCATAAATTTCAGGATGTAAAACCTGTAGAATCTGCTAAAGTTTCTCACCGTGAAACTCCTGATGATGGGTCTAGCCAAGAAGTTTCCAGTTCTAAAGCCTCTTCTCTCGGTCACTCAGCTTTGGCTGCTCCATCCTCGCACTCTTTAGTAGAGTCTCATGAGCTTGAAAAAGAAACAATGGCACCCTCACCCCCATCCTCTTCCTCCTATAACCCAACTATAGAGGTGCTACCACAAGGAAGACCTCCGCCACCTCCACCCCCACCTCCTCCTCCCCCCGTAAGGCGGCAGAACATGCTGGCGAATGTCTCTGAATCTCCAGCTTCTTCATCATCATCAACATCACCTCTAAATTTGTCTGATATACAAAGTGTAGTTTCATTCATGTCTCAGGTTCCGCCACCCCCTCCTCCACCACCCATTCCTTCCACTCATTTGAGAGTTGCACCTTCATCACCGCCATTGATAACCCCATCCTCTGATGTGTTAGGAAGTCAAAGTCCATCTCTTCCACCTCCACCTCCACCTCCACCTCCACCTCCACCTCCAAGATTTGCTGCCCCGCACTCTACTTTGTCAACTCTGCCTCCACCTTCTTCACTTTCTCCATCACGCGAGAGGGTATCACCTACACCTCCACCGCCACCTCCACCTCCACCTCCACCTTTTGCTTCAAGTGGAAATCTAGCACCTTGTTCTACAAAAGCTGTCCCAGTAGCTCCTCCTCCTCCACCTCCACCTCCACCTTTTAATCACGCATATAGTACTCCATCTTTTCCTATTCAAGATGCCCCACAATATCCACCACCTTCTCCACCTGCCCCACCACCACCTCCACCACCTCCTCGTGGATGTGGGGTGGTGTTTGCTCCACCATCGCCTTCTTATAAAGCCCCTCCCCCTCCTCCACCACCACCACCACCACCACCACCATCGCCTTTTTGTGGAACCTCTCCTCCATCTCCCCCACCTCCACCACCACCACCTCCTGGGGGTAGAGGCCCCTTCTCACCTCCTCCTCCTCCACCACCTTTGGGAGGCCGAGTCCCTCCCCCTCCTCCGCCACCTCCCGGGGGCCGAGGCCCTCCCCCTCCTCCGCCACCTCCCGGGGGCCGAGGCCCTCCCCCTCCTCCGCCACCTCCCGGGGCCGAGGCCCTCCCCCTCCTCCGCCACCTCCCGGGGGCCGAGGCCCTCCCCCTCCTCCGCCACCTCCCGGGGGCCGAGGCCCTCCCCCTCCTCCGCCACCTCCCGGGGGCCGAGGCCCTCCCCCTCCTCCGCCACCTCCCGGGGGCCGAGGCCCTCCCCCTCCTCCGCCACCTCCCGGGGGCCGAGGCCCTCCCCCTCCTCCGCCACCTCCCGGGGGCCGAGGCCCTCCCCCTCCTCCGCCACCTGTCGGGGGCCGAGGCCCTCCCCCACCTCCGCCACCTCCTGGGGGTGGAGGCCCTCCCCCACCTCCACCTCCGATGCGTCAAGGAGGACCACCTCCACCTCCACCCCCTGGAGGTGGTGTTCCAGGTCCTCCGGCACCACCAAGACCACCAGGAGTTGGTCCACCGCCACCCCCAAAAACTACTCCTGGTGCACCTAGTGCTCCGCTTGGTATGGCTAGGGGTTATGGACGAGCAACACCAGGAGCTCAAATGAAAAAATCTTCACTTAAACCCTTGCATTGGATTAAAGTATCAAGGGTTATAAAAGGGAGCGTATGGGAAGAGTTGCAAAGATCGGCAGGTCCCCAAATGTACTGTAATCGTCTTTTTTTTTTTTTTATGAGAAATATCATGCAAAGTTTTCATTCTCCTACCATGTGTCAATTTTTGCTTTTGCATATTAAATGCCTTTGTTATTCATTTAAGATATTTAGAGGTCATGTATTTCTACCTTGTCTTTATCTTTTAAGTCTTCAAGATGGTTGATCATAATTCCCTTTTGGATGAGAGTTCCAGTTTGGATACTAGATGGATAGATCACGCACTTTTCTTTAGGGATGATGTTATTTTTGTTGCAGAAACACTGATGCCATTCCTTTTATCACAGTGCTGCAGAATTTGATGTGTCAGAGATTGAGAAGCTTTTCTCTAATCAAGTTGCAAAGCCTGCTGGTGCAGCAGGGAAAGCTAATGAAAAGAAGAAGGCTGCTGGATCCAAACCTGAAGTTGTTCACGTGGTAATTTAATAGAATCGTTAATTTATTAATTTTAATTGCTTTGTCTGATATCTATTTTTGACCATAACTGTACAAGCATCTGCACGATTGCTCTATTACACTTCTTGGAAATTTTGGGTTATCAGTTTGGACTTTGGAGGCTCTATTTCTGTTTGTGTATGAGTCACTTGTGCAATACATCACTTGTGGGATGATATCACTGTTACCCTCTAAACAGGATAGCAATTATCATTGTCCTTGTCCTATAATTGCCTAATTACATCTTTTGGTGTTCCTGGCAATGAAAATAAAGATCCAGCAATGCCGCAATGTGTCTTTGCTTTGTAAGATTTCCTTCTTTCTCGGTAATAAATTGTACAATCACTTACCATCATGTTTTTGAAGAAAGCTAATGAAGTATGCGTTTTATCTATTCACTCTACCTAGTTTCTTCATTAGTTCATTTGATATTTTTATGTAAACAAACGGTTGATAGATCTTGCTTCTCACTTTCTTAAGTAAGCTTATTAAGTTTTTTATATAAAATGGATTATAGCTATCATGTTCCATAATTAAATCAACAATGGAACTTCTATGTTATGTTGGTGTGGCTGCAAACTATTTTTTTTTTTTGTTAGGTTGAAAGGAATATGTTTTTTTTTTGTAATTCCTGAGATATAATTGGTCTTCATAATACTTGATATATATGATGAGAATAATCTCATGGTTTTGGGATAGCAAGTAATAGTTTTGGACGAGGCTGAAGGCTCATGCCAGGGGTGAATCTAGGATTTGACCCACTTGGGGTTCGGAGTCGTCCAAAAATAAGTCAAAGAGAATAAATTAGAAATTCCAATACATAGTTCAAATTTTGAATTGCAACTGGATCTAGGAATTAACTCATTGGTTTATTTTTTTCAGAAGACTATCAAATAAGACATATAATCGATCATTCTGTCTGACTATCTATTACTCTATCAGTATAGTGTTTAAAATTTTTCAACAAAATTATGATACACAGGTACCAAAGGATTGATAAATACTGAAAAATTAGGAAGATATTAATTTTATCAAATAAGATATTACTCTTTACAAACACAAAGTTGGAAGAAATTAAAACTTTAAAGTACAATTGTGAAAGGGATACCATTCAAGATGGACACAGAATCAAATTACCATTCAAGATGGACTATCTATTACTCTATCAGTATAGTGTTTAAAATTTTTCAACAAAATTATGATGAATTGCTCATCTTTTGTAATTAGCACTGTTGCAGTGCACATGAAGACATGAGCAAAAGATTCTGAATTTGTGATACAATTAGCAATTATTGCAGTATTTGGGTTTGTAAAGATACACAGGTACCAAAGGATTGATAAATACTGAAAAATTAGGAAGATATTAATTTTATCAAATAAGATATTACTCTTTACAAACACAAAGTTGGAAGAAATTAAAACTTTAAAGTACAATTGTGAAAGGGATACCATTCAAGATGGACACAGAATCAAATTACATATGTTTGAACCACTGAGCCAAGCAAGTTTGAGCCATATCTTATGACGCATTTTTCTTATAACCGGTTTTTATTTTTGATTTTCAGCCTATTTCCTTTATAATTTTTTTTCCAGATTTTTTTTGTGGGTGCGGTGGGTTCAACCTACTTTGGATCCACCCCTTGCTCACACCGTACCCACAAAAATAAATGGTAGATTCAACTCAATTGTGTACCTTGCAATTTGCAAATGACATCATGTTGTTCCTTTGAACCCTCAATTCATTTTTGTCTTTTCAGTATGTTATTCATCTCTTGTTTGCACTTATTGGGCTGGATATTAGGAGGCATTATTTTTCCCATAACAAGGAAGTGACTGAAATTTCTCATGAGAATTCATTTTTCCTGGTGTGTATATGTGATGATTGGTGAGAAAACTCCAACTTGAGTAATAGACGTGAATGTGTAAGGGACTATTGTTGTTGTTAGAGTACATTTGGACAGAATGATAAAACAAAATCATGTCACTGTAAAAACTGGGTGTTCAACCTTTCTGGTGCTCACTGTCTTTGCCTTTTGTTTTTTGCTTGTTATATGAAGCTAATTGTGATTATAATTTTAAATGATGCAGATTGACCTCAGAAGGGTTAACAACACTGAAATAATGCTTACAAAGGTTAAGATGCCACTCCCTGATATGATGGTATGATATAATTTTTTTCCATATGTCGCCAAATAGCGTTTAGTGATGCATTTTATTGTAATGGCTTTCCAGTTAGCAAGTTTGTGCTTCATGTATATTAGGAGAATTATGATCCATTATTTGAATTTGATATGTCCGTCTCTTGAGATAAATATATCCTTATATCTATCAAGTTAATTGACCGTATACCTACCATTCTATGTTGGTGTTAGGGAGGATTTAAACTTACTATTATTGTGTTCAAGTTTCTTTTTGCTAGTTGGTGATGTATGACATGTATCCAATTGAAATACCTGATTGTAGATAGAATTGTTGATAACATTCGACAACATTAAGGTTTTTCTATTGACTTTTAGGGATATTTTACATCTTTATAAGAGTAATCTTGATATGTACCAAGAAGTGGAATATCTTAGATATGTTACTTTTTGTCTAAAATATAGGTATAGACCAAATAAACCTTGACCTATTGTTATGTCTGGCACTCCAGTTGAGAATGCAAAGACTAACATGTTAGTATTCTTTGAGCTTGTGACTGAGGCATGTTGCATGAGGTTGATAGTAATTTTTTGCCTCTGGCTGATGAACACTGAGGGTTTGCAGCTTCTTATAGAATTGCAATTTTTGAATAGTAAAGGCTATAAAAACCGTTTGGAGATAAGCGGAATCATGGAATTCTTAGTCATTGTGTGGTGTATTACGTTTTCAGTTAAAGTTTCCCTCTTTAAGTAGAAGTAGGGAAAAGTGGAATATAAAAGTATTAGACTTTGTGGACCATGCTAGGCCTTGTTCTTTTCACCTTATAAACTAGTTTCTAGAAAGTTAAGTTATGTAAGGTCCAAGAAGGTCATGTAAGTTTAGATAAAGAAAAAGCTCAAAAAAGGGACCAATAAGTTTAGATAACTTCGATTCACAACTAAAATATGTTTAGATAAAAGGCTAGTTAGTTTAGTTAAGGGTTAGTAATATAAGAGTTTTTTCTGGTTAAAAGCATGACACCCAAGCATGTAATCTCATAGGTGGAAAGAAAAGCAAGTTCTTCAGTGTTTTTTTTATGCATGTACCTATGCCGCCATGCATGATATCCTACCTGCCGAATCATACCATTACCATTGGTTAACGTTTTGTTCTCACATCTAATGGTAATCCATGTGTGTGGTTTCTCAACATCTGGTGACATTTCTAACACACAAACTATTGTTATTGTTACTTTGTCGATGGATAAACTGTTTTGTTTAGACAAATGAATGATTTCTTAAGGAACCAAAGGACATGTAAATACCCATGATCGTAATTGAAAGCCAAAAGGGTAGTCGATGCGAAATAATGTGGCAATTAAGCTGTACATAATTCACACTGGAAGTACCAATTGAATTCTAGATAAATTCACGGTTGCGACCACACTAGCAGCCATTCGAACCACAGTACTTGTAAGTAAGTACTTTGGGAAATCCTTGTTTTTTACCCTTCTCAAAACCTGCATGTTTCACACCTGAACATTCATAAAGAAAAAATTGTATCTGTGCTGTCCTTGGACTTCATATGATGATAATGATAACCCAGTATACTTTTTCTTACTCCTTAATCATCTTGGGGGTACTAAGAACGACAATTCCCAAAAGATATTTAGAACAACATTTTGTACACAAGCAAATAGAACATGAGTGTTCAAATCAAGAACTCTATCTTATAGTACAATAACTCTTAAGATTTATATTGACTTATTCAACCTTTCTAGATTTTAAAGACCATCAATGCTGTTATGATGGCCCTCAGTTCCATTATTCTTCTAGCATATGTATACAACTAGTAAAATAGGTAAGCTTAGCTGCCAATCCTGCAATAGCTACTTGACTCTCTAGGAAAGCCTTCACTTGATGTGTGGCTTTAGATGTGAAACAAAATTTGAACTTGGATGAAATTTCAAATTTATATTGATATCATTGAGCAAATTGATTTTATGATGATTTAATTCTTCCTATGTGTTACGCCACTCTTAACTTTGGTTGATGAAGAGCTCCACAACCTTTGGATGACTAGTGGTTGATTTTATTGACAATTGGGATTGGGACACACTTTGCTTTTCATATTTTTAATATTGCTCTTTTGCGGCAGTTGAAAATATCCACATTGATTTTGCTAGAAAATATGCACCTCGCATCCTCATTTTTTAGCCAATGATGATTTTATGTGGCTACTTTCTTGTCTCACCTTCCTTAATCTTTTAAGGAACACTATTTGGGGGGAAATAGTTGCGAATGGATAAGTGTTTCAATTATTTACTCTTACTCATGCCACGCTAAGTGTGGGTGCTGCCTTGAATTTTTCTGCAGGCTGCAGCACTTGCTTTGGATGAGTCAGTTTTGGATGGTGATCAGGTGGAAAACCTAATAAAGTTTTGTCCCACTAAAGAGGAGATGGATCTTCTTAAGGTTTGATTATAGATTGGAATATTCTTGTTATGTTACATTGTTGGTGCTACTCTTCAGTCTTCATCACAATTATCTTTTTAAGGAAAAAGGTTCTTTTGCGTGATTAAAAATCCTCCATGCCAGAGTCTGATAAGTTTTTGCTGAAATTGTTGTTCTGACTTCTGACTGTCTTTGCTTGTCTTATAGAACTACCCGGGTGACAAAGAGAAGCTGGGAAAGTGTGAGCAGGTCTGTAAATATTCATTTCTGTCTGGTTATTAGAACTTTTCATGTATTGATTTCAATTTTTTGTTGTGAGATCTGTGCCTTCTTATTGTGCCGAGAAATGCTTTTTCTGAGTGATGGTGTAGTTATGTTTTTTGGCATATTAGTGTTGATCTGAAAATTCAAGGCCTGACTTAATGCAATGGTCAAAACCTGTTGCAAACACTCTCTTGCCATTAATAATGGAGAATGAAAAAATAAAATAAATTTGCATTGTTCTTTTATATGAATATTAAATTTCTTTCCCTGATCTTGGATATTTTCCAATGATTTCTTCTCTTTCCTTGGTCATTCGTTTTATTTCTGTGAATTTTACGCTCTTCACATGGGACACTTCTGATTTTTTTAATCTTTTTGAAGGGGGACACTTGTGATTGTTGGTTTTGCTAACTTGGATTAATTTTTGTTTCAGTTTTTTTTGGAGCTCATGAAAGCACCGCGGGTGGAGTCAAAATTAAGAGTATTTTTGTTCAAGATACAGTTTAACACACAGGTTCTTTTGTTTGGTGCTTTGCATCATAATTGCTCCATTCTGTGCATGCATTTGTGGCCTTTTTAGTGTACTGCATGAAAATTGTGTCATTGAACACCTTTTCTTCTTGCAGGTTTCAGAGTTCAAAAAGAGTTTGAATACTGTAAATTCTGCATGTGAGGAGGTACAATATTTGTGCAGTATACACTGTTGCCACTTGTTTACTGTTCTGGTGTATGTTCTGATCTCTCCTCTCATGTTTTCTTCTGTCAATTAGGTGCGAAATGGTGCGAAGTTGAAAGATATTATGAAGATGATTCTCAATCTGGGGAATCTGTTAAATTCTGGAACTGCACGGGGTATGAAAAGTTTTTTCCCTTCAAGATTGAATCAAATAATTATATGATGTATCATGTATCACAGGTTATACATTATCCTGCTTGGTTTTTGTGTATTATCTTCAATTTTTCTTCTTTCTACAAATTCAGTCTGTGATCTCTACGGAAAGGATATGACTTGTGATTAAGGCTTTCTTCTTTTCCTCATTCCCTTGCTTTTTGGCATAATGGAGGAGTGGCAATTTACACTGTTTTAGCCAGACTTGTTGAGAGTCTATTTCTCAGATCTTTCTGAGCATATCTACGATTATGCAGCCTCTTGATCTCTATATTTTAGAATATTACTGACATATTGGCTCTCAGCTTAGGGTTGTTTGCTGAGAGACCCCTTGCAAATCATCTCCCGTCTCCATCAAATTCATCAATATAATACCTACATGCTTTTCTTTTGCCTTCTCATTTAGTACTGTGGTTGATGTATATTATTGGACTACATGTGATGACTTGATGTGTTCTCTGTGAGATTATGTTAGTTTGATTGCATTTCGTACTCCAAGAATCAATGGTTTGCCGGACAAGTCATGGCACATAAAGCCCACCTTCTTATCTCCTTCCACTAATCACAAACTGTTCTGCTTCAACGTGTTTCTATACCTTTCATTATTGTTCTTTTAATCTATAAGGGGCTTAATTTACCATTATTGACAGGGTTCTCTTGCTTATATTTTGGTTGATGCTTGTACCATATATGCTATCAAATCTATGAATGTTAATCTGAAGCCTTGACCATAAGAGCAAGTTAAGTTCTTGGAACTAGGCTAAATAAGCTCTGTAAAATTGGTTGCTGTTTATTAAGAGCTGTAAATCTTTAGATAATTATTGACCTCTTCATGCAGGATCAGCAGTTGGGTTCAAGTTGGATAGTCTGCTAAAACTTACGGATACTCGTGCAACGAATGGCAGGATGACACTTATGCATTATCTTTGCAAGGTATGTCCTTGTTCTTTTGAAGTTTTATTTCTCTTTTCTTGCCATTGAAATGTCTATAGCTTGTTTATACTGAAATCCGAAATAGCTAGTCCTGCTGCAATCACATAGAAAGGTTTTTGTGCATCATTGTCACAGAATGAAATGTCTAATTTGGAGGGAGGGAGGGAGGGAGAGGGGAGGGGGGGAGAGAGAGAGAGAGAGAGAGGGAGGGAGGGAGGGAGGGAGGGAGGGAGGGAGGGAGTTATATGATGAATAATATGAGAAGTATTCTTTAGCTAGTTAGCTTTCGTTCATAGCAGATAACCGCACTTTGTTTTTTCATGTATAAAAATACAGTCTTTCTTGACGCGGAAGCTCTCCATATTGAGGCTTAATTAAAAAAGTCATTTTCATTTTGTTTTTCCTTTTGGTTTGTTTAATGCTCTAGTAACTGGTGAGGATTCCAGTTCACACTTCTACCCATGTCTCAAGAACAGTGCTGGACTAGGGTCCAATGGCCTCCTCCAGTCTGGGTTGTTCCAAAAATCCTATCAGATTGGTAATTGTGAAACCCAAGTCAAAATAATTGACGTTGACTTCCTGGAATTCGTATTGTTTCATCTTTCCTTTTAAAGGACGTTTCCAGTTCTTCCCTTCCCCATGTTTTGAAACTAGGCTGGACCAGTTGTTTAAGTGGTTTGGACCAGGAATGAATGATCGTCAGTCAGGTCTTACTACAAACCTAAATAGGAGGTGGACCAAATAATCCAATATGAGGTTTTTGACTTTTGCCTTGTGAAATGGTGGACATGGGGATTGCTATGAGATGAACCTCCTTGCTGTGGCTTTGAATCTACTGCTTAAGTGGTTTGCAACTTTGCAGCCCAGCTTTCAGCTGGGTGTGTTTGTGTTTTGTTCCTATGCTGTCTGTGATCTTTCAACCATAATAATAGGAAATGTAGGGATGAACCTCCTCTTCCGTATTCAACAAGTAATCATGCATTTGTGCTGACTGTCCTCTTTGAATCACTTTATAATACTTAATCCATTTTTTACTTATCCTAGGGGCTTGCATGTAAAGCAGTCCTTTCTGCTTTTTAATGTCTTGATATAAATAAAACTTGACCTTTCTTTTGCAAGTATAGCTTGGGATCATTGTAGGCAAATTGAGTTGTTTATTATATTGAACATCATATGTCTATCGCCATTATTCTGGAAATAATGGCTATTTGCTATTTAATTTGTTTGGATAACTTTCCTCGAATTCAGAAGTTGATTTTTTTAGTCATGTAAAGCTTAGTTTTAAAAAGCTCGCCTACGTGCTAGGCAAGTGGAGGCGCTAGCCAAAACGCATCCAACTAGTCAGGCAACGCGACGCACGAGAGGCGACGCCAAGTGCGCGCTGTTGCCGCCTTACGGGAGGCTCAAGGCGTACCACTTGGAGCGCTCTTGGCGATGAGGCGTGAGAGAGTGTAGGTCTGATTTGAATTTTTTTTTTCAAAAAAAGAAATTTCTCAAATTAAAGCAAACCTAGCTGTAACACCCCCAAATTACTCACTTTTAAATAAATAATTTAATAAATAATATTTGAGTAATTTAGGAGTATTACCGCCACGTGACTAACACGCTTTCGGCAACCAACTACTAACTAACCAAAATAACTTGCAGCGGAAGACTTTAACCAAAAATAATAATACTTCTTTATTAATAAAAGTAAATATTGTCTCAATACTCAAAATAAATGAAACACTCTAATCTAGGTGAAGATCCCTTCCTAGTATGCTCCATGCACATCCAAAATTCACCTGCAAATCTGCTTACCAAAAAGGTAAACAGGGCAAAGCCAAATAGGAAAAAGAAATACGCGTCAGTATAAACTGAGTATAAATGTACTAGATAAGTAACACATTTGTTAGTTCATAATAATTTTTTCTTTCGAAAACTCCATCACCAATAATTCAAGAATAACTCTTTAAGAATAACTATTTTCAAACACTTAATAATAATTCAAGAACAAAGAACAAACTCTTTCCAAACACTTGAATAATAATTCAAGATAACCTTTTAAGAACAAACTCTTTCCAAACACTTGAATATAATTCAAGAATAACTTTTAAGACAAACTCTTTCCAAACACTTGGATTAAAAATAATCCTGAAAACAATTCCTCTTCTTATCTCCCCTTCTATTTTGCTAAGTGTGCACACCCCCCAAGCTAGTCATCCCATCACGGAGCTATATCAAGGGGTAACTATAATTGCCAACAAGTGGACTTTGAATCTCTTGATATTAATCAAGCGGAAATAATAATAATATGACTTGTAAGTCATGAATAAACCTCCTTTCCTCATAAACAACTTTTTGAACATTCAAAGTTCATAAAAACCAATCAACCTTTCCTTGTAAAAATAATTTAATTTTCCAAAAAGGATAACAAAACTTCTATATATAAAATGATTGATAAAATCATTCCTTCTTTTCACTTTCAAGAGTGAATAATAAATATTTAACCATTTAAAAAATTTCTAAACCAATCCAACCATAAATCAATAAACAACTTTATCATATAAACCACATTTTAAAAGATCTAGCTACATAACGTACCTTGATCTTGCACAAATAATACTAGTATCTTCACTTATTCTTATACTTGAGCTTTCTCATAACCAACCAATAAGCAATTTCCACATGAACTTAATCATGAATTTAAACATGAATGACCTATCATGAGCATAATATTTTTGAGTAAGAAATATGAAAATATTTTTCTTAAACCAAAGAAATTGAAACTTGAATAAGAAATATAAAACTAGAATAGATAGAAGAGAAAGAAGAATTTGAAGTAGAGATATGATTCTTCAAAGTTTTGTGTGGAAAAGATGGCTAAGGTATGGGGTATTTATAGGAGTAGAATAGGTAGTACTTAATTTCAAAATTAAATAGTTTGTAACCTTCACCATAAATTAGGGATTAAACCAAGATTTGTAACTCCATCATAAATTTGGAAGTTATAGGAAAACAAAACTCCCCATTCACCATAATCCCGTAGAAATTATGGCCCTAAAAAAAATTTTTTTTTTTTTTTTTTTTTTTGGTTTTCTGAAATTTTTTGACTAGGATTTAATACCAAAAGCTTAACAAATCAATTTTGGCGCCATATTCCCGCCAAAATAATTAAAAATCATGAAATACTAAAATACCCTTTGCTTAAAATATTTATTTTGAAAATAATATAAATAAATATTTAATTATTAAATAAATACTAAAAATAGGGGTATTACAGTCTACCCCCTTAAAAGAAGTTTCGACCTCGAAACTTAAGACAAAAAGTCATAAACTTTCCAAAAACGGATTAAAATTCAAAATTGTAGTTTCTGACTCAAATGCTCATGTCTAAAATGCATATATGACTCAAAAATATGCTAAAATGCATAACTATAGTAGAAGCGCGAAACTCTATCGCATTCTACCCCCTTAAAAGGAGTTACGACCCCGTAACTCGACAACTAACCTCGAAAACAACGCCGGATATTTCTTGCGCATATCCGCTTAACTTCCCATGTTGCTTCCTCAATATGATGGTTTACCATAATACTTTGACTAATCTTACATCCTAAGTTGAGTACTTCTAACTTTACTATCAAGGATTCTTACAGTTTTTCTCGTAAGTCAAACTATCATCTAATTCAATGGCCTGGTTGCAGCACATGAGACACATCCGAAATATACTTCCTTAACTGAGATATATGGAAAACATCATGGACTCGACTTAAATCATTTGGCAAATCAACTTATATGCCACTTTTCGACTTCTTTAACACCTCATATGGCCCGATATACTTTGGACTTAACTTTCTTCTTCCCAAATTGCATCACCCCTTTCATTGGAGATATTTTCAACAATACCTTCTCCCCAACCTGAAACTCTTCATCCCTTCGCTTCAAATCAGCATAACTCTTATTAGCACTTGATCTTTTCTTGAATCACTTTCACCTTTTCGCCGTCTCTTTGAGGAATTCGGCTCCAAGCACCACAGTTTCACTAATATCATTCCAGCAGACTGACTCTACACTTCCGACCATATAAAGCCTCAAACGAGCCATACCAATACTTGCATGATGACTGTTGTTGTAGGAAAATTCTATAAATCCAAGAAATCTCCCACGAACCCTGATACTCCATAACACAAGATCGCAACATATCTTCTAAAGTCTGAATTGTCGTTCTTTGTCCATCTGTAGCCGATGAAAAGCTTTACTCATAAAAATTAGTCCCAAAGCCTTCTAACAACTCTACCAAAGTTGAATAAGAACTGTGAATCACGATAAAAATAATGTCCTTAGGCACACCATGATATTTCACCACCCACTTTACATATGCTTTAGCCAATTGATCCATCGACCAAGTATTCTTCATAGGTATGAAAGTTGCAGATTTAGTTAAACGATCTACCACTACCCAAATTGTATCATTTCCAGCCTTAGTTCTTGGTAATGCAGACACAAAATCCATTGATATAGAAACCCATTTCCAACTCGGAATATCCAGAGACTGAGCCTTCCCTTGCAGCCTCTTGTGCTCAAACTTGACCTTTTGGCATGTGAGACACTTAGCCACGAACTCTGCTACCTTCGCTTCATGTTTGGCCACCAGAACATTTGTTCATGTCCTTATACAACTTATCACCACCTGGGTGTACTGAATAAGGTGAGCTATGACTTCTTCCATTAATTTCCGCTTCAACTCTTCTCTATTACTTGGTATACACCACCTCTCCTTGAACGAATACTTCCATCATCGGCTATCTAAATCCGATCCTGACCATCCTGGATCTTCTCTCGAATCTTTTCTAATTTTCATCCTATCTCATCATAGATTGAGGGTTGAACTGACAAAGAACCCAACAATTCTTTAACACCTCCTTCTTCTAGTACCTCAATACATTTCGAAAACTCGACACATAACTGACTGGCAACACTATTACATTAACCGAATGACTCGACTTTTGACTCAATACATCAACAACAACATTAGCTTTCCCTTCATGATACTGGATCTCGAGATCATAATCCTGATCACTCCAACCACCTCCTCTGCCTCATGTTCAACTCCTTCTGAGTGAAAATATACTTTAAGCTCTTATGATCCGTGTACAACTTACACGTTCCCCATACAAGTAGTTCGCTATAACTTCAAAGCAAACACTATTAACTAATTCAAGATCATAGGTTGGATAATTCACCTAATATGGTTTTAACTGCCTAAAGCATAAGCGATGACCTTCCGGTTCTGCATCAATACACACCCTAACAAATTTCGAAGCATCACTATAAACATCATACTGCTGACTTTCATCAGGTAGAGCCAAAACAGGTGTTGTAGTCAACCTTTCCTTCAAAAAAAAAAACTTCCTCACACTCTGGATTCCTAACAAACTTACATTCTTCTTCATCAGGCTAGTCATTGGTCTCGAGATTTCGAGAAATCCTTTACAAATCTTCGATAGTAACCAGCTAACCCAAGGAAACTCCTTATATCACACACATCTTTGGTATTGGCCACTCGCGCACCGCTTGAATCTTAGCAGGATCCACTGAAACTCCATTCCTTTAAGATAACATGTCCTAAAAATGCAACCTCATCCAACCAAAACTCAACACTTAGAGAGCTTGGCTACAACTTATGCTCTCTTAGGGTGGACAAAACTTCCCTCAAATGCAGTCATGACTGCTCCTAACCTTCCAATATATCAAAATATCATCTATAAACACAACCACATATTTATCCAAGTATGGCCTGAAAATCCTATGCATCAAATCCATGAACATTGCAGGTGCGTTATTTAGACCAAATGGCATCACTGTGAACTCAAAGTGACCATGACGCATCCTAAACGCAGTCTTAGAAATATCACCCTCAACAATCCTCAATTGGTGATAACCTGACCTCAAATCTATCTTCGAGAAAATTCCCACTCCCTTCAACTGATCAAATAAATCATCTATTCTCGGAAGCAGATACTCATTCTTGATCGTCACATTGTTCAACTCCCGTAATCAATGCATAACCTCAAACTACCATCTTTCCTTTTCACGAACAATACGGGTGCATCCCAAGGAGACGAACTAGGTCTTATACCCCCTTTTTCCAATAACTCCTCCAACTGAACTTTTAACTCTTTCATCTCAGCTGGAGACATTCTATAGGAGCCTTTGAAATAGGTCCGGTTCCTGGCATCAAGTCTACGGTGAACTCAAGATCCCTAACCGGTGGCACACCCGGTATCTCTTCAGGAAACACATCAGGAAACTCAGATACGACTGGGATCTCCCTATTCTCATCTTCCTTTTCAATCCTCTGAACTCCACATAAGAATAACGGACACCCCTTCTTCACATAAGATTGAATTCTCATCGCAGACACTATCTTCATTCCCTTCTCCTTCCCAAGCTTCCTATAAGTCACCCTTTCTTTCTTGGACCAACTAAGGACACTTCTAGGCCTCACAATCAATCTGAGCCTTAATCTTCCCAACCATCTCATCCCCAAAACTACATCGAGGTCTGACAAGCAAACTCAACTAAGTCGGATGAAAGTTCACCCAACTATCACTAAAGGTACTTGACTATGCAATAGTACAATTAAACATTCCCCTGATGGCAATGAAATCTAATGAAATAACACTGGACTGCTTAACTGGAGCTTTTCTACTAAAGTGCTAGAAATAAATGAATGAGATGCTTCTGAATCAAATAATACTTTGACAGACAGAGAATTAATGGAAAAGGTTCCAACTACTACCTCAGAAACATTCTGAGCCTCACGGCGGTTCATGACAAAAACTTTATCTTTAGGCTCTGATACCACTTTGTAACACCCCCAAATTACTCACTTTTAAATAAATAATTTAGTAAATAATATTTGAGTAATTTAGGAGTATTACCGCCACGTGACTAACACGCTTTTGGCAACCAACTACTAACTAACCAAAATAACTTGCAGCGGAAGACTTTAACCAAAAATAATGATACTTCTTTATTAATAAAAGTAATTATTGTCTCAATACTCAAAATAAATGAAACACTCTAATCTAGGTGAAGATCCCGTTCCTAGTATGCTCTCATGCACATCCAAAATTCACCTGCAAATCTGCTTACCAAAAAGGTAAACAGGGCAAAGCCAAATAGGAAAAAGGAAATACGCGTCAGTATAAACTGAGTATGAAATGTACTAGATAAGTAACACATTTGTTTGTTCATAATAATTTTTTCGTTTCGAAAACTCCATCACCAATAATTCAAGAATAACTCTTTAAGAATTAACTATTTTCAAACACTTAATAATAATTCAAGAAAAAGAACAAACTCTTTCCAAACACTTGAATAATAATTCAAGATAACCTTTTAAGAACAAACTCTTTCCAAACACTTGAATAATAATTCAAGAATAACTTTTAAGAACAAACTCTTTCCAAACCACTTGGATTAAAAATAATCTGAAAACAATTCCTCTTCTTATCACCCCTTCTATTTTGCTAAGTGTGCACACCCCCCAAGCTAGTCATCCCATCACGGAGCTATATCAAGGGGTAACTATAATTGCCAACAAGTGGACTTTGAATCTCTTGATATTAATCAAGCGGAAATAATAATAATATGACTTGTAAGTCATGAATAAACCTCCTTTCCTCATAAACAACTTTTTGAACATTCAAAGTTCATAAAAACCAATCAACCTTTCCTTGTAAAAATAATTTAATTTTTCCAAAAGATAACAAAACTTCTATTATAAAATGATTGATAAAATCATTCCTTCTTTTCACTTTCAAGAGTGAATAATAAAATATTTTAACCATTTCAAATTAAATTTCTAAACCAATCCAACCATTAGATCAATAAACAACTTTATCATATAAACCACATTTTAAAAGATCTAGCTACATAACGTACCTTGATCTTGCACAACAATACTAGTATCTTCACTTATCTTATACTTGAGCTTTCTCATAACCACCCAATAAGCAATTTACCACATGAACTTAATCATGAATTTAAACATGAATGACCTATCATGAGCATAATATTTTTGAGTAAGAAATATGAAATATTTTTCTTAAACCAAAGAAAATTGAAACTTGAAACTTGAATAAGAAATATAAAACTAGAATAGATAGGAAGAGAAAGAAGAACTTTGAAGTAAGAGAATATGATTCTTCAAAGTTTTGTGTGGAAAAGATGGCTTAAAGGTATGGGGTATTTATAGGAGTAGAATAGGTAGTACTTAATTTCAAAAATTAAATAGTTTGTAACCTTCACCATAAATTAGGGATTAAACCAAGATTTGTAACTATCCATCATAAATTTGGAAGTTATAGGAAACAAAACTCCCTCCATTCACCATAAATCCCGTAGGAATATATGGCCCTAAAAAAAATATTTTTTTTTTTTTTTTTTTTTTTTGGTTTTCTGAAATTTTTTGACTAGGATTTAATACCAAAAGCTTAACAAATTCAATTTTGGCGCCATATTCCGCCAAAATAATTAAAAATCATTGAAAATACTAAAATACCCTTTGCTTAAAATATTTATTTTAGAAAATAAATATAAAATAAATATTTTATTATTTAAATAAATACTAAAAATATGGGGTATTACACTAGCCTTGAAGAGCCTAACTCGAGCAAAACCCCCAATATAATTGCGTTCATTTTTAAACCTAAATTGAACCGCCAAATTCTGAAGAAACTCTAGTTTGTGAGTGGAAAGCAATTGGCCACTGCTTCGTTGACCATGACAGACAACGCTGGCGAACATTCTCCGATACTTTCTGCAGGTGTTGGTCGCCGGTCAAACTTATTCAGGGCAGTTGTCTTGCTCTCTCTCTCCGATCTGCGTTTGGTCGCCTACGAGATGTGCACACCATCTCCTTGCGCCTCGCCTCGCTTTGGGCCTCAGATGTAAAGAGTATGAACTTTTAGGTTCATTTGGATGCATGCTTGCATATACTGAAGTTGCATGGGATCTGTGCCAGTATGCTACATATTCTATGTTTTCTGTAAAACCCATTAGCTGATTTTCATGAGAGAATAATAGTGGTTCCTACTGGTGTTGGACTTAGTTTTACACGCTGATATTTTATCAGCTGTACCATTGAATATTGATACCCGGATCGCGTGTCGGACCCCCATACCACGAAACAGGTCGCACGTTCCGAATCACGGGTGGAATGCGACCCAAATCGCTCTAGGTCACGACCCGTTTACTTAGACCTGCAACTCACCCGAGGATGTATGGAAAGAAGCCTGTGGCTCTGAGTACTCTTCGGAGACATGTATGTTGCCAGCTAAACAGGACGTAGAGGACAGAGAAAGAGAAGGGAGTGTAAAAGATATATTAATTGTGGGGGCTGTTAGTCTTCTGTAGCTCTAGCCCTAGGTTTTCCTCATCTTTTGCTGTCAACAGTCAACTCATAAATTAAAGGGATTGTAATGTGTGGGGCTTTACAGCTGTATTCAAATCGATTTCTTCTAACAAATAAACAAATAAGACTTTACCCCCACATACCTTTCTAGTTGCATTCTCTAGCGTTTAAGATTTTACATATCAATAGCTTTTTATATAAATTTTTCAATTTCTGCTGTTGATAAAGAGTTTCATATATATTTTATTTATTTCTTACCCTATCGTAACCGAAATACTAGGGGTAGCATTCCCCGTACCCATTCCTGTACCCTGTATCGATTTGAATTGCGTTCCATGTAACACTGATCTGTACAATCACATTGCTCTTTTTTGTTTTTTGTTTGTTTGTTTGTGTGTGTAGCTAAAACTGTGAGTTTTTTTTGTTTTTTTTTTTTTTTTTGTTTCTAGCATCTAGCAGAGAAGTTACCAACACTGTTGGACTTTCATGAAGAGCTTCTAAGCCTTGAAGCTGCAACAAAGGTTCATTGCATTTTGTTATTAGTTGTCACTACTTTATGATAAATCTTTGCATATCGGTTGAGTCACAACTTGTTTCATTTCAGATACAATTGAAGTCCTTGGCAGAAGAAATGCAGGCTATAACCAAAGGATTGGAAAAGGTTAAGCAGGAGCTGGCTGCATCTGAAAATGATGGTCCTGTTTCTGAGGTTTTCTGCAAGGTACTGATCTTGTGTGTGTGTGATAGTTTTATTGCTCTACAGGATATGACATCTGTTGCATGTCTTTGATTTACTTTTTGCCATTGTCCTTGGTACTGTTAGATTTGTTTCTTCGGGTGTTTCTTTTACGTCCTCGTTTTTGCAGGGCTGTAACTTCTATTTTTTTTTTTTTGGGGGGGGGGGGGGTTGTTCTATTTGGAATGGAGTTGATTTCACTCCTTTGTTTTATTAGCCTTTTTTCGCTGAAGTCTGACAGTTGATAACCCCCTCAGCCCTTGGAAACTCAATCTTACCTCACCCCTCAAAAATCTAATTCATAAGTAATACCTCCCAACGACTTAAGATAGAGATAGAGAGAGAGAGAGAGAGAGAGAGAGAGAGAGAGAGAGAGAGACTTGGTTACGTCATATTTCTTATGAACTGTCATAGCTAAGCAGACATTAGAGGAAGAGGAAGAAGATTAAAGATTCATAATCTGGGAAATTATAGCATTTGAGGATAAATGCAATTCTTTGAAAGCTTGTTCCCTCACAAATTCTTACAGAAAGGAACACATTATTCAACTAGATTTTCTCTCTCTCTCTCTCCTCCTATGTCTATAGGAAATCTGCTTCTCTTTTCGCACTTTATACTCTATCCCATCTATTGTCTTCCTCAAGTTACTACTAATTATTTACTATGCAACTTACTATACTACCTTCCGTTAGGCCAGGCGGCTTAGGTCATTGCATTACCAGCCACCCGAATTTCCACCTTGTCTTCTAGGTGGATAGTAATCGATGCTGAACTTCCGGCCTTGACAACAATGGTTTCTAAGTTTCCATCACTTCAATGCGTTGGAGCCCCTTGTTGGTGAGTTCTCTGGCTTCTTGTGGTGGTTTCACCCGAATTTCCACCTTGTCTTCTAGGTGGATAGTACTACTGGCTTTATGATCCTGGAAGTTTTCGTGGGAAGATATCAGGGAGTGCGGTTCATTTTGGTGTGCAGTTGAAAGACAGTAAGTTGACTTCGGTTTTGATAGCTAGGTGCACGTAATTACAAGTGAGTTGATCTATGAACTTGGTCAACAAATTGGGTTTTAGAAACTAGGTTAAGAAATTGGGTCTTGAGTGAGTAAAGCCAGACAGAGGCTTTCGGGCTGAAGGAATGAGAAGAAAAAGTATGTTCTAAAAATGGGGTGACTAGGCATGAAATGGGTTGTTTTATGAGTGAAGGAGTGGAGAAATTGGGATTTGGAACTGGTGCAAGGGAAGTGGGCGACAAATTAATGAGCCCAGCAAAATTTGTGCCTCATAAAGAAACGTACAATTTTTTTCCTGAAATTGTATCCCATTCCATGACTAAACCAAGCAGTACGAGTAGAATATAATTCATTCCTTAATTGAACAAAATGCATTAGTTAGTATAGGATTTTTGATCCATACCTCCTTGAAATTGGTTTTCAATCCATACCTTCTTGGTCTAGGTTCTCAATCCAAACATCTCTTATTTTTCTCTTATGTTAATGGATGTGAATTAGACTCGTTGGTTTACCCGTCTTTAGTGTCGACATCGACAGGGAACAACGGACGAACCTGGGTAGATGAATTTGGACTCGGCGCTTCCTTCTTCCCCTGGCAGCCATTTCTGGAGGTCGAGTGCTTTTCGCGTTTTTCTTCTTCTCTCTCTCTTTTTTATGCGTTTCTTTTCTTTCTCTTGTTTCTTTGAGTGCCTTTCTCACTCCCCAACTTAGATAGGTACTATTTATTACTTTTGCTAGGGAAAGTTGGTATTCGCGTGGGCTTCAACAAATAACTTGGACATGGACTTGGACTTCTTATCTTGTGTGGGCCCACTTTTGGGAAATACTTTCTTTATATTATTACTGTATGTGTATTCAGTGTTACCTAATTCACCTTTCGAATTCGCCAATTCGCCCAAAATGGGTAAAAAATGAACTAAAACCGCCCATAATTCGCTTTTCTCAATTCGCCAATTCGCGGGGGAATTAGGTAACAATGTTTGTATTTCCCATGCAGTCAATATATTATTCATTTTCCTATACTAAATTTGAGGAACTGAATAAGTATACATTTTAGCAAAAAACTGTAATTTTATAGCTATTTATTGCTTATATATTAATAGAAAGAAAAGCATATTTCCAAAAATTTAAATTTAAAATTGACTACTTAAACTGTAAAAATTATCGTGTCCCTGAGTCCAATTTTTAAACCTTCTAAAACATGTCTCCGAATCCTTGATTTTGAGATATCGAGGATCTGACACTCGTACCCAAGTCCGAGCATCATAGGTTAATGTTTCATTACACTTTTTTTCTTCTGGTGCTGTCATGTGGAGGTTGTAAAAGTGCCACTAAATGTTAGTAGGATTCAATGGTTCATTAGTGTCACCATACTTCCACATGCATCTCCTAAAATCTTGTACCAGTCCACAACGTAGCAAAATGATACCAGATGGATGGAGTTAGGCTATTAGTTATAGCCTATAAGGATCACAACTTCTCTTGGATAGTGTTTTGTATTGAGTAAAAATTACATTCAAGAGAAGAACTACGTGTATCATGTTTCTAAACATGGTTAACAACGTGACGACGAATCCCATCTAACATTTGTAAAAGGAACATAGCAATATAAAAGAAAACACAACATAACGAAAATAAGAGTGAGTTGTGTCGTAGCTTTCCTCTGTTTTCCTTTAGTAAATTGACAAGTGTTGGAATGTGGAGTATCTGATGGGGACGATGTGTTGGGTTGTCCAAAGTTTTGTGTACACAGGGTAAATTTGAGTGTCGAAGTAGCATAGGCTATTGGATTGTGACACTGATATTTTCAGCTGGTTAATGCTGCATTTTGATGGATGAGATTGGCTATAATTGAATTTGTTCTATAATTGTATAACAAGACATCAATAATTAGAATTAATTTTGCTTGGTAATGGTGTTATCTTTCTTTGTGCCCTTTCCTGAGGGAAGCTTCTCCATTTTCTTATCAGATAGTCAAATGAGTTAGCTCCTTTTCCATTTAGAACATGCTTAATTTTTGTGAACAGTTGTTCATTGCTTATTCTTGGTTTCTCCTTGCTGGATGTGATTAGTTCTGTGTGAGGAAACTTCTTAGCTCGGGAACACACCTTATTTTATTTTATTTTCCTTCTATAGAGACTAAAGGAATTCGTTGGCGCTGCTGAATCAGATGTGGCATCTGTGATGGATGTTTACTCTGTAGCGGTAATATTCCTTTTAACTTCAATTTGGATTGCTGCATATATTCTTCTTCTTCTTCTATCTAACTTATTGTGAGACAGGGTAGAAATGCGGATGCACTTGTCCTCTATTTTGGTGAAGATCCTGCTAAATGTCCTTTTGAGCAAGGTATCTCATTGTGTAGATTATATACTATTGTTTTATAGAGCTCCTAGTTGTGTGCTTTCTTTGATTTTATTTTTTGTTAAAGGCTCAAAGAAAATAGCAGAGTATATTTTTATTATCATGTTCTCAGCTTTCCACAGTTGAGCCAAACCTTTTATTTTCTTCCCTATTCAACAAGTTTTATTTTTTTCTTGTTGGGTGAAGACTTTCCTATAGAGAACGTGTTCTGGTGTGTCAGATAATGTGCACTCAATTTCATAGTGTTTGCAACTTAGTCCCCTTTAGTCTATCCCAAAAAATATGCGTGGTCTTCATTTACAACCCAGTTATTCTCTTCTACTTCCCACATGAACTTCTATTAATTGCATGCTACTCACAAATAGCATTATTAACAAATTAACAATACAAGGATGATTGTGAGTGGATATACTGCAATTTTGACTCTTTTTCTTCATTAATGATTTTGAAATGGTTGCAAACAATCTGGAATAGATGGAGTATGTCTGTATGTGTGTGTGCATATGTATGTTTCTAGCTATTGCTTTATATACCTTACAATATGAGGCAGTTGATATAAATTTAGAGTTAATCAAGGGTAATTGTGAGTGCAAAATTAACAATGCAAGAGTAATTGTGACTTCATATACTGCAATTTTGACTCTTTTTCTTCGTAAATGATTTTGAAATGGTTGCAAACAATCTGGAACAGATGGAGTATGTCTGCATGTGTTCGTGCATATGTGTGTATCCAGCTATTATTTTATATACCTTACAATATGAGGCAGTTGATATAAATTTAGAGTTAATCATTTCAGAAGTCTTTAGTAGCTCAAAATTATCAATTTTCATGCTGATGAAGTTAGCCCCTCGAATGCAGTTGCACAGACTCTGTTGAACTTCACAAGATTGTTCCGGAAAGCACATGATGAAAACATTAAGCAGGCTGAATTGGACAGGAAAAAGGCTGAAAAGGAGGCCGAAACGGAGAAGTCAAAAACAGCCACTCCGTCAAAGAAGAGTGTAACGTGATGCAAAGATGGCCGTTATCTCTTGCAAAAGCCCAGAGTCCCACTGTGGTGAAGGTCTTGTGTCTCACATACACAAAAGCAAAGTTGAGCTTTTGTCACTGTTTGTGCTGATACTGAAAAATTCTTCGTGGCGAAGCAGAACGAGCTGCAGTCGAGGCCTTGTGAACCTGCGGACTTTTTCTGTCCGTGAAGAGCTTGAGTATGTTGAATATTGATGCCATACAGTCCAGTTAATGCGGTTGTGGGTGATTGGACTGTCAGACATGTATCATCGCAGACACGCTAGTCCGCCCATGTGGATTTTTATGCCATGAACTGTTGAAAAATGGTCTGTAAATGCCTGCTGAGAAAGCACAACTGTTATGACATGCCAAATTAATCTACTGGACTCGATGCTGACTTACCAATCGTTCTACAAGTGATTGAGGCAGCAATTTCGATGTTGAAGCGATACCCTCAGGATGGTGATCTCCAAAGCTCACCCTGTACCATGCCACCTTGTACAAAGCTCTAACCTGTAGGTAGGTATGTAATTTTTTTGTAACATAATATATTTGATTTCTTTTGGTTTTTTCCTTCCATAAAATTGGATAGGAGAAGCTAGGATAAAAGGTATAACCAAAAGTTTTGTATAGAACTTTAGGGTGTTAGAAAGGGAGATAGGAGGTGAGTGATTTTGGTTATATTTTTATTCAATGTAATTGTAATGCAAGGAGAGAGTAGAGTTGGGAAATGGGAAATCACTTGTTCGGTCGATTCAAATAATTGCCTACAGGACCGAGATGATAATTCTCTATTCGTTCTGCAAGTTCTTTCATAATCCCAATGGAAAATTATAGTGAAAGATATTAGTGCCATCAAGGCCTTGTTTGGTTTGTTAGAAGTGGTCATTGGATGTATTATTGATTGCTGCTTTAAGAGCTTGCTGATATATTGTGGTTTGCTTTGGTTGAATCATGAATGAGTCGCTTTTTCTCTACTTTTTTGTTTTTTCTCTACTTTTTTGTTCCCTTGGAAAAAGAAACAAATTATAAGTTCTTAGGGCTCATGGGCACTAAAATTTTCTTGGAAGAGAGAATGAGACTGTTGTTTCGTTAGGAAAATTCGATGACAGACGAAGATGCTTATTTTACCGACTTTTGACGGAAAAGTAGTCAAATGAACACAAATTTGGGATAAAGCAAACAAACCAATTTTTCCTTGTGTTGTGAAATGGGTAAATTGTAACCAGTTACAAGCAATCCTAATACTAACTTATTATGCACTGAGTTGATAATTGATGAGTTATGTAGATATATAGTGAACTTATACACAATATAATGGATTTTATTAATGGAAAACATATAGTGAAATTATTGCATATCGGAGGACTTAATTTTCATGTTTTAACATGCAGGAAGATGTAGGTTTATATCGTGACACGTGCTTTACCATATAGAAAGATGAAGTTTGTGCATGATATAGTGAGTGTTTGAATGATATAGTGAGAATATGCATGGTATAGTGAGTGTGAATGATATAGTGGAATGTTTATAAATGATGTAATTTATGCCCGACATATTATGATTCTTCATGATATAGTTAGTTTTTTCATGATATAGTGGATTGTTTGAAAATGATGTAGTTTTTGCATGATATGTTAAATTTTGTATTTAATGAGGAAGAAATGAAAAGAAGTCTAGTGAAGCCATTGATGGAGCTCGTGTATAGCAGTATAGGTTGGTATAGGAGATAGGAGAGAGAGAAGGAGAAAAGAGAGTACAAGAAGTAGAAGCAAGCTATTTATAGGACTTAAACCTATTAGCTGAACTTATCAACGGAAGAGATTGCAGAATTTGTGAAAATGAAGGATGTTGCACAAGTTGTGTGGCTAAGCCTGCGTACTCATGCTGCTTGTCTATATTTCGTGATGAGAATATGAGATCCCGTGCATTCAGTAATAATAAACCATGCATTCCAACATTTTGAGATGCCTAACCATATAACTAGTTCAGTATCAATACCGAACAAATTGACGGTGCAGGGAAGTAATAGAAATAGACTCTGTCTACCAACACCAAACTCAAACTGATTTTAGGAAGTCAATACCCAGCTATGTATCCTCTAACATGCCCTTGCAAGCTTGGAAAGGTTGTAAAATAGTCCAAGCTTGATAAAACAGAAAAACCAGGGACAAATCATGAGCAGAACCATATACTGCACCAAGTTTAGCATCCCAGCTACCCAAAAAAAACCATCACAACTGCAACTACTAAGTCACCAAAGTACCATTGAAGAAGCACTGTGCAACTTCCTGTCAATCATAATGCTGCTGCAAATTTGCTACATTAGAGATCAAAATCTGCTGCTGTCAGTTTGAACACTCTCACCCACCACAACTGTACCAATTGAACCAATAACGAACAATTCCTATCCTCCAAATGTACACAATTTGAACCAAACACCTATCACAAAATATACCAGAACTGCAATTCGAGATGTAGAACATGCCCCCCCCCAAACTTGGAAAGGTTGCATAAGATTTCAAGTTTGAAAACAAAAAACAGAGGTGTGAGACCATCTTTACCAAAGACCAAGTGAAGTACTCTACTATGATAAGAAATTAGGTGTTGTAACCAACCAGCAACAACAGGAACACAACACCTAACATTACTTTAATATCAACCACCACGACAACCTTAATACCAACACCAATCCGCCATTGAAAAAATCTGCATACTCAAAATTATAGCACTTTGTGTCATTGAGATGAGGGAAATATTGAAAATAGAAAGAGAAGAAGAAAAATGACACGAAGTGTGTTTAAGAATTTGAGGAATGGAAAAGGAAGGCGGAAAAAGGTAGAAAAGAAAGTATCAAAACAATTTGAATTATGATTTGAAAAACAACCAATCTTTGGGTCAATTGAGAAGTGATGTCTATGGATCATTAATATACAATATGAACAGGAATTATTGAACTTAAATTAGACCACATTGGATCTTTGAAACTGACCACTTTGGGACTTAAAAACTGACCACTTTGGATCTTTAAATTGATCATCCTTTGGGTCAAAATAAGATCACTATGAATCTCAACAAAACATCTCAAATGGGTCATAAAAAGGCCTCTAAGGGGCACAACAAAAGACCTCTATGGGTCACAAAATCAAACCACTATGGGCCTCAATTCTGACCTACATGATCATTTTGGCTCATGAAGAAATTGAGGTTAGAGTCATAAGACTACAGGTGAGGTTAAAGTCATAAGACTATCAAGAATTTCAAAGGTTAAAGTCACAGGACTATCAAATTTAGAATCTAACAAAGTAGGCTTTGAGCAAACGACATCATAGTGGCTCTTAGAACAAAACAGAGAAATGATCACTCAACAGGGATCACAGAGAAAATTAAGAGAAACAATTCAGTAGATAAACTTAATTCAGATGATCAAAAGAAGAATTTCAGAGAAGGAGAAGAAAAGAAAAAGAAACCCAACACACCAGAGTATGAAGAAAGAAAAAAAAAATAGGAATAGCTGATTCAAGAAGATATGTGAAGAATTTATATACGAGTATGCAGAAGATATGTGGAATGAGAGAGAGAGAGAATAATTAAAAAAAAGGGAAAAGATTGTAACACCTCGACAATTCTCTATTTTCCAAAATACCTTTTAAATATAAAGCTTAGAGAATTATCAAATCATTATCGCCCGTGTGATAACGTATCGGCTTATTCAGAATTTTGCAGCGGAAATAATAAATAACTTTGAAAATAATAACTAAGTCAACCAAAAGTCAACTCCAAAACCAAACTAAATTCAAACCAACATAAAGTCAAACTCCAACTATAAATTAAAATTTAACTATAATATTAATAAAGTCAACAAAAGATCTCCGCGAAATCCTGAACCCATGATGCATTATCTTCAAACTTGAAATGGATGATCCTCTATTGATCCTTAGAGATTGCTCATAAAATGGGTCATCATCACAGGATAAATAAGGAATATCCATGATCAAACATACACACACGAAGCACGTAATCAACAAAGCTGAGTACTTTATAGTAAAGAAATATATAACCTAACATGATACTAATAAACATTAAGGTGATAAAATAATGATATACTAACATAACATACTACTTAAATATTAACAAGTCTTTTATTAATTCCTAAATTGATTATTAGCCTAAAAAGGAAGAGATATTACAAGCCTTCCCCTACGATCAAGGTTGTTAAGCAGGATTCCAGGTAACGTATACTGCTAACACCCACACTCCCCTTCCAACTACGTTTATGGTGCTTTTATATAATGTTTATGCTATGTTTTATATGGTGTGCGGGATATGAAATGTTTGACTATGAAATGATTTGATGATGTTCTGAAATGACATTACTATGATTTCTGAAAATTACTCGAAAGAAACGAAACATGATAAATGAAAGTGAAAGATGATGAATGGCAGTACTATGTTCTCTGGGCCGTGCACATGTCATTCTGTTATCTGACGGCAACGCCACCTTCTGATGGAGGACAACATCCTCGGTGGCACCCTCATTATGACATTATATGTCACCTTCTGATGGGGGACAATATCCTCGGCGTCTTTGTCTGCATTATATGCCACCTTATGATGGGGGATGAATATCCTTGGTGGTTTTGCCTTTTGTTATGATTATGGCATTATATGCCACCTTCTGATGGGGCAATGTCCTCGGTGGCTTTGTCTGACATTATATGCCATCTTCTGATGATGGGGGATGCATATCCTCGGTGGCTTTGCCTTTTGTGAATACTGGCATTATATGCCACCTTTTGATGAGGGATGGATATCCTCGGTGGCTTTGCCTTCTGTTATGTTCTATGACATTATATGTCACCTTCTGATGGGGGACTTATGTCCTTGGTGGTTATGCCTTCTGTTGTATTCGCCGAGTAACCAAAAGGAAGTTTTCTAATAATGAAATGTGATAATGGAGATTATATTAATGAACACGACTTTTAAATTCCTGATTCAAAGTGTATGTTTATGAAATGGTTTCACTATATTCTCTTCTCCCTGTTTGCAAATAAAATGAATTGAAATGAATTTACGTTGTTAGAGTAGTATGTTACTGAGCCTCGGCTCATGACGTTTTGTTTTTCTGTTTTAGGTATGTATACGAAGATGGAATGACATAGCAGTGAGGATTAAATAACTTTAATTCATGCGACTATGACGGTTATGTAATCCAAGTTTATGATCACTAAATTACGCAACATTATGCTTAAGCTATCTATATATATTTCTAGAATTACTATAACTATTATAGAGGTTAAGTTATATGAAAAAATGTTGCCTTGTACTTTCCTGTGTGGAGAGTACGGAAAAACACACCGACTAAGCTAGGAAGGTCTTCCGCTGCTAATCTTTGTAATTAATTAACCTAATAGTGATGCTTAGAAGTCGAGGCGTTACAACCTCCCCTTAAACCTCAAACTCCGATCATCATGAATCTTAAAGTCGGCTTCTTTACTTTGCTTCATTTTTCTCCTTAATCTTATCTAGGTGCTCATCCCCAACTAGACCCCCTTTGATCTCGTCGAAAACTGACAACCCCAAAGATAAAGCACTCAATCTTGCCTCACTTTCCCCAGGATTAAAAATTTCTAGGCTCAACCTTTGCATATCTCGACACAACTCCTCAAGGACTATCACGGTACTCACGCATGACTCGACTTTCTACTCAAGGGTTCAATAATTACATTTGCTTTTCCCTCATGATACTGGATGTCTAGGTCATAATCCTTAATCAACTCCAACCATCTTCTTTGCCTCATATTCAGGTATTTTTGGGTGAAAATGTACTTCAAGCTCTTATGGTCGACAAATATCTTACAAGTTGCTCCATAGAGGTCATGTCTCCAAATCTTCAATGCAAACACTATGGCAGCTAACTCTAGATTGTGGATAAGGTAATTAGCCTCATAAGGTTTCAGTTGACGCGACGCATACACAATTACCTTCCTATTGAGCTGTAACACACATCCCAAACCATTCTTCGAAGCATCACTTTACACCTCAAATCCCTCATTCCCATCAGGTAGGGTTAAAATAGGTGCAGAGGTTAAATGTTCCTTCAAAATCCGAAAGGTTTCAAGTTAGTCATAGGTCTCGCTATCTTCGAGAAATCTCTCACAAATCTCCTATAATATCCAGCTAGACCTAGAAAACTTCTGATATCTGACACATTTTTTGGAGTTGGCCACTCACTCACAGAGACTCCATCTTTAGACACATAGTGTAATACCCCTATTTTAAAGTGTATTTTATTAAGCGCTAAGTATGATTACTAGCCTTATTATATAATAATATTTCTCGAGTTTATTTAAAAGAAATTGAGTTGACCATGCAATTAGTGAATAGCTAATATTCTTTATTTAGCTAAACTTGTAATATTTTAGTGGAATTACTTTTAATGTAAACTCTTAATATATAACTTATATTTTGAAAAGGAAAATATATGTTTTTTTTTAGATATATACATGTATAAGGAGAGAAGTTTAAGATAATTGGACCGAATAAATTAAAAACAAAAGAAAAGAAAAGAAGAGAGATAAGTGTTAGTGAGTGAGGGTGTGTGTGTGACTCACCTTCTAAAAAAAAAAAGGGAAATAAAGAATAAGAGGATTCACTCCCCTGGTAACACAATATAACTCATGGAAATGTAAAGAGAATAAGGAGAAGGAGGAAAGGGAAACAGGGAGGTTAGGGAAGCAGCGGAGTGGCGCACGCACGAACAGAAAGGAGGGTCTCTGGTGGTATCCGACCAGTGCACAACCACCTGGTGGCTCACAGACAAAGCAGTCGCACGAATTGGGGGGATAGCGGTTAGTGCTTTGGTTCGTTTTGTACATTTAAGAGTGTGATTTAGGATCGATTTCCAAGCTATCCTTCATCCCTAATCTTCTTTGTTTGTGGGTAAGTTGAATTCATGGTTTAATTTCAGTTTTTCTCAAGTTTATAAAGTTAGGGTTAATTGAATTGGGGTTTTTGATTTTTAGAGTTTGGGTGTGGAATTTATTGAGTTGAATGTTCATTCATGAGTTTAATAGTTAGTTTAGAATAGTAGGAAGCTTGTTAATGTTCAAGTGAATATAGTGTGTTGTAATTCGTAGAGTTACCATATGCGTTTTTAGGCAATTTACGGACATTTTTAGCAAAAATACTATTTCACAAAAGTTGTTCGTATTGAAATCTTACTCAAGACAGGTTCAAGAAACGCTTGATTTGGACTTCGTAGGAGAAAGTTATGCTCATATTAAGTTTCTGTTCAAATTTCATATTTTATATAGTTAATTTTAAAACTCTACGTTTTCATATAATTGTTTCATAATGAACTTTTGAGTTACCGTATGAACATATGATTCTTTGATGTTGATTTTATATAAAGTAAGATGATTTTAATTAATTTGATAAGGGTTTTAGTTAGACGGTTTGAGTTAGACGTTAGAACATGAAAGTCATTTATATGATAAAAGAACATGATATGTTTGTTTGATGTTTTATGTGAATTTAGGAAAGGTTGATTGCTTTGTGAACTAAAGTTAGTTGTATCCAAGTCTTTTATTACTTACGAAGTACACACATTTATATTGTAGCTTTCGGTTTCACTGAGGAGTCGTTTAGACCGAGGTAGTTGTTTAACTGTGATTCAAAAAGGTAAGGTTTCATATTCAGAACTTTTATAGTTTACATTATAAGTCCAAAGAGGTATGATTTCTTACTTAAACGTTTTGTAAGGTTAAAAGGTAAGATTTCTTATTAAGACGTTTATAGTTACGAGAAGAGTTTTATAAAAGTTTTAAAGTCATTTTGATTGAGTTTCTTCTAAAAGATGGGAGTTTAGTTTTAAAAGTATCTTTTATAGTTTACAAAAAGTGTTTTAAAAGGGTTTTTATCTAATCTTTTTTGAGATTGGTTTGAATGGGAGGATGCTCCTCCAAAGATAGAAAGTTTGGTTTCCGAACCGCAAATGAAGGAAATATTATAGAAAGATATTTCGAATAGTTTTTATGTTTGCAAAGTTATTGGATTGCCTATGTGGTATCTCTAAGAATAGTTTTGTGTTTTCAAAGTTGTGGGGATTACCTTAAGTGGTATCTCAAGGAATTGGAACTTTGTCGAGTTTGTCTCGGCTGTACAGATATAGAATAGAATAGTTGGGGTGCGTTGATCAATACCTCGGACTTAGATTTTCTGCTACGGTTTGGCCGTATGTAGGGTGTGCACACTAGGGGTCTTTGTCTATAGTTATCCGGAGGGCCTATGTAACACCCCAGAATTTCGAAGCGGAAAAGAAAGAAATAATACTCGTATTAAAAGGACGATGGCGGAAACATCGTCTTCTGGGAATGTCACTACTACAAGAAATGCGTTTAAATAACTAAGTGATAAACCAACATAAGTAAATAGTATAAATAAATTGAATTAATTAGAGTAATAACAAAAAGAGAAAACTAACTCTTCAACTAACTAAAAGTCTAGGCCTAAAACTTCTAGCTTTTTAATGCTCACAACTCAACCCGAGCCCAAAACCAAAGAAGGTTCCCATCAACATAACATGCAAAATATACAACAAACATCCACAATCAGTGGGGAGTAACTAGCAGTTCTCCTAGAACAAAAGAAATCAAAGCATGATTCAGACATAAATTAATAAGAAAGGAAATAATAAAGTCAAGTCAATTACAATATGCATCCACTTCAATGTAACTCACAAATAACGCAAATGAATAATAAATAGCAAGTGAGTTGGATAAAAATAAATAAATCATCTCAAGAGTACTTTTATTAAAAATAAAAGTATAGGTAAAACAAGTTATTGAGTCAGAAACCGAACGCCAGTTAATCGCAATTCACTTCCTAAGGTTTGTCAGATCGCAATCTCCAGGTCAGTATATGGGCTTACATTCCCCACTGCCTGTGTCTAAGAATGACCAAACTCCCGATGCAGGGTAGAACACGCAGAAATCCCTGACCTCTCGGACGACAACAATGAACCCAGGTGTACCCCTAGTTCGCAAACCAGGTGGTTGGCATGTTCTTCACCGGGGACTACATCTATCCCACCAGATATTCTTATCTCAAAATAAAATCATAAATATCATCAAAGTATCATTCATGTGATAAATATTCGTCAAAAGGGATGCCACCCGGCCTTATACCCATAATTCATCAAAAGATATTTCTTCAAAATTTCTTCAAAGTAGTAACTTACAAACTTAGAACAAATGTTCCAACAATAAATACTTTGAACATCACTAACAGTTGCAACAGAAATGCATCATAACAAATAAGATCACCAATTAACTCCAAGGCTTTTTAAATAAATAAAACGTACACAACTAATCATTTTTACATAATTCAAACACAAACATAATGATACCCAATAATACTTATAGCAACTTACTAAATACTAGAATCCAAGAACATGAAAGATCACAAATTATTTCTGATTAACAAGCTCTTAAATAATTAAAAACAATATCCTCAATTTCACAACAAAAACTCAATAATAATTATTAAACTAATAAATACAATTAGTAAAATAACACGAAAATTATCATACGACCCTAATGGCTCTACTGACATGGTACAATTTTTATTTCAATTTTCGGACTGTAAAAGTATTTTTAAACGTTAATTTACAGATTACTCAATACAGCCAATATAATAATTAAAAATAAAAATAAACCCCCGAAAATTACCAAAAATTTACATAACACACATAAACTCACGACAATACATAATATACAAAAAAATGAATTTTTCGGCCTCCATAAATAATTTTTACGATTTATATACCGACAGAAACGAAAATTAAAAAACAGATAAATCAATTAAATAAACTGGTAAACAATAGGAAAAAAATTATTCTATGGCATGAAATACATACAACACATATAGCATGACCCAAGAAAAATAATTCCAGAAATTTTAACATTCGTTCAATATTATTATGCAAATAAGCCAAAAAAGCACAAAATAACAATTAAATCAAATAAATACTAAAAATCAGTCGAAAATTATTTTTCTATATACAATATTCATACAGCATGCATCAAGTATACGCATGTCAAATTTTATCATTAATTTCTTTCAAAAAGTATTTTAAATAGTTCCTAGCGTTATAATCTAATACCGAACAATACCTAATCACTATTGTTCTAAGATAACTACTAGTTACCTGGAACATCGGGAGGAGAGCTGAGTCTAAAGAGATAGTTAAGAGTTACGCATACAATCCAATTCCTCTTCTAACCCCAAAGCACACCGAACGATAAATTGTAGCAACAAGTCACTAGGCGTTTTCTTCTTGAACATTGAAAAATCTCATTTCATGATGTTCTGGTCCGACCATGATTTACGGCGATTGAAAGATCGTATTCACAATCGCTCTGGTCAAAGTGAAGACCAAGATGTTAAACGTGCTATCCAAATTTGAGGAAGATCCAACGGTTAGATCTCCGGCTACGGTTATTTTAGTGAAGGTGTGACAGGAAAAAACCGGGTTGAACTTTTCTCTTATTTTTCACTTCTCTTCCTCTTCTCTCTTTTCTTTGAAAATGACGAGGCTTAATGAAGAATGATGTTGAATTTCTATGATTAAAAACCAGAATTTATTGGCAAGGAAAAATGAAGGGTTTAGGAGAATGTTTATGAGGGATTAAATGAACGATTACAAGAGATGCAAAGTTTAGCTTAATAAGCACCAAAACTCTTCATCCTCCACGACATAATTGCTGATTTTTGGCCAGCATGACACGCCAAATGCGATGTAACATTTCATCACCCAAGTCGGTCCAACAACGTTACAAAAACGCTACACGACAAAAATGCATACTAAACGCGCAAATAAATAACGAAACTAATATAACTTTCAAAATAAATAACTAACAACTTAAAATAAATATATAGAAATATATCACAGCATATAGATATATATACACATTTTTACAACACGTTCCAAAATAATTTAAATAATAAATTATTTTTTTTACAAAAAAAAATCATTTTAATGTAAACAAACATCAAAAATAAAGGGTGAAAATTACGGGGTGTTACAGCCTAGCTTTCCCAAAGGCAAGGAAAGTTCGTTTCATTCCCTAGGTTTATGATTCTTTCTTCGTGAAAGAAAAAAGGAAAGCAAGGATTTGTTTGGAAAAAGAAAAAAAAAGAAAGATTTCGAAAAAAGAAAAAGAAAGGATTTGATTTAAAGAAGGAAATAGAAAGGATTTGATTTAGAAATAGAAAAGAAATGATTTGTTTTAGAAAAGAAAGAAAGAAATGATTTTATAAAGTTTGTTATTTTATTTATATGTTTTGAAAGAAAAATGATTTGTAGGATATGATTAATGTATCCAACCTGCATATATAATTGGCTTTACATTATGGAATCTTTCTCAGCCAGTTTGGCTGATACTACGTGTCGGTATATGCAGGTACATGAAGGTAGTATTATTGAAGAAGGTCTGATATATGTTATTCATATTATTTGTATCGCGGCGAGGACGACTGGCTTTATAATATTATAACATTTAATTTTTAATTAAATTAAAAAGGTTTGAGTTTGTAAAGTTTAAATTTGTTTGGGTTGCTGGATTTTGAGGATACAGGATTACGAATCGGACGCGAGTCCTAAATTAAGTTTTAGGTTGTCCGTATTACGAATGGAACTCTGCCGAATTTTCTATAGAATTTTAATAACATATCTAGTTGTTTAAAATATTTGAGGATCACTTAATATAGTTTATTAGAGTTAGAGTTTCTAATATATTCATTGGATTCTAAAAGTTTTAGTAAGTTAAGCGTTTTTGAGGTCTACACTCGTGGTGAGTGTGATGGTAATGGCCCGCATTAGGATTTCCGCTGTGTTTAGTTCCTAATTAGGTTGGTTGTAGATTCGGGTTGTTACACATAGTGACTCGAAAACGTTACTTTCTCCAAACAGAACTCACACTTAGAGAACTTGGCATATACAATTGGTTTTTTCTAAGTGTCTCCAAAATGATCCTCAAGTGCTCATCATGCTCAACATCGTTCCTCAAATATATCAGTATGTCATCAATGAAAACCACCACAAACTTATCTAGATACTCATGGAAGATCCTATTCATTAAGTCCATAAATATAGCAGGAGCATTGGTTAACCCAAATGGCATTACACTGAACTTAGAGTGACCATAGCGCGTTCTAAAGACAGTCTTAGGTACATCCTTATCAGCTACCCTCAATTGGTGATACCCTGAACGAAACACAAACTGTTAGGTCTATGACTAATTCACATCAACTACGGAAAACAAACCATTGGGTCTGCGGACCATCACGAGCCAAGACAACAGAAAATAAAGCGCTAATACGGTTCGTGTTCCTGAAGACAAAAACAGCGAAAAACACAATCCTTAACCATCACCTACAACAGCACAACCCTGGAGCAGGATGCATCTCTCCTATAGCACAACCCTGGAGCGGGATGCATCTCTACTATAGAACAACCCTGGAGTGGGATGCAGCTCTACAACAACACAACCTTGGAGCGGGATGCAGCTCTACATAAGCATAACTATAGCCGACAAAATTGACCCGTACCCGTTGACCCGACCCGAAACCTGTTTTTAACTCAAAAATAACGACCCTAAACCCGAAATAACCCAACCCGACCCGAGTTAAAATAGACCTGAATATGACCCAAACCCGAATCCAGACGACCCGAAATTGACCCAATAATGATGACCACAACCCGAACCCGACCCGAAAAGTTATAATATTAATTGCTTTTTAAACAAATTTAAGGAAAATATTGTCATGAAATATTATATATAATTTAGCCGTTGTCCATTAATTATTTATTTTACTCTCATTAGTCTTATATGTGCTTTGTTTATTTGCGAGATTGAAAACCTGAGCTAACCCAACCCGTTTTAACCCGACCCAATATGACCCAAAATAGCCTGAACAAAAAGTTGACCCGATCATGACCCGACCCGTTTTGACCCGATCCGTTTGACCTTTTTGCCACCTCTAAGCACAACCCTGGAGCGGGATGTATCTCTACATCATGATAAGCACAACCTTGGAGCGGGATGTATCTCTACATCATGATAAGCACAAGCTTGGAGCGGGACCAAACTAGCTCTACACCGACATGAGTTGGACTAAAACATCTCATGATTCGTTTTCATCTATATCATTTCATTTTTGCAAATTTACAATTATCTTGCAAATATGGTTCACACATGTCTGTTCCTGAAGCTTTTGCTTATTTTGAAGGTACCGGCGTAAAAGAGTGATTTTGGATTGCAAAGCATTTAGAATCATTCTCCGTCCCGGTACATAACTTTGACTTTTGGTTTTGCAAACATCGGTCAAAGTGGGGGCTTCTGTAGACACGTAATCATGTCTCCCCATTTAGTATCCTATGACGACTAATACCCTGCTCCATTGGTCCGAATCGAGGAAAGAATAAAGAACGAGTCTAAAGTGAAATATTTTAAGCCCAAATCCATTTTCTAACTCTTTTTATTAACTCATTTCCGAAAACCTTTTTTATAACTAGTTTACTAAGACCACTTCGAAAACCTTTTTCAAAAATAACTTTTTAAGGTCCATCTTTCAAAACCTTTTAAAAATACTTTTTATAAAAGCCCAATTTTATAAAACTCTTTTTCTAAGCCCAATTTAATTAATAGAATTTATTAATTTTATTAATAAAAATATCTTTCACAAAAATAATCTTTTCTCCAAGGTGTTTTTAAATACTTTGTCTAACTATTTTCTAAAATATTTTATAATAAAAAAATTTAAAAAAAATATACTAACTATTTTCTAATATATTTTAAAAATCTATTACCTTTCAAAGGGATGTAATGTATACAGAAAAAAAAAAAAAAAAGACTAAATACAACAAAACATATTAAAAGATTAACCTATTCTTGGGGGGTCATCTATGACAAATGACCCCCTTTTGGGGGGGGGGGGGTCATTTATTACAAATGATCCCCTTAGGGGGGGGGGGGTCATCTATAATAAATGACCTCATTTTCATAATCGCAACCCGAAAATATATGAAATATGACCTACCAACTTTGAATAATATGACAATAAATTTGAAATTTAAACAATTGAGTACTCACCGAACTGCTGTTATTATTATTTACTAAGTCACTCCATAATTAAAGCCCAATTATAATTAAAAAAAAGGGTGCAACGGTGAGTGAATTTTTTTTTTTATTATGGTGAGGAAAAAAGGAAATTAGGAGGCCCTCCTCAGGAGGAGAGCTCCCAATGTATCAAATACAAGAATTTTATGTAAAACCGAATTGTTACACGGGGTAATCTGAAAAAAATCATCCACTAAGTGGCCAACATTAGCTACACAGTCTGCTGCCCAAAGTACGCCCTATAAAAGACCCTTACTGGATTTCAAGAGTCGTTGTTAAAAATGATAGCATTGCGTTCTTTCCAAATGTGCCACAGAAGAAAAACCAGTTTACAAACTAGGGTCTTATTGTGTTTTAGACTGGACAAAAGCCGAAGGAGATCGGGTATTTGTGGAGAGAAGTGAAGCCAAGAGTGGGTTTTTTCGAGCTGCCATAAGGCAGAGGAGCTTGGGCATTGCAAGAATAGATGGTGTTTAACCCTAGTTTTGATAATGACAAAGAAACAAAGGAACAAACTAAGTAGTGAACTAATGAATTATTTAAGTGTATGGTGTCTAAGGTATCAATGCAAGGAACTGGGAGAATACGAAGTCAATGAAGAAGTCAAGAGAGGATTTCAAAGGCTAAGTAAAGAAGTTTCTATGTTGATACTGGAGCAAGCATTGGATCAAGAATAATAGAAGCTAGGCGTTTTATTTTCTAGTTCCAATGTAAAGGAACAAAGAAAGAATGGTAAGGAACTGTGGCAGAATATTTGAGAATGAAGCGTTTGTTCCTCTGTAAGGAACAAACTCAGTGGCACTTAGAAATATGTTAAAGGAACTGAACTAATATAAGGAACTAGACTTAGGCGTGTACTTAGTATAACGTTAAAGATAATGGAGTAAGTCATGCCTAGATTATAGGAAATTAGTTATTTCTAATTTCAAATGATAAAATCAGTTTTAAAAAAGAAATCTGTTTTGGAAAAGATTTTATTTTTCGGAAAATAAGAAAATAAATATCCGGTTGTTAGAAAGATTTTATTTCAAAGATATTATTTTCTTAAAGATTAGAAATTCAGATTTAAAGATAAAAAGAGTTTATAAAAACTGATTTTCGGATAATGCTCAAGGAACTCCTATTATTTTGGAGTAATGGCTGCATTTTATCCACGTTCATTTATAGTTCATGGGATCATGGGACATGATGTAAAACGTGTTCCTTAGGGGAAGGAACATCATGGGTAAATGGATTAAAACGTGTACTCTAACATTAATCCCACGTTCTTCATGATTAACACTATAAATATAGAAGTCTAGATAAGTTCCAAATTGTGTCTGACTAAGTAATTAAGTGAGTTTAACTTATTAAGTGTCAGTGCCTTCATTCTCTCATAATAGCCATTTGTTCTTTGCCTTCTTACTCTAATTCCACTAAGCTTATTTCGATCAATTGTATTTTGGTTTTTGGGGTAAGGGAACTTTGAGTGAAGTTCTGTAAGAGAAAGGCTTTGAGTGAAGCTTGTATGTGTGAGAAAACTTCGAGTGAAGTTGAGAGGAACTGCTGTTAAGGGAACAGTGGTTCAGGAACTTGAGTTTAGGAACTCAAGGTGTGGCTCGAGTTAGAATTAGGTTGTAACAGAGTTGTTTGGCCTAATTAGTGAAAGTGTTGAGTTTAAAATCCCTAGTGGTCGAGGTTGTTTCTTCTTGTTGGGCCCAAGAAGTTTTTCCTCGTAAAAATCCCTTGTGTTCCTTTAGCTTGTTTATTCGTTTAAGTTTTAATTTCCGCAAAAAGTTACGTTTATTTCTACACCTACAATTCACCCCCCTCTTGTAGTGTTCCTAGGGAAATAACAATTGGTATCAGAGCGAACTCACGTAAGATAGGAAACCCTATTGAGGAAAAAATCCAAGGAACAATGAATACCACCGAGAAACTTGAAGAAGGTTATTCCACTCAAAGGCCTCCTATGTTCAATGGGAAGTACTACAACTATTGGAAGAACCGCATGGAGATATTCATCAAGGCTGAAAACTATCAGGTATGGAGAGTCATTGAAGTTGGTGATTTCGAAGTCACAACTACAAATGACAAAAATGAGGTAACTCTTAAACCCCTCTCTGATTATGACAAATCTGATTTTGAAAAAATGGAAGTAAATGCCATGGCTATTAAATTATTGCATTGTGGACTTGGACCCCATGAACATAATAGGATCATGGGATGCAAATCCGCAAAGCAAATATGGGATTTACTAGAAGTAACCCACGAAGGAACTAATGAAGTTAAAAGATCGAAAATTGATTTACTTATGAATCAATATGAACTGTTCTGCATGAAATCCAAAGAAAGCATCCGAGACATGTTTACTCGTTTTACTAACATTATAAATGAGTTGGCTTCTCTTGGAAAGTTTATTTCATCTGAGGAACAGGTTCGAAAGGTTCTTAGGAGTCTTCCTAAGGACAGATGGATGGCTAAAGTCACGCGCTTTCAAGAAACAAAAGACTTCACTAAGTTCAACTTAGAACAGCTGGCAGGGTCACTTATGACTCATGAGCTTCACCTTGATACTGAATATGGTGAAAGCTCCAAATCAAAATCAATTGCTCTCAAAGCAGATGATGAAGATGATTCGGACTCTGAAGAAGAAGAAGCAGCCCTCATGGTTCGAAAATTTCGAAAGATGTACAGGAACATGAAGAATGGAAACTTCAAAGGTAAAACTAAGAAATTTTCTAACAAAGCTGCTTGTCATAAATGTGGAAGTACAGATCACTTCATCAAAGAATGTCCTCTTTGGGAAAACGACAAAACCAAAGAAAGGAACAAGGAACGCTTTGCTGAAAGGAACAAAGAATCAAAAGCACCTTTCTCTAAGGCAAATGTCGCAAAGCTATGATAGCTGCTTGGGGAGATTCAGAGACGGAAGAAGAAGAGGAACAACCAACTGAAGAAACAGCAAACCTTTGCCTCATGGCAAACACTGACGAAAAAGAAGATGAAGAAAAATTGAGGTAAGTCAACATGGACTTGAGTCAGAACTAGATGGTAAAACTAGGACTGAAATATATGATCTTCTTTATGATGCAATTCTTGAATGTAGAGATGAACGTGAAGTGAACAAACGGAACAAGCCTTAAAGGTTTGCAAGGAACACATAGAATGGCTTAAGAAAATGAGAACTGATGTCGAAACTAGATTTTTTGATTTGTTTGATAAAAACTTAAAAATCAAAGAATGTTATGAGAGTTTGAAAAATGAAAATTATCTAATTAATTTAGAGATTTCACACTTGAAGGAATTTGTCCCTGTTCTGAGTTCCTTTGATATAAGATCAACCCCTTTGAAAGGATACAGATCTGAGATTGAAAAAATAAATAAAGAGAAAAATTATTTTAAAGGAACAGATCTGTAATCTTAAAAAGGAACTGGTTGTCGCAAGGAACAGAGGCAAAATCATGAAAGTTCCTAAGTGGATTGAGAAACCACAGACCAAAAGGAAGGAAGGTCTTGGTTTTGAAAACTACAAGAAAAGGAACAAGACAAAGAAATATGTTGATCTACCTAGTGATAAGTTCTGTATGTATTGTGGCAAGGTAGGTCATTACATAAATCAATGTCAACTAAAATCTGAGATGATTGGGAAAAATGTGACAATAAGTAAGAAAAAATGGGTTGTCAAAACAAATCCTAGTCAAGAACAGGAACCCACGAAAGATGGGGTTCCTTCAACTAACAACTAGTTGATTTTTGCAGGTTGGAGTGAGGGGGAACAACACTTGGTATCTCGATAGTGGTTGTTCCAAGCACATGACAGGAGACAAAACGAAGTTTCTCTCACTCACAACCTATGAAGGTGGCAGTGTAACATTTGGTGATAATAAGAAAGGTAACATTGTTGCTATGGGTAAGGTCGGTAAGTCACCATTACACTCCATTGAAAATGTATTTTTAGTTGAAGGTCTAAAACATAATCTATTAAGCATTTCTCAATTCTGTGACAAAGGAAATACTGTAAAATTTGATAAGAAAAATGCTTAATCATCAACATTAAAACTAAGAAGGTTATTTGGAAGGAACAAGGAAAGGGAACACATACATTGTGGATCTAGACCTTGTTCCTCAAATCAATTTAACTTGTCTTAGTGTTATTGAAGATGATTCACTTCTATGGCACAAGCGTCTAGGACATGCTAGCTTTTCATTCTTGAGAAACTTAGATCAAAAGACCTTGTTTTAGGATTACCATCTATAAAATTTCATATTGATCAAGTTTGTGATGCATGTGCACGAGGTAAACAAGTAAGATCCTCTTTCAAATCTAAAACGATTGTAAGTACCACTAAACCATTAGAGTTAATTCATATGGACTTATGTGGACCCATGAGAATTCAAAGCAGAAGTGGAAAGAGGTATGTACTTGTGATTGTAGATGACTACTCTAGGTACACTTGGGTTATTTTTCTCTCTAGTAAAGATGAAACTTATGATGAGTTCCTTGTCTTTGCTAAAAGAGTTCAAAACCTAAGTGGACATAAAATAATGCACATTAGATCAGATCATGGCAAGGAATTCGAAAATTATAAATTTGATGACCTAAGCAGAGATAATGGCCTAGATCATAATTTTTCTGCCCCTAGAACACCACAACAAAATGGTGTTGTAGAAAGGAAAAATAGAACTTTGGAGGAAATGTCTAGAACCATGTTAATTGCTAGTGAACTTCCAAGGAACTTTTGGGCTGAAGCTGTTAATACTGCTTGTCACATAATTAATCGTGCCATGATGAGACCTATCATTAATAAAACTCCTTATGAACTTTACTTTGGAAAGAAACCAAACATCACCTATTTTAGAACATTTGGATGCAAATGTTATGTGCATAATAATGGAAAAGATAATCTTGGAAAATTTGATGCAAGGAGTGATGAAGCAACATTTTTAGGATACTCCTCACATAGTAAAGCTTATAGAGTATATAACAAAGAACTATGTGTGTTGAAGAAAGCATTCATGTAATCTTTGATGAATCTGACAAACATAATCCAAGCATACAGGTTGATGACTATGAGATAGGGTTAGCGCAACCTAGTCAAGGAACACAGATTCACAAGAAGAAGAAGAAGTGAAAGAGGAAAGGAACGAGGAATTCGAAAATAATGAGATCAATGATATTCCTGTTCCTCAAGGAGGAGAAGATGCTCCTGTTCCTCTAAATGAAGGAACTGAGTCCACCGAGGCTAACAGAGGAACAACTGAGCAGAGTTCCTCATCCACTCAAGGAACTCATGAGGAACAACATGTTCCTATAAGAGAGTTTCAACCAAAACCTTGGAGATTACAAAAGTCACATCCTGTGGAACTCATAATCAGCGACATATCCAAAGGTACGCAAACTAGATCTCAGTTAAGGAACTTTTGTGCATTTCATGCGTTCCTATCAATGATGGAACCAAGAAATCATGAAGAAGCCTTAACTGACTCTGATTGGATTATTGCAATGCAAGCTGAATTAAATGAGTTTGAAAGAAACAAGGTATGGCATCTAGTTCCTTCATCTAAACAACAAAAAGTAATTGGCTTAAAATGGGTGTTTAGAAACAAACTAGATGAATATGGAACCATTGTAAGAAACAAAGCTAGACTTGTAGTAAAAGGTTATAACCAACAAGAAGGAATTGATTATGAAGAAACCTTTGCTCCTGTAGCTAGATTAGAAGCCATTAGAATCTTAATTGCATTTGCTGCTTACATGGGATTCAAATTATATCAAATGGATGTTAAGTGTGCATTTTTAAATGGCTATCTAAACGAAGATGTATATGTTGAACAACCCCCTGGTTTCGAAAATAACAATCTCCCAAATCATGTCTACAAGCTTGATAAAGCTCTTTATGGGTTAAAACAAGCACCTAGATCATGGTATGAGAGATTATCTAAGTTCCTTTTAGAAAACAACTTTAAAAGAGGAAAGGTTGATAAAACCTTGTTCCTAAAATCTAAAGGAACTGATATTTTGCTTGTTCAAATATATGTTGATGACATCATATTCGGAGCTACTAATGAAACATTGTGCAAAGAATTCTCAAGTCTCATGAGCAATGAATTTGAAATGAGTATGATGGGTGAGTTAAATTTCTTTCTTGGACTACAAATCAAACAAACTGAAAAAGGTATAATTGTTCACCAACAAAAATACATAAAGGAACTATTAAAGAAATATGGCCTCGAAAATTCAAAGATAAATCACACTCCTATGGGAACTTCAACTAGATTAGATGAAGACTCCATAGGAACAAGTGTTGATCAAACAAATATAGAGGAATGATTGGTTCACTTTTGTATCTAACTGCTAGTCGTCCAGACATAGCTTTCAGTGTTGGTTTGTGTGCTAGATTTCAAGCAAATCCAAAGGAGTCTCACCTCACTGCTGTGAAGAGAATTCTTAGATACCTTAAAGGAACAGATGATCTTGGACTCTACTATCCAAGAAGTGATACATTCGAACTAAAAGGATATGCAGATGCAGATTATGCTGGAGATCTTGTAATAGGAAAAGCACCTCAGGTATGGCACAATTCCTTGGTCATAGTTTAGTTTCTTGGAGTACCAAGAAACAAAACACAGTTGCTTTATCCACTGCTGAAGCAGAATATGTAGCTGCTGCTGCATGTTGCTCTCAAATGCTTTGGATAAAACAACAACTTAGTGACTATGGAATAAACTTTGAATGTGTTCCTATTTATTGTGACAATACAAGTGCTATGTATATCTAAAGATCCAGTGCATCATTCTAGAGTAAAGCATATACATATTAGACATCACTTTTTAAGAGAAAATGTGAAAAAGGTTTGATAAACTTGAGTTTTGTCAAACTGATTATCAGATTGCTGATATCCTAACTAAGCCTTTGCAAAGAGATAGATATGAAAATTAAGGCTTGAGTTAGGCTTAATAAAAATTAAGTGATTGTTCCTATGTCAATTCCCCCATGTTTGAATCAATTTGAGTGACTTTGTGTGCTAAAAATAATTGTGTTTAATTGCCTAAGACCATTGCAAATTGGAATGTTGAAAACATAACCATGAAGTCAAAGAAATAAACAACTCACAAATGTCACATAATACTCCCCTTACTGTTCCTAAGGTCAAGAAACATGCATAGTATGAAGGATATTGATATGTAGCATTAGTTGTTCCTATAGCACAAGTTCCTTAGCATTTATTTTCTTTCAAAAATTAAAATTCATAAAAATCCGAAAAATCCGATAAAATCCCAAAAATAAGGGGAACCAGTTTAATTAAATCTTGGTTCTTTTTATCTTTTCGTTTTTTTATTTTTATTTTTATTTCTTTTGCTTTATTTCTTTCCCGCGTGTCATAATTACTATTACATGCAAAACTTCCTTCTTCAATCCATCTAAGGAAACCGTGTTCCTCTCAAACGCTTCATCTTCACCAAATCGAAACCTCATCACACCCTTTGATACTCCATAAAAACCTCCAAACCTTCATAAATCATGGCAAAAACTTCAAGAAACTCACCTTTTCCAACACCAAAAACAACCGACACTTCAAAAATGGAAATTTCTTCATCTCCAACTAAAACCCTTGAAACCGACATAATTCAAGAAAACCCCATAGAGGAACAGCAATTAGAATCTCCTAGAAGGAGCATGAGAAGAAGAAAATTGATTGGGGAAGAGATGAAGAAGAAACCCCGGAACAATCTCAGGGGGAAGAAGAAGAAACTGCACCTGTTCCTTCCAAAGGAACTGTTTCTTCGTCTTCCAAGAAAAGGGTCGAACGAAGTGAATCTAGGTATGTCTTGGGCTTTTGCGTCGATTTAGAATGGGCAATAAAATTGAATTTCTAGAATTAACCTCCATTCTAAAGGAACAAGGCATGGAATTCTTGTTTGAATTCGCCTTTAATAATGCTCTTGTTCCTCTAGCTATGGATGAGTTTTGTGCAAATTTTGTTAATACTAATGGAACTTGCACAACTGAAGTTAGAGGCGAAAATAAGGTTTAATCAAGCAACTTTAAGCAAAGTATGGGAAGTTCCTTGCAAAGGAACTGATTTGTATTTTAAAAGGAAAGGAACTGTTTCCTTTCCGAATTTTCCTCAAGACAAAATCTTAGAATATTTTGGAGGAACAGCTGGCCAAAACAAACTTAACCATAACTACTCTCTCCCCTTCACAAAGTATTGTTTAACTTGGTTTGGAGAGCACTCATTCCTCGAACTGAAAAGAGGAATGAAGTGGGTCTCTTGGATATGTGTTACATGTTTTGCTTGGACCAACACATACAAATAATTTCCCTTCCCTCTTCATTCAACACTTAACCCATTGATTGAAAACATTGTGTTATTGGTACGGGCCTTGATAACTTCCTTACTTCATCATTTGAAGTAAGACTTACTGGTTGGACCACCATAGGGTCAAACAAGGGAACATTTGAATGAGAAGACCCTAAATGGACTTGGATTGTCTGTCCAAGAAGGTGTTCTCATTCAAGGAAGAATGGTTCCAGTTCCTCAGGAAAAAGAAAATGCCCAAACTGGACTTAGAAGAAATGATGATGTAATCTTGGATAACCCTGTTCCTAAGCCGGAGGAACCAAACCTAAGAGGCGCAAACACATTGCCCTAAGCCTAAACCCTCTGTTCCTTTAGAGTGAGAAAGAGCACTCGTCGAAAAATTGCTCCTGTTCCTGTTCCTTCCAACGAGGACTCTCCTTTAGTCCTTTCGGATAATGAGGAACAGGTACCCTCTACTCTCAAGGAACCATACCTCCACCATCTCCCAAACTCTCTGTTCCTTTCACAAAAATACCCTCCATTTCACCTTCGTCCTTCTCTGTTCCTTCAAGTTTTGAGCAGTTGAAGGATGAAATAAAAGGCCAAATCCTTTTGCTTCCACCTCCACAACTCTTCCACCCACACCACCATTTCTTCCTCCCATTTATCACCCTTCACCTTCTGTTTCCATTCCTGGAACAGATGAGCCTTCCACTCAAACCTCCCCAGTTCCTTCACAACATCCCCATCTGCCTCTAGTTCCAAGGGTAAGGAACAGGAAAATCCGGATGACAAACTGGGTTAATGAAGTCTGCCTTCCTGCACAACATATGATAAAATTTTACAATCATCTTCATTGGACTTTGGATGCCAAAACTGATACTATGTAAGTCTTATGAAGAAATTGAGTGATACCGTGGTTGCGCAGCAAAGAAGATGGAACTATGGCTCGTACCTTGGAGGAGCTGAAGGAACAGGTTGAACGAAGTCATGGGGTGGTGATGGAAAAATTGGAGGATGTGGTTGAAGAAGAAGTTGTAGAGGAACACCATTCCCCTTCCCTTTCTTAGTTTCTTTATTGTTGTTTTGTTGTTCCTGTTTCTTTCATCAAGGAACACAACTTTTGTTTCTTCCTTTTTCTTTTCTTTCTTTGTTTTGTTATGGAACAAGTGCTATATAATCAATGACTTTTGCTATATTGTCTATGTTTCTAAATGCTTTGCATAATTTCTTCCTTGGAATGGCTAGTATTATGTGATTGATGTTTGAGCAAGTTTACTCTTTGATTTTCTAACTTAACCACTAATGGTGCTTGCCTATTGGTCTTAAGGTGTTAAATCAATTCATCAATTCATGCAGAGTCTATTCTTTTTGAGGATGACAAAGGGGGAAAAGGATTTAAGGAACAAACTGTACATAAACTTAAAAATAAAAAAATGAAAATGAAAAAATTAAAAATTGGATAAGGTAAATGAAAAATCAAAAATAGGTTAAGGTAAATGAAAAAATCAAAACTTCAGTTACTCATATATTGTGTTTTATTTTTCATTTTCTTCTTTATGTTTTTATTTTCATTCACTTATATTATTTGTTATTTTCCTTAGTTTGTACCTTTGTTGTCATCATCAAAAAGGGGGAAATTGTTGAACCCTAGTTTTGATAATGACAAAGAAACAAAGGAACAAACTAAGTAGTGAACTAATGAATTATTTAAGTGTATGGTGTCTAAGGTATCAATGCAAGGAACTGGGAGAATACGAAGTCAATGAAGAAGTCAAGAGAGGATTTCAAAGGCTAAGTAAAGAAGTTTCTATGTTGATACTGGAGCAAGCATTGGATCAAGAATAATAGAAGCTAGGCGTTTTATTTTCTAGTTCCAATGTAAAGGAACAAAGAAAGAATGGTAAGGAACTGTGGCAGAATATTTGAGAATGAAGCTTTGTTCCTCTGTAAGGAACAAACTCAGTGGCACTTAGCAAATATGTTAAAGGAACTGAACTAATATAAGGAACTAGACTTAGGCGTGTACTTAGTATAACGATTAAAAGATAATGGAGTAAGTCATGCCTAGATTATAGGAAATTAGTTATTTCTAATTTCAAATGATAAAATCAGTTTTAAAAAGAAAATCTGTTTTGGAAAAGATTTTATTTTTCGGAAAATAAGAAAATAAATATCCGGTTGTTAGAAAGATTTTATTTCAAAGATATTATTTTCTTAAAGATTAAAAATTCAGATTTAAAGATAAAAAGAGTTTATAAAAACTGATTTTCGGATAATGCTCAAGGAACTCCTATTATTTAGGAGTAATGGCTGCATTTTATCCACGTTCATTTATAGTTCATGGGATCATGGGACATGATGTAAAACGTGTTCCTTAGGGGAAGGAACATCATGGTGTAAATGGATTAAAACGTGTACTCTAACATTAATCCCACGTTCTTCATGATTAACACTATAAATATAGAAGTCTAGATAAGTTCCAAATTGTGTCTGACTAAGTAATTAAGTGAGTTTAACTTATTAAGTGTCAGTGCCTTCATTCTCTCATAATAGCCATTTGTTCTTTGCCTTCTTACTCTAATTCCACTAAGCTTATTTCGATCAATTGTATTTTGGTTTTTGGGGTAAGGGAACTTTGAGTGAAGTTCTGTAAGAGAAAGGCTTTGAGTGAAGCTTGTATGTGTGAGAAAACTTCGAGTGAAGTTGAGAGGAACTGCTGTTAAGGGAACAGTGGTTCAGGAACTTGAGTTTAGGAACTCAAGGTGTGGCTCGAGTTAGAATTAGGTTGTAACAGAGTTGTTTGGCCTAATTAGTGAAAGTGTTGAGTTTAAAATCCCTAGTGGTCGAGGTTGTTTCTTCTTGTTGGGCCCAAGAAGTTTTTCCTCGTAAAAATCCCTTGTGTTCCTTTAGCTTGTTTATTCGTTTAAGTTTTAATTTCCGCAAAAAGTTACGTTTATTTCTACACCTACAATTCACCCCCCCTCTTGTAGTGTTCCTAGGGAAATAACAGATGGTCACTTGTTTCCATAGATGAGTAAGATAAGGGGCATTGGTTGAGGGGGATGATATGTCTAGAGTGAAGGGTTTCCTTCAAAGGAAGGCTGCTATGTCATAGTTGCCAAAGAAAAATAAGAATTTTAGGAGGCAGGTTAAGAGTCCAAATCCACTTGAAAGGCCAAGGCGGGGTCGTAAGGAGATTATGGGCTAACCACGTAGCAGACTTAACCGAGAAATCTCCACTAGAAGTGGGGCCCCAGATAGGCATTTTTAACATGTCCGAGGCAGGTAGCGGGATCCCTTTGATTTGGTTAACAATGCTTTGGGGAAGCAACATCAACAACTTAGCTACATTCCAAGTAGCATTGGGCAAGATAAAGGCATTTACTTTGAGATTTGGATCACAAAGACTTTCGGGTAGGTTGACAGTTTGAGCCAGGGGTTCGTTTGTTACCCAATTATCTAGCCAAAAAGAATGTTAGCGTCATTACCCACTTTCCAACGAATACCTTTTCTTAGGATTTCTCTTTGAGTTATAATTTTCTGCCAGATGTAGGAATCTTTAACTTTTGGGGTGCAATGGAAAAAAGTTGTTTAGAGAGATACTTAGCTTTAATGAGTTTGACCCAGAAATTGTCAGATTCCGAGAGGATTTTCCAACCCAGCTTGGCAAGAAAAGCTTGGTTGAGGGGGTAGGCTCTACGTAGACCAAGTCCATCAAGGGCTTTGGGCATACAAATTTTAGACCATGCAATTAGAGGAGTCCCATTTTTATCTTTATGTTGCTTCTAGAAAAATTTTCTGTGGAAAGTGTTAATAGAATGACATACCGTTTTAGGGATGAGGGAGGAAGAGCATGAATAAGCCGGGAGGGCTTCAAGATTTGACTGTATAAGGGTATGCCTCCCAGCTTTGGACAAGAAGCCAGACTCCCATAACTTAATGCGATCTTGAGTTTTGTTGAGGATATTCTGGTAGTCGCTTTTTATCGGGTAATGAGTACTGAAATGGACTCCTAGATAGCGGCCTAAGCATGACTTTAGAGTCATGTTAAAGAAGCTAGCTAGGGCCGCTTTGCGACTATGTGGAATTATTTTTGAAAAAATAATGGACGATTTGTGGAAGTTAATTAGCTGCCCTGAAACATGGCAAAAAGAGTCGAGAATAGATTTTAAAAATTACGGCAAGCTGAAGCCGTAGCTTTGCAGAAAACAAGACTGTCATCTGCAAACATTAGGCATGAAATTTTTCGTGAACCAGGACATAGCTTGAAACCGATTCCTGACTTGGGAACATTGCTTTGGGTGTATAGTTTTTTGATGAGAACGTCCATGCACAAAATGAAAAGATAGGGAGATAGAGGGTCCCCTTGCCTAAGTCCCCTCGAAAGTCGAAACCAAGGTGAAATTGAACCATTAATTTTTATGAATAAGACACTTTGGTTACACATTCCATGACCCAGCCTATCCATTGAGCAGGGAAACCTAGGCTTTGGAGGGTTTGGTGAAGAAAATCCCACTCTATGCGATACGCTTTCTCTATATCTAGCTTGAGTGCGCACCACCCTGTTTTATTTTTGGACTTGTGAAAAGAATTGAGCACTTCTTGAATTATGAGAATATTATCATGAATTGACCTATCGGGCGTGAAAGTGTTTTGGAGTGGACTAATGTGTGTTTGTAAGAGAGGGCTTAAGCGTTGAACCAGGATTTCTGAAATAGCTTTGTAGACGGAATTCACTAGGCTAATGGGTCGAAGGTGGTTCGGAGATTCAATTAGATCTTGCTTTGGAATTAAGGTTATAATGGTGTGATTCAAAGATGGAGGAAGTTTTCCATGAGAAAAGAAACTTTTGATGACTAAAGATAAATCATGTCCCACAATGTGCCAATAAGTTTGAAAGAACTTTGTGCTGAAACCATCAGATCCCTGAGCTTTGTGTGGGTTCATAGAGAAAAAAGCGTCTTTAATTTCGTCATTCGTAACTGGTTGAAGAAGAGAGGAGGACTCGTCAGTACTTATAACGGGGGTAATGCAACTTAAATCCAGTGATCTTGAGTTGTTAAAAGAGGAAGTGAACCGGTCTTTGAAAGAACGTACTATTGTCGATGCAATGTCGGCTTGGTTAGTGATCCAAGCTTGAGTAGGAGATTTTAGCCTGTAAATGGTGGAGGTGGAGTGTCGTTGTTTCATTTTGTTGTAAAAGAATCGGTTTTTCCTGTCGCCTTGGGTTAGCCAAACTTTTCAATAATGGGAGGCCCAATATTGTTGGCCAAATAATAATAGTTTTTCCCGTTGTCGGATCAACCTGTTTATATGACTGACGAGAATTGGATTAGAAGGTTAGGACCAAAGACGTTGTTGTAGGTCGGAGAGCTTTTGTTCATTTAAAACCAGCTTGTTTTTATTGTTACTGAATTTAGAAGCAGCCCGGACTTTAAAACGAGATTTGATGAGAGCTAAGCGTTTTTGGATGCAAAAAAACCTGGACCCATGAATTTGCTAATTCCAGTTAGTAGCAACAAGGTTGAAAGATTCTGGATCCAAGGCCCAAGCCTTTTGGGACCTAAATGGTCGAGGCGACGAGGTGGTAATGTGAAGGAGATCTAGAATTAATGGGGCATGATCTGAAACCGAAAAAGGTCCATAAAAAAGTCTTGCATTTAGGAAGAGGGAGAGCAGTTGGGATGGCCGAGAGCTCGATCAAGACATTCATAGATGGTGTAACTATGCATAGTTTTTTGCCACGAAAAAGCTGGGTGAGCGCATGGAAAATCACGAGCTTGATAACGAGTTAGAAGGGTAGGAAGCCTACTAGAAGGTGTGATGATGGGGGGGGGGGCGACCCCCCAGTTTGTCTTTGAATCCAATAATTCATTAAAATCGCCTACTAGGATCCAGGGCAAACTTACATTGTCCAAAAAATGATGTAAATATGCCCAGAATTCTGGTTTATATCGCTCTTGGGTAGAAGCATATAAACCGGAGATCAATAAATTGGCGTTTGACGCTTTGTGAGTGATGTTCAGATGGACACATCTATTTGTTTTTTTTCGTACTGTGCAAAAAACTATTGTTATTATTCCAGAGGACCCATAACCCTCCACAATGGTTGGTTGGATCAATCACAATTTTGTTGTCAAAATGAAGCGCGCGTATGATTGAGGAGCTATTTCATGAATTCGTCAAAGTTTCCAAAACAAACATGATGTCTGGCTTGAATTTATTTTTGAGGTTAATTAGTTCAGCTAATGCTTTTCGCTTTTTACCCCCTTGAATATTCAAGCTAATAACTTTCATTGATAAACAAACTTAAAAAGGTTAACATGACCCAATGAGGCCCAATTAGCGAGATTAGTCATAAGCGGATGGTTGGACAACCGGGTCAAAACGGGATCCAGTGGATCCATTCCACATGAAAAATACAGTTGGGTGGAAAAGAGAAAGCGTGTAAAGTGCAGCGGAATTAGCAGAGAGTACAAAAAGATCAGGTACGCAGGCCCACCTTGTAAGGCAAATTGGTCGTCCCAAGAGGAAAGAGCCCAGGTAAAAACGTCCCTGTTTAGAATGCACAAAAATGAGCCAGCATTAGAAAGAAAAATAAAGAAAGTTTGGGATAAGGGGAAAGTGCAAGTGAGCTGTTTCAGTAAGTAAGCAAAAAGGGAACAAACTAAAAGGCAGCTTAACAAAGTACACAGTAGAGGGTAGAAAAGAGAACAAAAATTATCATTAATAGAAGACTCCTATAAAAGATAAGAATACAATTTTGGGGAGTGGGGTGACAAAAGAGACTTCCAACATCGGGGGAAAGCAAAGACATAGACAGTAATAGACAAAAGTTACCCCCAGGTCTGGACATTGAAAACTACAAAATGATGAAGAAGTCCAGAGCTTATAACATAGAAAGAACAAAATAAAGGAAATTTCATTAGATTGTAGACGTAGAAGAAGGAGATTGAGCTTCAAAGTCATCTCTCTTCCTGCATTTGAGACCATCTGGTGCAGTACTATCACCAGGCGCAACTACCAAGTTAGCAGCCAAAGACCCAACCTCAGTCATATCAGCATCGAGAAGCAGGTTCGGGTTGTGATGAACAACCCCAAGAGAAGCAAGGAATTCATCATCCAAATCATCCTCATCCAAGGGAGGTGTGGCCTCAGTTTCAGGAGGAGGGTGAGAGGGGAGAGGAGGGTGAAGTTGCACATTATCCTCAGCATTAATTTGGAATTCCCGAGGCAAAATGTTGGGGAGGGGCTGAGGAGCTAGGGAGACGGGGAAAATTTTGTTCATCACTAGCAACGGCAGGAGAGGAGGTAATGCGTGGATTAAAACACCTGGCAGGGAAGGGCCTCCGAAATCTAGGATTTTCCCGAGCAGGGGGCTTAGGCTTTCCTCTTCTTTGGGGTTTAACAAAAATCCAATTAGAGTCCGAGGAGAGAGAAGGATTAAGGTGACTTGCTTCCAACTTAGCAACGAGTAACTCAAGACACGTATTAGGTTTCTTTGGACATTGAGAGAGGAAGTGCCCTTTGTGACCACAAAGCGGGCAAACCTCATGAACCCCCTCGTAAGAGAGGAAATATTCAGAAGATTCGTTGACAGAGAAAATGGTAATGGATCTAGGAACAGGCTTGGAGATGTTAAGGTGAATACAAACCCTTGCAAACTGGGCTTTATCATCATTAGAGAGAATGAAGCGATCAAGTTTAATAATGTGCCCAATTTTGTTAGTTAACTGGGCAAGATAGGGCCAGGACCAATATTCAGTGGGAAGGAAAGGAATTTTAATCCATTTGTCCACATGAGTAATGGAGGTGAAGAAAGGTTTAAAATTAGGCAACCAAGGAATGAGAACAAAGTTTAGGCCCTGGCCAAACCAAGGACTTTTATTCCATACGTCATCTTTGTCGAGAGGGTTAGAAAAGCGGATAATGAACCATCCATTAGCAAGGAAACGAATAGAGAACTCACCATGGATAAACGCCCAATCACGGAGAAGTATCGTGATAATAACAGAGGAAGGGATTGGCTCCCCCCCAAATTTTACCAAACAGACAGGAGTTACGAAGTGAAGTGAGAACTTCCGCATCAAGTTCAGGAGCTTGGACGGTTACGGAAGGGGGAGTTGTATCTGGAATGTTTGAGAGAGGAGAACTTGAGTCCCCTGATTGAAAGGAAGAGGAAGATGGACTGTCACTGTGATTAGCCATATGTTGGATAGGATAGGGGTTGGAGGAATGGGTCGAACCAGTACAGTGATCCAAAGGGCAAGTTGAAATGGGATGGGTCCTATCAGAGTTAGAGGAAATGGGATCAGTAGGGCAAGAGGATTTAAGGACAGAGGCAGAGTCCTTTTGGGTAGGGATATCCGGCATTAAAAAAGGAGGGAAATAGAGAGTAAGGAAAATAAAGGCTAAAATGCAAGAGGGAGGAGTGAGCCACACAAATTCGCAAGGGGGGGTATTTATAGACCCCCGGAACCTTTCCTCAAGAAAAGGGCATAAAGAAAGGGGAAGAAGGGGGAAGATCAAAAGGCATAGAGACAACAAGAGGTATTACTGCGCATAGAACCAAAGAAAGAAGAGACTTAAACACATTAAGAGAGGAGGGGGGAAATATTATTAACCACCAATCCACCAATAAGAAATGCACAATTAACATATAAAATGTAATTACTTTTCAATTTAAAAAGGAAAGAAGGAACTTCCCTGGATTAGATTCATGGATTCCGGTGCACAGAGGGGAGATAATACACCAAAAGTAGCATTGAACTGAATAGTCCTGTTTAATATACCCAAACACGCCATCAAACGGGTAATTACATAAGTAATTAGGTTCGTTACCACGGATCTTCAACCAGGATTGGGCAAAATATGTGGTAAAAATTGTAAAACCATCATTGCTTTTTTGATAATCGTAACCTCAATAAGATATAATCTTCTCACATAAGGATTTAAAGCCCAGATCTGGAAGTAATTGTAGGAATCGAGGAAAACCATCATTTAAAGCTAGAAAGTTCGTAGGTCTAATTATGCAACAAAAATGAAAAAGCAAAAATCTTTTGAGGATGTGGATTTCACGAAATGGGGATTTTTGGAGTGGACAGAGTGGAAATAGCATAGAGGGATGAACTGGATTAGCGACGAAGGAAGGCAAAGCGGCGCCATTAGGTTTCCATTTTTTCTTCTTTTTTCGCTTAGGGTTTCTATTTTTCTCTCTAGAAGACGTTGAGCATCTTTTGGTTCATATTCAATCACTCAAAAGATTTAATATTGAAATTTTTGCTTTCACCAAGATTTGAACCTTGGTATCCTATGTGGGAGATAGGAAGGCACACCATTAGACTCAAGGGTCCTAGTGAAATTATATTCTCTAACACTTATCATAGACACGAACTGATTTACACGACTTAACCACTCATATTTCACGGTACTCAATTCACACAACAAAAGTACACGCTCACCAAAAAAATCACAACTCCACCGCCTAAGGTTATGTTCAGTTCACCTTATTTTTGCTTATTTCAAATCTAATCAGATCAGATCAGATCAGATCAGAAAAAATAAGTTCAGATCAGATCAGATTAAAAAAAATAAGTTCAGATCAGATCATGCTTATATTTAAAAATCATTATACTATTAAATATCTTTCATTACATATTAGTAAAAATTATAATAATTGAATATTGATAAAGTACTCATTGAAACGAATCAAACAAGACCCCACATGACTATATTTTTTCTTATATATTGAGAAAAATATAAAAGATAAGATCTTGTAATCAGATTAGATCATATCAGATTAGAAAAAATAAGTTTAGATCAGATCAGATAAGTTCAGATCAGAAAATTTCAGGTGAACTGAAGATAGCCTAAATAAAAAGATCTACAACATCATCACCTACTAATCCCCACGCCTAATAATTCTCTCACGCCATCTCAAATCACCTGATCATCACCCTCACCAATCTACAAGCCCCTACACACCAATCATAATCACACTTCTATTACTAATAATCTTACCTACACCTGCAAACCGCCTCATACACTTGGTACAAAGAATCTTGCTCGTGATACAAACAACAAATACTTTTTTTTCAAGACTAATCCAACTTCAATCCAAAATCGTACAAATAAACAATCCCGGACGGTAGTATAATTTCTAAGAGTCAACTAAATTAATCATTTTTAATATTTTATTTATTTATTTTTATTCTTTTCTTAAAGTTATTAAGTGTAGCACCCCGATAATTCTCTCTTTTCAGAAATACCTTTATAATATAAAACTTAGAGGATTACCAAAGCATTATCGTCCGTGTGATAACGTATTGGCTTATTCAGAATTTTACAGCGGAAAACATATAACTAAACTTTAAACTTTATTATAAATAAATAAATAAACAAGTACTTAATGATCAATAATCTAAGTATGTCTTATTCAAACCAACTAAATAATGTGTATTTCTAATAATGTAGGAAAATAAAATAAACTAGTTACACATTCTCTCCATTCCAGATTCCTAATGATGCACAACTGCGAACCTGTAATGTCAATACTTTACTGAATTTGCTCACCAAAATGGGTCATGACAGGATCAATAAGGCAAAGCCATGATCACACACACAAACAAAGCACGCAATTAGCAAAGCTGAGTACTACATTTTAAAACATAAGCATTCCTAACATGATACTAATAAATAACATGTAGGGATAAATAATAATATAGTCATATAATAATCTGCAGATAACTTTAACTGAACTAAACTCTAACATCTTTTTATTATTCAAATGGAATAGTTATTGGACTGAGTTGTACCACCAACAATGCCTTCATTAAGAAGATGAAATACGGGCGCGACTTCGTATTCCAGAATGACTTGCGATATCGATGAACTTTTGAAATAAAAGAGGGATGGTGATCAATCCATCTCCTAGAAAAACTCATGGGCTACCACCATGTAATCCAACTCCCAATGTCCAACTCTAGACGTGCACTAGTCTAAAGTCTACAATTATTCTCGTTACACTTTACGTTGATACCAATTATTACTTGTTATGACATACATACAAGCAACATAGAAATAATTATCAAATAGTCACAACTGAACTTCTTTTATTTTAGGTTTTAATAAGTGATCACAACTTACATCCCAAAATTATTTTCCTTTAATTCAATCCATCATATTTGTTGAACCTAGCCAACAATCCAACTTACCTTCACAAAGGCATAATCTATCAACTTACCAAATAAGGCCCACAGTCCTCATAAGATAGTGAAAATAACAATATAAGGGAACATATGAATAACATGATTCAATCCCTATAACAAATATCAATTCCTCATGCGAATTAATAAATAAAACTCCTTTCCACATGCTTGCATCAACTATTCCATACAAACATGAAATCTTTACTCATAATAAATCTCAAATTGCACACATGCATGAAACATGAAACAATCAATAATACCAGAAATCGCATATGAACTTAACAAGTTCCTATACATGATACTAAAATTCTTTCTCCTTAAATCAGGATACTAATCACATAGCACACAGGTATGTACGTACCTTGTGTAAACTAGTCAACATGCCACTTTTAACTCCTTAAAAGTCTCCTACAGAATAATCTACGCCTAGAAAACAATATAAACTAAAATCAATACCCTTACATAAAAATACAACTCTAAAAATCATAAAACCTTCTTTAAACATATATAAACATGTTTAAAATCATAATCTAAATCAATCTCATAGTATCTAATATGCTACTATGGTTTTCTAGTAATTAAAACCCTAAAAATCCATGCTTTAATAATTAAAACTTCAATCTAACCATAATAAACAAATTTGAATTTTTATTCTTATAATATATAATAAACATGAATCAAGATTACTTATTAAAACAGTAAATAAAAACCAATAATCATGATTAACATTAAAATAAAGCATAAAAACATAGTCTTTAATGGAATCTTGAGGAAGAAGAAAAGAAAATAACCAACAAGAAGAAGAACAAGAACACGCTAGAAAATAAGGACCCACGGCAGCAGGCCAGCAGCACAGACGCACCAATTCCGACGGTTATGGAGAGCTTTGTGAAGCTTCTTGTTGAAGAAGAAACGTTACTTGAAGAAGAAGAAAGGAAGAAAGAACTTGAAAGAGACAGAGAGAGAAAGCCATTGAAGAGAGAGAGAGAGAGCCGTGAGAATTGAAAGTGAGCAGAGAGAAAATAATTCTTCTGTGGGGTAAAATAATTGGGTATTAGGATATTTATAAAGGGCTTCCTTTTTGGGTTTAGGAAAAGGAGATAAGGCTTAATGAAAATTGATGATGAATAGGATAAAAAAATTAGAATTTTTATCATCAATATGACTCCTTTTCCTTATTGGGTTCCTCAAGTCCATTAGACTTCTTTTCCAATAGAAATTAGTATTTAAAACTTTTATCAAAGCATGATTAATTAAAAATATTTTCACCTTTCTTAAATCCTTAAAATAAATACATTTGAGTTTTAAAATAGTCAACCTTTTTAAATAATCAAATCATTTTAAAACTAGTTATGTTTAAATATAAATATATAAATACTAAAATATATTTATAAAATCCCTTAAAATTATGGGGGATTACAGTCTATCCCCCTTAAAAGAAGTTTCTTCCCGAAACTTAACACGAAAACTCACATACTTTCAAAAGTTTGAACTCATCTTTTTCAAAAGTTTAAACGAATCGTGCCACTTGTGCACACTTTTACTAGCTTAAAACACTTGTGTTACTTATGAACACATTTTCTTATGCGTAGAATCTACTTCTTTAGCACTAACACGTGCAAATTGCCCAATATAGGCATATATATGGATGAAAATCTCATAAAAATAGACAAAAAGCGCGAAATTTATCGCATTCTACCCCCTTAAAGAAAACGAGTTACGCCCTCGTAAATCACCTCAAGGAATAAGAATGGATACTTCTTTCTCATATCATCTTCGGCTTCCCACGTTGCCTCTTCAGACTCGTGGTTAGACCAAAGGACTTTCACGATGTGAACATCCTCATTGCGTGTACTACGTACTTTCCTGTCAAGAATCTTGACAGGTCTTTCCTCATATGTGAGGCTACTATCAATCTGAACTCGTGCATGCTCTAGGACATGACGCTCATCAGGGATGTAGCGCTTAAGTTGGGAAATATGGAACACATCATGCATCTTTTGAAATTCCATTGGCAATGCCAATCTATAGGCTACTTTTCCAATGCGCTTTAAAATCTCATATGGGCCTACATACTTAGCACTTAGCTTGCCCTTTTTCCCAAATCTCATGACGCCCTTAGTGGGTGATACTTTCAGAAACACCTTATCACCTATAGCAAACTCATCCTCACGTCGCTTCAAGTCAGCATACCTTTTCTGCCTATCTTGCGCAGCTTGAATTCGAGCCTGAATTAATCTGACATTTTTTACGGTCTCTTTAATGAATTATGTCCCCAAGACTATATTTCCACTAAAGTCATTCCAACAAATGGGACCTCTACATTTTCGTCTATATAACGCCTCAAAAGGTACCATCTTTATGCTCGCATGATCACTATTGTTACAAGAAAACTCAATCAAATCTAATTGGTCTTCCCAACTACCTTGAAATTCACATGCACTCAACATGTCCTCCATAGTTTGATTAGTCCTCTCAGTCTGACCATCAGTCGCAGGGTGAAAATTGATGATAAATAGGATAAACAAATTACAACTTTTATCATCAATATGACTCCTTTTCCTTATTGGGTTCCTCAAGTCCATTAGAATTCTTTTCCAATAGAAATTAGTATTTAAAACTTTTATCAAAGCATGCTTAATTAAAATATTTTCACCTTTCCTAAATCCTTAAAATAATTTCATTTGACTTTTAAAATAGTCAACCTTTTTAAATAGTCAAATCATTTTAAACTAGATTATGTTTAAATATAAATATATAAATACAAAAATATATTTATAAAATCCCTTAAAATTATGGGGGATTACATTAAGAGTTTATTCGCGATATAGATTGTTAACGTATTCCTGCAATTGTAAGTATGGTATATATCATCTAACTATGAGTGAATTTATTTTCTTTTTTTTTTCTTTTTATTAACATTTTTTTATGCCTGATTGCAATATTTATCACTTTGTATTTGTTGCTAAACAAAAACTAAAGAACTGTTCTAACTGATTCAGATAATTTGTACAACTTGCATTGCTAAGAATCTTGTAATATTGATTGCATAATAACTTGTCATTAAAAATTAGTCTTTTATGTGTTTCCTGAACCAACTTAGATTAATTATTTTAGGGTGCTTAAAACATTGTTTGATTATTCTTTTGCATAAAATCTGTAACGAATCGATATTTCGTAAAGGCCAACAATGGGATATATAGTTCCTGACTATATTATACCCTCACCGCGTACTCAATCGCTGGTTCACTTTGACCATCTATGGAGTCATGACGGGAAAATCTACATTGGATAAGTCCCTAAGATATCCCTTGCGTTTCAATATCCAATTAGGTTTATGATTCTTCCTTTAAAGAATTGTGGCGACTTCAAAACGAATTTTTGATAAAACCATAACAATGGGTGGTCAAATAAACGTGCTCACACCGCATGTAGGAATTAAAGGAATTGAAAAATCCAAGCCTATAGAAAGGAGATCATTATTGTTTTTGTTTAGTCATATATAAAGGAAATATAAGGATAGGAGTTAGCTCAAGTGGATAGAGCGCTCCCCCTGCTTAGCCCTTGAGGTCAGGGGTTCGATCCTTACCCCCAGCATGATGCTGGAGTATTTTCTTAGCATGCAATGCATGCCTTACCAGCCAATGTATTGGTGTTTCCTACAGGCTAGTAGCCTTGTATATATATATATATATATATATATATATATATATATATATATATATATATATATATATAATGTATTGGTGTTTCCTACAGGCTAGTAGCCTTGTATATATATATATATATATATATATATATATATATATATATATATATATATATATATATATATATATATATATATATATATATATATATATATATATATATAAAGGAAATATCTCTGTAAGAAATATCTATGTTCTTTAAGTTTTGGCTTCATGTTAAATGTTTAAGTAAAACACTGCCTTCACACTAACGTTTGTATATGATTGTAATACTGTCTTAGTTTTGATTAACTTAATCCTCTCAATTGCATGATATGAAATCCCGATAATGTTTGGGGACTATAGTTATTCCTCATTAGACACGGGAGATATATATGTAAATGTTTCTAATTTCTATATGTATGTGTGCTTGACTTTATAAAGGTGACAAAATGAATAGTTGGACCAATCACTTATAATCTAGCAATGAGTATGGGAAACTTGTAAGCTCTTACAAATGTTTTTTTTTTCAGGATTATCTAGAGGATCAAGATGATATATTATTGGAATAGTCTGTCACGATCACCAAATAACATTCATACAAATATGATGAAATAATTGACGATAAAAAATAAGAGACATAAGGTTTTACTATTGATAATTATATATATATATATATATATATATATATATATATATATATATATTAGAATTTATTTTGGAAATGTTTCAATTGACATTGCTTTAGTCCAAATTCTTATAGAAATAAATGGCTTATGACAGAATTTATATTAGTATTGCTCATTACTTTTTGTCCTCAAAAATATGCTTTTGTGAATGCGTACATTAACTATATAAGTACTTTTTTATATTATATTATTATTTATCAATTTCATTTTCTGCAACAGGTTCATTATATCTTATTATTGTTGTTATTTTGTTATTGTTATTTCTATAATAATAATAATAATAATAATAATAATAATTATTATTATTATTATTATTATTATTATTATTATTATATTATTATTATTATTATTATTATTATTATTATTATTATTATTATTATTATTATTATTATTATTATTATTATCATTATATTATCGATGATATTATGCTAGCTATAAAAAAGTGATATATAATATATAACTGAGTGTTACATAAGGTAGTTGACAATAATACTTAAGCTATAATAATAAACTGTTACTTAGTAGCAAAAGAGTTGATTTAAAAGTGTTACTAATGAAAGAAAAGTGCTACATTAGAAGATTATAAGTAACACTGCGTAAATGTTACAATGAGTGTCAAAAGTGTTACTTAAGCGCACTTAAAGTATCACTTGGAAAAGTGTTATGGGTTTACAAAAGTGTTACCTTAGAGCATAGGCGACACGAGAAGATGTATCACCCAGAAAAGTCTTACCCATTTCATATAATAACACTTTAAACCTTTTATGCAGCACGTGTTGGGTGTTACCTAAGCCAATTATGCACTAATGATCTATATCATAATCCTTAATCAGCTTTAACCACCTCTGTTGCCTCATGTTCATCTCTTTCTAGGTAAAAATATACTTTAAGCTCTTATAATCGGTGTAAACCTTGCAGGTCACTCCATACAAGTAGTGACACCATAACTTCAATGCAAAGACGACAACTGCCAACTCCAAATCATGTTGTAATAGCCCTGTTTTTAAGAACCTTTATTTAAAATCTAAAAGTGGATAAGACCATCATTCTTAATGGTTAAGAAAGCTTGTGGATAAGCCTTATCATTCTTAATGGTTAAGAAAGCTTGTGGATAAGTACTATCATTCTTAGTAGTTAAGAAAGGTTGTGGATAAGTATTATCATTCTTAGTGGTTAAGAAAGGTTGTGAATAAGCACTAACATTCTTAGTGGTTAAGAAAGCTTGTGGATAAGGCACTATCTTTTGTAATGGTAAAGAAAGGTCAAAGAGGATAAGAACCATCATTCTTATTGTTTAAGAAGGCTTTGGAAACCAATAGATAAGTTAGAAAGTCCTTGAGAGCCTTAAACATTAAGATTATGAAAATCGTTTGGAGATTGTTTTATCGGGTAACGATGAACTTCCAGTTAAAGAGCCTTTCGGCTCAAAACCTAACCAAACTTGATATATGACATGATTGGGATGTCTTAAGGTTAAAATGGTCATTTACCCAAGAATTACGTGGCTCAATAGGGTAAATTACTTACATAGTAAAAACTGGCCAGCTGAAATTACAGCTCAGACCTATGCTCAAAGAAAGCTGATTAGCAGCTACTTAAGTATCGATTTCTCAAAACCCTTTTGTATGCATGAAATCCAACAGCTAAGGCTAACACCTCAAGCAAGAATCACCCATAAAATCAAAGAAACCGACCTTGCCCAGAAGAGGTTTCCCTCCCCTGGGGGTACCGCCATAATAGACTATAAAAGCCTGTTCTGGATTTTTGTCTCTTTTCTCTTATTTCTTCCTCTTGGAAACCCATTTTTCTTTACATATAACTCTTCTATACATCCATACAAAGTAGTTCAAGCTTTGGTTCCAATCTTTAGACCTTAAACTCATATAGAAATCCTTGCCGAAAGATCACATAAGTTGTTGTAAGTTCAAGAGATTACACCTCTTGTATTTAAGCTTAGTTTTTCATATCTATAAGCTTGTTAAAACTAATATTTAGCATTTTATATATTCTAGGGAAGCTATAGGAGTAGTTAATCAATTGGATTAAGAAGTTTCATTGAGTTAAGCATCCTTAGTGAAGGTACACACTTAGTTTGGTTTTAACCTAGAGATTTCCATACTTATAGTTAGGTGATTGTTTCTTTCTAATGTAAAGCATGTTTATGAAATGAATTTACTTATGATGTGTATATTATTATGTGTATATTGAGAATATAACATGGATATAGCATGATAAGGTTCGTTAGAGATGTTTTATTTGACCTAAACAACACTTATACACTAAGTAATTACGATTATGCTTCTTAATGGAAGTGTTTGTACATGGACTTGTGGAGTATTGTGATGATTGAGGTGAGTTGTTATGTTATTGTTGTTGTGGAGTTGTTGTGGTGGTTGTGGGTTTGTTGTGGAGTTGCTATTGTTGTTGTTGCTCTGTTGTAGTAGTGTTGTTGTTATTGTTGTTCTGTCATTGTGGTTGTGGTGGAGTTGCTGTGAAGTTGTTGCCTTTTTGTTGTTGCGCCGTTGTTATGGTTGTTGTTGTAGTTGTGGTGGCTATTGTGGAGTAGTTATGATGGTTGTGGTAGATATTATGTTGTTGTGTTTTGTTGTGGTGATGTTGTGTGGGTTATAGTTAAAATAGTTTACTAGTTTGGAAGATGAATTAGTTTGGATATGATTAAAAAGGTTACGAATGATGTGTCCAGAGCTAGTATCATGTGGTTTATAGTTTAAGTATATATATCCAAAGTATTCAGAGAACAATATGGTTCATCTTGTTATTATGATTCAAGAAGTTGGAGTGATAAATTTGGGAATATGATTTACTTAGGTTTTTATGAACATAGTAGGTGGTGGTTTCTGTTGTTGGTTGTGCTGTGTATTGTGGTTGTTTCTGTTATTGTGCTTAATGTTGTGTTATTGGTGTTGGTGTTATTGTTGGTGGTGGAGGTGGTATTATTGTTGTTATGTTGTTGTTGTTGTATTGTTCGTATTGGATAGTCGTTGTTGATGATGCGAGGAAGTCATAATCTTAGAATTGGGAGTCTGTTATAATTATTGTAGTTGGAGTTATATGTATGAAGTCGAGTTTGAGTTATGGGATGACTTCGTTAATTTCTATTTGTGGGATTCAGTTTGATTAGCATATGGTTGCGTTAGAAGAAGATAATTAGAATAGTTAAGATTGGTTGTTAATTATTGTTATTGTTATTGTTATGAGGTGATTATTGGAGGATGACTAGGAATGGAGTATAATGCGGAATTATGAAGGAGATTGTATTGTTGGAATTGCTACTCGGTTGGTTAAGGACTTGAGTATAATCAGTTTATCGAGGTTTATTTATGTGTCGAGTTAGCTTTATATTCTCAATATATATTTGTTTGTAGCCAAATTATGTTCTTGATTTAGGTAAGGTTTTGAGTTATGTTTAGTTGGTTTAGTTATATAATTTAGAGTTATGATTATGAAATGGGATGTTGAAGGTTGATAATTTCTAAATCGGGAATTAGTTATGATTATGTTTTCTAGTTTAGATTAGTCTAAGTTTGGTTATTGATTATTGATGTTATTGTGAGGTGGTTGTTGGAGGATGGCTATGTAGACGTATATAATTCAAGATGATATTGGAAATCAAGTTATGATAATTTGAGGTTTCGTATAATTGTTATAGAGTTGAGGTAACCTTTATGTTCAGCAATATATATTTAAATGCTCCTGTGTGCGTCATATTGAATTTTAGATATCATATATCGTTTATAGTAATGGGCATGATTATAGATGCATCTCTATGAGTTAGTTGTGAATTGCTATTGAATTGTTATAAAAGTATCCTTTTGTTTAATATTGGAATTGTTCGAAAATACTATGTTTCTTAAAATATGATTTGGTATGATAATGAGGAAATGATATAGATATGAGTTAAGACCAGATAAGGTCGAATATGGTGTTATGTTATGAGTATTGAGGATTCAAGTATGAATCATTAAATATCTAATATTATAAATATGAAAGTGAGGCATGAACATGCACCCGAGTTAGGGCGGGTAGAGTCCCTAACTATTGCTTTCCAGGAAGGGCGAATTCCTGGCGTTATAGGACATGTCCGGTTAAGTCTTGCAAGCAGAATAGTACAAGGTGGGTGACGACCCTCAACGGTTTGGAGACAGTTGGTACTGCGTGGTACCCCTTTCCATTCGCGTTCATGCCAAACGATTTGATTTTGTGAAACGATAATAACTGAGTTGAATGTGATTATTTGTTATTATAACTATGTGTTAGTTTTCAAAATACACCTGAACTTGTATTTTCTATTACACAGTGTGTACTCAGCTTTGCTGATAGTGTTGTCATTTCTGTGGCCTGTCATTTGGTGGGTGGCAGAGTCAAACATTGTTGCAGGTTTGGTGTTGTGAACTCAGAATTTTGAAGTGAAGCAAGATAAAGATGTCGTCGTAGCTTATGGATTGAGTTTGTATTTTAGATAGTCAATTAAGGAATAGTTTCTTATATATTTCGTTGTATACAATATTTGGGAATATTAGTCGAGATATTGGTGTAATTGAAGTCTTATATGAAGGATTTTGTTTTGTTGGTCAATAACCCACAGTCCATGATCGTTTTCTAGGTTATGTTTCCGCTGCGAGTAAATGTTTAATTCGAGGCTTATTAAGCATTGATTTTGATTAGTGAATCTTAAGTGTGTTTACCTAGCAGCTCGGGAATCGGGCTGTTACAAATGCACTGGATAATTCTTTTCATGAGGTTTCAGCTATCTTGAGGCATAAGTTATCACCCGCTGATTTTGCATTAATACACATCCTAACCCTTTTGTTAAGACATATTTATATATAATTTTTAGGTGCATTTAGGTTGCATTTAAAGCATTTAGTTTCATATTTAATTAGGTTCATTATTGCATCATATTCTTAAGTTATGTTATTGCACTCCTATTCGGTATTTTTTCTTATTTTTGATGAATTTCAGGTAATGAGAACATATTTAGTGTAATCCCCCATAATTTTAAAGGATTTTATAAATATATTTTAGTATTTATATATTTATATTTAAACATAATTGAGTTTTAAATGATTTGATTATTTAAATAAGTTTGACTATTTTAAAAGTCAAAAGAAATTATTTTAAGGATTTAAGGAAGTTAAAAATATTTTATTTAAGCATGCTTTGATAAATGTTTGAAATACCAATTTGATTTGGAAAAGAGTCTAATTGGGCTTGAGGAACCCAAAATCCTAACAGATGAGGAAAAAGGAGTTATATTGATGTTAGGAGTTCTAATTCATTTATCCTATTCATCATCAAACTTTAATTACACTCAATCTCCTTTTCCTAAGCCCACAAGGAAGTCTCCTTATAAATATCTTAATACCCAATTATTTTACCCCACACAAAGATTTATTTTCTATCTCCTCACACTCAAGAATTTCGGCCCTCTCTATTCTCTCTCCTCACGGTTTTCTTTCCCTCCCTCCACTCGTTTCTTTCTCTCACCCGAATCTGATTGTCCAGATTTCTCATAGTTCCGTTTACAACCCTTCTCCATCTGTTTCCACTCCCGAAACTACTGACCCTTCAAACCAACCTACTCTAGTTCCTCCACCAAACCCTACTTCTGCCTCTGGTTCCAAGGGTAAGGAACAAGTTGCTCCGGATGACTGTAGCTGGCTAAATGATGTCTGTCTTCCTGCACAACACATGATCAAATTCTATAATCACCTACACTGGACATTGGATGCTAAAACTGACAAAATGCTGGGTCTTATGAAGCTGTAAGTGATGCGGTGATTGAGCAACAAAAGAAGATGGATACTATGGCCCTAGCTTTGGAGGAGTTGAAGGAACGAGTTGGACTCAATCATGGGGAGGTAATGAAGAAGCTGGAGGATGTGGTTGAAGAAGAAATTGTTGAGGAACACCATTCCCCTTCCCTTTCTTAGTTCTTAGTTCCTGTTTCCTTTTCGAGGAACAAGACTTTTGTTTAGTTCTTTTCTTTTTCTTTCTTTGTTTTTGTTTTGGAACAAGTGCTATATAAACAATGACTTTTGCTCTTATGTCTGTGTTTGTGAATAATTATGCATAATTTCTTCCTTAGAATGGCTAGTATTATATGATTGATGTTTGAGCAAGTTTATCCTTTGCAATTCTAATTTAACCAAAATTGGTGCTTGCTTATGGTCTTAAGGTGTTATAACCAATTCATCAATACACGCAGAGTCTATTCTTTTTGAGGATGACAAAGGGGGAAAGGATTTAAGGAACAAACTTTACACATAATAGAAGTAAAGGTCAATCTGAAAAAATCTGAAAAATCAAAAAATTAAAAATTAGATTAAGGTAAATGAAAAATCAAAATTCAAACATTAAGTAACTTACTTAATTGTGTTTTATTTTTCATTTTCTTCTTTATTGTTTTATCGTCTTCATTCACTTATATTATTTGTTATTGCCTTAGTTTGTACCTTAGTTTGTACCTCAATTTGTCTACACAAGGTACGTACATATCTATGTGTATGTGATTAGTATCATGATCTAAGGAGAAAAAGTTGTAGTATCATGTATAGGAACTTATTAAGTTCATATGTGATTGCTAGTATGATTGATTTTTACATGTTTTATGCCTGTGAGCAAGCATGTGATTTTGAGATTTATTATGAGTAAGATTGTCATGTTTGTCTGGAATATTTGATGCAAGCATGTAGAAGGGAATTTGTTGAACCCTAGTTTTGATGATGACAAAGAAACAAAGATGCAAACTAAGTAGTGAACTAATGAGTTATTTAAGTGTATGATTTTTAAGGTATCAATGAAAGGAACTAGGAGAATACGAAGTCAAGGAAGAATCAAGAGAGGATTTCAAAGGCTAAGTAAAGAAGTTTCTATAAGTTGATACTGGAGCAAGCATTGGATCAAGAAGAATAAAAGCAAGGCGTTTTATTTTCTAGTTCCATTGTAAAGGAACAAAGTAAGGATGGTAAGGAACATTGGCAGTTTTATTTGAGAATGAGAGTTTGTTCCTTATTAAAGGAACAAACTAAGTGGCACTAAACGAATCTGTTAAAGGAACTTGATTTATAAAAGGAACTAGACTTAGGCGTGTAGTAATATAACGGTACAATTATGTAATTGAGTAAGTCATGCCTAAATAATAGGAAATCAGTTTTACCTAAGTGAAAAATCAGTTTTAATAGAAAATCTTTTTAAAGAAAAGATTTGTTTTTCGAAAAAAGTAAGAAAAATTTATCCGGTTTTTATGAAGATTTATTTAAAAGATAATATTTTCTTAAAGATTAAAATTCATTTTAATAATAAAACTGTTTTGATATTTAAACTGATTTTCGGATAAAGCTCAAGAAACTCCTAATCTTTAGGAGTTGTGGCTAAAACATATCCACGTTCAAAATGAGATCATGGGATCATGGGACATGATGAGGAAGTGTTCCTTAGGGGAAGGAACATCATGGGTAATGGATTAACATGAACTCGATTTTAACTCCCACGTTCTGTGTGTTAGTCACTATAAATATTGAAGTCTAAATAAGTTCCAAAGTGTGTCTGACTAAGTAATTAAGTGAGTTTAACTAATTAAGTGTCAGTGCCTTCATTCTCTCATAATAGCCATTTGTTCTTTGCTTTCTTACTCTAATTCCACTAAGCTTATTTCGATCAATTGTATTTTGGTTTTTGGGGTAAGGGAACTTTGAGTGAAGTTCTGTAAGAGAGAAGCTTTGAGTAAAGCTTGTAAGAGTGAGAAAACTTCGAGTGAAGTTGAGAGGAACTACTGTTAAGGGAACAGTGGCTCAGGAACTTGAGTTTAGGAACTCAAGGTTGGCTCGAGATTAGAATTAGGTTGTAACAAAGTTGTTTGGCCTAATTAGTGAAAGAGTTGAGTTTAAAATCCCTAGTGGTCGAGGTTGTTTCTTCTTGTTGGGCCCAAGAAGTTTTTCCTCGTAAAAATCTCTTGTGTTCCTCTAGCTTGTTTATTCGTTTAAGTTTAAATTTCCGCAAAAAGTTACGTTTATTTCTACACCTACAATTCACCCCCCTCTTGTAGTGTTCCTAGGGAGATAACAAAATTTCATTTATTAATTCACATGAGAAATTAATATATGTTTAAGAGATTGAATCATGTTATTCATGTATTCCCTTCCAGGTATTATTTTCACTATCTTATGAGGACTGTGGGCCTTATTTGGTAAGTTGATAAGTTATGCCTTTTTAAAGGTAAGATTATTGTTGGCTAGGTTCAACAAAAGAAGAAGTTTGAGATTAAAAGAAAGTAGTCTTGGATTGTAAGTTGTGATCACTTATTTAATCCTAAGATAAAAGAAGTTCAGTTGTGAATGATTGATTTATATGTCTGTGATTGCTTGTATGTGTGTGTCATAACAAGTGATAACATGTAAATAACGTAAAGTGTAACAAGGATAGTTATAGACTTTAGACTGGTGCACGTCTAAAGTGGGACATTAGGAGTTGGGGTTCATGGTGAGCGTGTCATGGCTTTTCTGGGGATGGATTGATCACCATTCCTAGTTTAGTAAAGAGGTTCCTCGATATCGTAGGTCATTCTAGAATATGGGGTGACTTTCGTATTTTGTCTTCGTAGGTGAAGGCATTAGTAGATAAGACAGCTCGGGTCCAAGTAACTATTCCATTAAAGTAATAAAAAGATGATTAGAGTTTAGTTCAGTAAAAGTTGTCTGCAAATTATTATATTATTATTTATCCCTGCGTGTTATTTATTTAGTATCATGTTAGGAATGCTTATGTTTTAGTATGTTGTACTCAGCTTTGCTGATTACGTGCTTTGTTTGTGTGTGATCATGGCTTTGCCTTATTGATCCTGTGATGACCCATTTAGGTGAGCAGATTCAGTATAGCATTGACATTACATGTTCACAGATGTGCATCATTGGGAATCTGTAATGGAGAGAATGTGTAACTAGTATATGTTATTTTTCTGCATTAGTAGGAATATAAATTATTAAGTTGGTTTGAAGAAGACTCATTTAGATTGTTGATTTCTAAATACTGGTTTATTTATTTATCTATTTATTTATAATAAAAGGTTTAAAGTTTAGTGTTATGATTTCCACTGCAAAATTCTGAATAAGCCGATATGTTATCACACGGGCGATAATGCTTTGGTAATTCTCTAAGTTTTATATTATAAAGGTATTTCTGAAAAGAGAGAATTATCGGGGTGTTACATTTAGAGTATGATTAACTAAGCTTGAGTATTAGGAGCACTTTGAAGGAAGCTACAATGCATAAGGATCGTTTGGATATTTCATAGTATGAGTTTGAACTAAAACAAAGTGGAAAATCATTAGAAGAATTGTGGAAAAGGAGTCATGTCTACTCTTCTGGCCTCAACTATTGATGTGTTTATGATAATTGATAATTCCATCAGATTTCGGAACTAGACTTGAAGAGCTTTCCAACAATAGGTGGCACACTACATGAGGAGACTTTTAGTCAAGGAGTTATACCTTTTTGAAGTTGGAGTGTTTCTGTTGGAAAATGCTACCGTACATGCGGATCACTAATTCCGCCCATTTAATGATATTTCGACTTTCCTTATTTTTGTAACTTACTTTCCTAGTTATATTAGGTTACCTAGTATTCATGATATTAGATTTTCACTTTCTCCCTCCTCCCTTAACACGTTATTTTTTTAAGGTTTAGTTTAGTTTTTCCTCTTCTTTTTCTCTCTAGTTTTTTTTTTTTTAGTAAACTCTAGTTTTTATTCATCTTCATTAATAATGAGTTTAATTAGTTACTTTCATTGATTTATTTGATTGTTCTTTTCTTTGTAGATTTAGATTTTATTATTTATTTCATGATTGAGTAGTTTTTATTTCTAGAGTTTAGGAATCCATGTTTATATACTATGATCAATCTTGATAGATATTTATTGATGGTTTGATTACTCTTGATATTTCTAATTGATTAGTATTTACATTGTTAATCTTGCCATCTGATCAATTGTTTGATTAAATATTGCTAATAATAGTTTGAATTGACCAAGATCTTACTTTTAGAGGCTTGCCTACAATTAGCAAATCTGATTATATTAGCGACCGTACTGCATATGTTGATTTGAGAGCATTAAGACCCGATCGTAGGATTAACTTATGCTCTAGATATTTGATTAACTAAACTATTGATCATATTTTGATAGATTATATTTATGAACATGGTGAACCACAACCTTAGATCCTTTTAGTTTGATTTTCGTAGTTTAATTAGCTTAGAACTTTAATTATAATATTTTTGATCTTGTTTAGTTCTCCACACCTTAGATGCTAGATTAAAACAACCATCTTTGTGGATTCAACCCTGCTTATCCTACTACATTGTCAGAAGGTTTGCAGGAATTATTTTTGACAGGTGTACTATCAGCCTATCGCCCTTCGGGCATCACTATATACTTCAAACCCCTTAGTTCCTGCTAGTAACGCTAATACAGGCGCACTAGTTAATCTCCTTTTCAATTCCTGAAAGGCTTTTTCACATTTTTCAGTCCACTGAAACTTAGTGCTTTACAACTAGTAGTTCTTCGGCATCGTCTGCTTCATCTTCTTCTTTAGTGAAAAGATCGTTATCTACTCCAAGTAATAGTACTACTTTACATACTTCCATGAATAGTGGTAAACATTCGTCGTTTACACGGCTAATTATGGATAAAACTCGTGCTCCTTTTATAGATATCCCAAGGAATATAATGTTATATCATCCAAGTCGAAGGACTTCATTTTGTCACTTGGTTTTCGTTTTAAGCCTGGCCAATTATAAGTTGGTGATTGGTAGCGCGATCCGGGAGAAATCCTTTACAAACTGCTGGTAATATCCAACTAACCCAAGAAAACTGCGAACTTCGGTCATATTCACTAGAGCCGACCATTCCACCGCCACACCTTCCTTTGAAACTAAATGACCAAGAACTACCACCGAGTCTATCTAGAAATCATATTTACCGAATTTCGCATATAATTTTTCACGTCTTAGCACACTTAATACTGTCCTTAAATGCTCCGCATGTGCTTCACGATTTCCTGAGTAAAACAAAATATCATCAATAAATATTACGACAAAATGATCCAAGATTGACTTAAAATATATTTGCATCAGGTCGATAAATGCGGCAGGAGCATTCGTAAAGCCTAGTGGCATCACTACAAATTCATAATGATCATATCTGGTTTGAAATGCAGTTTTGGAAATGTCTTCAACCAATATTCTTATCTGATGATACCCAGAGCGCAAATCTATCTTACAAAACACCCCTACATCTTTTAGTTGATCAAACAAATCATCTATTCTAGGTAGCAGATACCTATTCCTCACCGTGATCTTATTGATTTCCCGGTAATCAATGCACAACCTCATGGCTCCATCCTTTTTCTAAACAAACAACACAGGTGCTCCCCAATGAGAAGCACTTGGTCGAATATAACCTTTCAGCAGCAGCTCCTTCAATTGCTTCTTCAATTCTTACATTTTCATTGGAGACATTCAATTTGGGGCCCGTGAAATGGTTGTGGCTTCCGACATTATATCAATATGGAAATCCACTATTCTTTTAGGCGGAATCCTTGGCAACTCCTCGGAAAATACATCTAGAAACTTCCTGACTATGGGAATGTTCTAGGCCTTTTCCATGACGTCTCTCCCTTCACTATCGAAAAATTCATTTTCCGCATTCTTCACTATATCATTGGCATCTATTCCCATTATCACATTTGAAAAATTCTTACCTCTAGAGATAGAAATTTGGTACAAGTACATTTCTTCCACTAGGTGGCTTTAATTTTATCTTTTCTGGATAACATTCAATTATCGCTTTATTATTACTACGCCAATCCATAGCTAAAATAACATCATAAGACTCTAAATTGAAAGGTATTACATTAGCAAAGAGTTCGGATTCAACAATCTGAATTGTGTAGTCCCGAAGTATCCACTTGCAACAAATTGAATCCCCATTTGGCAGGGAGATTGACATATTTATGGGTTCCACACAAGGTTTATTTTTCATTTTCCTAGCAAATCTATATCTGATATACTATAATGAGAATCTAGAATCAAATAGCACACTTGCTAGGCTTTGACACAGTAAAAAGTTTCCAGAGAACATTATTTTCCATTTTTGGGGTCTTAGGTGCAGCATCATCTTCTAACTTAATTACATACACTTTCCCGGAGGATTTTCCTTGATTGTCGGTGAAGCCTCCCTTATTCCCATGACTGGAGCTACTCTCACCAACATTGAACATCAACGACTTGTTGTCTCGATTACTCCCTATATCAGATCTTCTAGCTACTGTTCCTTTTGGGTAAGCTTTGATTTTATGACCAGTATCCCTGCATTTGAAACAGATTCATCTCCGACACAATTTATTCCCCCACATAATCTTCACTTCCACTCTAACTTGTTAATCTTATTACCTCCCCCTTGAGGCTTGAATGTTGTCCACGACCCCTTTTCCTTCTTGACCTTCTTGGTACTCTCCACCTTGGTCTTTCCCCATTCTTTCTTTTACGAAATTCTTTATCCTTCATTTCAATTCGCTCTTGTTCCAGCGCTCCATCGTACAACTCTTCGAAGTTGAATATGGTCCTACCTGCTTTTGATATTTCAGATGCAACCCTTCAAAGAACCGCATTGATTTGAGCCTTTCGTTTCCCATGAAATCTGTTGCAAATCGCAAAAGTTTCAGAAATTTTGCCACATATTCCAACACGGTCATTTTTCCTTGTCTCATAAACAAAAACTCATTCTCCTTCATTCTTCTCAAGGCCGGGGGAAAAAATTTATCCTTGAGCTTTTCCACAAACTTTGCCCAATAGAAGTCAGGCTGCTTTGAAATTTCTTTGGTGGTATTCCGGACAATTTACCACTTCCAACACCTTGGACATATGGGTTACCAAATCCTCACACTTAATAGGATTAGCCTCCCCATCATATGAACGGGGCTTATGGGAAGCTAATTTTTATAGAACTTTCCTTCTTCATCTCCTTTATTAGCCCCTTGGGTATCGAGTAATGCTAATAATTTCGCATTCATCTCTTTGAGGGTTTGAACCTGTTCATCTTGTAATGTATCTCATCCTCTGGTTCCTGTCCCAGCGGTGTTTGTATCATTTTCGTCACCGACCATTTTCTACACATGTCAATATTAACAGTTTGAACCGTCCAATCCATTCATTCCATCACAATTTCCTAATGGTAAAGCAATAATCAATAATATAAACATATGTAACGCTGCTCTTTTTAAAAAAAAAAAAAAAACACTCAACTTTATTTGATAATTCATACTTCATTGCCCGTACATTATGTTTCATAAAAAGAAAATCACACATTCCTAAGGTCTTGTTCATCTTCCATCCATCAAAGGTAAATACATTCACACATTACAAAGAAAACAATAATACATAACACAGAACAATTACTAATCCACATAATCTTCTTGATTCCTCATCTCCTGCTTAGCACCAACATCTGCTTAATATAGCCTATGAGGATCATAGTAGTATCCATTATCACTAATACTAGGGGTCGGGGTTTTAGGAATATAGTCAGGGTCACTTGTGCCCCGGGAAGATCCCCCACTGATGAACTACTCCCAGTACCCCTTGCAGTCTCATAACTGGTGCTCCTGGACCTATTGGACCAAGACCTGTGGGCCCTACGATTAGAAACACTAGGCTCAGATAGTGGTGAAGGGGTGAAACATATGGTACATTGCGATCCATTTTCCGCTGCTCCAATCTAGCATACATGTCTCTCCAATATTGGGCTCCTAGTCCCATAGGAATTTCCCCAAGGACCCATTTCTCTTTGGTGATTTCCACCTCCCTTTCCACTTCTTCTGGTGTTCCCCTCCACCTTATCAAATTTATTATATTTTCCATTGTATTACCATCATCCTGGTACGTCCTTGTAGCCACATATAATACCAACAATCTCCAGTAAGCTAACTTAAAGGTCACCCATGGTTCATAGGGTGGGGAAGTCTTGATCAAAGTGTATGCTTGTATTTCGAGCTGCGTGTACGGATTATGATCTCCTTCCCAATGGTTCTCGTTCCACTCTCTTATTCCCTGCTTAACCTCTACCATGTAGCTAATGGGCTCTTTCCAGCAATTCGCTTTCCAAGTATTGGGTCCATCTTCCATAGACTCAGATCGCCTACTCCCGTTTGAATCGCTTCCACTTTCAGCCATTTTTCTATAATCATGAAATCAATCATCATATACATAATATCTTTTATTCCACGTATTATATTGACACATAATCTTAATTCCTCTCTTTCCTTCTTTTCTTCCTAACCAACTCACAAGGGTCATATATAAATGTTTTTTTGTTAACCTATATTGTTGTTTACTTTATTTGAAAACCTAGCTCGGATACCATCTGTAACAGAGCACCCGCTTAGGTGCTTAATTCGCTCCTAAGCCATTCATTTAACTACTACTAATCCTGGGTTAAGCCCCTAAACGTGTGGATGTTACTTTAGCTACTTTACCCACAAGGGAAGGTAGTTAAAGTAACATCCGCACATTTAGGGGCTTAACTCATGATTAGTAGCAGTTAAATGAATGCCTTGGGAGCGAGTTAAGCACCTAAGCGAGTGGCCTGTTACATATTCTCCTGAGAACGTCCTCGAAGAGGAAGTGGATTGTTAGCAGCTGGGTCCGGATTAACTTGGAAAAACAGCATATTGTTCTTGATCTGTTCCTAGACGACTGCAGCCATTTTAGTCTAGAAGCCATTCAAGACAATCTCCACATGCATGAGCAGCAGTCACTAGACGTTCAAGATTTTCCTGGATGACAGGTACATGGCTCTGACCAGGAACATTGACGATGGACGGTGGTATATCCCTCCTCATTGGTCTCTCATCATCTATTGTATCTTCAACTCGAATCTGAAAACTTTGATTCCTTGCCGTATTATATAGTGATAATCAGTCATCGTTGTGTCTCCCCACATGCGGCGCCAAATGTTTGAGCTCCTTGGCTGACAAGTAACCTCTTATCCTTCATAAAGTTCTTCAGTGGAGACTTATCCAATGATGTCCAAATCTTGTAACCAGAACCTGAGCTCCGTTCCCAAACTTGCAGAAAAGAGACCAACCTAGGAGGTTTGGGTGGTGGGTTCCCCCTCCGAAGCTTAAGTCAGGTATCAGGAGTGAAAAAGGAAAAGTAGAGATAAAGCGAGAAAGTAAGAGAGTATTTTTACAAAGTAAGGACACATTGCTCAAAAAGTTACATTTCTCTTGATTTCAAGGGGATTATTTATAGTGTTTGGGGGTTTGAATGTTACCATTCAAGGTCACCCAAATTAAGGGCACCTGATTGGCCATTTAATCAAATCTCAACACGTGGCAGGCAATGATTGGGAGCTGAGCATCATCCAATCATGTGCAGTCAATTTTTTTGGAATTTGGGTCCTGAATATTCCTTAAGGCCAAAAGTGGCTTTTATTCCTTAATTAGTAAAAACCCAGAATTTGGACCACCCTTTTTTCTCTTTTTTGATGGACACGTGGATGCTCCTGATTTATCCACGTCTCTCCTGGTGAGCCTTTGATTATTTAGGCTACAACAGATACCGTGTTAAATTTCGTGTTTAAGGAGGAAGAAATGAAAGAAGTCTAGTGAAGCCATTGATGGAGCTCGTGTATAGCAGTATAGGGAGTAAAGGAAATAGGAGAGAGAGGAAGGAGAAAAGAGAGAAAAAGTTGCATTGTATTATTATGTGGTATTATAAAATGAAGTACAAGAAACTATTTATACTAAAACTAAAAACATCAAAGAAAACTAGCTTTCCTTGTATTAAGGAACTAATTAACAAACTCTGTAAACATCTATATATTCCAACATGATATAGTATGTTTATGAATGATATAGTGGAATTCTGCATGATATAGTGGGTTTTCGAATGATATATTGGATTATTCAGAAATGATATGTGCTTTAATGTTAACGTGAACCAGGTCCACGCAAGTCAGGTAGCTAGAAGACAATATGATCTATGAATATATTCCCTAAATGGAATTTATTTTTTTTTTGAAAATCATGAACAACTGTCTTCCCACTGCTGAAAACCTGTCCAAAAGACAAATTCAAAATAGACAAAAGATGTTGTATCTTACCGAAACAGAATCACAGGAGCATCTCCTTAGAAATTGTCTATTCTCCTCCAAAATGTGGATGACCACTTTAGGTATTCGCACCATGAATCCACAACATGTTAGATTAAGTGATTGGATAAAAACTTCCTCAACCTTTTTTCAAAAAAGAAAAGGTCGACAAATTAAAGAAGATAACCATCTCATTTGGAAACTCCAAGTAACGAGAGAGAACATGAAATCTAGGTGGTATCACGCCCTGACCATACCAATAATATAAAGGGTACACCAAATGTCTTCCCTAAATCACATAAGTATTACAACGAGTACATTGAGCTGATAATAATGATTAAAAGTGTAATGATTCTTATTATATCTTTTTGAAATGTAATGATGAAAAGTGTTACCAATACTAGTAATCCGCATAAAAAAGTTACATAACCCAATACCATCATACTTACATGCATATTAACCACTGGGATTGGTTGGTTCGACTCTTAAATAAGAAACGAAATGGGATGAGATGAAATAGAGGATGGAACAATTAATGTTAACCGTTCAGGACAAATTCTTGTCAATTGCTCAACCTGTTAATAGGAATAGGGGGTCAATTATTATTGGCGACCTGTATTAGAGTGGCAGAGGTGGATGGTGAGAACTGAGAAGGGTATCAAATTGGGGAATAGAAACCATCAAACAAAAAATTGTACCAAACATCTGGCGAAGGAGTGAGTATTCAGTTCCCTTTTTGGAGACTCAAAAACTAAACCAAACACGCTGTAAAGGTTAGTTTTTGTGCATCACTAAACACATACTATAACCTCAATTGTCGAGCAAAAATTTGGAATTCATTACTGACACAAACTCTTGGAGAATAAAAATCTTAACAATACTTGCCTCTGTTCTGTAAAGTATATAAGATGTGGATGAATACATGTTATTTTAGAGATAATCAGCAGATCATCTTCACTACAACAGAATAATACATACATATGTTTACATAAAATCCAGAAGAACAATTTTAAAGAAATTGATAGGGAAAAAAAAAAAAAAACACCCTTCTATGTGCTTGAGTGATCTGGTAAATAGTTCAAGTCCATTTCAACCTCTTGAATTGTCCACTGCATATTTTCTAGTTTCTGCACAAAGGCTTTGGTCTCGGAATTCAAAAATCCAAAGAGAATGCACAAGACGTTTCACAGAAATGGATACTAACCTTAACAATGTCATGGTACTGTCTTGCTATTGAGTCAAAGTGTGGATCAACTCCTTGGTACTCCCGAAGCCGTGTCACCTGTTTAAAATAACCAAGAAGACTCAATGTGCAGACTATAGTGGCGAGACCGAGAAGTAGATGGAGAGATATGTTATAGGGGGATTTAGACAGGTAGCCAAAAAGACTTGAAGGACTTTGCCGAAAGGCTAAAAACCCATTTTCAACAAACTTTCCCTAGAACTTCCCCATCCAAGCACATGCAGAGGGTTCCCAACACCATCAATTTCACACGCAGCTCCGCAATTAAAGAGCACAATCAAATAAATGAATCAACATGAAATGTAAATATGAAGATGTCGGAACATATGACAAGAAAAGTGTCCGCAAACATACTGCTTTGTTATATGCTGTTGAAGACTCCTCTGTTGCCTCAACTAGGTACCTCCTGAGCAGAGAGAACAAATTATATATTTTCTTGGAAAGAGAATCCAGTTAGATATTTGTCAATAATATATCACCTGATCTTGTGGAGCGCTGGTATTGTTTCTTGAGTGTAAGTCGCAACAAGGAGAATATGCTCCAATACCCTAGCATGAAACAACACATGAGGTGTTACGTCATTAACATCATACACATCCTTCCTATGCTAATTGACCAACATTACAACAGATTAGTGTTGATGATTAAATGGATGACACCCTTCCATAAGCTACAAACCTATATGATTAAAACCCACAAATCTCCTGAATTAGAGGGCCAGAGGCACCTTGAATGTCAAGATGATATTCAACAATATCATTCATAACAAGATTTTGACATATGACATAATGATCAATAAATGATATCTTTGAGCTTCTAGACATGATTAAAACCCACAAATCTCCACAGATGCATCTGCAAGGTAGCAACTCATGGCTTTATTAAATATCATAAAGACCAAACAAGCATTCCACAGCTTTTTATCCATTTCACTCAAAGAATTAAGAGCCTTGATTGTCAAAGGTTTTTGCTTCTTAAACTTAATTCATTACCGTTATGTTTTCTGAGACAATCAGAGAAAAGTTGTTCACGAAGCTAGGAAATACATTTTGGTCTTCTATGTGAGACTTTTATGACTTAAGTCAGTTGCAGCTGTACTAAATTCATGCAGAAACAATTGGCCAGCAGTGATACCTCAGCTTAGCACCCATGGCCTCATGTCTCTTAATTTGCCAAGTTTTCTGCAGTTCATCCTAAAGAACAATCAACAACATTAGCAGCCTTGTTGTCCAGATATAATTCAAAGGCTTAGGCACATGATAAGTACCCATTAAAACTAGCAGGATGGAAACTTACATAATTATGTTGATTTTGCAACTTCAAATCTTTGACTAGTTTAATAAGCACGCCAAGTATTTGCTCTAAGACCTAGAGGCGGGAAAAAAATTAAGCTCATATCTAACTGCGCAGAAAAGATTAAAGAAAAGGCATAGAGACGTATGGTTCACAAATTAAGAAAAATATATTACTGCTTACACACATTATAATATTCTGCAAATTTCCTATCAGCAGAGTAGAGATCCTCTTTTAAAGCTTCTTCCTCCCTTTCTATCTCTTCAATCATAATTTTAACCCTGGTAAACAGTATATGCAGTTACAAAAGAGATATTGCAGTTTCTTATGCCATCAGACGTAAAAAAATCTGCACAATGCTTAAACCTGTCTAAAGAAAATGCTTAATTACAGAGGCTACAGACCTTTGCGGAAGTCGTGAACTTAGGTTCTGATGTCCAGCTGAATTGTCTGTGCAAAAATGACAGATAAAAGGCGCACATCATAAATCATTCAGCTTATGCAAACATTAATTTCCTGGAAAAGTATGCTGTAATGAGCTCACTACACATACTGGCAATCATGCCTAGTTTAATTGTTTCTTTGTGTGTGTGCTAAGATATATAACATGAGAAAGTAAATAGCTTCGATAAGTAAATCTTTTGAAACAAGCTAAATTTAATATAATTACAAGTTCGATAAGTAAATAGCTTCCAAGGACACATGCAATGATATCCTGTGATATATGCAGATTCAAACTATAATCGTAAAAGTATAACAAAGGAGTTACTCAACCTTCGAGCCAACTCAAATTTTTCATGAGAGTAACTCATTTGTCAATTAATTAAAAAGACCTGAACATTCAACACATTACACAGCTTCACCAAACATGACTTGACTTAATTATATTACTCTTGTTAAAGCAAGTCACATTCAGATTATAACATCATCCCAAGCCTAACCTGATGTAGTGAATAAATCACAATTGCGGATCCATTCATTTCAAATGTCCGAGATTTCATGTTAGGTATCTGTTGCCTTTCTCCCCACTCTGTCTTCTCTAACCAGATGGAGGAAAGAAAAGTAGAGCAAATAAAGACTGTAATGCCTAGTGCATTAAGAAGGATTAAGGAAAGAACACTCATTGCTAATGGCATACAGCAGTCATTTCAGATGTAATATATTTCATGTTAGGTATCTGTTGCCTTTCTCCCCTTTCAGTTGCTCTAACCAGATGGAGGAAATAAAAAAAGAAGTAAAGACTGTAATGGCTACTGGCTAGTGCATTAAGAAGGAAAGAGCTTTCATGCTGATGGCATACAGCAGTCAATTTGCAGACCTTAGCCAAATCATGATGCAGTAGACAAGCTCCAGGTTACGAACAAGGAGATGTAGATGTAGGTCACCTTCGTGATGTCAGCCAATGTTAGTCCAAAAATAAAACCATGCATACTCTCCAATACTCCACAGCCTTCTAAAGGATCACATGGGTCACTGAGAAAAAGAAAATCTCAAGAGTGAGACACTCACCACCATCATCCATTACAAAAGCATAGGCCAATTTGTCACATTTTACTTTCAGACGAGCCTCAATCTCACGGAAGAGTGACATCTGATACTCTGCCATATCCTACAATTGCAACAAGACTTATGATAACAATAACCCTCAAGTATATAAACAGTTCAACAGTTCCACTAAATAATTTATCTCCCACATACCACGGACAATGGAACCTGATGAAGTTGAGTCTGCCATAAATAATTTGAAGTGATTCCCAAGTAACGGTTTGAAGCTCCACCAATGCCTGGATCACTCATATCAGTAGTACTAGAAATTGCAACATTTGTCGCTGTACTGGGGGTACTAATACCATAGTTTGTTGAATTAGTACTCGAGCTCACTGTCACATTTGTACTCGTACTATCAAGAGAGCTTCTGGACATAATGCTCCATTTCTCAATCTCCTCTTCGTGAATCTCACCATCTTTGGATATAAGAGGAAGTCTCAACTTTTGAGCAGCCTCAGCAACAACAAGCCGATGCTCCAGAGTCTCATAAACCTATAATTAACTAAGCATCTCAAGATCCATACATTATTGTCGCAAAGAAAAAGAATAAGATCTAAAACGACAAAAATCGTTCTCATAATCGCTGAATAACAGATATGAAACAGGAAAAACTTCAATGCATGATGATTTCTCATAGAAACTTTATCGGAGATAAATGGATAAAGAAAGAATACATTTCTCACATTAGCATTCTCATATTCTCTCTCAATTTCTTTTCAATTTACTCGCTTGTTTTGGAGGAGAACCAAGGACAAAGTCCAAAAGTGAGACGGAGAAACTAAAAAGGTGGAGATTGAAGTTATAAAGTGGTTTATTATATTAAAAAGTGGACCACATGGGTGAAGAAAGATGGGATGTTACCAAAAATATAAAAGACAATAGTGTGTAGATCAAAAAGGAGAGTGTGTAGATTAAAAAGAAACGGAGGGAGTAGGTCACTAAGCCAATAAAAGTTTGGACTCTAACATTTCGGAATGCAATATTACATGAGATCACATAGTTAATGCCCTGAATATCCATAGTATCAAGTAACCTACAAAATGCAAGAATTATAAAATTTTAAGACCTGAGGAGAGTTCCTAAGACCGAGTTGCGGGTATAGACCCGGTACATCACGAATCCCTCCAAGATTAGCAACTGACAAAGCTTGCTGATATTCTTCTACCATGGCAATTGCTTCACAATAAATAGCCTATAAAAATATAAAAAAGACCAACAACATGAATATCAAATTCAAGCACATTCATGAGAACTAAACCCAAATTCCTTGCTGCTTCTGTACATTCATCAAACAAATTGGTCGAAATGAGGGTAGGGCGTAAAGATATAAAAATACCCTATAAAACTAAAACCCAAAACAAGAATATCAAATTCAAGAACATTCATGAGAATTAACCCAATTTCCTTGCTGTTCCTATACATTCATCAAATAAATTAGTCGAAATGAGGTAAAGCATAAAGAGATATAAATACCCTATAAAAATAAAAGATCACGACATGAATATCAAATTCAAGCACATTCATGACAAATAAACCTAACTTCCTTGCTATTTCTATATATTAATCAAACAAATTAGTCAAAAATGGAGTTGGGGAATGCAAAATAACTATAAAAAAACCTTCAAAATATATATTAAATTCAAGCACATTCATGAGAAGTACCATGGCTTCCAAATACCGCAATCTTTCCCTACACATCTCCTCTCTGGCCTGCAAATAATAATAAAAATAAAAATAAAAACTAGCAGATTTTAGCCAAAATTAACACAAGTTTTACTTCAAATTAAAAATTTAAAATATTATTGTGGTTAAAACTTACGAGTTGAAGATCGGAATAAGCAGATTTAGATACAAGTGAGCCATCAGAAGCCAAGCAATGTCGCTCTAATTGCTCGACAAGCTGAGTTACGTCGGCAGGTAGATTTTGTTGCTGCAATCCTTTCACCATATTATTTTCTCAGCAACTATTTTTAACGGAGTTTATGGTGTTCTAAGGAACTTCCCCTTTTAAATTTCACTCTCAATTTCAAATACAGCAATCAAGCTGTCACCATTTCTTGTTGATTTTTTGTTACACTCATAAAATTACCAAATCCTAGTCAATTTTTGGAGGGCGGAGACAAAGAGAAAGAAAACAAAAGATGTACAAGTATTAAAAATTCAGAAAAATGGATGAAAATACCTCAATTTTGATCCGTCCGTTTTTAATACCTCCAACTATGAATTATTATAATCTCAATTATTGACCGGTCTGCCACAAATGCACCAAGATGACTTGTAACTTGTTACCAAAGTTTTTTTTTATATATTTTTTTTCTCTTTTATTTTTATTTCCTTTTCCTCCTCCATTCCCACCCCTCCCCTGATTCCTCCTGTCAGCCCAGCCCCCTCCCCACACCCACCACCCTAGCAGCCCCTTACTCCCGCAACCCTGCTCCCCCCACCACCGTCTCGAATTCCCCCCCCCCAACCCTTTGAAACCCCTCCTCTAACCCTCCACACCTTGAAACTGACCTCCCACGGCAATACGATGTCGTATTACCTCCATCAAAATTCACCGAAGAGACATCAGAAGAAGTCGGTGGTTCCTCCAGCGAGATTTCCGCCGAAATTCGGTGAGAAAATCGGCTAACGCTTCGTGAACGCCACTGAGAGATCTGTGTGTTGCTGCTGGTGAATTGGCGTCTCCTCCGATTGAGGTTCTTCTCAACCCGACTTGAATGCCGCCATCGCCATTGAAGGGGGAGGAGAGAGAAAATATGAGTTTGTAGTTTAAAAGTTGTAAATGATGATGAACATATTTGAGGAGAGAGAAAACTGAAGATGGAAAAATGGTGATTGATGAGGAAGGAGCTCATTGCGACTCAAATTGAATCGAGGTAGGGTGTGGTTGGGAATTCAACAGGGTGGTGGTTGGGGGGTTGCTAGGGGTAGGGGAGGGGGATTGGGTGTGGGAAAGGTAGTAGTGGGGGTGAGGGAAAGTGGTAGTGGGTGGTGGGGGTTGGGTGGTTTCAGGGGTGGTGTGAAGGGGTGGAGGGGTGGGGAAGGGTGTTTCTTGGTGGGAAGGGGTAGGGAGGAGGGAGAAAGAGGAAGGGGACTGGTGGTTGATGAGGGGAGGAAGGGGAGGGGTGCTAGTGGGTGGGAGTAGAAAATGGTATGGATGGGGGTGATAAAAAAACAAAAAAAATAAGTAAAACCAATAATAGCGTGACACGTGACATTTAACTTGCTAAACCGGTTATTTTAGGTCACGGTGCATTTTTGGCAGACCTCCCTAATAGTTGGGGGTATTTAAAAATAACTTATATTTAGGGATATTAAAAGCGAACGGGCTAAAGTTGGGGGGTATTTTGATCCATATTTCCTAAAAATAATTGTATTAACCTAGATTAATTAACCGTGACATATATATAAAAGAATACCAACTCATATGAGAATAGATGAGAACCGTTTGATGCTTTAATTTAGATCCAAGGTTGGAGTTTTTCTCCACAAAAAAATATAAAATAAAATAAGCTCCTTTAATCTCTCATCAGTCATCAAATTTTGCCGACATTTTCCTCAGATTTCCTTTCTCCCTCTTCACCTCCTCATTTTCTCTCCTCATTCTCTCTCCTCTTAGCATCAATGGTGGAATTAACACATCTAACATCCGGTGACCACCACTATCGCGGCAATTTTCTCTCCTCTATGCGATCCAATTGTCTCACTCCTTTTGATTTCACCGGCAACTTTATTAGGCTTCGATTTTGCCGGAAACATCGTCGAAATAAATTGGAAGCAATCTCGTCAAACATCACCGAAAATCGGAGGCAATCTCACATAAGTATTTGATTTTAATGGAGTTTTCTTCAAAGATTTAGTTCAATTTTGTTGTTTGATTTTAATGGAGTTTTCTTCAAAGTTTTTTCGATTTTGGTATTGATCGAAATATATTAGAATTGATTATCGTTTGGTATGGAATTCTTGTGGGATTGATTGAAATTTAGTATTCCACATTGTTATCATTTCGATTATATTCACATTATCACCATACATGATCAACGTATGAAAAATGTATATCATATTCTAAATCAATGTATATCATGTTCTAAAATATAGAGCAACATGTTCTAAAACGATATACATCATGTTCTAAAACGGATACATCATGCTCTAACATGATGTACATCATGTTCTAATACGATGTACATCATGTTCTAAAAAAATGTACATCATGTTCTAAACGATGTATATCATGTTCAAACCTACATCTATTCTCACATATGATATATGTTCTCACTTGAAATATTTCAGAACATAATTAAAATAATTTGGAACATGTTTGAAATAATTCAGAACATGTTTGAAAATTTTTAAAACACGCACTTGAAATATTTTAGAACATAATTAAAATAATTTGACACATGTTTGAAAAAATTTAGAACACACTTGAAATAGTTCAGAACATCATTGAAATAATACAGAACATGTTTGAAAAAATTTAGAACACACTTGAAATATTTTTAAACATAATTAAAATAATTTGGAACATGTTTGAATAACTTAGAACATGTTTGAAAAAATTCAGAACACGCTTTACATATTTTAGAACATAAGCTTGATATTTCGGAACATGTATATATGCATATCTATTGATTTTATTCTCATGTTCTAAAAATAATATGTTTGTGTTCTAAATTTTAAAGTGTTCTCATATAAGTATGTGTTCTCATATAAGAGGGTATTCTCACTAGATCTCAACCCTATATATGTATGTATATATATGAATATATGTATATATATGTATATATGTATATATGTATATATGTATATATATGTATATAATATATATATATATATATTAATATATATATATATATATATACATATTATAATCTCCCGTAATTTATGAATTTTATAAATATATTTCAGTATATATATATTTATATTTAAAATAATTTATTTCTTTAAAAGGTTGACTGTTTGAAAGTCAAAGGAAATATTTTAAGGATTTAAAGAAGTTAAAATATTTTATTTTGGCATGCTTTGAAGACATTTGAATTACTTTTTGGATTTGAAAAAGGAGTCTTAATGGGCTTGAGGAATCCAAACATTATTTAGATTAGGAAAAGGACTTCTAGTGGTGTTAGGAGATCCAAACATCAATTTTACTCATCATTAAACTCTATTTAAGCCCAATTATGTTTTCTTAAGCCCACAAGCAAAAACATATATAAATTCATTAAACCCATAATTTTTCCCCCACATAATTTTCTCTCTCCTCACTCCACACCAAAACCGGCACCTTCTCCCTCTTTCTCTCTCATAGTTTTCTTCTTTCTTCCTTCCCAATCAACACTTTCTTCTTCAACAAGTAATCTCCCCTCCTCAATCAAACCATTGTCGACTGCCGCCACCTGCTACCATCTCACCACCACTGGCGATCTTTGTTCTTCTCTTCCTTTGTTTTAGTTTGATTACCTTTCTTCCTCCTCAAGTTTTATTTAAAGATTGTGTTTTGTTTTTAGTTTAATTATGTTTAAAAGCTTTAGTTTGATGATTTGATTATGAATCTAAGATTATATAATTTATGTATTGAAGAAATAAAAATTCAAATTTATTTATTATGTTTAGATTGAATTTTTAATTATGAAAGCATGGATTTTTAGGGTGTTAGATTTTGGAGAATTGTAGTAGGGAGAATTGTAGTAGTATGTTATAAACTATGTAATCGATTGCTCTTATAATTTTAAGTATGTTTAAGCATGTTTAAAGGGAGTTTTAATAGATTATATGTTGCTGAAATTTTAAAAAGGATATTATTGATGGAGTTTAAAGATTTTAATAACTAGTATAGTAGTACTATGCTAGGAAGTGTTAGTAATTGAAGTTTTAATTATGGAAACAACTTTTAAATATTTTAAAAGGAGGTTTAAAGTATTTTAAAGTTGCTGAAAATTATTTGAGTATTGGTTATGAATTTATAATGGTTGTTTTAGACGGAAAATTCTCTCTAGGCGACTTTTAAGACTGTTAAAGTGACCTATCAGTTTGTTTACACAAGTTACGTACATACCTATGTGTTGATTGATGCAGTATCATGATTTTAAGAAGGAAAGATATGTAGTATCATCTATAGGAACTATGTTGAGTTCATATATGATTGTTATTTTGTTGGATTTTGCATGTTTTATGCCGTTGTACGAACATGTTAATTATGAGATTAATATATTATGAGATTTATATCATGTTTGTATGGAAGATTGATGCAAGCATGTGGTTGAAAAGTTTATTTTATTAATTTATATGGGGGAATTAATATATTTATTGATATGGATCATGATTGAATCATGTTATTCCCTTTTATTATTATTTCACTACTCAATGAGGACCGATGACCTTATTTGGTAAGTTGATATGTTTATACCATTGAAAGGTAAGTTGGTTGTTGGCTAGGTTCAACAAATAAGGAAGTTTGAATTAAAGAAGGAATTAATCTTGGCTTGTAAGTTATGTGATCACTTATCTAATCCTAAGATAAAAATAGAAGTTGTGATTGTTTGATCATGTATTATATGTGTTGCTTGTGGGTCATAACAAGTAATAAATGACAAATCATGTAAAGTGAAACTTGGATAGTAATAAGCTTTAGAATGGTGCACGTCTGAAGTATTGGACAAACATGAGTTGGGATACATGGTGAGCGTGCCGTGGCTTTTTATGGGATCGGATTGAACACCGTTCCTTTTTTTTGGCAATTCAAAGTTTTTATTGACTACCAAAAAACTGGAGTACAACCTAAGGAGTGTAGCTACAATCAGACTACACTCAACCACAAACTACAAAGCTTTTAAGAAAGTAACAAGTGTCTTTCCAGCTCCCTACATCTACAAGAAACTCTAAAAACAACCTCCTTTGCAAGCAGACTAGGAGGCAACAAAGAGTTCCTAAACACTTTACTATTTCTTTGTAACCACACAACATAAACACTCTCAATAAAGAGCATGACATATACTTTAACAATACTCTTTGTACTTCTGTCTTTTTTAGATACACATTCAAGCTCCAAATTTGAATTAGTAAGAGGCTGCCTCTGTAGGTGACTTAACACCTGCTTCCACACTTCACAACTGTAACCACAAGTGATGAAAAGATGTTGCCTGGTTTCAACCTGCTGGTTACAAATTTTACACATAGGACTGATATTAGCATTCCACACACTCAATCTGCTGGATGTAGCTAATCTGTCAAGTAATGCAAGCCACAGTATGAATTTACTTTTTGGAGTAGCTTTGTTGTTACATAGAAGCCTTCTCCACCCAACCTTGACAAAATTGCCTCTAAGTTGCTTGTAGGTCTCCTTAATGCTGAAATTCTGCTGATTACTAATAGCACTCCATCCCCCTATCCCCTCTAACAAGCTCCTGGAAGCAATGATCTTCCTTAACATCCAAGAGATGTTAGTACTCAAAGTAACCTCCATCACATTACTTCTCTTAATGTAAAATGCATTAATCCATCTTACCCACAACTTATCTTGTTTAAAGGCTATAGCCCAAAGCAACTTAAGAATAGCAGCTTTGTTCCAAACTCTCATATCCACCACATTCCACCCCCAGTGATAACACGTTTATATACTCATTTTTATGTGATATATTTGTGTGTTTTCACCATATTTTTCCCATATATTTAATCTCTTAGAGCTATTATTCTTTACTTTTCGCTATTGTCTTCTCGGGTGTATTGTTTTGTTTTTGTAGGATTATGGCGTTTATTGGAGTTGATTGGGATTTGCACGAAAGCTTTGATGATTGCGGAGCATTCAGATGGATTGATAGCTTTATCCGGCGATGATTTTGAAGATATATTGTGATATGGTGTTGGTAACCATTAATTACCATGCCTAAGGAGCTACAAAATGGACTTTTGATAGCAAGAGAACAAAAAAACAGCATAAACCGCCACCCTTTGGCGGTTCTTTCAAGCTTACCGCAAGGCATGGCGGTCTCCAATTTCAATATTACGTAATCTTTTAGAGTGTTTTAGGAGTTCAAATCCTAGTCAAACTCCTTGTATTTGGATAGATATAAATAGGTTTTGGATAGAATTTGAAAAAGGGGAGATTCTTTTAGAGAGAAATCACGTGAGTTTGTTTTCGGCCTCTTGGACGCTTCTTCACGTTTATCACGCTATTCTCCATTGTTCTCCTCAAGTTCTTGTTTTCGACATTCAAGTTTGCAATTTCATCAATTAATTCAAGTATTATTTTCTCTTCTCTATTCTATTATTATTATTGTTAATCATGCTTTCTTTTAATTTTTATTTTGTTTATTCAATCATCATGTGTGAGTAGTTTTCTATTCTAGGGTTAGGTTGAACCCTAACATGAATTGATGCTTGTTTAATTCCCAATTCCCAAACTTTGATTAATTTATGATTCATTTATTTTAGGGTTGGTTTTAATTATCAATTTATGACTAGAAATAGTATTTTTTGAATGTGATTATTTTTGCAACGAAAGTTGAATCTTAATCGAATCTAGAACCCTAATTTAAGATAAAGGAAATCATCACGAAAGTAGTTGACGGAATTTATTAGGATGTTAGGATGCTATGTCTAAAGTCCTTAATTTGCATGACTCCATGAAAATAGGCATGATTGTTTAGGGAAGCTATTGATTGATCGAAAGAGATCCTTAGTACTATTAGGGCGCGTCATCCTATGAGTTATCTATTAGTTAATTAAGGGAAAAGGGATTATTTGTGGCATTAATTCGTGTTAGTGGGGATACTTAAACCTAGATGTCTTTAGTCTTTGATTCACTCTTGATAATTTCATTTGCTTTAGTTACTTAGATTAGTTCATCATCACTTATTTGGATTACTTGCTTAGTATTAATTAGAGTCAATTTAACTACTTTGAATCGATTAGTCTCTTGGGATTCGACCCTTACTTGCCCGACTACATTATTTGGAGGAATAGTTAGGTTATTTTTGTTAGGTACGCGACAGCCTTTCAAATTTTGGCGCCGTTCGGGGACTAACGGTATTTAATTAGTTACTTTTGATTTTATTTTTGCTAAGTTGTTCTTTTAGTTTGCTGCTTCGGCTATCATTTCTTGTTTATTTGATCTTTTGTTTTTTTTTAGTTCTTTCTTTGTTGCATGCAAACTCGACGTAGAGGTCCACAGAATTTGATTCCTCTAGATCTTGAAATCGAAGCCACTGCACGCAAGCAAGGAAGTACAAAGAGATGACTTAAGAATAAGAATCAAGCAATGGGTGAAGAAGCAACTAAAACTCTTTGGGAGTATGGTGTACCTGATACTACAACTGGTGCATTATCGAGCATTGTTCGACCAGCCGTCAATGCTGCAAATTTTGAACTTAAGCCTCAATTCATCCAGTTCATCTCCAACGATTCATTTGCAGGGTTACCCAATGAATGCCCTGTGAGTCACATTGCTAGTTTCTTGGAGAAATGCGACACAGTGAAAATCAACAATGTGAGTGAGGATGCTATTCGACTATGCCTTTTTCCTTTCTCTCTTCGAGATAGGGCAAAGGAGTGGTTGAGAGATGAAGGTGTCGGAACTTTTGATACATGGGGGAAACTTGCCAAAGCATTCTTGGTGAAGTTTTTGGGGCAAGAAAAGACTGCGAAGCTGAGGAACGAGTTAGCAACCTTTGAGCAACATGACGACGAATCATTGTATGAAGCATGGAGAAGGTTTCTACGTTTGCAAAGACAATGTCCTCATCACGGGATTCCTGAATGGATGTTGATACAGACTTTCTACAATGGTTTGACACATGAGTTTCGTATCTACATTGATGCTGCTTTAGGCGGTTCCCTTATGACTAAGAATCCAACGGAAGCAAAGGAGTTGATTGAGAAGATGGCGGCCAATGACAACTACCATCCAAATGGTCGCAATCGTGCTAAGAACGGCGGTAAATATGATGTTGATGCGCTAACCACTTTGACTAATACTGTGCAGGCACTATCTCACAAGTTTAATCGACTCCAAGCTCGTTCATCTATGATGGTCTCATGTCAGTTGTGTGGAGTCCAAGGACATGCTGCTACTGAATGTCAAATCAACAATGATGGGATGACCATTGAGCAAGCCAATGCTCTTTATAATTCCAATCCAAAGCGGTCATATGATCCTTATTCTAACACATACAATGAGGGATGGAAGCACAATCCTGCATTCTCATACAAGAACACTCAAGCACAACTCAATACACCTCCTCCACCTCGCAACAACTTATAATGCACCACCAGTTTCAAGCTAGAGCACCATTCAATCCTCATGTCAATCAAGTGTTAATCAGCAACCTCCCCAATTCAACAGAAAAGCAACTTGGAGATTATGATGGAGAACCTTTTAGCCCAACAAACAACTTCATGGCTCAACAGGGTAAGCAAAATGAGAAGACTGATCACACAATTCAACAAATTCAAGCCAGAACAAGCTCTTAGAAAGTCAAATAAGCCAACTTGCACATCAAGTGGGCCAATCTTCAAAAGCTCCAGGCATTTTCCTGGTAATACTGGACAACCATCTAAGGGTCATATCAATGCTGTGATTTTAAGAAATGGAAAAGAGCTACAAGATCATCCTTTGAAGGAGCCATCAAAAAGAACTGTGGAAGAGATGGTTCAACCTGAGAAAGCGGTGGGGAACGAGATTATTGAAGAAGAGAAGAAGGAACCCACTCCTACCCCTATTCGCCATACACGCCACCAGTTCCATTTCCACAAAGGTTAGCCCATGCAAAATTAGAGAAGAAATATGGGAAATTCCTTGATATACTGAAGAAGCTGCATATAACATACCATTCTTGGATGCTATCTCTGAGATGCCCTCTTATGCAAAATTTCTGAAAGACATGCTCTCAAACAAGCGGAAGATCGAGGAGAATGCAACTGTTTCACTTACAGCAGAATGTAGTGCTATATTGCAGAATAAGCTTCCTAAGAAGCTAGGAGATCCGGGTAGCTACTCTATTCCTGTGAAGCTAGGAGATATTGAAATAAAAAAGGCACTTTGTGATCTTGGGGCAAGTGTTAGTCTAATGCCTTTGTCTATTTGCAAGAAGCTTCAAATGGGTGAACCAAAACCTACACGCATCTCTTTACAATTAGCTGATAGAACTGTAAAGTATCCACTTGGTATCCTTGAAGATGTTCCTCTCCGTGTTGGGAAGTTTTTCATTCCATGTGACTTTGTAGTAATGGAGATGGAGGAGGATGCGCAGGTTCCTATCATTCTTGGGAGACCTTTCCTGGCCACTGCTGGAGCCATCATTGACATGAAGAATGGAACGATTACCTTTGAAGTGGGTGATGAGAAGATGGAGTACAATCTCACAAACTCCATGGGGGCTCCTTCGTTTGGGGAGACTATCTATAGGGTGGATGCTCTAGATGAGGGATTGAGGTAAAAGCTTCTAGTCTACAACTTGATGATTCACTGCAAACTGTTCTCATGGGAGTTGCCGATGAAGAGGATTGGGAAACTAAGGCGTACAAGAGGCTCTTAGAGGAATCCATTCATTACCTAATGATGAGTCTATCAAAGAGGTGTTGACACACGAGGAATCTAAGGAGAGTACTACGCCTCCTGAGGTAGAATTAAAACCCCTTCCCCCTTCTTTAAAATATGCATACTTGGGTCCCAATGAGACTTATCCAGTTATTGTCAATGCTATGCTCGAGGACATGCAAATTGAGCAACTGCTCACCATTTTAGAAAATATAAAAATGTTATAGGGTACAGCATTGATGATATCAAGGGGATTAACCCTTCATTTTGTATGCATAAGATCATTCTTGAGGACGATCATGCTTCATCTATTGAATCTCAAAGACGGCTTAATCCAAACATGATGGAGGTAGTTCGAAAAGAGGTTCTAAAATTGCTTGATGCTGGTATAATCTACCCTATATCTGATAGTAAGTGGGTTAGCCCAGTACAAGTTGTTCCAAAGAAAGGAGGTATGACCGTTGTTAAGAATGATAAGGGAGAAGAGATTTCTACTAGAACTGTGACAGGGTGGCGCATGTGTATAGACTATAGGAAATTGAATAAGGCCACTCGAAAAGATCACTTTCCTCTCCCTTTCATTGATCTGATGTTGGACAGGTTGGCGAAACATTCATTTTTCTGTTACATGGATGGATATTCAGGTTTTTTCAAATTCCAATCCATCCAAGTGATCAAGAAAAGACCACTTTCACTTGTCCCTATGGCACCTTTGCATATCGAAGGATGCCATTTGGATTATGTAAGCTCCTGCCACCTTTCAAAGGTGTATGATGGCAATTTTCTCAGCTTTGATTGAGAATAGTATGGAGGTTTTTATGGATGACTTCTCTGTCTATGGAATATCTTTTGATGTTTGTCTTGAAAATTGACAAAGGTGCTTCGTAGATGCCAAGAAGTCAATCTTATTCTCAACTGGGAAAAGTGCCATTTTATGGTACAACAAGGAGTTGTTTTGGGTCATGTTGTGTCTCATAGGGGCGTTGAAGTCGACAGAGCTAAGATAGATGTCATTGAGCGATTGCCACCCCCTACTTCTGTGAAAGCGGTGAGGAGTTTTCTTGGTCATGCGGGGTTTTATCGCCGTTTATCAAGGATTTCTCTAAAATCGCTCGACCTCTACTGAGCTCCTAGGCAAAGATGTTCCCTTTGTTTTCACTGATGCTTGTCTTGAAGCTTTCAACGGTTAAAACAATCTCTCATATCTGCACCTATCATACAACCACCAGACTGGAATCTACCATTTGAGATTATGTGCGACGCCAGTGATTATGCTATTGGGCGTATTGGGCCAACGAAAAGATGGCAAACTCCATGCCATCTACTACACAAGCAAGACTCTGGACTCGGCCCAGATGAACTATGCTACTACTGAGAAGGAGTTATTGGCGTGTGTATATTCTATGGAGAAGTTTCGATCCTATCTGGTTGGGTCGAAGGTGATAGTTCATACGGATCACGCAGCATTGAAATATTTGATGAGTAAAAAGGATGCCAAGCCTCGTTTGATTCGCTGGATTCTCTTGCTGCAAGAATTTGACTTGGAGATAAAGGACAAGAAGGGAGCAGAAAACGTTGTTGCGGATCACCTTTCTCGACTTGTCCTTGATGATGAAGTGATAAAGGCCTCCCCATTGATGATTCGTTTCCGACGACCACTTGTTTGCTCTTTCTCAAGGAGTTCCTTGGTATGCTGATTCGGCCAACTATTCGGCTAGTGGTACTGTCCCTCATGGTTATTCCTCACAACAGAAGAAGAAATTCTTTTATGAGGTGAAAAAGTACTTTTGGGATGACCCTTTTCTTTACAAGGGATGCGCGGATGGCATCATTAGAAGGTGCATTCCAGAAGCTGAGGTAGGCCTTATAATTTCTCATTGTCACGATTCTCCATGTGGAGGACATGCTAAAACTGCTAAGACTGCTGCAAAGATTCTTCAGTGTGGGTTCTATTGGCCAACTCTATTCAAGGATGTTCATACCTATGTCCAGTCTTGTGACGTTGTCAAAGGACTGGGAATATCTCTAGGAGGAACGAAATGCCTCTAAACAACATTCTTGAGGTCGAATTGTTTGATGTATGGGGGTCGATTTCATGGGTCCTTTCCCTTCATCTTATGGGAATCAGTATATTCTAGTTGCTGTTGACTATGTCTCCAAGTGGGTTGAGGCTATTGCTACTCCTACTAATGATGCTCGTGTGGTTCAAAAGTTCTTTAAGAAGACGATTTTCCCTAGATTTGGAGTACCACGAGTATTGATTAGCGATGGAGGTAAGCATTGTCGAAAAGAGGTTTGAAGCTATGTTGAAGAAATATGGAGTACATCATCGAGTGGGGCTCTCATATCACCCACAAACTAGTGGCCAAGTGGAGATTTCTAATCGCGAGATCAAAACTATCTTAGAGAAGACGGTTGCGAGATCCAGGAAGGATTGGTCTATAAAACTTGATGATGCACTTTGGGCGTACAGAACTGCATTCAAAACACCCATCGGCACAACTCCGTATAGGCTCGTATATGGAAAAGCATGTCATCTCCCCGTTGAATTAGAGCATCGTGCATTTTGGGTGATTAAGAATCTCAATTTTGATTTGCGAGCGGCAGGCGAGCAGAGATTATTACAGCTAAATGAGTTAGAAGAGCTGCGCCTCGAAGCCTATGAAAGCTCACGATTGTACAAAGAACGCACGAAAAGGTGGCATGACAAGCATATAATGCGGCGAGAATTTCATGAAGGAGTTTTTTACTGTTCAATTCTCGATTGAAGCTATTTCCTGGCAAACTTCGCTCAAGATGGTCTGGTCCTTTTAAAATCCTTCAGGTTTTTCCATATGGCTCAGTTGAGATTTGGAGTGAAGCAACTGGCTCTTTTAAGATAAATGGACAATCTTAAGCACTATCGAGAAGGTGAACCTATTGAAGGGAAGGCGGTTTACACACTTTCCGACCCTCATTCAGAGTGATGTGAAAAGGTGGTCAAGCTAGATGACCTTAAACTAGCGCTTCTTGGGAGGCAACCCAAGTCTTCTCTTTCATTTTTTTCCTATTCCTTATTCGATTTTTTTTATTTTCATTTTTTAGAGGTTCCTTAGTTTCTATTCTTAGTTAGTTTAATATTATAGTTGTATTATATGATTAGTTAGTCTAAGTATTAGGTATAGGATTTAGAAACCTAGCATCTTACTTTTCTTTTTAGAGTTTAATTCTCCTAATTTTTTTTTGGTGTGTTTTGTACAGGTGGAAAAAGAAAAAATACAACAAAAAAAAAAATTGAAACGCAAGCTACAAGGACAGTCAAAACTGCCACCCCTTCGCAGTTCGTCTCCACCTTCTGCCAACCCCTTGCAATCCCGCCTGTCACCAATGCAGACCCATCGAAAAATAACACCCCCACTGCCAGGCCATCGCAGTTCAGCTCCCACTACTGCCAACCCTTAGCAATTCCTCCTGTATTCCACGAAGCCCATCGAAAAAAGAAACAAAAAAAAAACCAAACTGCACACCCATCGCAGTTCAGTTCTACATACCGCCAGCCTACCGCAATTCCTCCTGAATTCCACCAATTCCAGCGAAACCAAACCCAAACGAAAAAAAAAAAGGAAACCTATCTCTGCAGTTCGACGACCCTAGCCTACCGCAGCACTCACCAACAGCAACGAAAAACAAAACCTAACCACAGAAGAAAAAAAAAACGGCGACCCACAACGAAACCACAGAACAAGAACAACGAAGCGAGAGGACCTGCTGTTCGAATCTGAAACTTCAAAGGCTTCACCCATTCATCTCTTTCGGTTTTCGTCACTGCCCACCATTGAATCCGGTTTGAAATTCCTCTATTCTTGGTCGAAATTTGGCTAATGGGTTCGGATTTTAATGGCTGAAATTGTGGTAACTCCTGATTAAATTCGCTGCTTCTCACTCTCCTATTGCCTTGGTTTCTTGAAATTTGATGAATTGCTGCGAATTTCATCAATTTTGAATCACACTTGACTATTTTCCTGACTAAATTGCTGCGAATTTGCTGGTTTGGGCTTCTCGTACTTGGATTCGTTGCCCTCAATTCGACTTATTGACTGGACTTTGACACTAACGAATTTGGGGTTTTATTTGATTGCTGAACTATTTGGAGGACATATTGCGTGCTTTCGTACTTTTCAAGAAGTATTTGTGACTGAATTGTTCGAGTATTTTGGTTTTGATTGACAAATTTGTGTGGTGGAGTATTTTATTCGTTGTGTGTGAGACTTGGTTGTGCCTTCGTTCTATTCTAATGCCACGCACTCTAAATGTTCGACAAAAGAACGTGCCTACAAACTCTTCTAAGGCCAAATCCGTTCCTATCAAAAAGGGTTTTTCCGCTAAGAGTAAGTCCTCTATTTCAAATGGTCGAAAAGCACTTCCATCCGCTACTAGGACAAAGAGAAAAGACGTGGACATTAACTACTATGACATTGATTTTAATGGTGATGCACAATTCAAGGCGACATATGAAAAGTTGTTCAAAAGAGGGGTTCTCGCTACTAAATATTGTGACATTAATGCCTTGACAACTTTACATATAGAAGATGATGTTCATTGGCTCTTCAACAATATTGGTTTGGGAAATTTTCTTATGACAAAAACTCCGGCATGCACACGAGCCACACTTGAATTCCTTAGCTCCTTGAAAGTTCACATATTTCCTCATCCGTCTAGTGGTACATCTTCAATCACTTTTCGGTTATTCAATAATGACCATACTTGGACTTTGGAGATGCTTAATGATGCACTTGGTTTACGAGGCGGTGGGGCCCGAGTTACTCCTCAACAATGGTCTGCAACGCCACTTTGGCAAATTATTAGTGGGGAGTCTAACTATGACTCGAGTTCGAGCTCTATCAAGTCCACTCGCCACCCTGCTTTGCGCTATATTCTCAAGGTGCTTTCCAACACTATTTATGGCCGTCAAGAAGGGAGTAAGGTTCGATAAGATGAGCTCTTCATGCTTCATCACATGCTTTATGCTACACCTATTGACACTGGAGCCTTTCTTATCCACCAACTACAACGTGTAGCCAACAATGTCAATGTTGGAGGTAAAATTGTGCAAAGGAGGGTTTATCACTCGAATCGCTGTTTATTTGGGCTATGCTGAACAACTTAAGCACGATGGCTTTGTTGATGGGACTGATGCTATTGAAGTCCCTTTTAGTTGGTTTAAGAAGAAGGACGACACTACTCTTTGGTGTGTCCAGAATGATGAGGATGAACTTCCTCATCCCGAGCAAATGACCTTGACGAATCCAGTCAATTGGTCCTTTGATTGTTCTTCGAGGAGGATTTCTGTACCACTGCCTATTGCTCCACCCCTTGAACAATCTCTTCCATCTAGCACATCTGAAGGTGCTAGCTTCTCTGCTACACCTATTGAGCGAGCACTTGACAAACTTGAGCAACTTCAAACATCGGTAAATGGAATCATCAACGAGCAGAAGGACATCAAGCAACAATTGTCATCTATGTCTGCGATCTTGGAGAGCTTTAGCACTTGGATGCAATCTGGAGGGTTCCCCAATCCTCCATCTCTTCCTCCTTAGTGAGATCTTGTGAGTACCTCTCCGCTTTTCTTTTGTGCTTTACTATTGCACTGTGGACATTGCACCATTTAAGTGTGGGGGAGGGATTCATTGTATATAGTCGTTTGTTCATTTTTCTCTCTTTTTGGTAGTTTTTTTTCTTTTTTTAGGTTAGTTTGATATTTCCAAGTTGAATGGCAATCCAAGTGAGAACTTTGAAACACATTGCTTTGAATGTTTTGTTATGAATCAACTTGCACTGAATTGATGATCTATTGCATGAAAGATAGCATAAATCCCTCTGCGATTTGGTTTGTGGTTAGAATGGTCTCCTTTGATATTGACTCGACCGACAATAATAGCTTGAGTACCTTAGTGAGGAATTTAAGCCATATTCGACTGTTGCACATGATTTCAGTCGTGTTCTTTTCATGTGTGTTAGTTATCCTTCATGTAACTTGAATCTTGGATTTGCTCTATGACTATTTGAGACTTTGCGATGCAATATAGGAGAATGATTGATGTTCTATCTAGATGATTAGAGCTTCAACATCTTAGGGCCACAATAAATTTTTTTCCTTTTTACATTTACCCTTAGGATGAACCAATTTGAGCCTCATAATTGCCTTTTTGATAGCCTTACATCATATGCCTTAGAGCCTTTTTTTAGGTTTTGTCTTGAAGGTGGATCAATTGGTATGCCCTATGAGTAATTCGAAACTTGAAAAGAAAAAAAAAGAGACATCGATTCTTGAAAACAAAAGGAATTTGAAGAAAAAAAACGAGACACCGATTCTTGAAAACAAAAGGAATTTGAAGAAAAAAAGAAAGGAGATGAATTTGAGAAAAAGAAACAAAATGGGGAAGAATGAAGGAATATATCTATATATATAATCCCCAAGTATGTGCATTATCTCCTCAATGTAAGTTCCAATGTTCATACAAGTTCCTTGGTTTTTGTTTGAAAGAAAGTATTTGTGAGATAAGAAAAGGGGCAAGCTTATATGGAGTTTGGTGGATATAAGGTTGGATTGAACCCGACATTTGGAATCTGTAGTGGGATTAAGTTTTCTTTTATTTTTGAGCACCACATTCCCAAATAACGTCATCCAACCCATTTAACCAAGCCTACCCTTTTATAGAACTCATGACTCCCGTGTTGCATCCTAATAGTATAAGTGGAGAAAGTCAATTTGCAAATCTAAAGAAGACAGTTACGTGAAGTTGATGTGCTTTATTGCATTTAGGATGAGTGATTCTTATACTAACCTCTTAAACACATGAGTGGCTTCTTTGTTTTGTTTTACACAACTAGAGTGAGAAGTTGTTATTGTACAACTGAGTCATGTTTGGGGGAGATGTGTGGTAAGACTGGTTGATCACTGAGGGTGCTAAGTCTTGTTTGCATGGAAAATTGATTTGTGCTTGTTGATTTGTAACGCATAAGTGGTTTCGAAAGAAAATGAATTTTGTTTCTCATGACTATCTTGTTTTGCTATTCGGTCTGGGAATTCATCATTTGGCTTTGTAGGTATGCCTTCTGAAAACCTTCACGAGACCTTACTCGTCCACTAGGGTAGCCTAGGGGTTTAAAGGGCTTGTTGCACGTGCTAAGTGCAATCGTGATTCCTACGACAGTGAGTATAGGTTTTACTGCTTCCTTAGAATAGTTTTTCCTTTTCTTTTAGTTTCTTTCCTCGAGGACGAGCAAAGGTTAAGTGTGGGGGAATTTGATAACACGTTTATATACTCATTTTTATGTAATATATTTGTGTGTTTTCACCATATTTTTCCCATATATTTAATCTCTTAGAGCTATTATTCTTTACTTTTCGCTATTGCTCTCTCGTGTGTATTTGTTTTGTTTTTGTAGGATTATGGCGTTTATTGGAGTTGATTGGAATTTGCACGAAAGCTTTGATGATTGCGGAGCATTCACATGGATTGATAGCTTTATCTGGCGATGATTTTGAAGATATATTGCGATATGGTGTTGGTAACCATTAATTACCATGCCTAAGGAGCTACAAAATGGACTTTTGATAGCAAGAGAACAAAAAAACAGCATAAACCGCCACCCTTTGGCGGTCCTTTCAAGCTTACCGCAAGGCCATGGCGGTCTCCAATTTCAATATTACGTAATCTTAGTTTTAGAGTGTTTTAGGAGTCCAAATCCTAGTCAAACTCCTTGTATTTGGATAGATATAAATAGGTTTTGGATAGAATTTGAAAAAGGGGAGATTCTTTTAGAGAGAAATCACGTGAGTTTGTTTTTGGCCTCTTGGACGCTTCTTCACGTTTATCACGCTATTCTCCATTGTTCTCCTCAAGATCTTGTTTTCGACATTCAAGTTTGCAATTTCATCAATTAATTCAAGTATTATTTTCTCTTCTCTATTCTATTATTATTATTGTTAATCATGCTTTCTTTTAATATTTATTTTGTTTATTCAATCATCATGTGTGAGTAGTTCCATATTCTAGGGTTAGGTTGAACCCTACATGAATTGATGCTTGTTTAATTCCCAATTCCCAAACTTTGATTAATTTATGATTCATTTATTTTAGGGTTGGTTTTAATTATCAATTTATGACTAGAAATAGTATATTTTGAATGTGATTATTTTTGCAACGAAAGTTGAATCTTAATCGAATCTAGAACCCTAATTTAAGATAAAGGAAATCATCACGAAAGTAGTTGATGGAATTTATTAGGATGTTAGGATGCTATGTCTAAAGTCCTTAATTTGCATGACTCCATGAAAATAGGCATGATTGCATTGTTAGGGAAGCTATTGATTGATCGAAAGAAATCCTTAGTACTATTAGGGCGCGTCATCCTATGAGTTATCTATTAGTTAATTAAGGGAAAAGGGATATTTGTGGCATTAATTCGTGTTAGTGGGGATACTTAAACCTAGATGTCTTTAGTCTTTGATTCACTCTTGATAATTTCATTTGCTTTAGTTACTTTGATTAGTTCATCATCACTTATTTGGATTACTTGCTTAGTATTAATTAGTGTCAATTTAACTACTTTGAATCGATTAGTCTCTTGGGATTCGACCCTTACTTGCCCGACTACATTAGTTAGGAGGAATAGTTAGGTTATTTTTGTTAGGTACGCGACACGCCTTTCACCCAGCAGACTTAGGAAGCTGAATAGAAGTCCAAGCTTCTGGATGTTTCTTAGTCTAATCAATTGCACCAGTCCACAGAAATCTTCTACATATGGATTCCACTGCCTTGATAAGTTTCTTAGGAAGCGGGAATATTTGAGCCCAAAAATTTTGCATACTTCCCAGAATAGACTGGATCAGTTGCAATCTTCCTGCATAAGAAAGGAAGTGTGCCATCCAACCTTGAGCTCTGGCAGTGATTTTGTCTATCAGAGGCTTACATTGAGTGAAACTTAGCTTCTTTGCAGCCAGGGGGACTCCAAGGTATCTAAAGGGAAGAGACCCAATAGGCATATTGATTTGTGTTGCAAGATGAGCAGTTGTTTCCTGATTGATCCCAGCAAAATAAATACAACTTTTTTCATTATTAGCTTCCAGTCCTGAAGCTCTTGAAAATCTTTGAAAAGCCTTATAAATTTCCACCACTGACCCCTGATCAGCCCTTGCAAACATGAGTAAATCATCTGCAAACATTAAATGTGTAAGCTGAATTCTCTTACACTTGGGATGGTGAGTGAAACTTGTATTCATATCCCCCAGACACCTACTGAGGTACTCCATACTTATAGCAAATAAGAAAGAGGACAGGGGGTCCCCTTTCTTAGACCTTTCTTGGCAGGGAATGGTTTTGTGGGACAATCATTCAACAAGATAGAGTAAGACACAGTTTTCACACAAATCATCACCCACTGAATAAATTGAATTGGAAAACCCAACTCTTTCAGCATACTCTCCAGAAACACCCACTCCATAGAATCATAAGCGTTCCTAATGTCAACTTTAATGACACATCTAGGAGACATATGACTCCTATTGTAACCCCTGATTAGTTCAGTTACTAACAATATATTCTCCTCAATCTGTCTCCCAGGCATGAATCCAGATTGTGAACTACACACCACTTCATTTATGACTTCCTGCAGCCTTTTAGTTAAAATCTTAGAGATGATTTTGTAAATAAGAGTACAACAGGCAATAGGCCTATACTCTTTGGCTTGAGTTGGGTTATCAACCTTAGGTATTAAGGTGATAGCAGTGATATTAACAGGCTTGTACATCAAATTATATTCAAAGAACTCTAGAACACCAGAGTACACCTCAGGTTTAATCACTGACCAAGTTTTCTTGAAAAAAACAGCATTAAAACCATCTAGGCTTGGAGCTTTAGCATCATCAATGGAAGCCAAAGCTACATCTATTTCATGAGTGGTGATAGGCCGAATAAGCATATTACAGGCCTGATGTGAGAGCCTGGGGTCCTCTCTAACCATGGCTAGATCAATAGCCTCAATGGAGTCAGCGTTAGTGCCCGGTAACGTCATGTAAAAAGATTTAATCTCTTCTCCAATCATCACAAAATCAGTCAAAATTTCACCTTGTGAGTTGTGTAACATAGCAATTTTATTTTTAGCATTTCTCATTTTGATAGCAGTAAAATAGAACTTAGAATTAGCATCACCTTGTGATAGCCAACTAATTCTAGATTTTTGCTTGAGAATACTCATATCAATGAGGGACCACTTCTTCAACATCTCTAAGATTTCTTTCTCATTCTCTTGAAGCCTAGTATCATGATTCAAATCAGGGTTGGCCTGCAAAGTTTCTAACTGTCTCCTATATTCATCAACTTTGCAATGAGCCTGGGAGTAGCTATTGGCATGGAACACTTTAATAGCCTCCTTTGTCTTGTACAGATTAACCCACAACTTCTTCATCTTCCAACGCAGTGGGGAGAGCCCCAAGCATTCTTCACCATCTCTAGCAACCCCCTCTGGTCAGCCAAATGATTAAGAAACCTAAAAGGCCTACTACCACCTTCATGATGTGCCTCAGTAAGTGAGAAGAGCAAGAGAGAGTGATCTGAGACTCTTGCATTAAGATACTTCACAACAACATCTGAATATTTGCTCACCCATTCAACATTAACAATAGCCTTATCAGTCCTGCTTGATATTCTATCAGCTCCATGACCCTTATTACTCCATGAATAGAAATTCCCACTAGTTGGAGCTTCAGATAGACAGTTGTCCACCAGGAAGTTAATAAAGTCCACAGTTTCAGCATGAGTAATATCACTTCCAAGATCATCCCATCAAAATGCAAGGAGATTGGATACTATTCACAAAACTTCCAAGATCATCCCATAAGCTTTTCCTATCCTCAATCGTATGAAGCCCATAGATAGCAGCAGAGTAGAACAAACACTCACCCTGAGTGTTCTGAACCTCAATAATAACAAACTGTTCAGAAGAGAGCATAAGCCTCACCCTGGCTTCACCCTTCACCCATCCAAGCCAAATTCTACCTTTATTCGTAGAGCTATAGTTGCAAATCCAATTCCATATGTCCCCCAATTTCTTCTGAATCTTACCTTGATTATGAGGTCTAACTCTAGTTTCAAGGAGAGCACACACAATCACTTTATTGATATGAAGGAAGTTTTTAATCTCCTTCAACTTGAAGGGGTCATTCATACCCTTTACATTCCAGCTGATGAAAATCATTAAGATAAATAGGGATTTGGTCCCCTAGCACCCCCAGGCAAACCTGAGCCAAACTGAAGCTGCACACCACTCTGAATACCTTTCCTTTTATCTTTTGTTTTCCTTGTGACAACTTTCCAAGCCCCTCCTTCCTCAGTATCAGCCCCCACATTTGCAGGTGTGGCAACTGGAGTGATAATAACCTCAGTATCTCCTTCTTCTGCAATCTGCTCTAGAAGTTCCTCTGGAGGTCTAGAAATGGTAGGCTCAACAATACTGGTAGGAAACTCTACATTGGCAATTGAACTCACTTTCTTTGGAACCCATTTCTGAGTAACCCTAGGTTTTGCTCTGACTTCTGGTAAAGCACCACAATTATGTCCAACCTTACTACACTTCTTACAGAAAGGAGGCAACCATTCATAAACCACCTTCTGGTTAAAGCAACTGCCATTAGGGTACTCCACTATGACATTTTCTGGCAACTTCTATGTTACATTAATCTCCACAAGAACTCTAGTAAAAGAGATTCTCAATCCTTTGCTAGTGCATTCATCAGCAAATAAGGGAACTCCTAGCACACTCCCTATCCTGCTTAGGGAATCTTCACCCCAACAACTGAGTGGCAGGTTTGGAAATTTTACGCACACAGGAACAACTTT